>NC_143249.1:93030767-94242663 GCF_984573655.1 Nuphar pumila | reverse complement strand
AAAAGCACCAAAAAAAGTATTTTATTCTTCATTTGAATTTAGATATGACTATTATATAATATATTCAATGACCATAGTCGGGAGTGTATTATATCATTAATCTTATTTAAATTCATTTGAAGAATAAAATATGATTTTCAAATCTAATTTCAAAATATTTAAATTCATTCATCATTTAGGGTAGAATTGCATCATATTTTTCAAAATTCCTTTTTAAAAAACCCAAGTGATTGTAAATATTTCTTCTTCAAATCCCCATTTCAATTCCATCTCATTTCCAAAAACTTTGAAATCAAATTCAAAGTTTATAATTCAACTTGAATCATTTTTTTTTCAAATTCAATTTCAAAGTCCAAATTGACTTTGAAATTCATTCTCAAAAAATCAATTTTGAAATTTCAAAAATCCAAAGTTAGATCCTAACCTCAGCTTGGATCCAGATTTCCAAGTATCAAGCTCCACTTTTTGGATCTCAGACTTCAGATCCAAAAATCCATTCTAGGATCCAGAATCCAATTCTGTTTTGGATCTCAGATTTCAGATCCAAGTCCATTCTAGGATCCAGAACCCAATTCTACTTTGGATCTCAGATTTCAGATCCAAGTCCATTCTAGGATCCAGAACCCATCTCTACTCTGGATCTCAGATTTCAGATCCAAATCCATCTTAGGATCCAGAACCAATTCTACTTTGGATCTCAGACTTCAGATCTAAATCCATCTTAAGATCCAGAACCCAATTCTACTTTGGATCTCTGACTTCAGATACAATTCCATTTTAGGATCCAGAATCCAACTTCATCTTGGATCTCAAATTGCAGATCCGAATTCCATTTAGGATCCAAAATCCAACTTTACTTTGGATCTCCGACTTTAGATCCCAATTTCATCTTGGATTCCAAATCTTGAATCCAATTCCATTCAGATCCAAATTCCATCTTGGATCCCAATTCTAAAATCCAAATCCATTTCACCCCAAAATTCAAATCCAATTCCCATTTTCAAACTCTAAATCTAGAATTCAAATTTTGATCTCGATTTAAAATCCAGACTTTGGATTCAAATTCTATCTCGAATTTCCAACTTTCAAATCAATCTTACTTCTCAATTCTACTTTGATTTCTCACATTTTATTCTGATTTCAAAGCTTCAAAGCTAGAATTCAATTCAATTTTCAAACATTCATCCAAAATTCTAAATTCAAAGTCCATTTATGACTTTGAAATTTCCTTTCTTCTCCTTTTATCTCAAACTTCAAAATCATCTCTTTCAAAGTTCAGATTTATTTTCCCAAGCTCTTGATTACTCCAAAAACTTAGAACTTTAAATCTTAAGTTCTCAGTTAAAAACCATTTCTTCACTCTATCTTCATCTCAGAAACACTTGGGAATTCTTCAAAACATTTTTAAAAAAGAGCATACATTCTTGCATTGCACGAGCATGATTCTTTGTGCATTTTAGACTTAGAATAAATTCTTAGATAATTTCTTAGCAAAACAAAAGGCATAAAATTCGACCCTTGGTTCGATTACCCCTGGTAAAGGCGCCAGGAACGGTCGAACCTCGTACCGACGAGCGGATCCCGTCTCCCAGTTTTCCCGCAAATATTTCAAAACGGAGGCGAGTTATTTTCACAAATATTTTCACAAATATTTTCAAATTAAGGTCAAGTGAGACCCCGCAAAAGGATTCCTCTTCTCTCCTTTTCTCTTCTCTCTTTCTTTCTGTCTTTTATTTTTTCTTCCTTCAAAAAGGAGGAAAATAAGAGGTTAGAAAGGAAAAGAGAAGGAAGAGAGAGAATATTACGAGAGGAAAAATTTTGCAATGATCACAGGCACCCAACCTACCTCCTTAAATCGTGGGCTGAGCCCACTAGCTTTTGAAATTTCCTTTTTAAGGCTCCCAAGCCTAGATTTTACAACTTTTCAAAACCACCTTTTGAAAAGAGTTTTTTTTAAAAATATATTTTTATAAACCCTCAAAATGACATGGGCTGAGGTGGAGCCCATGCCAAATGTTTTCTAAATGCCCAAAACCAACCCTTATTTAAAAAAATTTAAAAACCCACTTCAAGGCTTTATTGATTTTATAATTTACTTTATAAAAATCCAATTCAATGGTTATTTAAATGGACATGTTTAAACTAATTTAAAAACTAAAATTTTAAATTATATTTCATGAATTAAGGTTTAAATTATAATAAAGTATATTTAATTCCCCAATTTCTACGAAATTGGGCCTCGGTATGACTCATAATTACCGATATACCCTATTTTGCCAAAATACATGAAATAACGAGATATTTTTCTCGTTTAGGCTCCAAATTCGAAGCGAACCCAAATGAATATGATATAAATCTAATCTACAAGTATTGGAGTTCGATTCCTCATGATTTGCCTCAAATCACCTCGTAGAGCGAATCTACGCGATTCAGAACCTCTGAAAGCGATAAATGCCAGATTTATAAGCAATGATTGTGCCAAAACAGGAAATTTTTCATAATGGAATATATATATCAACTAAAATTCTTCAGAAAAATAGTGGGGCTTACAACAGAAAATCCAAGAACGTTTAAAAGCAACACAAGATAGACAACAGAGTTATGATGATAAGAGACAACATGAGTTATCATTCGAGGTTGGTGATATGGTTTTTGTCAGAGTTTCACCGACCAAGAGTGTGTTCCGTTTCGGTAAGAAAGGGAAGTTGAGTCCTAGGTATGTAGGACCATTCGAGATTTTAGCAAGGATCGGTGAAGTGGCATATTGTGTTGAGCTACCTCCACAGTATGCCCACATTCACAATGTCTTTCATGTGTCGATGTTAAGGAAATACATTCTTGACCCTTCGCACATCATTCGTTACGAAGACGTGGAAGTTCAGGAAGATCTGACACTGACTGAACGACCTATTGAGATTGTTGATCGACGAGATCAAGTGTTGCGTACGAAGACTATTACGCTAGTTAAAGTATGTTGGCAGCACCATGTCATCGAAAAATGCACATGGGAGCCAGAAGCGAGCATGAGAGAGAAATATCTGGATCTTTTTGTAACCTAGTTTGGGTGATTTCGTAGACAAAATCCTTTTCAAGGAGGGGAGGATGTAAGGTCCACGATAATTTTGAGGACTTTTCATTTTGTACCTTTGTAAGATCACGAAGTTGGAAATCGCATAAGTTTAATGTAAATAGCAATTGAGGGAAATCTGTGACGAGTTAACCTCTAAAATTTTAAGTGCAAGTTTGAGACCTAAACGACGGAAAAACCCTGTCAGTGCATGTGATTTATGGGAGATCGCCTAGAAAATTAATGAGGGGCTATACGAGAGCCATTTTGAATGAAAAGGAAATTTTCCTCTTGGATAGGCTTCGGAAAGATAATTGCATTAAAAATTTAAAATAAAAGTGATATATATATATGGTATAGATCATTTGGATCTTACTTAGAAAAAAAAAGGGGAATTATAAAACATTTCACTTTCTTTGAGATAGTTGGTCAAGGGTCGACCAAGCCCTTGGTCGACCACTTAGGTCTATATTGGGTGGATTTTGGCCATGAGACCAGCTGGGATGGTGGCAGGTTGGTAATATGTGTGGGACGGATTTCAAAGGGAGGGCCACGATTGGCCCTACACAAAAAAAAAAAGTAAAGTGTAAATGGAATTAAAGAAGAGGGGGTCGACATTCCCTTCATGAATGGTGCAAGTGGGGGCACCATCATGACATAAGGAGGGGTCATGAGTCTTGGGATTCAAGAAATGCCAATGAATCTTCCCAAGGGGAACGTCATAATGAGGTTGGTGACGCCTCATTGGGTGCATGGGGCGGCAGCCTCATGGCACCATTGCAATTTGTGAAGGCCATTTCAAATCCTTAGAGCTGAATGGAGGAGCTGGACGGCTGTGGAAAACCGTGACCCACTCTCAGCCCTTCATCTTGGTGAAGCCAATCCCCACCGTCCGTACACCCACCTACCTCCTTAAAACCTCTTTTGGAAAAAAATGAGAGCCCAAAAAGGGCGATTTTTTTTCTTCTAGACTCTCTTTCTTTCAGTCTCTCTCTCTCTCTCTTTTCTCACTCTTCTCCTTCCCTAGCCGTGAGGTGTGGATCAACCATCCTTGAGGAAGAACCCTTGCAACCGAGACATCTTCCTTTCGGACTTGCAAGGTGAAGCTTCATTCTCCACATACTCGTTTCTTGCTGGAAAAGAAAATAAAATGTATGTATACTTGTGCATATGGTTTGGGTACATGAAGCCAAGGGATCGATGGCATCCATGCATGCACGTCCCTTGGTGGAGTTTAGATTGTTTATTTCTTTTTTTGTGAAGCATCTCTCCTTCCAGCCCATGGAAACCGAGGGTGTTCAACCAACCATGGTTTATTGGCCTTTGTTCACGTTTTTATTTCTTTCTTTTTGTTGTTGCATAGTAGCCTTATCCAGATTTTTTTTGTAGGGTCTGCTCCTAATCACAGTTTTTGCACACACCCTTACACCTTCCGAAATGATTTTGAGTTAGTCAATGGTTGTTGCACTCATTTTTGGTTCTTCCGTTTGGACTGTCCCCCTATTGGGACAGACCAACTAGGTGCTCTCTGGTCCGAGCAAGGCTCGACTAGAGACACCCCGCTCCTTGGCCATGGAGGGCCTAAAAAAAAAGGTTTTTTTTTATCATATTTCTTTATTTGGTGCTTGGTGTGTGGCCGACCACCGAGTACCAAAGGCACCCGGGTGGTCTAGCCGGGTGGGGGAGCTTGTAGCAGGCTCCTGGCACTTTTGGCAGGATGGTCCAAGCCCATGGGCTCAGACTCTTAGGTCTAGGTGGTCGAGTGGTCTGGTCCAACAGACCAGACCCAATGACCAAACCCTTGAAAATATTTATTTTGTTTTTTTTTTTGAGGCGCTATGGCACCCAGCGGGTTATCTGCTACACATGTGGGTAGCCCAGTTTCGGGGCTTGTGTTTTGGTCTGGGCTACTGGTCTGAACCACGAGTTCATACCAGTGCCGTGTCAGACCTAGTGGTCTGGACCAGGGGACCATACTCACTCCAGGTTTGTAGTGTGTTAGGCCTGACCCAGTTTTAGTTTGGTGCGAGCTGCCGGGTGCTAGGCACTCGAGCCGCCCAGGCTACCTCCTTTAGCTCCGGTCTGAACCCAGGGTTCAAACCTATGTGGTTGGTTGGCAGCACGGTCTAGTCCAGAGGACCAGACCTACACCAAACCCCCTACACCTTACCTTGGCACCGCGACGCCTCCCATGTGTTATCCGCCTCGGTAGCCGGATTCGGGTTTACCTTGCCTTATATAGGCATCTGATTTGAACCGTGGGTTCAGACCAGAACCCATGTACACCCACGATCTGGTCCAAAGGACCAGACCTGCACCCACTTGGCATTGCTTGGAGCACCCGGGCGCAGCAGTGGGTTGCCGGATGCAGTCCCTATTCGGGTGCCCCTACCTTCTCGTTGGCTGTTACCACCCGCAGCTACCTGGTCCGAGATTGGACAAGTGAGTTATGACGTAACTTAGACCATGGTCTGGTCCAAATGACCAGACCCGAACTCCCCTTTTTCCCCGTATTTATTTGTGAGCCGATTAGGGCACTATGTATGTGAATGCGGATGCGAGCAATCAACTAACACACACACATGTATATATATGCATATACATGTATAATGTGTAAATAATATATATACATATAAGTAAATATATTTATGTATATATATATATATATGTATAAGTATAGGGTTGGACGATGTGGGTCAACAACCTATGGGAAACTAGTCGGACACATGGCACCTTCGTGCTTGATCTAAGTGTTTCCGCGATAACCCTTAGACTCCAGTGTGAGTTTGTGCCACATAGGTGTTATACCTTGTAATTGTCCAGTAAGATGGCCCAAATTTTTACTATGAATTCGTAGTAAACCTTGTACCTTCCTTGGTTTCCGTTTCAATAGTTTAATATGAGTAATCGGGTGAGCTCTGTGCCATCCACACAGACATGAAGCCCCTTTTTGCTAGTTATGAAACTTAGAATCTTTCGCCATATCATTAGTAGGTTTCGCATACGCGGCACCCAAAACCATGGAAATGCTAATGTTATTCCCATAAGTTGGGAATATCCTAGATTCCATCCTTGACACGTAAGTGTGTCGAACTACGTAACCTAGAAAGGTGAAATACTTACACATATCTTTCATGATTTTAAACACATTGGTTCTCCCGCAAGAGCGGCGACACACCATGTGCGATAATGTGATTCATATACGTATGGGAATCACTTAGATTTCCATCTCAGCACTTGAATGGACCGAGATCATGAATCTTTTCGATGTGAGTGGCCTCTCTGCGTAAGAATTGCCAAAATTATGACATCGTAGTTCTGACTACTTGAATGGTAAAGGCTTGCAATACCTATTCCAACTTAATGAACTTGCAAATATGTTCACATTATGTAATTATGTAATTGTACACTCACACGCACATTATCATGTAATTGCATTATGTTTCTCAGTTATGCATTTGTATCATGCCTCTATTTCGTATATTGTGCGATTAACTCGAGATCATGTGGTACTTAGTTCACACCTTGCACATAGCACATCTTGACACTCGTATTGCTTAGTGCGTACATCAGCTGGTACATTATGAGACTCATGCTTGAGGCATTGATGAGTGCATGAAGTGCAGATTGACACACAAAAACTTGAACACCATTAAGTACGAGTAGCACTCTTGTGGTTTGGACTCTGTCGGAGTCTCCGGGTGATGGCCACTTGTTTGTGAGTGAACTCACTTATGACTATACCCTAATTATGAAAGAGAATAATATGGTGTTATGATCGCTTTCACGAGTGATGTTGTGACGCCCCAAACCCCGATCTTATAAAATCTTGGGTTTTTGAGCAAAAAAATTTTTTTTGAATGATATACCGAGTGAAGAACAACTAGCGGAAGTAAAGGAGGGAAACAGGGGTAAAGCAAAGGCCGCAAGTCTTAGTGAGCCACAGTGAGAAAATCAAACCACAAAACAAGTAAAGTACTTTTCATTTCCACAATATTTACAATGATACAAAAAGGAGACTGGGTACCAAAAAGGAACATTCTCATAAAAAGGAGAGGAACAACCCCTCAAACCCCAAAACCAGAAGAAGCCTGAATCTGCTGCAAAGTGTGGGTCTCAAGGCTCCTGCTGTGCGCCGTCGCATCGCGCTGCGTCTACTCGTCACCTGTATCCCCATAAAATGGGGTCAGTACTCTTGCGAGTTGGTGAGACAAACCATCCATACATTATCATTTTTAAGGAAAAGCAGAAGGTAAACGACATGCTACAAGTGTGCTAAGTACCAGACTATAACTAGCATGATAGAACTGTAAGATCCACGACTCTAATTTTGATGTATGTGGTGTAATTATATGGGAATCGATGAATTTTTATGTTTTGGCAATTTCTGATGATTTGCTTAATTTGAGAATCGGGTAAAATTGCGTAATTTTATGTAAAAAGAGTGATTTCGGGAAATCTAGGGCAAATTAATTTCTGAAACTTTTAGGGTAAGTTTGGAATAGGGTTGTAGTGATACACCCAGAATTTGGGATCTGAATGACGAAGGAACCTCGTCAGTGCATGTGAATTTCGCGTTTTGATCTACGATTGGACCCGAATCTTAAAACGCTTAATGAGAGGTAATTTTCTTAAGAGGCATTGACCATCCTACGATAATTAAGGTCATAAAGAGAACAAAATAAATTTTTGAAATTAAATTATTATTTTAATGCATTAATTAGGCGTTTCTTTACGATATACATAACATGCGGTTTTGGGACTTAGATCCGGAGCATCTAGTGGATCCAAAACCCTTGGACGACCCTATAGTGGACATTCATGTCCATAGTTGACCAGCTGATCAAGGATTGACCAACTGGATGGCGATTTTGAAATACTTTTGCATGGTATTTAAAAGAAGGCCTTCATTGGCCACTCATCTTTTCAAGAAACCTCATGATGAAGCCTAGGCTCTATCATGAGGGGCGTCATTTCAAAAAAAGAGCCATGGGGCTGGCGCCCCATGGCAGATTTGAACGGTTTTTAAAAAGATTCAAACCCTCAAAATCGATAGGTGGAGTTGGGTGGCAACCAAGGGTGCCCCATTGTAATTGTTTAAAGTTCTAAAGGCTTTTAATAGTGGCATTCTAGAAAGTTTTCTAAAATCTTTTGGAAAGCTCTACATGCATTGGTTGTTGGGGGGCGTGGAGCTCCCCAGCCCTCCATCTTGGAAGGAACAACCCCAGTCGTACATCCCTAAAGCACATTCTATAAAACTCAAATAAAAATGGGGCCCTCTCTAATGGGCGATTTTTCTTAACTTACTCTCTCTCTTCTCTCTCTCAAACCTCCTTCTTCTCCTCTTGTTTCCTCCCTCCGAACCGTGGGAACCACCTGGGCGTGGAGTGTTGCTGCATCATCCCTCATATTCTCCAAGAAGTTAAGGTGAAGACTCACCTTCTTGTCGATTACGGATTTACATGAAGCCATTGGCGCCTTGCATCAATGCATGCAAGCCCAAGTGACGGATTAGTTAGAAAAGCAGCTTTGATTATTGAATTTTCATTGTTTTCATAAGCTTTTGTACTGCATGCCTTGGAAATAGATTTCCTTTTGATTCCTACATTGGCGTCTTTGTTCTTGTTTCTCCTATACATGTTAGTTGTTCATTTTCCATGATAATGCTGTTATGCCATGGTTTTCTTTTGTTTGCTGATTTATTTCATGGCATCCTCATCATAGGGGTGTGCTGGACCGAGCTGGGCTCGTCCAGCTTACACCCAACCCGTCAGCCCCCTTTTCATTCTCTTTTCTTGTTCTTTTTTTTGTTGTGCATTCTTTCTTTTTGGGTTTTCGGCTAAACCCAGTCCCAACACAATGGGACTGGTGTTGCAGACTAGCCTTGAGCCTGGGTCACTATGTGACCACTTTCTTTGAGACGTGCAAAGGACAGGATGTCAATGGTTAAGGTGTTAACCTCTGGTATTTCTTTTAGTTATGATGTTGTTCTTATTTTTTTTCGTTTTCGGTTTTTCCTTTTGAGACCCGGACTGGAGCAGCTGGGCCGGCCTCAGGCGTCCCCAGCACACCCTCTTAGCTGCTGTGAACCGAGCCCTTGTGCTCTGGTTCACGTTGGCAAGGGTGACTTGGTCTGGTCTAGTGGACCAAACCCCCATTTTTTTCTTTTCTCTCCATTTTGCTCTAAGAATGGAGCAGGCGCTGTGCGGTGGCCCCTGCGCCCAGTAGGAGTAGTTTAAGAAAAAAATAATAATAAATATTATATAGTAATAATTATATTATACAGTTAGATGCATTTCCTTACATGTCTGTGCTACGCATAGTGCTAGATGGCATGGGTCAGGGTGCGGATCTGAACCGAGGGTCCAGACCTGCCCCATAGCCGGTTGACCCGAGTTGGGCGAACCTAGCCCAGCCAGTTTCCACCTGGCTGGAGCTGGGCATGCACACCGTGGGTGCTGTGCATCTCTTATTACCTGGTTAGCACCCAGTGAGTGCTGGTCTGAACCATGGTTCAGACCTGGACTCCTTGGCAGGCCGGCTAGCACTTAGTGCCAGCCGCGGCTCTACCTAGTTGGAGCAGTTTGTCAGCCAACTGATGTTGGACACTCACGAGAACCCCTTTTCGGCTGAACCACCTTAGGTTTGGGTTTGAACCCAATCGGTTGAGACCCTAATCCGTTCTAGTTGCTGTTTGGTCCTAGGGACCCGACACTTTGACACCGCAGAGAGTGCACCTTTTCATGAGACTTTCAGTTGACCCTTGTCGGGGCTTGGACCACTCACAACCGATTTCCTGTTATGATTTTGGAATGATCCACAAGATTGATCAGATTCGGTTAGGTTGTATGATAGTCTGGTTCGTGGGACCAAACCATCTGTTGGTTTGGGTTTTTGGGCAGCAAGCGTGTGGCCTCCACGTTGGCACCCTTGCAGCCTCGTAGAGCCACCATGATGGCCGTCAATGCCTTCCTATCAAAAACCAGTCCGTGGCTACTTCAAGCTGAACCACATTCGGTTCAACTAGTAATTGCTTTGCCCTGCACCCTCCGTGCATTCGGTTAGGGTTTTGGCAAACTTTACATGCCTTGGGTTTTATCGAGTTCGATATATATATATATATATAGGTTATCTATATGTACTTGAGTGTGAATGGATATATGTACATATGTACATAGGTATAGGTTTGTACACAGCGGTATACCAGAATACATGATGACTGTTTCAGCATGACCGAATGGACATGCGGCACTCTTGTGTCCCGCCCAAGCATTTCCTCTTGATGATGTTACATTTTGAATCGATTAGTGTTGTCCTACGTTCATTTTGACAAACGGTTTGTTTCGGGACCCCAGGCGAGGCTCCCCATACCGTGAAAATAGCTAATGTGGTTCCCATAAGATGGGAATATCTCAGATTTCACCATAAACATGTAAGTGCGTTGAACCATGTGTAATGATCCTTTGAGTCGCAGTTGCATCTTCCGTACAAGAGCAACGATTCACCTTGGGAAAAACCAATGTTATTCCCATTAGACAGAATGATGGGTTAAATTCAATTTCGACCCTTGAGTATGAAAATGTTGATAATGCAATACTAAATATAGTGCAGTTTAAATATCATTTAATGTCTCTGTAGTTACATTTGTGCAAAAGGTAGAAATTGTAATTACTCTTACACTTTGCACTTGGCACATCTTGACACAGTTGTGAGGAGGTACAACGTTGAGGCATCAGTAAGCGCATTAGGTGCATTTACGAAAAGAGAGAAAATAGAACACCATAGGGTATGAATATTGAAATTACTTGTTGTGGGCTCAGTTGGAGTTTGCGGGCAGTGACCCTTGTGTTGTGTGGACTCTTGTATGATGTACCCTAATAGAAGATAAAATAATATGGTGATTTGACTGTTTTCACGAGCAGTGTGCTCCGTTGGCCGTGTGAGGCTGAGCAGGCCAAGTCCTCCTTTTGCGTACCCTGCGGGGACCACGAGGCAGATTCCTCGTTGTGAGGTATGATTAAACTTGATCCTTAAGAAAGATAAACCTACTTCGCCCCATTCACAAAACGGTTCACCTTGGGAGAGGGTGGATGGTACAACCCTGAGTGACTTGTCGTTACTACGACACGTGTTTTGACAGGAGCTGTAGCGTTCCTTTGGCCTCCAGTCACTCAGAGTCAGGAAGGTCGAGGTTACCTTCTTAGGGCCTCACTACTGCAGTAGTATGGATTGCAATCCTTGCCTATGCGAGTGTTTTCTCCTAGTCGTGTGCTGCTCGCATAAGGTTGACTTGGTCTGTAGCTTCCCCGGTTACCACACTAGAATTTAAATAATAGACGCCGGGTGCATGTTTCACAGAATGCGAGGTTTTATTCGCGTACCCGAAGGAGTAATCAGAAGAACTTAAGAACTAACCAAACAGCTGACTTACAGTAGATGTTGCTTTACTTGTGTTGTAGACTTAGTTCAGTTGCTACAGTCACTTCAGTGTTACTTTGGTTACTTGCTGCTCAGTTCACTTACGTTTCGGTTCGTTGCTTTAGCTACTTATTTTTCCTGTTACTATAGCTGTTTGGCTAGTACTTGTCACTTTACACCTACCTGACACAGGCACTTACACTTGTCAGCTTATTTCCTGCTTTCCTGTGTACGTGATATATATATATACATTTGCTTGTGGTTGTTTCTTCACCACCTCGCAAGAGGATTGACCCCGTTTTATGGGGATGTAGGTGACAAACAGGTATAGTGCAGATGCGATGATACACGGTGGAGGCTCAGAGGACCCACACACTTGACCTGCAGTTCTTGTACCTGGTGGTTTTTGGGTTTTTGGTTGTTGAAGGGATGTACTCCCTATTTTGTACCTTTTGTACTTATTATCTGTAAACTCTTTAAAACTATTGGGGTGTTTCCCCTCTTTACTTCGTAGTTACCCTGTCTGGTTACACTATTCCTTATCTGTGGCGGCCGCCCAGACTTGCGGCTTTGTTGTTTTCCCACGCTTACTTTCAAATGATTTTCTGCTTAAACTTTCAAAAAAAGAAATTTCCCATAGAAATCTCAAGCTTTTTCTAAGGTCGGCGTTTGGGGCGCCACAGTGTTTGGTATCAGAGCAATGTTTAGTGTGTGGTCAGAGCTTCATCGTGCATCATCCATCGCACTGTAAGTATAAGTTTAACTTCTTTATTTCCTTCATTTCCCATTTTTTTAGATGGTTTGTGCTTGTGGTTCTGTGTATGTAATAGATGTCGACAAACCCGACCTACGGCAAGATTTTGGAGGCTCTCCAAAACCTGACTCGAGGCGAAGAGGCCCTGAGTGGAGCTGTGCGACATTTGGCACGTAATGTGCACATGTTGGCACCTCCATGTGCAAGGTGTTTGGAAGATCACGCGGGACAGATCTGTCCCTGTGAGTTGGCTGAGTGCCCCTACTGTAGTCTTCGTGGGCATGTCAAAGAGGAATGCCAGACGAAGCAGAGGGATGAGCTCTGGAAGAGCAATGCGGAAGACATCGAGGATGTTTCTTCGGTCTCTGGACCTTTGGTTCTGGAAGTGGATAGCCAGGACGGAGAAAGGCGAGGAGCGATCGATTCTCCCCAATATTCTCTCGAGTCCTACCCCTATGTTGTTTCTTCGGAGTACGTGCCGCCGATTCTGAAGGAAGTCCTGGAGATCTCTGACACGCCGCTGAGGAATGTTGTTTCTCCTCCACGTGTTAGGCCGAGGCGCTATGGTAGTCGGAAAGACTACAGGGACTTCTACACTAGCAAGCCGTAAAATTATGATGCTTAGATGTTGGAAACACTGAGTCCGTGTTTCGTTTTTGCTTTTGTCGTGCTTAAATTGTTGGCAGTGCTTGTTTAACCCTATCTTGATGAAAGGTGCTTATGTAATGTTTCAGTTTTCTTTATTAATGAAATAGAAATTTGCCTATCTCCGTGTAGTTGTTGGTTACTTATGTATAGATTGTTGTGTATTTAGATGGCGTGGCGCACCAGATGTGACGACCTGATGGAGACACTGAACAACCTTACAGAGGTTGTAGGACGACAAGCAGAAACCATGAGGAACATGGGCGAGCACCTCCAGCAAGCCGCCCAGGGACAAGGAACACCTGCCCAGATTTCTGTTATAGCAGTCCCATATAAGCAGTTTATGAGCTTGAACCCTCCCTCGTTTGATGCAAAGTCATCGTCGGAAGCAGCAGAGGATTGGATCAGAGAAATAGAGCGTATCTTCCGGGTGTTACAAGTTGGTGATGATCGAAAAGTAGATTTTGGGACATATCGTCTCAAGAAGGATGCGGAAAGGTGGTGGGCGACCTCCTGGGAGGTAAAGTTCGACAACCAGCCAGTTGATTGGGAGCAATTTATGGAAATGTTCTACGCAACCTATTTTCCAGCTCACGAGAGGAGCCAGAAAATGCAGGAGTTTCTTGACCTCCAACAGGGTAGTTCTTCTCTCTCTAATTATGTCACGCGTTTTCGAACCTTGTAGAGGTTTTGTCCGCACTTATATACGACAAAAAAGGAGCGAGCTCTTAAATTTGCTCGAGGTCTAAAGCCAGTCTTAAGGATGAAGGTGTACACACGTGCACCTATGACGGTCGATGAGGCTTTAGAGACGGCCTCCTTGCTTGAACATGACTGGACAGAATCGCAAAAGACTCCCGCATCGCGTCAGCAGCAGCAGAATCCTTGCCAAAGGAGTTGGCCAAGGAAGGGACATTTTCAGAGGAATCAGGATGGAAGGAAGTTCCATCCTCAGTCAAAGAAGCAGCGAAACAACAACAACAGCAACACCCGCCAGAATCAGTATCAGAACCATAGACCCCAGTACCAGCAATGCCAACAACCGCAGCAGAAGCAGCTTACCGCGGCCAGTTGTTCGAAATGTACTATAGATCATCCAGGGCGACCTTGCCCACAGGACACAGGCGAATGCTTATATTGCGGGAAGATGGGTCATTACATCCGGGATTGTAGGAAGAAGCATGTAGACGACCAGCGCAGGAATACGCTGAGTACTTCCCAGTCGGCGCCGCAACGACAGCCAGCGACACAGCAGCAGCAGCAGCAGTAGTCATATCCACCGAAGACAACAAACCAAAAGATCATTGCCGGTCGAGCATACGCGGCAACAGTCGAGCAGGTGACCAAGGCGGAGTTGGTCCAAGGTACGATCTTGGTAGCCGGTCATGAAGCATTTACATTGTTTGATTGTGGAGCTACTCATTCGTTTATAGCAGCTAGATTTGCTCGTACCTTGCCTTTGTCAGTTGAGCCTTTGATTTTTCTGTTAGAGGTTCGCACTCTGACTGGAGAGCAGTCTTTTTGTGACTCGTATATGCCAAACATCGCAGTGTCAGTGGTAGGGCAAAACCTGTCAGTTGATGTTATCCTGTTAGACATGACAGAGTACGACGTGATTTTGGGCATGGATTGGCTTTTTGAGTACCATGCTCAAGTCTCTTGTTGGGAAGGCAAAATCGTTCTTTCTCAGCCTGATCGTCCTGTTCTGGAGATCAAGCTTCCTCGACCTTTGCGCGATAGCTGCATGATTTCTTCTTTCAAGGCTCAGAAGTATCTGCGAAACGGAGGTACTGCATTCTTAGTCAGTATTGCCTTAGTTGAAAATGAGATGGTTTTGATTGATGACTTGGATGTGATCCGAGATTTTTCTGATGTGTTTCCGGAGGAGCTACCTGGGTTACCTCCGAGGCGAGAGATCGAGTTCGGTATCGAATTGATGCCTGGAACGACACCAATTTTCAAGGCACCATATCGTATGGCTCCAGCGGAACTTGAAGAGTTGAAGCGTCAGTTGGAAGAACTCCTTGATCAGGGTTTTATTCGGCCTAGTGCTTTACCTTGGGGAGCACCAGTACTGTTTGTACGGAAGAAGGATGGATCCCGGAGGTTGTGCATCGATTATCGGATGCTCAACTAAGCGACAATTAAGAACATGTATCCGTTGCCAAGAATCAAAGTTTTTTTGGATCAGTTGCAGAAGGCAAAGGTCTTCTCGAAGATCGATCTCAGATCGGGTTACCATCAGCTTCGTATCCGAGAGGATGATATTGCGAAGTCAGCTTTCCGAACGAGATATGGGTTGTATGAGTTCATGGTGATGCCTTTTGGCCTCACGAATGCTCCAGCAACATTCATGGATTTGATGAACCGGATTTTTCGTCCATATGTGGACTCGTTCGTGATAGTATTTATCGATGACATCTTGGTCTATTCGGAGAGTTCGGAGCAGCATCGAGAGCATCTACGGATTGTGTTGAGTACTCTTCGCGAGCATCAGTTGTTCGCCAAATTCTCTAAGTGTGAGTTTTGGCTCGAGCGCATCATGTTTCTTGGCCATGTGATATCGAAGGACGGAGTATCCGTTGATCCAGCGAAAGTCGAAGCAATTTTGGGTTGGAAGCAACCCCGGAATGTGTCTGAGATTCGTAGTTTTCTTGGATTGGCCGGTTATTATCGACGTTTTATCCAAGACTTCTCGAGGATCGCTTTACCTTTGACGAAGTTGTTGCGTAAAGGTATTAAGTTCGTGTGGAACAGTGCCTGTGAGGACAGTTTCCAGATCCTGAAGATGAAGTTGACAACCTCGCCGGTATTGGCTTTACCCTCTGGCAGAGGTGGCTTTGTGGTGTACACAGATGCCTCTAGTACCGGTTTAGGTTGCGTGCTTATGCAGCATGGCCGAGTAATTGCCTATGCTTCCAGACAATTAAAGACTCACGAGCAAAACTATCCGACACACGATTTAGAGTTGGCAGTAGTCGTGTTTGCTTTGAAATCATGGCGACATTACCTATATGGGGAATCGTTTGAGGTCTTTTCAGACCACAAGAGCCTCAATTATCTGTTCTCTCAGAAGAAGTTGAATATGAGGCAGCGACGATGGCTTGAGTTCATCAAGGACTACGATTTCACGTTGTCTTATCATCCTGGTAAGGCGAACGTTGTGACAGATGCGCTTAGCCGCAAAGCGAGTGGCGTTCTAGCTAGTCTTGTGTGGAGCCAAAAGCTTATCGATGATTTCGTTGCTTGGAAACCTTTTTCTATTGGTGGTGGTTCGATCAGGTTGTCTGGTCTAACCATTCGATCCGAGTTTTTGCCAAAGATTGTAGAGGCTCAGAAGCTTGACGACCAGTATGACAAGTTTCTAGCCTTGGCCGAGCGAGCAGATTCTTCTTTCAGAGTGTCTAGAGATGGCAGCATTCATATGAGAGATCGCTTTTGGGTTCCGAACAACCCTGAGCTGAAGAGAGAAATTCTTGACAAAGCTCATATGTCAAGATATACGATTCATCCCGGAGGAACAAAGATGTTCAAGGACTTACAGCGGAAGTATTGGTGGAGTGGTATGAAGCGCGAGATAGCAGCTTACGTTGCGAGATGCCTGACGTGTCAGCAAGTTAAAGCGGAACATCAGCGTCCCGGTGGTACCTTGCAGAGGATTGAGATTCCTTAGTGGAAATGAGAGAATGTTACGATGGATTTTGTGGTAGGATTGCCACTGTCTAGGCGTAAACACGATGCGATATGGGTAGTCGTGGACAGACTCACCAAGTCTGCCCATTTCTTGCCGATCAAGGTCAGTCAGTCTCTTGAGAGCCTAGTTGGCTTGTAGATTAGAGAGATCGTTCGACTTCATGGTGTATCGAGGTCTATTATTTCTGATCGTGATCCCCGATTCACTTCGCGACTGTGGGGTCAGTTGCAATCTGCTTTGGGGACGAAGTTGAAGTTTAGTTGTGAACACCCCAAATTTTTCAAAATGTGGTAAATATTTTCTTTTGGCCTTTATCTCCATTTTCTGAGCAATAGAGTCAGTTTTTAAATCTAAATCCCATTTTATTTCTCAAGTTTTCTGAAATTAAATTCATTTTGTATATCTGACTCAATTTCGGATCCGGATCCAGATAAAAGATCCAAATCTGAGCTTCGTTGTCCAATGTTTAAAATCAAAATCTCGAAATTTCCAAAATAACTTTTGAAAGGCTCAGACACTTCGTCCGGTATCCGCTTGGACCCATCGTGTTATATTCCTCGATTCAAGGTTTAAAACTTGAACGTTTTCTCAAAGACTTGGGTCCAAAGCCCATTCTTTTGAAGAAATTTCCCCAAAATGGCCTGAAATTCTCAGAAAAACACTTTTATAAATATTTCCCAGAAAAATACAAAAAAATTAGGGTTTAATCTTTGTTTTTCGTAAAATCTTAGATTTTTATTCCAAAAATACAAAAAATAGAAAAAATCACAAAAAAACCAAAAAAATCAGGAACTATGTTGTTCAAAACTCTTTTTGAAACTTGTTTTTTTTTTTGCTAAAAACTTCTCTTTAAAACCACTTTTTTTGAAAATCATTGTAAAGGGACCGCCTTTTTGAAAAAGAGAAAAAATTTATAAACAGCTGCAGGCTCGCGAGGTTTCCTTCTCCACCCTCGATCACCTGAAAACCTGGCTCCTCCATTCATCCTGAACGAACTCCTCCTCTTCGCAGATCGCTCGTCCATCTCCAACGGTTCCCCCTCTTTTCCACCTTCCAGAAGCCTTCTTCCTCACGCCCCAAAACCCTTGATCTCCAACGGCCCTGCCTCCTTCCCCTCTCGCGGTCTCGATCCCTCGTTCGATGGGCATCCATCAGCTTCCACCCTTTGATCGACGATCGCTCCACCTCAACCATTGATCCTTAACCTTCTCCTTCTCGAGCCTTCCTCAATAGCTTCCCCTTCTCGTTTCTTCTCCTTTCTCTATATAAAGACAACAACGAAGGGGAGGAGGGGAAATCCCCATTTTTTTTGGTGGCGCACATCATCCATCTTTCGCTGATCGCCCTCTTCCCCCGGATCATCTCCTTTACTTTAGGGGCAGAAGACCTCCATAATAAAAGAGAAGAGCATGACTCCCTCCTTCAGAACCTCTACAGAAGTAAGTAAGTCAGTCCCTTTTTTCTTTCTTTCTTGAATTTCTACGAGTTTTTTTTTTCCTCTTCCCATTTACGCACTATAGGTGGTGTTGGATTGCATTTAGCAATTTCAACTCATCTCGTGCGATAGCATTAACGGAATCCATCAATTCCAACATCTGGAATTTTTTTTTCTTTTCTTTTCTCTTTTGTTTCTTCAGTACATGGAGTATCCTCTGTCTCGATATTCTCTCTTAATTCACTTATAATGATCGCTGCGATATTGATTAGATCCATATATATATATATATATATATTTTTTATGCTCTTCCCTTATATTCCCGCATTTTAGGCATTGTGTTCCTGCATATTAACACTTCGAATTCATTTCATTACACTGCTATTGATTGTCTGTATTTCTGATCCCATCCAACATCAAATGCCTATATGGTTTATGTCAGGCATGTATGAGGTTCGGTTGAACCACCTTACTGTGAGTGTCAAGATCCTTAATCTGTTGCTGAATGATTATTCATTCAGAGTCTAAGAGAAATGGCACAAATCTGCCAATACCATTTGTGCATCAGGATCCGACATCTCCTTCAACGATTGGCCTTGTGTTTTCCCCTTCATTATGACATATGACTCCATCTGTTGTAAAATCATATCAGTTTTATTTTAAATAACATCGCATCTTATGGTATGTTATATAGGATCGCATCATGAGTTGATTCAGACCCAGAGCAAGAATCTGGTGTAAAGTCTTTGTTATCCTTCTATTGCATGATATTCATTGTCATCTCAGTGTTGCATAAGCATCCATTATATATTATTTCCAATAGTGATCACTTCTTCTTCTTTTTTTAAAGCATAGGTCTTAATTGTTTTATCATCCATATCGTTCATGTGCATCGGTTCACCATCGTATATGGTGTCTGGTAAATATATATTTTTTTTTCTTCTTTCTTCTTTCTTCTTACTGACTGAGACCTGTATCATGATGAGCGTGGTAAATGATCACCTCCCCTCTCCCTGGAAGTTTGCCTGTTTATTGTTCAGCAAATGCCATTGAAAGAATAATGTTTATTGATAAGTAAGAGATACCTGAAACTTTGCGAAGAATCTAAATCATCATCAACAGCCCCAACTTCCCTGGATCGGTCAGGAGTGGTGACCGCTGCTGTCAAGCATGACTCCTCTCTGTACAGTAGGAGTCAGAGTGCCTACCTGCTTGATGCAGAGTTTGAACTAGAGCATGACCAATAGGAGGGATCATGTTCTATGCACTAAGTAATGAAAGTAACAATGATATGGATTCCAACGATCATTTTCTCACATCATCTCATCCACAGTGCTATTGGGGATCACGTCCACACTACTTTGCACATTATTGGATACCCACCGTCATGATATAGCCTTCATACCTCGTTTGCGTCTCTTTATGGCATTTCATTCAATCTCTCATAACTCCATTTCCTACTGTCGTGATCAATTAAATTTATGAATCAAATTTGTAGTTGGTGGTTGAAACAACAGCTCACATCTGTGATTAAAACCCCAAAATCCAGGCACATTCTTTTAGCCCAGCATAATTTATGTTTAAATCCCATCATGACCTCTCATTAAACTTAGCCTTCTATATATTTTGAGTTTTCTGTATTTTGAACTGCAGATATTTCGGGTTTTTTTTGTATCTTTGAACCTTCATTAGTCTTCAACATATATATATATATATATATATATATATTTATCGTCACTTTGTTCTAATATTCTGTTGATCTAATTAATAATATACTGTTATTTCTGAAGCATTGTTTCATTACTAATATATGAATATATATATTGCGATGGGTCTCAGTCGCCACCTCTTTGCTACAGTCCCCTGTGCATCCAACCCAACCCGTGAGGAAATCCCATTTGATTCATCGGGAATTCATAGGTAGAATAGACCTATCCTTGTTTGTTTATCCCTCTACAGCATCCTGTTTTGTACGTGACATGCCACCTGATGGAAAGAGTAACAGCAATGGTAAAAAGAAGAATCATTAAATCCCAGTTTGATCAAATTTTGTGAATCTTGCATATATGTTGGACACCTCTCATTCCAAGTCAAAATAATTGGGAGTCCATGTGGTATGTAAGTGTCAGCTGAACAGTTTCAGCGTATCCTGATGATCCAGTCATACTTACCGTTTGTTTGGCATTATACAGATAGCTTGGGGCTGGGAACTTCAGATTCTATCAGAAGGTAAGGAATTAAAAGCAATAACAGAAAATACGCTGACATGTAGGTGAAACATAATGGTCCATTATGTAGCAGCTGGGTGCTATCAATTCATGCATGTCACCAAAGTTCGAACTAGCGCCAGGCTCATGGCGACTGCTCCAGTTCATGGCTTCATTGTGTGTACATCCATTGTATATGCTCACAGTTATTGAAATTTTTTTTTTTTTGTATACGATCATATTGTTTCCTATATTCTGGTGTGTTGGGCATTTGAAGTCCTTTGATTGAAATTAGTTGGTTGATATTACTGATATTGTCAAGCTCCTTTCATCTATACCATCGGAGATGACTTGCTGAATTCAGGTATGCAGGAACCATTTGCTAACTACATTCGTCTGCTATAACACCTCACCTCCATATCCCCTTTGTACTGTTGCATTTTCGCATCTCCACCACACACACACACACATATATATATACATATATAAATATGTATGTATATGTACATGTGTGGTAAGTAGGTGGTCTATCAATGTCTGTTGAATATGCCTTTAATCGTCTTAAGATGGGAACTTAGATTGATTCGTACTTGTCATGGAGGTTAGATCCCTTTGCTGCATTGTTTTAGAATTTACCCCTATTTCTATATATATCTTTTATAGTTCTGTGCATTAAGATGGGAATCATTCAACATGTTTTAGTTTTACAGTATACTGTTGTATAGAATTTTTTTTTTTTAGAAGTCACTGTGCCAACACACAATACCTCATTTTCTTGCTTTAGTAAGTGGCTGTGTAAATGCACATCATTTTATCCTTTTCTTTCAGTAGGTTGTTGTGCAAATGCACAACACCTTAGTTCATTTCTTTGTGAGTTACTATGCACACCACTTGTCTCTCACCAAGGTAGTGTACCTGTTACACTATTATCCTTTTTTTTTTGTTGTTGTTTTGGCACTCCCTGTAGCTTACAGTATTTAGACATTCTATGTTTGCAGAGATATAGGTGTATAACTGCACCTGTAATCCCACAAATTTTTTTTTTCTTACTGTGCTCTGTAGCATCATTCAGGGCTACACCCTCCCTTCACAGCTGCCTCCGCTCGGTTCAGCACACCCACTTACACAGTGGCCCACTGCACTTTCATTATAACTCGCACACCACACATCGTTCTACTTCCACTTTTGCGTCAGCCTATTCACCATCACTGTACAGCATACTTACTGTAAAGATTCTTTTTTTTTTTTTGTCTTCTTCATATCCTGTATATAGGTTAGTATATATTGCATTTTATATCTTGCAATTCACCATTGTCATCCCATAACACCTCATACATACACATATATTCATCTTTTGTTACACTTGTGATTACCAGATCATTACACACCAATGATCTTCACTTGCTTTGCCAAAATAACTCACTGATGCTGTCTTTCACAAACCACTATGTGGACACCATTTTGCTAGGTTTGATATGAAAAGTGGTCTGTTGTTACTTGACAGTCACACTAGGATCAGCCTGTTACTTTGCACTTGTCTCCAGTTGCATCATCTCACTACTATAGCTCCATAGGCATTCATTATCCCCTGCACTATTCACTCAGCACTGCATAATATCCTCTGCACTATTCACTATTCACTATTCACAACTACGTTGTGCACAACACCTCATCATCAGCATTGGTGCTCCCACATCTTTCCACCATACCATGGTATCTTCTTCATAAGCATCCTTCATCTGCACAAGACATAAATGTTTTAGGCAAGCACATATAGATTTACATATGCCTCTATTATACATACATCTTCTCATTAATTATACTTAGATGTACATACGCATGCAACTTCCATGTTGGTATGAGTGTAGTAATTAGCATATATGTCTCTCATCAATGTAGACATCTCATCTAGCCATAGGCCTATGGATTTTTGACAATATATTTTCCACTATTCAGCATTTTTTTATGTTAACCTCGTTTTGCAGGAAATGTCCAAAAATTGCTAAATTTCTTTAGATTTAGGATGTTATCATTTCTTTTTATTCCAAAACTTGTAATAACTAGTTATAATGAGAATTTACATTTCCTGTTTTAGATAGAATGAATGAGCATTATAAATATCGTGAATTACTTGTTCTCATATTTTTCACCTTTATTTTCCAAAATCTCACAAATGGGAACACGAATGGCACGTGCACCATTTCGTAAGAGGTAAATTAATTCTAAGTTGATGATTTACATCAATGGCCATAGTCAGGATATAAACAAAACTTAGAATTTTTATCTTTTATAAAATAACACTCGATCCACACTGGATCCTTTTAAAAAATCATCATATTTTCAAATATTTCATCTTTTATCAGGGTTTAACTTAAAATTAATTCAATATATATACCAATGGCCATAGTCAGGGTATATTGAGAGTTAATTTCATTTTAAACTCTATAAAAGCACAAAATATGTTTCATTCTTCACCCGAATTTAAATATAGATTATTATATAATACATTCAATGACCATAGTCAAGGATGTATTATATCTTCAATCTTATTTTAATTCATTTAAAGAATGAAATAGCTTTTCAAAAACCCAAATTTTAAATTCTTTAAATTCATTCATCATTTAGGATAGAACTACCTCATATTTTCAAAGTTCCCTTTTCAAAAATTCCAAGTAATGCAGATATCTTCCTCAATCTATCTTTAATTCCTATCAAATCCAATTCATCCTTTCATTTTTCAAATTCTATTTCATTTTCAATCTCAAAGTTCAATTTAACTTTGAGATTTCAAATTCATTTTATATTCAAATTCAAATCAGATTTTAAAATTCAAATTTGACTTTGAAATTCAAAATTCATTCAAAACTCCAATCAAACTCAAAGTTCAATTTAACTTTGAGATTCTTGATTCATTTTCTAAATTCTGAATTCAAGCTCCAAATTCAAGTCCAATTTAGCTTTGAAATTCATTTGTATATTCAAGATTCATATTCTAAATCTCATTTTTCAAATTCAATTCAAACTTGGAAATTCTTGATTCATCTTCTGAATTTAACAAACTCCAAATACATTTTAGGATCCAGGATTCAACATTCATATCGAATCTCAGACTTCAGATCCAATTCCACTTTAGGACACAAAATCCAATTCCACTTTTGGATCTCAGACTTCAGATCCAATTCCACTTTAGGATCCAGAATCCAATTCCACTTTTGGATCTCAGACTTCAGATCCAATTCCATTTTAGGATCCAGAATCCAATTCCACTTTTGGATCTCAGACTTCAGATCCAATCCCATTTTAGGATCCAGAACTCAACTTCCATCTTGAATCTCAGACTTCAGATCCAAATCCATTTTAGGGTTCAGAATCCAATTCCACTTTGGATCTCAGGCTTCAAATCCAAATCCATTTTAGGATCCAGAACACAATTCTACATTGGATCTCAGACTTCAGATCCAAATCCATCTTAGGATCCAGAACCCAATTTTACAACGGACCTCAGATTTCAGATTTTGGATCCATTTTGAGATCCAATTCCACTCCCAACTCTAAATTTCAAATCCAATTTCATTTTCAAATCTCATCTGAACTTCCTAAATCCCTTCCTATTTTTTAAATACCATTTGACTTTCTCAGATCCATTCTAATAGTCGAATTCAATATCACTTCAAAATTTCATCTTCTTCTCCTAAATCCATGATTAAATTCAAAGTCCATTTCTGACTTTGAAACTTCATTTCCTTTCGTTTCAAAGCTTCAAATCATTCTTTCTCAAAATCAAGATTTATTCTTCCAACTCTGATTTACTTCAAAGACTTAGAACTCCTCTGATCTATCTCAAGTTCTAAGTTAGATTCAATCATTTCTTCACTCCATTATCAAGATCATCTCAGAAATACTTGGAAATTTTCAAAAACATCTTTCAAAAAGAGCATACATCCCTGCATTGCACAAGCATGATTCTTTGTGCATTTAGAGTTAGAATAAATTCTTAGATAATATTTAGGCAAAGCAAAAGGTATGAATTCGACCCTTGGTTCGATTACCCCTGGTAAAGGCGCCAGGAACGGTCGAACCTCGTATCAACGAGCGGACCCCGTATCTCCATTTTTCCCGCAATATATTTCAAAACGGAGGCGAGTTAAATTTGCTAAATATTTTCAAATCAAGGTCAAGTGAGACCGCGCAAAAGAGTTCCTCTTCTCTCTTCTCTTCTTTCTTTTCTCTTCTCTCTTTCTTTTCTTTCTTTTATTCTTCTCCCTTCAAAAAGGAGGAAAATAAAGGTTAGAAAGGAAAAAGAGAAGGAAGAGAGAGAAACCACAAGAGAGGAAAAATTTTGCGATGATCACAGTTTTGGCGACCGTGATGGGACCCGTCTTTCGTCTGGTTGAATCTATGCCTTTGCTTTGCTTTAATATCATCTAAGTCTTTATTCTCCCATGTCAGCTACATTTTCATGCAAACCTTAGGAGCCTAGACTCTGTCCTAAAGCTGAAATCATTGCATATAGGATCTAAGTATGGTTTGGTAGGACCATATTGAGGAGATTATTCCATGTTCACGTTAGATTTAGGTCTTAAATACAACTCTCCTCAATTTTAGGGATTGAATATAAACAATGTATGCAAGTGTATGCTTCTCTTTATTTAAATCTATCTCTTTAGGACTTGCATTAGAACCTTCTGATTTTATTGCATGTTGATCATATTTTGAAAACATCCCTACCTATATTGTCCCGGTCTTCACGTTGCTGAGCTGTCTCACTGAACCATAGTTTGGGAGAGAGCCTCATAACTGGACCACTTATTTGGGTTCGCGCCCCCCTACCACGTACCTAAGGGCCATAGTCCGAGGTATATCGGTAGGTGCTCAAGGATGTTGGGAAGCCATTACCTTAGAACTGGAGAGATATCTTATATGCCACGTACTTCGAGCCTCGGCTTGAGTATATCGGCGTACCTTGATTGAAATCAGATGATCTGAGCCATAGAGTTAGGATTAAGGTCCTACAAGCTATTTCAAATATTGCATTTAGAGTCAGTCTTTAGGGAGTGTTGTGTGCGCATCCTTGTTTGTGCAGCTATGATTGTAATATTTTCTTGTATTCTCCTGTATATATCAAACCTTCTTCAAAACCCTGGGTGTACTATTCAAAATTTCCCTCTATTTTCAAAAACCCCAGGTATATATTTTTCCTTTAGCTACTTTCTTTTCTCTTTTGTGTCAAAAATTTTCTTAAAAGCACTGGAAAGTCTTTTCCTAAAGTCCCTTGATCTTTCAAAAAAAAATTCCAGGATTTGTGTCTATCCTCTTCTTTCATCAAAGTCTGTCCATAAGTCCTGCAGTCTATCTAAATCTCTTCCTCTCTTGCCTCAGTATCATTCCGATGGCGTCCGAATCTCCCGATGCTATCTTTCCCAGGGATCATGTCTTCTATCAAATAAGGGATGGAACCCCAGATCATCGTGTCATCCAATCTCGTACCTTCTTTCCTCGGTGGTACTATTCTTGGTTCGCCACCTTCTCGCGTATGTTCCCAGACCACTTGGATGATTGCGGATTGGAGACGGCATCGGCAGTTGGCAAGCGAACCATCAACGGCAGTCTGATTCAAGCTACGACAGAACGGTGGAATCCATGTACCTGCACGTTCTGGTTTCCGTGGGGAGAAATGACTCTGCTAATGGACGAATTCAGCGACATCATGGGATTGCCAGAGCCACCTGGTCAGCCAGACGATCCGGACGAGCAGCAGTTCCTAATCAATGTCAAGGGGATAGATGTTCGAGAAGCATTGGCCAGAGCTACAGGGAGCAGATCTTGGCCTCTCACGGAGATCAACGGAAGTCAGTTCATCGACCTGTTTGGGCTCTATCGCAAGTATGGGGCCTACAAAGAAGTCGATATCTTGTCTCGAGCAGCGAAAGAAAGAATCCAGCATGCCATGGTCCTGTGCACAGTGGGACTAGTGTTCTTTCAGGATGGTCAGAATTTTATCGATGTTAGAGTCGCCCAACTCTTTCGAAGATGGGGAAGCAAGCAAACCTGTCAGCTCTCAATATCCATGGCTGCTCTAGCCTTTCTCTACAGAGGCTTAGCTCGTTTCACCCTCGGAGAGACCATTTTGGTGGAAGGATGCACGTATGCCTTGCAATCGTGGTTCCTGCGACATGTTCCATCAAAGGCCAGTTCCTTCAGGTTCAACAGCAAGAAGCCGAAATTTATCGATCAGTATCGAGCCTTGATAGAGAGTCTGCACCAGAAAGAGATCCTCTGGGACTACTTTGACAGACGAGAATCAGTTCCTCGCTACACTTATGCTCGTAGCAAGCGTTACAGATTGCTCGGCCCTTTCTTCTGTGTCGACTATCAGCCAAGGAGGTGTCTTAGACAGTTCTCGCAGCGCTAGAGTTCGATCTGCAGTCGGATCAGTGGTCTGGGGCATACCACATCACCAAATACACTTGGGACTCCTTCATTCCTTTGTCTATGTTTCCTGTTCCTAATGTATCGTCGGAGTATCTAGAATGGTGGCAAACTGTCTGCCCACCTTCTCTTTGTATTTAAATTTTGTCATCAATAAAAATGCAACTTTTTGTTCTGATAAAAAGCTCTTTATGGCCAAATTTTATATGGTCATCATTCTCGTGACAACTTTATCCCCGGTGATGAGACCTCTTTCTTATATTCTCTCTTCGATTGTCTCTCATCGTGATGGACGACCTCGCCTAGGTCATAAGGCGCATTTTTGTCACCGCAAAATGGGGACACAATTATCGCAAAATTTGTGATGACCCAATCTCTGGTGATAGGATAACTTGTCTAAATTATCTATCAATTCCTTCTTTCATGACTTTTTTCTCAAAAGGTCGCATTTTCAAAAATTCCTCCAGGCTCTAACCATTCCTCTATTTTCTGTAGAAATCATCTGGCATTGTCAAAAATGGTGCAAACCAGAGCTGGAAAAGAGACTGCTCCTCAACACAGCGACAACGAAATCGAAGCAATGGATTCTCCCAAATCGGTCAGAGGGTAGAATCAGAACCAAACGGATGACATAGACCCTGTCATGTATAATCTGTTCAAAAGAATGATGACCAGAATGATGGCAGAACAGGCTGAGGTCAGTCAGAAGGAGGTTGCTAAAAAAAGCAAACCAAAGAAGAAGGATGTGAAAAAACTAGTCAGGATCGTTAGGAAGAAAGTGCAGCCTGACACCACTTCTGAAGAAACAGAATCAGCTGAAGAGGAATCAGAAGAGGAAGAACAATTTGTTTATCATCAGAATCCTCTGCCTGTAAAGACTGCTGCAGAGCCCGAATCAATAAACAAGCCCATTCCGGCTAATGATCCAATGCAAGAGCAGATGAAAGAAATGAATCGAGTCATCAAGGATATTCAGGCCAAAAGCAAGGGCAAGCAGACATATTCTGGTGAAGATTTTTACCATGGCCTAGATGGGGATGACAATCTGGAAAATCTCCCTCGCAAGTTCCTTAAGTTCAATGGAACAAGCAACCCCAAGGCTCATTTGGCCACTTTCTATGCTGAGTGTGGCCGTTTCAGGAAAGACAACCGGGCGTTATTCATTTGCTTTCTTCGTAGCCTAGAGGGTGTAGCGGCCAGGTGGTTTGTAGACCACATTAATCCTATCAAACTACGAGAGTTCAATAAGGTCGTAAATCTATTCATTGAGCACTTCATGTTCAATATCGAAGCCTCACCAACCATCAACCATCTGTACAATTTAAAACAGAATGAGAATGAGAAAGCCAGCGAATTCATCCACAGGTGGAGAAGCATCTATAACAAAATGAAGGTTCCCATCCCAGAGGAGCATGCCCTACAAATTATTTTGAACAACTTCGCCCAGCCCCTGAGGAACCTCATTTCTACCTCGCCCGCCAAATCATTCATCAAACTAATTGAGAGAGCCGAATGGCTCGAGACTGGCTTGGACAATGGTTTGTACGAAGGATATCCTTTTGTCAGAGGGAATCCTGATCAGAAGAAGAAGGCGCACGTTGCCTATTCTACAGAGTATTCAGATCATGGCAGTGGCCCTAACCGTAAGAAGAGCAAGAAAAATCGTAGCAAGAACTCAGGGCTGAAAGGACAAACTCGGCAACTCAGAAAGAAAAATTTGTCAAGCCACAGCCCGTTCAGTCAGCACCGCAGCCAGAAGCGAAACAGCCAGAGAAGCCGAAGCACAAGGGTTGGAGTTATGATCGAGAGTTCACAGCTTTAGAACAATCCCGCGAAGACATCTTGGAATATATGATGTCTAAGGGAATGATCAAACTCCCCAAGGTGGCAGATCCTCCGGTCACTATGGGCAAATGGACTGACAAATTTTGCAAATTCCACCGGACTGTTGACATGATACCGAGCATTGCTTTGTTCTTAAGAACATCATCCAAGATTGCATTGACAAAAATTTATTGATCGAGGATGAGGAAGAACAACCGGAAATCTTGTTTAGGCCATTTCCCAAGCATTCAGCTTCAGTCATCACAGAACAGACATTCTCTCTTCAAGATAGCATTCAGCCGTGTTCTAGTCAGGACATTCAGGATCAACATCAGGTCCTGGTCCTTCGCCAAGCGCAGTCTTCTGCCAAGAGGGTGGATATTACTGCATTCTCCAGCAACAAGAAACCAGCAAAAGTAACGGCAGACATTGCCAAGATAGTTCCCAGAATTCTGAAGCGCTTCGTCAAGGCGGCTTCGAAGGAAGAAGAGGCTTGAGGGTCAGTTCAGAAGCCAATCACCACTCTATCCAACATTTCCATCCTGGATCTGACCCACGCTTCGCCCGAGCACCAGCAAGTGCTAGAAGACCTGCTCAGAAAGATCAAGGTCAAGCCTAGCACCACGCCGCAAGACATGGCCCAAATCGTCAATCAGGCCATGACGAACGCACCGATCACATTCTCGGATGAGGATTTGCCAAAACCTCATTCATTTCATAACAACGCCTTATATATAGTAGTGCGAACCAGGGGCATGACAGTCCCTCATGTGCTCGTCGACGGAGGCAGCAACCTCAATATTTGTCCTGAAATGACGGCTAAGGCATTAGGCCTAAAAGAAGAGGAATATATCCCGGATCCAATCACGATCTACGGTTTTGACAACCACGGGCAGACAGCAAAGGGGAAGATATTTCTCGAAATTTTCATCAATTACTCGGTACACACCGTGCTCTTCCATGTGGTCAATGTGCCGCCCACATACAATCTGTTGCTCGGACGCACTTGGATCCACAATACCAACATTGTTCATTCAACCCTTCACCAGTGTATCAAATGGTCGAAGGGAGGCATGATCACTACGGTCCTAGGAGAGGACCCGGTGGAGCGACTCCCACAGCCAATGATTCCCCGTCCTACTTTCACTGCCGACATCCCAAGCATCAGGGAAGTCGATGCGATCAATCTAAGTGAAAGCCTGGACATGTTAAAATTGAAAGAAATTCAGCCAACAGAAAGCGTAACGGCAGTAACCCAGTGGCAAGGGTCTCACTTCTTCAAGCTAGGTGGGCGCCTCGACTGCACTTCCTTTCAGGATCACCCTCTTTTCCCTCAGTTCTCAAAAACTAAGAGTGGGTTTGATCTTCTGATGAAGCACGATTATAAGCCCTTCAGGGGCCTGGGCAGAAATAAAGACGACATTCTGGAGCCGATCGGCTCCGCTTGCCATATTGAAGGTGCAGGCTTGGGTTTCACGAGTCAATCGTCCGGCAGGAATACCACTTTCATCAAAGGAGCACAATGAAGACAATGCCAGTGTTTTCTGCTTTCTTTTTCTTTCTTGTAGGGGCAAAAGATCCACCCCAGTTTCTTTCTTTCCTTCAATCGTCTGTAAATATCAAAGTTACTTAAATCAATGAAATTTTGATTCCTATTTCTCATCTTGGTGTACACAAATTCTTTGCTTACATCATTTTCCATGATTGTCATTCTTTTTTGTACAAAAGGCTATTTTTCAAAACCTTTTACCCTTTTTCTCAAAAACTTTCTTTGCGCTTTCAGATTGCCAAAATCATGGCTCCTAAATCGCTCAAAAAGCTCGTCATCAATACCAATTTTTATCAAAATAAATCCAAACCGGCCAGAATCTGCAAGGCAAAGGCAGGGGCAAAAGTCAGTAGAATGACAGAGCAGATCGAAGAGTTGGCAGATATCGACTCAACGATTCAAGATTTGCCAGTATTCAGAAGCAGGATGAACCATCACCATTGGTTCAAGATCCAACAGAGGATGTCAACATCGGTTCAGAAGATAATCCGAAAATCCTCAAAATTGGTTCTAGTCTGAGTTCAGATGAGAAGGAAAAGCTCGTCTATTTTCTCAAACAGCACCAAGAAGTCTTTGCTTGGACTTATGAGGATATGCCAGGTTTAGATCCCAAGCTGGTTGAGCATCGCCTCGTGCTGAAGCCGGATTGCAAACCAATCAAGCAGAAACTCAGAAAAATGGATCCCCGAGTAGCACCGCAAGTTAAAGAAGGACTTGAAGAATTGTTAAAGGCAGGATTCATTCGGACTATCGAATACCCAGATTGGTTGGCGAACATCATGGCGGTTCCCAAAAAGAATGGCAAAGTCCAGATTTGTATTGATTTCAGAGATCTAAACAAAGCAACCCCGAAGGATGATTATCCACTCCCCAACATCGATCTTTTGATCGATAGCACGGCAGGCCATGCCATGTTTTCTTTTATGGATGGATACTTAGGCTATAATCAGATCAAATTAGCCGCTCGTGACCAATCCAAAACTTCCTTCACCATGCCTTGGGGTACGTTTTGCTATACGGTCATGTCGTTCGGGCTCAAGAATGCTGGGGCGACCTATCAGAGAGCAATGACAGTTATCTTTCATGACCAGATGCACAAGAATATGGATGCATATGTGGATGACATCCTAGTCAAGTCAAAAGGAGAGAATCATCTCGACGATCTCGGCCAAGTCTTTGAAAGACTTATTCTCTACAAGTTGAAACTCAATCCGCAGAAATGTGTCTTCGGGGTAGAGTCAGGCAAGCTGCTTGGCTATATGATTAGCAAGAAAGGCATAGAAGTGGATCCTGCCAAAGAAAAGGCAATCATTGATATGCCACCTCTCACCAATCTCAAAGAGCTGCGGAGCCTTCAGGGTCGCATTCAGTCTATCCGTCGCTTTATCTCCAATTTGGCCATGAGATGCAAACCCTTCAATCACTTGTTGAGAAAAGAAGTGAAATTTGAATGGGGACCAGAATGTCAGCTCTCATTTGAACGCATCAAGCAGTATCTTCTCAATCCACCAGTTTTGAAGCCACCAGAACTTGGAAAGCCGCTTCTCTTGTACGTCTCCGTCAATCACAATGCTTGCTGCAGATTTCTTGCACAGTACGAGGAAGGAAGTCGGATAGAGCATGCCATCTACTACATCAGCAAGACCTTTATTGATTATGAGAAAAGATACTCTCAAATGAAGAAGACATGTCTAGCCTTAGTATGGATGTGTCAAAAGCTTAGGCATTATCTGTTGGCATCAGAAATCAAAATTCTGTCAAGACTTAACCCTCTCAAGTACATTCTTGAGCAGCCTTTTCTTACGGGGCAGATTGCTAAATGGCAAGTCCTCCTGATGCAGTACGATTTGGAATATGTTTCTCAGAAGTCAGTCCATCGCAGATCAGTTGGCAGATTTCCCGTTGACAGAAGAGATCAAAGCCAAAGACAATTTCTCTGACGACCGCATCTGCAGTGTTCAGGAATCCCCAGTTTTGACTCTATTCTTTGATGAAGCTAGAAATATGTCTGGTATAGGGATTGGGATCTTGCTAATCACTCCTGAAAAGGAGATTCTCCCTTATTCCCTCAAACTCGACTTCCAATGTACTCACAATATGGCCGAGTATGAAGCTCTGATACAAGGTCTCAAGATTTTGCAAGACTTTAATGTCAAGAAAGTACACGCCTTCGGCGACTCATTGCTCATCATAAGCCAAGTTAATGCCGAATGGCAAGTCAAGGATTCAAAGTTGATCCCTTATCAGAAGATTGTCTTAGCTCTCATAGACAACTTTAAAGAATTTCAGCTCAACCATGTTAAGAGGGAGTACAATCATATAGCTGATGGCCTAGCCTGTCTGGGTTCCATTTTGTCTTTTAAAGATAGTAAATCTTGTCGTTCCTTCGAGATCGGCAGACTTGATCAACCTGCCTACATCCCAGCTGAGCAAGTAAACCAAGCCGCTCAAAAAGAGAAGCCTTGGTATCAAGACATCAAAAGCTTCATTGAAACTAGTGAATTCCAAGCGGAAATGCCAAGAAAGGAGCAACACGCGGTTCAGCGCATGTCAGCCCGTTATTTCATCCTTGCCGATACTCTTTATCATCATGGATTCAGTTCTGAGTATGCCAGATGCTTAGATAAAGATGAAGCCATGGAAGTTGTCCGAGAGGCACACGAAGGGATTTGTGGTGGTCACGTCGGCAACCAAACGCTCGTCAAACAGATTATCTGGGCGGGATATTACTGGAAAACCATGCAGCAGGATTGCCATCAATTTGTAAGGAAGTGCGTCAAATGCACGCACCTTCCATTCATGCGCCAGCCGCTTACTTGCAATCCGTGGTGTCTCCTTGGCCCTTTTCAATGTGGGCCTTCGACGTAGTTGGCCCGATCACTCCTGCGGCTTCTAATGGCCACCGATATTTTCTCGCAGCTACAGAATACTTCACCAAATGGGTCGAAGTTGTCACTTTGCGGACAGTGGAAGGCCGACATGTGGTTTCGTTTATCCATAAGAATCTTCTTTGCCGCTTTGGCGTCCCACATGATATCGTGACAGACAACGGTAGCCATTTCAAGAATGAGAAGATGAAGACCTTCTGCTCGAATTTCAGGATTCACCACCACTTCTTAGCTCCTTATTATCCTCAAGGAAATGGCCAGGCAGAAGCCACCAACAAAATTTTGATTTGTGATGATGCATGAAATGCACATCATGCTAACAAGTTTTTCATGCATTTTGTAACGAGTTTAAGGTTTTAAACCCATGTTTAGATGCATTTTGATAGTAAGGGGTTATGGTTCGAATTTCAGAGAAATTGGAGTTAAAATGAGAGAGTTATGGCGATTTCAGTGTTTGGGCATGGATTTCGAGGTGGATCGGATCCATATCCGACCCAATTAGGCTGTTTGGACCTTGGATCAACCTTTAGAAAGCCCAAAATCCAACCCACATGCATATCCATATCCATTTCAGAAAGTTTTGCAGAAAACCCCTCAGAAAGTGGCGCCTAGTAAAATAATTTTTTATAACCTTGCTTCTGAAATTCCAAAAAGTATAAATATACTTTTTAGAAGAACCCTAGGCGTCTTTGGCTTGGATTTGATGCCCCCTACAGTGCCTCTAGATCCAGCATTGTCTCCTCTTCCATTCCATCATGTTTTGGCCATTGAAGACCGGTTTATGCTTGGAAATCAAGCATATTTTGATCTCTCTTGTTACTTCTATGCATTTCTTCTTCTTCCTTGCTGTGTTTTTCACCATTTTTGGTATTTTTGCAGGTGTAGCAGAGGTGGAGACTACTAACCTTGATTGGTAGTGCGAAACACACCCTCAAGGTGAGCCGGCCCTACCTCCATCCCGTTTTCTGAGCCCTCTGATCGCGAATCGGCGCCCATCCCATCCTCGGTGGATCTCCAACGTGTTGCAGCTGCAAAAGTTCTGTTCTTGGTGAAGTTTCATCATCCTCGAACCGTTTGGGACGTCAAGAACAAGCCACTGTCCGCTCTTCTTCTTCCCCACGATCGTCAGATCGCCCGAAAGGTAGGTCTTCTTCTTCCTTTTCTTCTAACTAAAACCGAATTGTGTGTGTTGATTTTCTTTTATTATTTTCTGGGTGTTTCTTGTTTTTCTTTTTGTTTCAACCTTAGAATAGATCCCGTGCACAGACCAGCACGTTAGATTAGGTTTATTTCATTGTTTGATTCGTTTGTGTAACGCCCCGAATTTCCAAAACAAAGCTAAGTTAAAATTTTCATGAATTTCTTTTTTTTTTCTTTGCAGCGGAACTTAGAAAAGCTTTTAGCAGCAGAATAAGACGATAATGAGTCGTCGGTTTTAGAAAACTCCGAGCACGTTACAGGTATGTGGCCAAGCAACTCATTAACCACCAAAGTGTTCCATTTTATCGAAAACCACATGTTTATTACAACATCACTGCATTTAAAAGCAATATAGGTTCAATAAAAGGAAGCAGTACAACTCTGTCTAGAGAAACCCTGGAACTCGATGCCGCCTTGCTCCGCATATCGCCACGCAGGTTCAACACCTGAAATCCCCATTAAACGGGGTCAGAACCACTGATGGTCTGGTAAGTAGGCAAACACCTATCTATTCAACTCAAGTAAATGCATAGACCACTCAGGGTCACAGTTCGTAATACGACGCTCAAGCCTCCATGACTTAGCGTATATCGCAAAAGCCTCCTCAGGGCTATGAGTTGAACATCCACGCAAGTCTTCAAGACTTCGCATAAGCCTCTTCAGGGCTGTGAGTTAGAATAACTGTTTAAGTCTCTACGACTTAGCCTTGACTTCTTCAGAGTCACAAATGGATGTCTAGCTCAAGCCTTTATGCTTGGCACATCCGTATCCTACGAATCTAAGGACAGCTCTCCGAGCTTCGCTTAGTCGTACGAATATCAATGGGGTTCTTTCCCAATCGGTCCAGTAGTATACCGACCATGACACCTTCACAAAGGTTATGCAGGACTGACTCAACAACGTCATCCACTCATACATTCAAAGTAGCGCTGTACCTAAGCTAATGCTTTGTTTCGATAATTGCACCTCCCCCTGGGCTTAGGGGACTCATATTTGGGCGACAACGCGATGATCTGGGGGTTGATTATTCTATGTATTTTAGATACCCCAGAGGCCTGTTGACCCCATCCCCCTAGTAGGACGGTACAACATACCAGAAGAGATCCTTACTAGGTATCCGAATGTATTCTGCTACTGCAGTAGTTGGGTTCAATCCTTAGATATTTAAGGATAACCACGACCTCCATACCTCTGAGTGACGAAGGCCATCAATGAACTCTATCAGGTTCGAGTGAAATATATGTCACTCAAGGCTGCGCCATCACCGTCTTCCTCGGTGAGAAATCCTGAAAGGGGCCTGCCGGTCTTACAATTACTTGACGAACATTGCATGCCTATAGGGCAGCCTTTGAGAAGTATGTACCCGACCCCAATCAACCACACGGTTTTCACCGTGGAACAAAGGTTTTATTCATATGCATGCTTAACTCTGCTCTCGGCACTTCGGACTTGACGAGCATTTCACCTCTTTCGGTGGAAACAACACACTCCGGCTCAGCGGCCCTTACGAGGCTAGTTGTCTGATAATTCTCAATGAGCATGCACATGACTCGATCTCTACGGATCGGCTACTCGGCGTATTTTTACGCAACGAGCTCAGGACCTTGTCAAGGCGCTACCACTACCTTGGCGCAACGGCTCTTACAAGTATGGTGCCCTTGCAGGTGTCAGGGAGACGAGTCAATCTAACGTCGTTCCAACAAACGGCATCGTTGTGCCACTTAACTGGTTCTGGCATCTCTTCTGCCAACCATTCTGTCAACACCTTCTTTGCTCTACCGGCAGTGGTGTGACAAACCCTTCTACGTTGTGGAAGGCATTCTACGGACTGGGTAGCACTCTGCTATATGTCAGAGTATCCTGCTACGTTCTTTCTGAGTTATTCTTAGCTTCTTCAGAATTTTCAGCAGCACTTCCTCTCTTTTACGGAGAAAGCGTGTGTTTCTTTTATCCATTTCAGCGGCATCTCCCCTCTTTGGCGGGAAATCGCTACGCTTAACTCGGGAAATGAATGTGCACCGTTGTGCGTACTTTGCATCCTTCAAGGTTGCAGGAACCTTGGGCCATAGCCAGGCCATACGTAATTGATTTAGTTTTTACGTAAAGAGCATTTTGCCAAAAACCGAAGCCTTTCCAATAGGGGCTTCATTCGTCAAGCAGAATCGTGAACGAGGAGCGATAAGGGAATCGCATTGGTGATTTGGAGTTGATCTCCATTTGAACGCTCATTTACGTGCCATATATGTAGTATAAGCAGAAGCCTGTGCTTTATATAGCGGCGGCGTAAAGGAAATGCATATACTATTGTTCAGGGTGTGTAACTGAATGAAATATTCTATATATATAACAAAATAGGAGCCTTGGCATCGTTCGACGCGACGGCGTAAGTAAATACATTGCAGAAAGCAGGAGCCTTGGCATCGTTCGACGCGACGGCGTAAGTAAATGCATAATTGGAAATTGCGGAAAGCAGGGAGCCTTGGCATCATACGACGCGACGGCAAAGGTAAATTACATGGCCTGTGCGATATAAGACGCGTCGACAGTATCAGCAGATATACACCTAGATCTGTATCCAACGATAGTTGCGAGGCGAGCGCGTGAACACCGAAGTGTCCTAGAGGGCTCAACCAAGAACTAGGGTGAGATACTATTTTGAAGAACGCATATACTGCGTATTCAAACATATATATCCGACGATAGTTACGAGGCGAGCGCGTGAACACCTAAGCATCCTAGAGGGCTCAACCAAGAACTAAAGCAAGATACTACTTCAGAAAGTATATGCTATATACAAACAATCAGATACTTGAGAGAGATGGTTTAATGAAGCGAACTGCTTCAATTTGCGGAAGAAACGACTCCGAAATGCTTTGATGCTTCGAACGAGGCTCGACTCCGAAAAGGATCAACTTCGAACTTCGGACGAAAAAGGACTTGGACTTTGACTTTGAACCAAACCAGGTTCAAGTCAAGTCAACTGGGTTTGGACCTAGGTCAGGTAGGTTCAGACCTAGGTCAGGTGGGTTAGGACCAGGTCAGGCAGGCTTAGGCTAAGTCAGGCAGGCTCAGACCAGGTCAGGCAGGCTCAGACCAAGTGGGCTAGGTAGGGGAGGTTTGGAAAAAGGAGGAGAGAGAGAGGGGTTGGCGATTTTCTAAAGGAAGGGGGGTCCTCTATTTATAGGGGAGGTTGCTTAGGGGCTAAGCAACCCCAATTACCCAAATGCCCTTGGGCTTTTTCAGAAATCCAGCTTGATCTTATCCATCTGACTGTTTGATCTTATCCAGAAGGAATATTCCATGGAATATTCCCTGGAAGGTGCTGGAAGGTCCTGGAATATTCTAGAATATTCTAGAATATTTTTTGAGAAATATTTCTGTGGGTCCCACCAATATTTTCGCGGGTCCTACAAAAAAGTTGAGTTTTCGGCATTTTTTTCCGAAAAATTCTGAGTAGGCCATTATCTTCGTATTGACGTAACTAAGAAAGTTGGCTCACAGGAATCCTTTGATTTCGTTCAGATATGAAGTTATGGCTTCCAGAGTGTTTGAGCATATATTCGCAATTCGATGAATATCTTACGTATAATTGGCTCGCAGGAATTGATTTGTTTCGCATTCTGAGAAAAATGCTATTTCTACCGGTAAAGGCCTCATGAATTTTATTCAGATATTTCCTGAAAAATTGCGGGTCTTACATCATTACCCCCTTAAAGGAATTTCGTCCGCGAAATTCAGTTAAGAGTACAAGGTGAAGAGTTCAGGATATTTATCCCGCATATCCGATTCGGGCTCCCAAGTGCAATCATCGACTCCGTGATGTTGCCATCTCACTTTAACAAGTGGAATGACCTTTGACCTAAGCACTTGTTCCCGACGGTCCACGATCTCAACAGGTCTTTCTTCCACAGTCATATCCTCCTGGATGTTAATATCTTCATGTTGGATGACGTGGGAAGGGTCGTGAACGTATTTTCTAAGCATTGACACGTGAAATACATTGTGTATCTGAGTATACTGCGGTGGCAATGCTACTCTGTAGGCGGTCTCTCCTATCCGGCTCAAAACCTCAAAGGGACCAACGAATCTGGGGCTGAGTTTCCCCTTCTTTCCGAAATGAAACACACTCTTGGTTGGGGAGACCTTGATAAAAACCTTATCTCCAACCGCAAAAGTGAGTTCCCTACGCCGCTGATCGGCGTAGCTCTTCTGTCGACTCTGAGCGGTCAGTAGCTTCTTTCTGATCATGTGGACCTGCTCAGTATAATGTTACAACACTATGGGCGAGTCCAAGGTTCGCTCACCCACTTCACCCCATTGGATTGGTGATCGACAGGGTCGCCCGTACAAGGCTTCATACGGTGCCATCCCAATGCTAGCGTGGTGGCTATTATTATAAGCAAATTCAGCCAACGCTAGGTGGGAAACCCAATCACCTTTCCATTCCAGCATACAGGCTCTTAGCATATCTTCAAGAGTCTGTATGGTTCGTTCTGATTGCCCATCTGTTTGGGAACTTGAGTTTCGTCCCCAGGGCTCTCTGAAGCTGCTCCCAAAAGTGAGAGGTGAACTTCGGGTCACGATCAGATATGATCGAAATTGGCACTCCATGGAGTCTAACAATTTCCCGAATGTAGATTTCCGCCAATCGTTCAGTTGAGTAGCGAGTGTTGATCGGCAGGAAGTGAGCAGATTTGGTGAGTCTGTCCACGATCACCCATATCGAGTCATGTTGTCTCTTGGATCGAGGCAATCCAACGATGAAATCCATCGTAATGCCTTCCCATTTCCATTCCGAAATCTCGATCCGTTGCATTTTTCCGCCAGGGCGCTGATGCTCGATCTTTACTTGCTGGCAGATCAAACATTTAGAGACAAACGTAGCCACATCACGTTTCATACCCCTCCACCAGTACTTCCTCTGTAAATCTCGGAACATCTTCGTACCCCCAGGGTGGATAGTATATTTGCTACTATGGGCCTCCTGGAGTACTTCCCGTCTTAGCTCAGGGTTATTTGGAACCCAAATCCTTTCTTCCATCCATATTCCTCCATCTTCTTTCAAATGGAAGAAAGTGTCATCTTTTTCAGTACGAGCTTTCAATTCCAAGTACTGGGGATCCTTGAATTGTTCGGCTACGATGCGATCGAGAAACTCAATGTGGATCGTCAAACATGACATTTGGATTCTGCCAGAATCAACCAAAAATGGCTTCCACTTGACGAAATCCTCCATCAACTTCCATTGTCCGGTTAGGCTGGCCAGAGTGCCAACAGTCTTGCGACTAAGGGCATCTGCCACAACATTCGCCTTTCCAGGGTGATAGGAAAGCGTGAATTCATAGTCTTTGAGGAATTCCAGCCATCGCCGTTGCCGCATATTGAGTTCTTTTTGAGAAAAGAGGTATTTTAGGCTTTTATGGTCCGACATGACCTCGAATTTCTCTCCATATAGGTAGTGTCGCCAGATTTTAAGCGCGAACACTACCGCGGCAAGCTCAAGATCGTGGGTTGGATAGTTTTTCTCATGAATTCTTAACTGACGGGATGCATAGGCGATTACTTTGCCATGCTGCATCAATACGCAACCCAGACCTGTTCCCGAGGCATCGGTATAAGCAACGAAGCCTCCCTGACCAACAGGTAAGGTAAGGACAGGGGCAGTGGTAAGCCTTTGTTTGAGAACCTCAAAACACTCCTTACACTGGTCAGTTCATTCGAACTTGACTCCCTTTTTCAACAATTTTGTCATCGGTACGGCAATTCGGGAGAAGTCATGTATGAACTTCCGATAATATCCGGCAAGTCCAAGGAAGCTGCGGACCTCAGTGATATTTTCTAGCTGCTTCCAGTCTATCACAGATTTGACCTTCGCAGGATCTACTGCGATTCCATCTTTTGAGATCATATGGCCGAGGAACATCACTTTGTCTAGCCAGAATTCACATTTTGAAAACTTGGCATATAGCTGATTATCTTGAAGGGTTTTCAAGACGATTCTTAAGTGCTCCTTGTGTTGTTCCTCATTCTCTGAATACACGAGAATGTCATCAATGAAGACGATGACGAAAGTGTCTAAGTATGGCTTGAACACTCGGTTCATCAGGTCCATAAAGACAGCAGGCGCATTAGTAAGTCCGACGGACATTACTACGAACTCATAATGGCCATATCTCGTTCTGAAGGCAGTCTTAGGTATATCCTCTTCCTTAACTCTAAGCTGATGGTACCCAGACCTAAGGTCGATCTTGGAGAACACTCTCGTTGTTCTGAGCTGATCAAATAGGTCCTCAATCCGAGGCAACGTGTACTTATTTTTAACAGTTGCTTGGTTAAGCATCCGATAATCGATGCATAACCGAAGGGATCCATCATTCTTCTTTACAAACAGTACCGGGGCTCCCCAAGGTGACATACTTGGTCGGATGAACCCTTGTTCCATCAATTCCTCCAACTGACACTTCAACTCACTGAGTTCAGCTGGCGCCATACGATAAGGGGCTTTGGATATTGGTGCAGTTCCAGGTAAGGATTGAATTCCAAATTCAACCTCACGAAGTGGTGGAAGTCCTGGCAATTCCTTAGGAAACACTTCGGGAAACTCCCGAACCACTTCCAAACTCTCAAGGGATTGGATATTTGAGCCATCAGCGGAAAGGCTAAGTAGGAAGGCTACACAACCCTTCCTAAGGTATTTCTGAACCTTAAGAGCTGATATAAGCCGCTTTTGTGGAACTGGCTTGGATATCCGGTATTCTATCTTAGGCATTCCTGGTCGTGCTAGAATCACCCTGCCCTCTCGGCATAAGATCCTGGCATGGTTCTGGGCTAACCAATTCATTCCCAGAATGACAATGTACTGTACCATATCGATTAGAATGACATCGGTAGGTAAGTGTTGCCCAGCTATCTCTATATCCAAATTCTTGATGCAATGGATACATTTGGTGCGTGAACCCAACGGGTTGTATACTTCGATCATTTTATCCACCGGTTGTACCGAGGCGTGGAGTTGTTCGGTAAAATCATCGGAGATAAAGGTATGAGTAGCACCACAATCAAACAAGACGTAAGCTGCATGTCCATTAACAGGAACGGTGCCTTCAATGAGGTCACCGGTTTCGACTTGTTCAGTCGTTACAGCGTATACACGACCTGCAGCGGGCCTTTGTTCTACTCTAGGTGGGGGTCGTTGGACTTGTGTTCGCTGTGGTATTTGTTGAGAGGGTCCGGCAGATCCGGCATTCCTCCTTTGCTCATCAGCAAGCTTCTTCCTGCATTGCCTTGCAATGTGGCCCACTTTGCCACAGTAGAAGCAACCACCTGTGTCACGTGAACATGGTCCTCTTGCGTGATTTACATGGCATTTTGGGCAGTTTGGGTTGGACTGCAGATTGTTTGGAGCCATGTTCTGCCTTGGCCTCATGACCTGTTGAGTAACATTCCCACCTTGGAACCTTTTCTTTTCAAAGAGTTGTCGTGAACCCTGGCCACTTGGGAACGTTCTTTTTCGGTTCCCACCATCAACTACGGGCCTTCTTGCTACAATCACCTTTGATCGCTCCCAATCCACTTGTATTTTCGAAGTTTCTGCCACAGCAGTTTGAAAAGTTTGGGGCATGCTGGTGATAACCCGTGACCTTAGCCCTTCTCGTAGTCCATTGATGTACTTGTCGGCCCTTTCTTGGTCAGTCTCAAATAACCGGGAGCAGTACCGCTCGAGATTTTGAAATTTGGTGGTATAGTCGATCAGACTCATGCCACCCTGCTCCAATTCCAGAAACTCCATCTTCTTCTTGTTTCTGGAGTGTAATGGAAAATAATTATCCATGAAAGCTCTCCGGAAGTCAGTCCAAGGAATGACTTCAACTTCCGAGAACTGGATAATCTTAGTGGTATCCCACCACTTCCGTGCATTGTCTTTCAACCGATACGTGCCAAAGTTGGTCTTTTTCTCTTCTGGTACTCCCAGTACCAAGAAGGCACGTTCAGTCTCTTCGACCCAACTTTCTGCCAGTTCAGGATCGGCTCTGCCAATGAAAACGGGCGGGTCAAGTTTGAGGAACTTCTCATAAGTCACTCCTCCCAGATGCTCGTTTCGTGGTGCGACTGGTTCTGGCCTTGTTTCACGAATGATAGTAACCAGGTTGTTGAGCGTTTCTAGCAGGAATCCTTGAGTATGGGACTCCTCGCTTGGCATGGTCCTCCTCGTCGTAGGAGCCATTAATCTATCACATACAAGCACTTGTTTTTAGTTTCTCAATGTATATATTTCGAAGCAAAGTTTTATTTACTTAATATACATCACATTTATACAAGCATCGCCTTAAACAAAACGTCATGCCGCACTGGCAGACTTTTAGGCGTTGAAAAACTATGTACATGAGTCTATTGACTCCAAAACACTACCAGTCTCTTCTAGGAACTGGATTTCTTTCTTGACCCAAAGAACCCGAAGTATCGTTTACTTCCACATTGCCTTGGTGCAGGCACTACTAGTTTTGACTTGGGCGGCACTTCCGCACTTTCAAGCGACTCTTGTGGATAGATCAGTGATGCCGGTCCACTTGCCCATTCAGTGGCATCATGACTCGGGGAATCCGAGACCATAATGGGATGATATAGGTTGTATCCCTCTCCTTGGCCATTCAGGCTCGGCGTTGGTGAAGCCGCTCTGTTCCCCCATATAATAGTACTATGATTCGAGGAATCTGAAATCATAATGGGATTATACAAGGAGTTGTTGCATCCCTCCTCCCAACTGTGCAAGCTAGGCGTACATGATGCCTGTTGATAGCCTTGCGATTGACCAAATCCCTCAAGGAAGTTCAAATCAAATCCTACCAGAGACGGTAGTTCATCAGAAGTTGCTGGAGTACGGCTACTCCCTCTACTGGAGTAATGTGGCCCACTAACACGCGAGGTCTCATCCCTAAGACCAAGCGATCCCCGCCGACCCATATCGGCGGTATGTTTCATTTGGCATTCGTTGGCGGAATGCCCTTCTTCGCCACAATATTGGCAGTCTTGGACTTCATATGGGCATACCCACTCATCGTGCATGATCCCGCAACGATAGCAGTATCCTCGGGAGTCGTGAGTTGCCATCTATACAAAGATGCACCCAGATCAGAACACAAGAAGTATTAAATATACTTACAGTGCGATATGGTGGACAAGACGGATCTCGAACCAGGTTTCTCAGACTCTTGCTTTGATACCAATTCTGTAATGCCCCGAATTTCCAAAACAAAGCTAAGTTAAAATTTTCATGAATTTCTTTTTTTTTTCTTTGCAGCGGAACTTAGAAAAGCTTTTAGCAGCGGAATAAGACGATAATGAGTCGTCGGTTTTAGAAAACTCCTAGCACGTTGCAGGTATGTGGCCAAGCAACTCATTGACCACCAAAGTGTTCCATTTTATCGAAAACCACATGTTTATTACAACATCACTGCTTTGAAAAGCAGTATAGGTTCAATAAAAGGAAGCAGTACAACTCTGTCTAGAGAAACCCTGGAACTCGATGCCGCCTTGCTCCGCATATCGCCACGCAGGTTCAACACCTGAAATCCCCATTAAACGGGGTCAGAACCACTGATGGTCTGGTAAGTAGGCAAACACCTATCTATTCAACTCAAGTAAATGCATAGACCACTCAGGGTCGCAGTTCGTAATACGACGCTCAAGCCTCCATGACTTAGCGTGTATCGCAAAAGCCTCCTCAGGGCTATGAGTTGAACATCCACGCAAGTCTTCATGACTTCGCATAAGCCTCTTCAGGGCTGTGAGTTAGAATAACTGTTTAAGTCTCTACGACTTAGCCTTGACTTCTTCAGAGTCACAAATGGATGTCTAGCTCAAGCCTTTATGCTTGGCACATCCGTATCCTACGAATCTAAGGACAGCTCTCCGAGCTTCGCTTAGTCGTACGAATATCAATGGGGTTCTTTCCCAATCGGTCCAGTAGTATACCAACCATGACACCTTCACAAAGGTTATGCAGGACTGACTCAACAACGTCATCCACTCATACATTCAAAGTAGCGCTGTACCTAAGCTAATGCTTTGTTTCGATAATTGCACCTCCCCCTGGGCTTAGGGGACTCATATTTGGGCGACAACGCGACGATCTGGGGGTTGATTATTCTATGTATTTTAGATACCCCAGAGGCCTGTTGACCCCATCCCCCTAGTAGGACGGTACAACATACCAGAAGAGATCCTTACTAGGTATCCGAATGTATTCTGCTACTGCAGTAGTTGGGTTCAATCCTTAGATATTTAAGGATAACCACGACCTCCATACCTCTGAGTGACGAAGGCCATCAATGAACTCTATCAGGTTCGAGTGAAATATATGTCACTCAAGGCTGCGCCATCACCGTCTTCCTCGGTGAGAAATCCTGAAAGGGGCCTGCCGGTCTTACAATTACTTGACGAACATTGCATGCCTATAGGGCAGCCTTTGAGAAGTATGTACCTGACCCCAATCAACCACACGGTTTTCACCGTGGAACAAAGGTTTTATTCATATGCATGCTTAACTCTGCTCTCGGCACTTCGGACTTGACGAGCATTTCACCTCTTTCGGTGGAAACAACACACTCCGGCTCAGCGGCCCTTACGAGGCTGGTTGTCTGATAATTCTCAATGAGCATGCACATGACTCGATCTCTACGGATCGGCTACTTGGCGTATTTTTACGCAACGAGCTCAGGACCTTGTCAAGGCGCTACCACTACCTTGGCGCAACGGCTCTTACAAGTATGGTGCCCTTGCAGGTGTCAGGGAGACGAGTCATTCTAACGTCGTTCCAACAAACGGCATCGTTGTGCCACTTAACTGGTTCTGGCATCTCTTCTGCCAACCATTCTGTCAACACCTTCTTTGCTCTACCGGCAGTGGTGTGACAAACCCTTCTACGTTGTGGAAGGCATTCTACGAACTGGGTAGCACTCTGCTATATGTCAGAGTATCCTGCTACGTTCTTTCTGAGTTATTCTTAGCTTCTTCAGAATTTTCAGCAGCACTTCCTCTCTTTTACGGAGAAAGCGTGTGTTTCTTTTATCCATTTCAGCGGCATCTCCCCTCTTTGGCGGGAAATCGCTACGCTTAACTCGGGAAATGAATGCGCACCGTTGTGCGTACTTTGCATCCATCAAGGTTGCAGGAACCTTGGGCCATAGCCAGGCCATACGTAATTGATTTAGTTTTTACGTAAAGAGCATTTTGCCAAAAACCGAAGCCTTTCTAATAGGGGCTTCATTCGTCAAGCAGAATCTTGAACGAGGAGCGGTAAGGGAATCACATTGGCGATTTAGAGTTGATCTCCATTTGAACGCTCATTTACGCGCCATATATGTAGTATAAGCAGAAGCCTGTGCTTTATACAGCGGCGGCGTAAAGGAAATGCATATACTATTGTTCAGGGTGTGTAACTGAACGAAATATTCTACATATATAACAAAACAGGAGCCTTGGCATCGTTCGACGCAACGGCGTAAGTAAATACATTGCAGAAAGCAGGAGCCTTGGCATCGTTCGACGCGACGGCGTAAGTAAATGCATAATTGGAAATTGCGGAAAGCAGGGAGCCTTGGCATCATACGACGCGACGGCAAAGGTAAATTACATGGCCTGTGTGATATAAGACGCGTCGACAGTATCAGCAGATATACACCTAGATCTGTATCCAACGATAGTTGCGAGGCGAGCGCGTGAACACCGAAGTGTCCTAGAGGGCTCAACCAAGAACTAGGGTGAGATACTATTTTGAAGAACGCATATACTGCGTATTCGAACATATATATCCGACGATAGTTACGAGGCGAGCGCGTGAACACTGAAGCGTCGTAGAGGGCTCAACCAAGAACTAAAGCAATATACTACTTCAGAAAGTATATGCTATATACAAACAATCAGATACTTGAGAGAGATGGTTTAATGAAGCGAATTTACTTCAATTTGCGTAAGAAACGACTCCGAAATGCTTTGATGCTTCGAACGAGGCTCGACTCCGAAAAGGATCAACTTCGAACTCCGGACGAAAAAGGACTTGGACTTTGACTTTGAACCAAACCAGGTTCAAGTCAAGTCAACTGGGTTTGGACTTAGGTCAGGTAGGTTCAGACCTAGGTCAGGTGGATTAGGACCAAGTCAGGCAGGCTCAGGTTAAGTCAGGCTCAGACCAAGTGGGCTAGGTAGAGGAGGTTTGGAAAAAGGAGGAGAGAGAGAGGGGTTGGCGATTTTCTAAAGGAGGGGGGGTCCTCTATTTATAGGGGAGGTTGCTTAGGGGCTAAGCAACCCCAATTACCCAAATGCCCTTGGGCTTTTTCAGAAATCCAGCTTGATCTTATCCATCTGACTGTTTGATCTTATCCAGAAGGAATATTCCATGGAATATTCCCTAGAAGGTGCTGGAAGGTCCTGGAATATTCTATAATATTCTAGAATATTTTCTGAGAAATATTTCTGTGGGTCCCACCAATATTTTTGCGGGTCCCGCAAAAAAGTTGAGTTTTCGGCATTTTTTCCCGAAAAATTCTGAGTAGGCCATTATCTTCGTATTGACGTAACTAAGAAAGTTGGCTCGCAGGAATCCTTTGATTTCGTTCAGATAGGAAGTTATGGCTTCCAGAGTGTTTGAGCATATATTCGCAATTCGATGAATATTGTAAGATCCATTGCATTTCTAAGGAAACTTAATATGAAGTATGCTTTAGTGTTGAAAATTTCGTGTTCAAGGCGAGAATCGCTCATAATATTTAGTGTATTTTGTTTTCGGAGGTTCTGAATCGCGTAAATTCGCTTTACGAGGCGATTCAGGGCTAACCAAGATGAATCTAGCCTTGATATTCCTAGAGTATATTTATATTATACTAAATTAGTTTCACCCCAAATTTGGGATCTAAACGATAAATATATCTCGTTATTTCATAGAATTGACACAAAAAAGGTATATTGGTAAATATGGGTCGGATCGAGGCCCAAAATTATCAAAATTGGAAATTTAAATATATATTATTAGTATATTGGCCTTCATACATGAAAAATAAATTAGAAATAAAACTTTGGAATTAATTTAAATGTGTCCATTTAAATAATAAGTAATTAGGGTTTTTACATAAAGTAAATTATAAATTTCATAAAACCTAAAAGAGGTTTTTCGAAAAGTTTTGAAAAGAGGTTGGTTTTGGACATTTAGGAAAGGTAGTTAGCATGGGGCCCACGTGAGCATGAGCTCAGCCTTTGCTACTTTTCAAAAAAATAAAAATATAATACAAAAAAATGGTATTTAATAGGCATTTTTGAAAAGGAGGAAAATTTTCAAAAAAGGGGTTGGTTTTTGGAATTTAGGAAAGTGGGAGGCTTAGCCCCCATAGGCTGGACGCCCCTTAGGGCTCCAGCCCATCAACTCAAAAAAAAAATAATAAATAAAAAAAAAAAAATTTGAATTTCAAAAAAAGGGTTTGACCTTAGGGTCAAAAGGTGGTCTATGGGGAGACCTACTCTCCCTAATTTAGGGAGAGTAGTTGTGGGCTAGGCTCAAGGGTTGTACACCCTTGAGCTAGGCCCATCATGAAGGGGGTCAAATCCCCTTGGGCTAGCCTTATAGCACCTAGAGGAAGGGGGGGGCGTGTGGGAGGAGAACCCTCCATCTCCTCCCCTCTCATCCCAGCCCTCCATCTCTTGGAGTGGCTATTTAAGGGAGGGAGGAGAGAGAAATTCATTTTTCTCTCTTCCTCCTCCTCAACCCTCTCCCTCCATCCTTCCATTTTTCCCTCCTCTCTCAAGTGTGAGAGTGAAGAGAGTGTAGAGAGTGAGGTGAGTGTGGCTGAGAGAGTGCAAGTGAGGGCACCAGCACCACCACGCCGGAACCATCTCCGTCCCTACGCCGGAAAACCCCGAAGGTGAAGATCTTCCACTTTGCATTCCACTTCTTTTGAAAAATGCATGTAAAAATTGTTATGGTTGGTTTGGGTTTTTCTTTTTTTTCTATACCATGAAACTTGTATGAGTGTGGGTGTGTTTTAGAGGGATCGACACATCGTTGTGGTAAACACGCACACACCGGACGTTCCACGCAATGGGACTGTCCTTAGGCGATTTCTGGAGCTCCGGAGTCTCCTCTACTCAAAAGACCGTATCTCACTCGATACTGGTCCGAATGGAGCATTCTTGGACTTTTCGGAAAGGGGAGACGACGTTCTCCAACCTTCGTGTTTACAGTTTTCACTGGTTCGGTCTGAAACCATCCCTAAAAAGCCTCGTTTTTAGCAGACGTTCAGAACTTCTGTCAGTGTACAGGAAGTCCTGAACATCGTCCGGTAATCCGGTGGTATTTCTCAAACCGTTTGTCGAAATTTTTCATGTTATAACTTTTCGGAAAGGTAAAATGATTATTATCTACGACTTCAGTGTTGGAATTTTTCCCTGATTCGTTTTGTAAACCCTTCAAAAAAGTCAGGTTTTAGCAGACTGACAGGGTTTTGACAGTGGTCCAGAAAGTTCCAGACACTGTCTGGTAACACAGCTCCCTTTTCCAGACCGATGGTCGGATCAGAGTGATCTTGGTGTCTGTGCGAAGCCAAGACGCGGATCTACGAGTTCCGTGTTTGCCGTTTTTGCTATTTTGGTGCGGACGGACCCCAAATCGGGTCATCTTTCAGGCTATTTTTGGGCCATGTAAATAACTATATAACTATATATATATGTATAAAAAAAAAAAAGAAGAGAGAGATCGATCGGGACTCGCCGTGTCCCGCTGCAACCTCTGCAGCGTTCGGTATGGCAGGGTGGTCTGACCCACTTCGGGGTTCGGACCCACCTATTGGGACTTCCCCAATCATATGGGGAAGGGGCGCCACACGGGACGCCCACGGTTTTGGGTAACCGGGTGTGCTTTACACCCGGAGCACCCTTTTCGTTGGGACACGCCCCAGCAGCCAGCAGGCCGCAGCCTTGCTGCTGGCTGTCGCTTGGCCAAGGAGGTTCCCTCCTAGACCCGGCAGGGTCTGGTCCAACGTGGACCAGACCAGCTGGTCGCTGGCCGTCGCCTTCCAACCGCACCCTAGCTGCACCCCATGGTGCAGGCTGCTCGCGGCCCATTGCAGCTGCTGCCTTAGCAGCCTAGGGTCTGACACATAGGTCAGACCAAGGTAGGTCCGGGTCTGGTCCAGCAGACCAGGCTGCCCAAATGACCCCGGTGGGAGCCTTATGGTGGCGGCGGGTGCTAAGTGCGCCCGCAAAGCTTAGCCAACCACTAGGTGGTTGCGTGACCTGCTGCACCCACCCAGTAGCCTCGTGTAGAGCTTAGTGAAGCTCGTGTTGGTGGCTGTCACAGCCCTATGAGTTTGGGACGACAGGCCTAGACTACCTATATATGCGATTTCCACTTGCCGCCATTTCAAAAAGCACGAAAATGCACGCATGAAGGCAAAACCGATAGAGAGTCACTAATAGACTCCTTGTAGCACGTGTATGATGTCCAAACAGCCGTTTTGTACACTTGGCACCAACGGTGCATGGTTCGGAACTGCCTATAGGGCCTGGTGGGCTACGATTAGCCTTTTGGCATTTCTGCACACATTGTGCCATCATACCCTTGCCGTCACGTCAGTGGTCCAGAATGACCACCTTAGCCTTCGCTGCCACATCGTGGTGAGTTTGGAAAGGGGTATAGTGTGGCGAGCGGTACGCTGCCCATGTACCTTATTACATTTCCCAAGTATTGGGTCTTTCGACGTTTTCAGCAGAAAACCGTCGTTTTGACTTTTTTTGAGTTTTGCTAGTGCGGTGGCACATCACGGATGTATTGACGTAATCCCCGTACACATGGGGTTACTTTAAGAACCTTTCTCGACACTCATCAGTGTCTACACTACGGTCTTCCCTAAGCGAATGGTTTCGCTAAGTGTTGTAGCCGACGTAGGGCGGCGGAAATATGTGTATTTGGGAGACCTGTGCTTAAAGCTTTGGACAATGGTTGTCGTACGAACGTGTTGATATATATATATATATATATATATATATATATATATATATATATATATATATATATATATATATATATATATATATATATATATATATATATATATATATATATATATATATATATATATATTTTGAGCCCGTTATCGCTCAGATTTGTGCCTCTATGAATATGTGTTCCAAATCGTGATAATGTGTGGTTTATGCACGTGGCACATCATGACACGTATGTCACCCGTTCGGGTCCGTCGAGTACTTCTTGTTTTGGCTCATATTCGTATATCAATGATATACGACGCACCAGAGGTGTGTTTTGTACTCGATGTGACATACTCCTGGAAAGAACTAAAAGCACTGTAGGGTATGACACTTTTGACCTGTTGAGGTTTGGGACTCGGTTGGAGTCTTCGGGCAGTGGCCCGGGTTTGTGAGAGTGTACTCACACCTTGTGTCACCCTAGGCATAAAAATGAAAATGTTATAATATCGTCTTCACAGGCGATGTGCTCGTAGTGGCCATGAGAGGCTGAGCACGTGGATGGGCAGGCCAAGTCCTTGTTTGCGTACCCCGCGGGGACCACGAGGCACAACTACCTTGAAGGGAGGTACGACTTGAAGAATAAGCCTAAATAAGATAATCCTGCCGCGCCCCATTCACAAATTTGGTCACCCAGGGAGAGGGTGAATGGTACAGCCCCGAGTGACGTGTCGTTCCTACGACCTGTTCTTTTGAGGAGCCGATGTGCCCTCTGACCTCCAGTCACTCGGAGTTAGGGAGGTCAAGGTTGCCCTCCACAGGGACCTTTGCTACTGCAGTAGTACGGATTGCAATCCTTTGCCCCTGCGAAAGGTTTCTCCTGGCTGCGTGTCGCCCGCAGGTGGTTTTTCTCGTTCTGTAGCATCCCCGGTTACCACACTAGAAATTTAATAACAGACGCCGGGTGCATGTCTCACAGAACTCGAGGGTTTTTCCTTCGCGTACCCGAAGGAGGTTAAAAAGAAGAACATAAAGACTAACCAAACAGACTGACGTATAGTAGTTGGTTACTTGCTTACTTTAGCACTGCTTGCACTTCTATTAGACTGTTGTACCTTATTGGTTAGTTGCTGCTCCGTTTCAGTTGTTGCACTGCTACTTACTTGTAGTTTTACAGTCTTCTAGCACGAGCACTTACCTGACACTTGCACATATATCTGTCATTTTACCTGTTGCATGATATGTGCCTTTTCTTGATAAAATGGATATACAATGTTGTTGTTCTTCACCAACTCGCAAGAGTTCTGACCCCGTTTTATGGGGATACAGGTGATGAGTAGGCGCAGTGGCGATGCGATGGTGTACGGTTGGAGACTTGAGACCCACACTTAGCTGCAGATCTTGGTCCGTGTCTTGTTTTGGGGTTTGAGGGGAGTTTTCCCCTCATTTTGGGAGAGACTTGTTGTATGGATGTTTTCAGTCTCATTTTGTAAGACTATGATATTATATGTAATAGGAATGGATATGTGGTTTGTATCTTTTACTGTGGCCCGCTCAGACTTGCGGCCTTTGCTTACCCCTTTGTACTTCCGCTATTCGTTTTAAATCCTTTCAAAAAAAAAATTTTTGCTCAAAAACCAAAGGTTTTTACAAGGTCGGGGTTTTGGGGCGTCACAGAGATTGGTATCAGAGCAGCTTTAAGTGTGGTCCAAGACTTCTGCGTGCATCGTTCATCGCACTGTAAGTATGTTTGGCTCGGTTAATTATGTTGATTATCGTTGTTTCTTGTGCTACTTAGTTTATACATAGGCATGCTTCGAATGTGGTTTGATAGATGTCGTCAGACCCAAGGTACGAAATGATCCTAGAAGCAATACGTGACCTAAGTCAGGGCGTAAGATCCCTAGATCATGCTGTGAAGCATTTGGCACGAGGTGTTCAGATGATGGCGCCTCCGGCACCTCCGTGTGAGAGATGTAAAGTCTGCCATGAGGGGCAGATTTGCCCACGGGAATGGTGTCACTGCTTTCGTTGTGGCCTTAAAGGGCATATTGAGGCTGAGTGCCAGCGTAAATTGGAAGACCTGGCAGCTGACCCAGTGGAAGGGGTGCATACTTCATCAGGTTTACCCAAGTGCACACCTTCTTCAACTCCTTGTCCGAAGCGAAGACGGTGCGGAAACCGGAACAACTACCGTGACCTCTACACTAGTAGGAAGTGAGAGCGGTCGCACGGATATAAATGTTTTGTTAGGACACTTAGTCAGTGTCTGCGGTTGTTACGGAGGAATGTATCATGTAACCTTGTTATAGAGGGTAATTTTGGCTTCTACTACATATATGTATGCATCTTTGATCGTATAATGAAATCTTGTTTTGGTATCTACTCTTTGCTTATACGAGTCTCATTGTTGTCAAGATGGCTTGGCGTGAACGTTGCAACAACATCATGGACACCTTGAACAACCTGGCTGAGGTTGTAGGCAGGCAGACCGAGGCCATGCGTGCCATGGGGGAGAACATGCAAGCCTCTCAGGGACGAGAGACTCCTGTTCCTACTCCCTCCCCGGTGTTAGTAGCGACAGCCGTACCCTACAAGCAGTTCATGGCTATGAACCCTCCGTCATTCGATGGGAAGTCTTCTCCTGAGGCAGCCGAGGACTGGATACGAGAGATCGAGAGAATCTTTTGTGTGCTGCAGGTCAGTGATGACCGAAAGGTGGATTTTGGCATGTATCGGCTCCGGAAGGATGCCGAAAGGTAGTGGGCGACCACCTGGGATGTCAGGTTTGCAGGCGGAGCCGTTTCGTGGGAGCAGTTCGTGGAGGTTTTCTACGCGGCCTACTTCCCGACCCACGAGCGCAGTCGGAAGATGCAAGAGTTCCTCGACCTTCAGCAGGGGAACTCTACTTTGGCGGACTACATCACGAAGTTCAGAAGCCTAGAGCGCTTCTATCCGCATGTATACGTGACTGAGAAGGAACGAGCGATGAAGTTCGCTCGCGGTTTGAAGGTAGCACTGCGCCTGAGAGTGATCACGCGCGCGCCCTCGACTCTTGAGGAAGCCCTGGAGACGGCTACACTCCTGGAGCAGGAATGGATAGAATCCCAGAAGACTCCACAGTCCAGAGGGAAACCGCAACACATAGGCCAAAATAGTTGGCCTAAGAAGAGATCCTATCAGCAGAACTCGGGTGGAAAGAAGTCTGCCCCGCCAGCAAAGAGGAACCATCAGAACCGCAACAACCGTCAGCAACAGAATCGTCAGCAGCAGCAGTAGAATCAGGTAGTGGCGACATCGGGATGCCCGAAGTGTCGTATGGATCACCCAGGCCGACCTTGTCCTCGTGACGTCGGAGGATGTATCTATTGTGGCAAGATGGGCCACTACATCAAGGATTGTCGGAAGAAGCAGTTCGATGATCTAAGGAGGAATACACCAGGAACGTCGCAGCCAGCACCTCAGCGACCTCCTCAGCAGCTGCAGCAATCGTACCCGCCGCAGCAATCTTCTCAGCAGAAGACGGGTAACCAGAAGACAGTGGCAGGGCGTGCCTACGCAGCCACTATCGAGCAAGTGACCAAAGGAGAGTTGGTCCAAGGTACTATTCCAGTCGCTGGTCATGCAGCTTTTACTCTGTTCGACTGTGGTGCTTCGCATTCGTTTATAGCTTCTAGATTTGCTAGTTCCTTGCCTATGACTGCTGTGTTGCTGAAATGCCCATTAGAAGTGCGTACACCGACTGGTAATCAATCCTTATGTACTTTGTACATTCCGAGCATAGAGGTGTCAGTGGCAAGTCAGAGCTTGCCAGCTGACTTAATCCTGCTAGACATGACGGAGTTTGATGTCATTCTAGGCATGGATTTGTTATTTGAGTATCATGCTCAAGTTTTGTGCAGGGAGAGCAAGGTGGTTCTGTACCCTCCTGATCGTCCAGTTTTGGAGATCAGCCTTGCTTGACCTATTCGAGACAGTCGTATGATTTCGTCATTTAAAGTTCAGAAGTATTTGCGGAATGGGGGTACTGCTTTCTTGGTCAGTATCGCCCCAGTTGACTCGGTGTTAACCCCTATTGAGGATCTTGACGTAGTTCGGGAGTTCCCCGATGTGTTTCCTGAGGAACTGCCTGGACTACCTCCAAAGCGTGAGATCGAATTTTGTATTGAGTTGTTGCCTGGAACAACTCCGATCTCAAAGGCACCGTATCGTATGGCTCCAGCAGAACTCGAAGAACTGAAGCGTCAGTTGGGAGAGTTGATGGAGCAAGGATTTATCAGAAACAGTGCATCGCCGTGGGGTGCACCTGTGTTATTCGTGAAGAAGAAAGACGGATCCCTGAGGTTGTGCATTGATTACAGAATGCTCAACCAAGCAACGATTAAGAATAAGTATCCGTTGCCGAGAATAGAAGATCTCTTTGACCAGTTGCAGAGGGCGAAGATATTCTCGAAGATCGACCTCAGATCGGGTTATCATCAACTCCGGATCAAAGAAGAAGATGTCTCAAAGACAGCTTTTCGAACTAGGTATGGGTTGTACGAGTTCGTTGTGATGCCTTTTGGGCTCACGAATGCACCAGCAGCATTCATGGATCTGATGAATCGTATTTTCCGTCCATTCGTGGACACGTTCGTGATCGTTTTCATCGATGACATCTTGATCTACTCAGAGACCCCTGAGCAGCACCGAGAGCATCTGCGTATCGTGTTGGGAGTACTTCGGGAGCACAGATTGTTCGCCAAGTTCTCCAAGTGCGAGTTTTGGCTTCGACGAGTTATGTTTTTGGGTCATGTGATATCCAGTGATGGTGTGTCAGTTGATCCAGCAAAGGTCGAAGCGGTGTTGGACTGGAAGCAGCCGCAGTCTGTTACCGATATCTGTAGTTTTCTCGGGTTAGCTGGTTACTACCGACGTTTCATTCAGGACTTCTCCAGGATCGCGCTTCCTTTGACGAAGCTTTTGCGTAAAGGAATCAAGTTCGAGTGGACCGACTCTTGTGAAGAGAGTTTCCAGATCCTGAAGACGAAGCTGACTACCTCTCCGGTGTTAGCTTTACCGTCTGGTAGAGGCGGTTTTGTGGTGTACACAGACGCTTCAGGTACAGGCCTGGGATGCGTGCTCATGCAGCATGGTCGTGTTATTGCATATGCTTCGCGACAGCTGAAGATTCACGAAAGGAACTATCCGACTCATGACTTGGAGTTAGCAGCAGTGGTGTTCGCCTTGAAGTCATGGCGACATTATCTGTACGGAGATACGTTTGAGGTCTTTTCTGACCATAAGAGTCTCAAGTATTTATTTTCCCAGAAGGAGCTAAATATGAGACAACGTCGTTGGCTCGAGTTTATCAAGGATTATGAGTTTACATTGTCTTACCACCCTGGTAAGGCGAACGTTGTGGCAGATGCGCTTAGCCGCAAATCGAGCAGTGTTCTAGCTAGCCTTGTGTGGAGCCAGAAGTTGATCAAAGATTTTGTGGCTTGGAAGCCATTTGCAGTCGAAAGCGGAACGATTAGATTGTCGGGGTTGGCCATTCGGTCAGAGTTCTTGCCTAAAGTTATCGAGGCGCAGAAGCAGAACGCTCAGTATCAGAAGTTTGTTGACCGAGCTCGTGAAGACGGCTCAGTCTTTCGTATTGATGACAGCGGTTGTATCTGCATGAAGGATCGACTTTGGGTGCCAAATGCCCCTGAGTTGAGGAAGGAGATTCTTGATGAGGCACATCTGTCGAAGTACACCATCCATCCTGGTGGTACTAAGATGTTTAAGGATCTTCAACGACGGTATTGGTGGAACGGGATGAAGCGTGAAGTCGCAGCGTATGTTTCGAGGTGTTTGACTTGTCACCAAATCAAGATCGAGCACCAACGTCTCGGTGGTTCCATGCAGAGGATTGAGATTCCTCAGTAGAAATGGGAGGATATCACGATGGATTTTGTGGTAGGTTTACCGCGAACCAGGAGAAAGCACGACGCGATATGGGTGATTGTGGACAGACTCACCAAGTCTGCTCACTTCTTACCTATCCGGATTAGTCAGCCGCTTGAGAGCTTAGCAGACTTGTATATCCGAGAGATTGTACGGTTACATGGCGTACCTACATCTATCATTTCGGATCGTGATCCCAGATTCACGTCGCGACTGTGGGGACAGTTGCAGTCAGCTTTGGGAACGAAATTAAAGTTCAGTACAGCCTTTCACCCTCAGACTGATGGCCAGTCAGAGAGGACGATTCAGACACTAGAAGATATGTTGCGGGCATGTATGCTCCACTGGAAGGGTGAATGGGATTCACACTTGTGTTTGGTCGAGTTTGCCTACAACAATAGTTATCATGCTAGTATCGGTATGGCTCCGTACGAGGCTTTGTATGGGAGACCTTGCCGATCACCGTCATATTGGGACGATATCAGCGATCGATCCAGTGAATCGCCGATTGTTCTTCAGCACTACACTCAGCAAGTGCAGAAGATCCGAGAACGTCTGAAGGCAGCTCAGGACAGGCAGAAGAGCTACGCCGATAAGAGGCGGCGAGAGCTTCAGTTTGATGTGGACGACATGGTTTTCGTGAAAGTATCACCGACGAAGAGCGTCTTTCGTTTCGGAAAGAAGGGAAAGTTGAGTCCTAGATATGTTGGGCCGTTCAGGATCCTCGAGAGGATCGGTGGAGCAGCCTATCGTATTGAGCTACCGCAGCGGTATGCTCAAATTCATAATGTTTTTCACGTGTCGATGTTGAGGAAGTACATTCCGGACCCATCGCACGTCATCTGATACGAAGATGTCGAGGTACAAGAGGACTTAACTGTGGCCGAGAGGCCTGTTGAGATCATCGATCGTCGTGATCAGGTTCTACGTACCAAGACCATTCCGTTGGTTAAGGTACAGTGGCAACACCATGGCATTGAAGAATGCACATGGGAGCCGGAGGCCAGCATGAGGGAGAAATACCCTGATCTTTTTGTGGCCTAGCGTTCGTGATTTCGCGGAGGAAATCCCTTTTTAGGAGGGAAGGATGTAAGATCCATTGCATTTCTAAGGAAACTTAATATGAAGTATGCTTTAGTGTTGAAAATTTCGTGTTCAAGGCGAGAATCGCTCATAATATTTGGTGTATTTTGTTTTCGGAGGTTCTGAATCGCGTAAATTCGCTTTACGAGGCGATTCAGGGCTAACCAAGATGAATCTAGCCTTGATATTCCTAGAGTATATTTATATTATACTAAATTAGTTTCACCCCAAATTTGGGATCTAAACGAAAAATATATCTCGTTATTTCATAGAATTGACACAAAAAGGGTATATTGGTAAATATGGGTCGGATCGAGGCCCAAAATTATCAAAATTGGAAATTTAAATATATATTATTAGTATATTGGCCTTCATACATGAAAAATAAATTAGAAATAAAACCTTGGAATTAATTTAAATGTGTCCATTTAAATAATAAGTAATTAGGGTTTTTACATAAAGTAAATTATAAATTTCATAAAACCTAAAAGAGGTTTTTCGAAAAGTTTTGAAAAGAGGTTGGTTTTGGACATTTAGGAAAGGTAGTTAGCATGGGGCCCACGTGAGCATGAGCTCAGCCTTTGCTACTTTTCAAAAAAATAAAAATATAATACAAAAAAATGGTATTTAATAGGCATTTTTGAAAAGGAGGAAAATTTTCAAAAAAGGGGTTGGTTTTTGGAATTTAGGAAAGTGGGAGGCTTAGCCCCCATAGGCTGGACGCCCCTTAGGGGGTAGCTCCAGCCCATCAACTCAAAAAAAAAAATAAATAAATAAAAAAAAAAAAATTGAATTTCAAAAAAAGGGTTTGACCTTAGGGTCAAAAGGTGGTCTATGGGGAGACCTAGTCTCCCTAATTTAGGGAGAGTAGTTGTGGGCTAGGCTCAAGGGTTGTACACCCTTGAGCTAGGCCCATCATGAAGGGGGTCAAATCCCCTTGGGCTAGCCTTATAGCACCTAAAGGAAGGGGGGGGCGTGTGGGAGGAGAACCCTCCATCTCCTCCCCTCTCATCCCAGCCCTCCATCTCTTGGAGTGGCTATTTAAGGGAGGGAGGAGAGAGAAATTCATTTTTCTCTCTTCCTCCTCCTCAACCCTCTCCCTCCATCCTTCCATTTTCCCCTCCTCTCTCAAGTGTGAGAGTGAAGAGAGTGTAGAGAGTGAGGTGAGTGTGGCTGAGAGAGTGCAAGTGAGGGCACCAGCACCACCACGCCGGAACCATCTCCGTCCCTACGCCGGAAAACCCCGAAGGTGAAGAGCTTCCACTTTGCATTCCACTTCTTTTGAAAAATGCATGTAAAAATTGTTATGGTTGGTTTGGGTTTTTCTTTTTTTTCTATACCATGAAACTTGTATGAGTGTGGGTGTGTTTTAGAGGGATCGACACATCGTTGTGGTAAACACGCACACACCGGACGTTCCACGCAATGGGACTGTCCTTAGGCGATTTCGGAGTTCTGGAGCTCCGGAGTCTCCTCTGCTCAAAAGACCGTATCTCACTCGATACTGGTCCGAATGGAGCGTTCTTGGACTTTTCGGAAAGGGGAGATGACGTTCTCCAACCTTCGTGTTTTCAGTTTTCACTGGCTGGTTCGGTCTGCAACCATCCCTAAAAAGCCTCGTTTTTAGCAGACGTTCAGAACTTCTGTCAGTGTACAGGAAGTCCTGAACATCATCCGGTAATCCGGTGGTATTTCTCAAACCGTTTGTCGAAATTTTTCATGTTATAACTTTTCAGAAAGGTAAAATGATTATCTACAACTTCGATGTGGGAAATTTTCCCTGATTCGTTTTATAAACCCTTCAAAAAGTCAGGTTTTAGCAGACTGACAGGGTTTTGACAGTGGTCCAGAAAGTTCCAGACACTGTCTGGTAACACAGCGCCCTTTTCCAGACCGATGGTCGGATCAGAGTGATCTTGGTGTCTGTGCGAAGCCGAGACGCGGATCTACGAGTTCCGTGTTTGCCGTTTTTGCTATTTTGGTGCGGACGGACCCCAAATCGGGTCATCTTTTAGGCTATTTTTGGGCCATGTAAATAACTATATAACTATATATATATGTATAAAAAAAAAAGAAGAGAGAGATCGATCGGGACTCGCCGTGTCCCGCTGCAACCTCTGCAGCGTTCGGTATGGCAGGGTGGTCTGACCCACTTCGGGGTTCGGACCCACCTATTGGGACTTCCCCAATCATATGGGGAAGGGGCGCCACACGGGACGCCCACGGTTTTGGGTAACCGGGTGTGCTTTACACCCGGAGCACCCTTTTCGTTGGGACACGCCCCAGCAGCCAGCAGGCCGCAGCCTTGCTGCTGGATGTCCCTTGGCCAAGGAGGTTCCCTCCTAGACCCGGCAGGGTCTGGTCCAACGTGGACCAGACCAGCTGGTCGCTGGCCGTCGCCTTCCAACCGCACCCTAGCTGCACCCCATGGTGCAGGCTGCTCGCGGCCCATTGCAGCTGCTGCCTTAGCAGCCTAGGGTCTAACACATAGGTCAGACCAAGGTAGGTCCGGGTCTGGTCCAGCAGACCAGGCTGCCCAAATGACCCCGGTGGGAGCCTTATGGTGGCGGCGGGTGCTAAGTGCGCCCGCAAAGCTTAGCCAACCACTAGGTGGTTGCGTGACCTGCTGCACCCACCCAGTAGCCTCGTGTAGAGCTTAGTGAAGCTCGTGTTGGTGGCTGTCACAGCCCTATGAGTTTGGGACGACAGGCCTAGACTACCTATATATGCGATTTCCACTTGCCGCCATTTCAAAAAGCACGAAAATGCACGCATGAAGGCAAAACCGATAGAGAGTCACTAATAGACTCCTTGTAGCACGTGTATGATGTCCAAACAGCCGTTTTGTACACTTGGCACCAACGGTGCATGGTTCGGAACTGCCTATAGGGCCTGGTGGGCTACGATTAGCCTTTTGTCATTTCGGCACACATTGTGCCATCATACCCTTGCCGTCACGTCAGTGGTCCAGAATGACCACCTTAGCCTTCGCTGCCACATCGTGGTGAGTTTGGAAAGGGGTATAGTGTGGCGAGCGGTACGCTGCCCATGTACCTTATTACATTTCCCAAGTATTGGGTCTTTCGACGTTTTCAGCAGAAAACCGTCGTTTTGACTTTTTTTGAGTTTTGCTAGTGCGGTGGCACATCACGGATGTATTGACGTAATCCCCGTACACATGGGGTTACTTTAAGAACCTTTCTCGACACTCATCAGTGTCTACACTACGGTCTTCCCTAAGCGAATGGTTTCGCTAAGTGTTGTAGCCGACGTAGGGCGGCGGAAATATGTGTATTTGGGAGACCTGTGCTTAAAGCTTTGGACAATGGTTGTCGTACGAACGTGTTGATATATATATATATATATATATATATATATATATATATATATATATATATATATATATATATATATATATATATATATTTTGAGCCCGTTATCGCTCAGATTTGTGCCTCTATGAATATGTGTTCCAAATCGTGATAATGTGTGGTTTATGCACGTGGCACATCATGACACGTATGTCACCCGTTCGGGTCCGTCGAGTACTTCTTGTTTTGGCTCATATTCGTATATCAATGATATACGACGCACCAGAGGTGTGTTTTGTACTCGATGTGACATACTCCTGGAAAGAACTAAAAGCACTGTAGGGTATGACACTTTTGACCTGTTGAGGTTTGGGACTCGGTTGGAGTCTTCGGGCAGTGGCCCGGGTTTGTGAGAGTGTACTCACACCTTGTGTCACCCTAGGCATAAAAATGAAAATGTTATAATATCGTCTTCACTGGCGATGTGCTCGTGGTGGCCGTGAGAGGCTGAGCACGTGGATGGGCAAACCAAGTCCTTGTTTGCGTACCCCGCGGGGACCACGAGGCACAACTACCTCGAAGGGTGGTACGACTTGAAGAATAAGCCTAAATAAGATAATCCTGCCGCGCCCCATTCACAAATTTGGTCACCCAGGGAGAGGGTGAATGGTACAGCCCCGAGTGACGTGTCGTTCCTACGACCTGTTCTTTTGAGGAGCCGATGTGCCCTCTGACCTCCAGTCACTCAGAGTTAGGGAGGTCAAGGTTGCCCTCCACAGGGACCTTTGCTACTGCAGTAGTACGGATTGCAATCCTTTGCCCCTGCGAAAGGTTTCTCCTGGCTGCGTGTCGCCCGCAGGTGGTTTTTCTCGTTCTGTAGCATCCCCGGTTACCACACTAGAAATTTAATAACAGACGTCGGGTGCATGTCTCACAGAACTCGAGGGTTTTTCCTTCGCGTACCCGAAGGAGGTTAAAAAGAAGAACATAAAGACTAACCAAACAGACTGACGTATAGTAGTTGGTTACTTGCTTACTTTAGCACTGCTTGCACTTCTATTAGACTGTTGTACCTTATTGGTTAGTTGCTGCTCCGTTTCAGTTGTTGCACTGCTACTTACTTGTAGTTTTACAGTCTTCTAGCACGAGCACTTACCTGACACTTGCACATATATCTGTCATTTTACCTGTTGCATGATATGTGCCTTTTCTTGATAAAATGGATATACAATGTTGTTGTTCTTCACCAACTCGCAAGAGTTCTGACCCCGTTTTATGGGGATACAGGTGATGAGTAGGCGCAGTGGCGATGCGATGGTGTACGGTTGGAGACTTGAGACCCACACTTAGCTGCAGATCTTGGTCCGTGTCTTGTTTTGGGGTTTGCGGGGAGTTTTCCCCTCATTTTGGGAGAGACTTGTTGTATGGATGTTTTCAGTCTCATTTTGTAAGACTCTGATATTATATGTAATAGGAATGGATATGTGGTTTGTATCTTTTACTGTGGCCCGCTCAGACTTGCGGCCTTTGCTTACCCCTTTGTACTTCCGCTATTCGTTTTAAATCCTTTCAAAAAAAAATTTTTTGCTCAAAAACCAAAGGTTTTTACAAGGTCGGGGTTTTGGGGCGTCACAGAGATTGGTATCAGAGCAGCTTTAAGTGTGGTCCAAGACTTCTGCGTGCATCGTTCATCGCACTGTAAGTATGTTTGGCTCGGTTAATTATGTTGATTATCGTTGTTTCTTGTGCTACTTAGTTTATACATAGGCATGCTTCGAATGTGGTTTGATAGATGTCGTCAGACCCAAGGTACGAAATGATCCTAGAAGCAGTACGTGACCTAAGTCAGGGCGTAAGATCCCTAGATCATGCTGTGAAGCATTTGGCACGAGGTGTTCAGATGATGGCGCCTCCGGCACCTCCGTGTGAGAGATGTAAAGTCTGCCATGAGGGGCAGATTTGCCCACGGGAATGGTGTCACTGCTTTCGTTGTGGCCTTAAAGGGCATATTGAGGCTGAGTGCCAGCGTAAATTGGAAGACCTGGCAGCTGACCCAGTGGAAGGGGTGCATACTTCATCAGGTTTACCCAAGTGCACACCTTCTTCAACTCCTTGTCCGAAGCGAAGACGGTGCGGAAACCGGAACAACTACCGTGACCTCTACACTAGTAGAAAGTGAGAGCGGTCGCACGGATATAAATGTTTTGTTAGGACACTGAGTCAGTGTCTGCGGTTGTTACCGAGGAATGTATCATGTAACCCTGTTATAGAGGGTAATTTTGGATTCTACTACATATATGTATGCATCTTTGATCGTATAATGAAATCTTGTTTTGGTATCTACTCTTTGCTTATACGAGTCTCATTGTTGTCAAGATGGCTTGGCGTGAACGTTGCAACAACATCATGGACACCTTGAACAACCTGGCTGAGGTTGTAGGCAGGCAGGCCGAGGCCATGCGTGCCATGGGGGAGAACATGCAAGCCTCTCAGGGACGAGAGACTCCTGTTCCTACTCCTTCCCCGGTGTTAGTAGCGACAGCCGTACCCTACAAGCAGTTCATGGCTATGAACCCTCCGTCATTCGATGGGAAGTCTTCTCCTGAGGCAGCCGAGGACTGGATACGAGAGATCGAGAGAATCTTTCGTGTGCTGCAGGTCAGTGATGACCGAAAGGTGGATTTTGGCATGTATCGGCTCCGGAAGGATGCCGAAAGGTGGTGGGCGACCACCTGGGATGTCAGGTTTGCGGGCGGAGCCGTTTCGTGGGAGCAGTTCGTGGAGGTTTTCTACGCGGCCTACTTCCCGACCCACGAGCGCAGTCGGAAGATGCAAGAGTTCCTCGACCTTCAGCAGGGGAACTCTACTTTGGCGGACTACATCACGAAGTTCAGAAGCCTAGAGCGCTTCTGTCCGCATGTATACGTGACTGAGAAGGAACGAGCGATGAAGTTCGCTCGCGGTTTGAAGGTAGCACTGCGCCTGAGAGTGATCACGCACGCGCCCTCGACTCTTGAGGAAGCCCTGGAGACGGCTACACTCCTGGAGCAGGAATGGATAGAATCCCAGAAGACTCCACAGTCCAGAGGGAAACCGCAACACATAGGCCAAAATAGTTGGCCTAAGAAGAGATCCTATCAGCAGAACTCGGGTGGAAAGAAGTCTGCCCCGCCAGCAAAGAGGAACCATCAGAACCGCAACAACCGTCAGCAACAGAATCGTCAGCAGCAGCAGCAGAATCAGGTAGTGGCGACATCGGGATGCCCGAAGTGTCGTATGGATCACCCAGGCCGACCTTGTCCTCGTGACGTCGGAGGATGTATCTATTGTGGCAAGATGGGCCACTACATCAAGGATTGTCGGAAGAAGCAGTCCGATGATCTAAGGAGGAATACACCAGGAACGTCGCAGCCAGCACCTCAGCGACCTCCTCAGCAGCTGCAGCAATCGTACCCGCCGCAGCAATCTTCTCAGCAGAAGACGGGTAACCAGAAGACAGTGGCAGGGCGTGCCTACGCAGCCACTATCGAGCAAGTGACCAAAGGAGAGTTGGTCCAAGGTACTATTCCAGTCGCTGGTCATGCAGCTTTTACTCTGTTCGACTGTGGTGCTTCGCATTCGTTTATAGCTTCTAGATTTGCTAGTTCCTTGCCTATGACTGCTGTGTTGCTGAAATGCCCATTAGAAGTGCGTACACCGACTGGTAATCAATCCTTATGTACTTTGTACATTCCGAGCATAGAGGTGTCAGTGGCAAGTCAGAGCTTGCCAGCTGACTTAATCCTGCTAGACATGACGGAGTTTGATGTCATTCTAGGCATGGATTGGTTATTTGAGTATCATGCTCAAGTTTTGTGCAGGGAGAGCAAGGTGGTTCTGTACCCTCCTGATCGTCCAGTTTTGGAGATCAGCCTTGCTTGACCTATTCGAGACAGTCGTATGATTTCGTCATTTAAAGTTCAGAAGTATTTGCGGAATGGGGGTACTGCTTTCTTGGTCAGTATCGCCCCAGTTGACTCGGTGTTAACCCCTATTGAGGATCTTGACGTAGTTCGGGAGTTCCCCGATGTGTTTCCTGAGGAACTGCCTGGACTACCTCCGAAGCGTGAGATCGAATTTTGTATTGAGTTGTTGCCTGGAACAACTCCGATCTCAAAGGCACCGTATCGTATGGCTCTAGCAGAACTCGAAGAACTGAAGCGTCAGTTGGGAGAGTTGATGGAGCAAGGATTTATCAGAAACAGTGCATCGCCGTGGGGTGCACCTGTGTTATTCGTGAAGAAGAAAGACGGATCCCTGAGGTTGTGCATTGATTACAGAATGCTCAACCAAGCAACGATTAAGAATAAGTATCCGTTGCCGAGAATAGAAGATCTCTTTGACCAGTTGCAGAGGGCGAAGATATTCTCGAAGATCGACCTCAGATCGGGTTATCATCAACTCCGGATCAGAGAAGAAGATGTCTCAAAGACAGCTTTTCGAACTAGGTACGGGTTGTACGAGTTCGTTGTGATGCCTTTTGGGCTCACGAATGCACCAACAGCATTCATGGATCTGATGAATCGTATTTTCCGTCCATTCGTGGACACGTTCGTGATCGTTTTCATCGATGACATCTTGATCTACTCAGAGACCCCTGAGCAGCACCGAGAGCATCTGCGTATCGTGTTGGGAGTACTTCGGGAGCACAGATTGTTCGCCAAGTTAAGCAAGTGCGAGTTTTGGCTTCGACGAGTTATGTTTTTGGGTCATGTGATATCCAGTGATGGTGTGTCAGTTGATCCAGCAAAGGTCGAAGCGGTGTTGGACTGGAAGCAGCCGCAGTCTGTTACCGATATCTGTAGTTTTCTCGGGTTTGCTGGTTACTACCGACGTTTCATTCAGGACTTCTCCAGGATCGCGCTTCCTTTGACGAAGCTTTTGCGTAAAGGAATCAAGTTCGAGTGGACCGACTCGTGTGAAGAGAGTTTCCAGATCCTGAAGACGAAGCTGACTACCTCTCCGGTGTTAGCTTTACCGTCTGGTAGAGGCGGTTTTGTGGTGTACACAGACGCTTCAGGTACAGGCCTGGGATGCGTGCTCATGCAGCATGGTCGTGTTATTGTATATGCTTCGCGACAGCTGAAGATTCACGAAAGGAACTATCCGACTCATGACTTGGAGTTAGCAGCAGTGGTGTTCGCCTTGAAGTCATGGCAACATTATCTGTACGGAGATACGTTTGAGGTTTTTTCTGACCATAAGAGTCTCAAGTATTTATTTTCCCAGAAGGAGCTAAATATGAGACAACGTCGTTGGCCCGAGTTTATCAAGGATTATGAGTTTACATTGTCTTACCACCCTGGTAAGGCGAACGTTGTGGCAGATGCGCTTAGCCGCAAATCGAGCAGTGTTCTAGCTAGCCTTGTGTGGAGCCAGAAGTTGATCAAAGATTTTGTGGCTTGGAAGCCATTTGCAGTCGAAAGCGGAACGATTAGATTGTCGGGGTTGGCCATTCGGTCAGAGTTCTTGCCTAAAGTTATCGAGGCGCAGAAGCAGAACGCTCAGTATCAGAAGTTTGTTGACCGAGCTCGTGAAGACGGCTCAGTCTTTCGTATTGATGACAGCGGTTGTATCCGCATGAAGGATCGACTTTGGGTGCCAAATGCCCCTGAGTTGAGGAAGGAGATTCTTGATGAGGCACATCTATCGAAGTACACCATCCATCCTAGTGGTACTAAGATGTTTAAGGATCTTCAACGACGGTATTGGTGGAACGGGATGAAGCGTGAAGTCGCAGCGTATGTTTCGAGGTGTTTGACTTGTCAGCAAATCAAGATCGAGCACCAACGTCTCGGTGGTTCCATGCAGAGGATTGAGATTCCTCAGTGGAAATGGGAGGATACCACGATGGATTTTGTGGTAGGTTTACCGCGAACCAGGAGAAAGCACGACGCGATATGGGTGATTGTGGACAGACTCACCAAGTCTGCTCACTTCTTACCTATCCGGATTAGTCAGCCGCTTGAGAGCTTAGCAGACTTGTATATCCGAGAGATTGTACGGTTACATGGCGTACCTACATCTATCATTTCGGATCGTGATCCCAGATTCACGTCGCGACTGTGGGGACAGTTGCAGTCAGCTTTGGGAACGAAATTAAAGTTCAGTACAGCCTTCACCCTCAGACTGATGGCCAGTCAGAGAGGACGATTCAGACACTAGAAGATATGTTGCGGGCATGTATGCTCCACTGGAAGGGTGAATGGGATTCACACTTGTGTTTGGTCGAGTTTGCCTACAACAATAGTTATCATGCTAGTATCGGTATGGCTCCGTACGAGGCTTTGTATGGGAGACCTTGCCGATCACCGTCATATTGGGACGATATCAGCGATCGATCCAGTGAATCGCCGATTGTTCTTCAGCACTACACTCAGCAAGTGCAGAAGATCCGAGAACGTCTGAAGGCAGCTCAGGACAGGCAGAAGAGCTACGCCGATAAGAGGCGGCGAGAGCTTCAGTTTGATGTGGACGACATGGTTTTCGTGAAAGTATCACCGACGAAGAGCGTCTTTCGTTTCGGAAAGAAGGGAAAGTTGAGTCCTAGATATGTTGGGCCGTTCAGGATCCTCGAGAGGATCGGTGGAGCAGCCTATCGTATTGAGCTACCGCAGCGGTATGCTCAAATTCATAATGTTTTTCACGTGTCGATGTTGAGGAAGTACATTCCGGACCCATCGCACGTCATCTGATACGAAGATGTCGAGGTACAAGAGGACTTAACTGTGGCCGAGAGGCCTGTTGAGATCATCGATCGTCGTGATCAGGTTCTACGTACCAAGACCATTCCGTTGGTTAAGGTACAGTGGCAACACCATGGCATTGAAGAATGCACATGGGAGCCGGAGGCCAGCATGAGGGAGAAATACCCTGATCTTTTTGTGCCCTAGCGTTCGTGATTTCGCGGAGGAAATCCCTTTTTAGGAGGGAAGGATGTAAGATCCATTGCATTTCTAAGGAAACTTAATATGAAGTATGCTTTAGTGTTGAAAATTTCGTGTTCAAGGCGAGAATCGCTCATAATATTTGGTGTATTTTGTTTTCGGAGGTTCTGAATCGCGTAAATTCGCTTTACGAGGCGATTCAGGGCTAACCAAGATGAATCTAGCCTTGATATTCCTAGAGTATAGTTATATTATACTAAATTAGTTTCACCCCAAATTTGGGATCTAAACGAGAAATATATCTCGTTATTTCATAGAATTGACACAAAAAGGGTATATTGGTAAATATGGGTCGGATCGAGGCCCAAAATTATCAAAATTGGAAATTTAAATATATATTATTAGTATATTGGCCTTCATACATGAAAAATAAATTAGAAATAAAACCTTGGAATTAATTTAAATGTGTCCATTTAAATAATAAGTAATTAGGGTTTTTACATAAAGTAAATTATAAATTTCATAAAACCTAAAAGAGGTTTTTCGAAAAGTTTTGAAAAGAGGTTGGTTTTGGACATTTAGGAAAGGTAGTTAGCATGGGGCCCACGTGAGCATGAGCTCAGCCTTTGCTACTTTTCAAAAAAATAAAAATATAATACAAAAAAATGGTATTTAATAGGCATTTTTGAAAAGGAGGAAAATTTTCAAAAAAGGGGTTGATTTTTGGAATTTAGGAAAGTGGGAGGCTTAGCCCCCATAGGCTGGACGCCCCTTAGGGGGTAGCTCCAGCCCATCAACTCAAAAAAAAATAAAATAAATAAAAAAAAAAAATTTTGAATTTCAAAAAAAGGGTTTGACCTTAGGGTCAAAAGGTGGTCTATGGGGAGACCTAGTCTCCCTAATTTAGGGAGAGTAGTTGTGGGCTAGGCTCAAGGGTTGTACACCCTTGAGCTAGGCCCATCATGAAGGGGGTCAAATCCCCTTGGGCTAGCCTTATAGCACCTAAAGGAAGGGGGGGCATGTGGGAGGAGAACCCTCCATCTCCTCCCCTCTCATCCCAGCCCTCCATCTCTTGGAGTGGCTATTTAAGGGAGGGAGGAGAGAGAAATTCATTTTTCTCTCTTCCTCCTCCTCAACCCTCTCCCTCCATCCTTCCATTTTCCCCTCCTCTCTCAAGTGTGAGAGTGAAGAGAGTGTAGAGAGTGAGGTGAGTGTGGCTGAGAGAGTGCAAGTGAGGGCACCAGCACCACCACGCCGGAACCATCTCCGTCCCTACGCCGGAAAACCCCGAAGGTGAAGAGCTTCCACTTTGCATTCCACTTCTTTTGAAAAATGCATGTAAAAATTGTTATGGTTGGTTTGGGTTTTTCTTTTTTTTCTATACCATGAAACTTGTATGAGTGTGGGTGTGTTTTAGAGGGATCGACACATCGTTGTGGTAAACACGCACACACCGGACGTTCCACGCAATGGGACTGTCCTTAGGCGATTTCGGAGTTCTGGAGCTCCGGAGTCTCCTCTGCTCAAAAGACCGTATCTCACTCGATACTGGTCCGAATGGAGCGTTCTTGGACTTTTCGGAAAGGGGAGATGACGTTCTCCAACCTTCGTGTTTTCAGTTTTCACTGGCTGGTTCGGTCTGCAACCATCCCTAAAAAGCCTCATTTTTAGCAGACGTTCAGAACTTCTGTCAGTGTACAGGAAGTCCTGAACATCATCCGGTAATCCGGTGGTATTTCTCAAACCGTTTGTCGAAATTTTTCATGTTATAACTTTTCGGAAAGGTAAAATGATTATCTACGACTTCGATGTTGGAAATTTTCCCTGATTCGTTTTGTAAACCCTTCAAAAAGTCAGGTTTTAGCAGACTGACAGTGTTTTGACAGTGGTCCAGAAAGTTCCAGACACTGTCTGGTAACACAGCGCCCTTTTCCAGACCGATGGTCGGATCAGAGTGATCTTGGTGTCTGTGCGAAGCCGAGACGCGGATCTACGAGTTCCGTGTTTGCAGTTTTTGCTATTTTGGTGCGGACGGACCCCAAATCGGGTCATCTTTTAGGCTATTTTTGGGCCATGTAAATAACTATATAACTATATATATATGTATAAAAAAAAAAAGAAGAGAGAGATCGATCGGGACTCGCCGTGTCCCACTGCAACCTCTGCAGCGTTCGGTATGGCAGGGTGGTCTGACCCACTTCGGGGTTCGGACCCACCTATTGGGACTTCCCCAATCATATGGGGAAGGGGCGCCACACGGGACGCCCACGGTTTTGGGTAACCGGGTGTGCTTTACACCCGGAGCACCCTTTTCGTTGGGACACGCCCCAGCAGCCAGCAGGCCGCAGCCTTGCTGCTGGATGTCCCTTGGCCAAGGAGGTTCCCTCCTAGACCCGGCAGGGTCTGGTCCAACGTGGACCAGACCAGCTGGTCGCTGGCCGTCGCCTTCCAACCGCACCCTAGCTGCACCCCATGGTGCAGGCTGCTCGCGGCCCATTGCAGCTGCTGCCTTAGCAGCCTAGGGTCTGACACATAGGTCAGACCAAGGTAGGTCCGGGTCTGGTCCAGCAGACCAGGCTGCCCAAATGACCCCGGTGGGAGCCTTATGGTGGCGGCGGGTGCTAAGTGCGCCCGCAAAGCTTAGCCAACCACTAGGTGGTTGCGTGACCTGCTGCACCCACCCAGTAGCCTCGTGTAGAGCTTAGTGAAGCTCGTGTTGGTGGCTGTCACAGCCCTATGAGTTTGGGACGATAGGCCTAGACTACCTATATATGCGATTTCCACTTGCCGCCATTTCAAAAAGCACGAAAATGCACGCATGAAGGCAAAACCGATAGAGAGTCACTAATAGACTCCTTGTAGCACGTGTATGATGTCCAAACAGCCGTTTTGTACACTTGGCACCAACGGTGCATGGTTCGGAACTGCCTATAGGGCCTGGTGGGCTACGATTAGCCTTTTGGCATTTCGGCACACATTGTGCCATCATACCCTTGCCGTCACGTCAGTGGTCCAGAATGACCACCTTAGCCTTCGCTGCCACATCGTGGTGAGTTTGGAAAGGGGTATAGTGTGGCGAGCGGTACGCTGCCCATGTACCTTATTACATTTCCCAAGTATTGGGTCTTTCGACGTTTTCAGCAGAAAACCGTCGTTTTGACTTTTTTTGAGTTTTGCTAGTGCGGTGGCACATCACGGATGTATTAACGTAATCCCCGTACACATGGGGTTACTTTAAGAACCTTTCTCGACACTCATCAGTGTCTACACTACGGTCTTCCCTAAGCAAATGGTTTCGCTAAGTGTTGTAGCCGACGTAGGGCGGCGGAAATATGTGTATTTGGGAGACCTGTGCTTAAAGCTTTGGAAAATGGTTGTCGTACGAACGTGTTGATATATATATATATATATATATATATATTTTGAGCCCGTTATCGCTCAGATTTGTGCCTCTATGAATATGTGTTCCAAATCGTGATAATGTGTGGTTTATGCACGTGGCACATCATGACACGTATGTCACCCGTTCGGGTCCGTCGAGTACTTCTTGTTTTGGCTCATATTCGTATATCAATGATATACGACGCACCAGAGGTGTGTTTTGTACTCGATGTGACATACTCCTGGAAAGAACTAAAAGCACTATAGGGTATGACACTTTTGACCTGTTGAGGTTTGGGACTCGGTTGGAGTCTTCGGGCAGTGGCCCGGGTTTGTGAGAGTGTACTCACACCTTGTGTCACCGTAGGCATAAAAATGAAAATGTTATAATATCGTCTTCACAGGCGATGTGCTCGTGGTGGCCGTGAGAGGCTGAGCACGTGGATGGGCAGGCCAAGTCCTTGTTTGCGTACCCCGCGGGGACCACGAGGCACAACTACCTCGAAGGGAGGTACGACTTGAAGAATAAGCCTCAATAAGATAATCCTGCCGCGCCCCATTCACAAATTTGGTCACCCAGGGAGAGGGTGAATGGTACAGCCCCGAGTGACGTGTCGTTCCTACGACCTGTTCTTTTGAGGAGCCGATGTGCCCTCTGACCTCCAGTCACTCGGAGTTAGGGAGGTCAAGGTTGCCCTCCACAGGGACCTTTTGTAACGCCCCGGATTTCCAAAACAAAGCTAAGTTAAAATTTTCATGAATTTCTTTTTTTTTTCTTTGCAGCGGAATTTAGAAAAGCTTTTAGCAACGGAATCAGACGATAATGAGTCTTCAGTTTTAGAAAACTCCGAGCACGTTGCAGGTATGTGGCCAAGCAACTCATTGACCACCAAAGTGTTCCATTTATCGAAAACCACTTGTTTATTACAACACTACTGCTTAGAAAAGCAGTGTAGGTTCAATAAAAAGGAAGCAGTACAACTCTGTCTAGAGAAACCCTGGAACTCGACGCCGCCTTGCTCCGCATATCGCCACGCAGGTACAACACCTGAAATCCCCATGAAACGGGGTCAGAACCACTGATGGTCTGGTAAGCATGCAGTCATACATCCATTCAACTCAAATACAATAATGACCACTCAGGGTCGCAATGCGCAATAACGACGCTCAAGCGTCCAAGACTTAGCGTATATCGCAAGAGCCTCCTCAGGGCTATGAGTTGAACATCCGCTCGAGTCCTCATGACTTAGAGCAAGCCTTTTGAGGGCTGTGATTTGAATAGCCGCTTAAGTCTCCACGACTTAGCCATGACCTCTTTCGGGTCTCAAAGTGATGTCTAGCTCAAGTCTTCATACTTGGCACATCAGTATCCCACGCATCTAAGGACAACTCCTCGAGCTTCGCTTAGTCGTGCGGATACAACACGGGTCTTTGCCCAGTCGGTCCAGTAGTATACCGAACATGACACCTTCACAAAGGTTATGCAGGACTGACTCAACACGTCATCCACTCATACATTCAAAGCATCGCTGTACCTAGAGCTAATGCATTGTTTGATAATTAACCGCTCCCGCCTTTGGTACGCAGGTAGAGCTATTGTCCGGGCATCAACGCGACGTTCTGGGGGTTGATTATTCTATGTATTTTAGATACCCCAGAGGCCTGTTGACCCTATCCATAGTAGGGCAGTGTGTTTCAACTGGGAGAATCCTACTAGGCCCATATTCGGATGCATCCTCTACTTGCAGTAGTTGGGTTCAATCCTTAGATCTTAAGGATAACCACGACCCCAAAACCCATGAGTGACTGAGGCCATCGTGGACTCTATCAGGTCCAAAGTAAAATACATGTCACTCAAGGCTGTACCATCACTGTCATTCCACAGTGAGCATAATTCCTGAAGGGGTCTGCCAGTCTTACAATTACTTGGACAGAATCTGCATGCCATTTAGGCAGCCCGTGCTTTCAGCACTACGGGAGTATGTACCCGACCCCATTCAGTCTTCCCCAACACAGTCATTACTGAGGGGGTACCCCTAACACGATCTTCAACCGCGGGGTATGTGCGACCTTAAGTCTTATTCATATGCATGCAGAACACCGCTCTTTGGCACTTCGGCCACAACGAGCATCACACCTCTTTGGGTGGAAACAACACACTCTGGCTCTTCGGCCCTTACGAGTCTGGTTGTGTAACCGTTCTCAATGAGCATGCATATGACTCGATCTAAATAGATCGGCTACTCGGCGTATTTTTACGCAACGAGTCCAAACCTAGCCAAGGCGCAACCTCTACTCCGGCTCAGCGGCCCTTACGAGCAAGGTGCCCTTGCAGGCACAAGGATACGAGCCTATCTGGCATCGTTCCATCAACGGACATCATTATGCCATTCCATTGGTTCCGGCAGCTCTTCTGCCAACCATTTCGTCAGCACCTCCCCTGCTCTACCGGCAGTGGTGCGACGAACCCTTCTACGTTGTAGAGGCAAACCATGAACTGGGTAGCACTCTGCTATATGTCAGAGTATCCTGCTACGTTCTTTCTGAGCTATTCTTAGCTTCTTCAGAAATTTCAGCAGCACTTCCTCTCTTTTACGGAGAAAGCGTGTGTTTCTTTTATCCATGTCAGCGGCATCGCCCCTCTTTGGTAGGAAATCGCCATGCTTAATTCGGGAAATGGATGCGCACCGTTGTGCGTACTTTGCATCCATCAGGGTTGCAGGAACCCTTGGCCATAGCCAGGCCATACGAAATTGACTTAGTCATTACGTAAAGAGCATTTTGCCAAAAACCGAAGCCTTTCCAATAGGGGCTTCATTCGTCAAGCAGAATCTTGAACGAGGAGCGGTCAAGGAATCGCATGGGCGATTTGGAGTTTGATCTCCATTTGAACGCTCATTTATGCGCTATATATGTAGTATAAGCAGAAGCCTGTGCTTTATACAGCGGCGGCGTAAAGAAATGCATATACTATTGTTCAGGGTGTGTAACTGAACGAAATATTCTACATATATAACAAAGCAGAAGCCTTGGCATCGTTCGACGCGACGGCGTAAGTAAATACATTGCAGAAAGCAGGAGCCTTGGCATCATACGACGCGACGGCAAAGGTAAATTACATAGCCTGTGCGATATAAGACGCGTCGGCAGAATCAGCAGATATACACCTAGATCCGCATCCAACGATAGTTACGAGGCGAGCGGGTGAACACCGAAGTGTCCTAAAGGGCTCAACCAAGAACTAAAGCGAGATACCATTTTGAAGAACGCAAATACTGCGTGTTTGAACATAGATATATCCGACGATAGTTACGAGACGAGCGGGTGAACACCGAAGTGTCCAAAAAGGGCTCAATCAAGAACTAAAGCAAGATACTACTTCAGAAAGTATATTCTATATACAAACAGTCAAATACTTGAGAGAGATGGATCAACGAAGCGAACTTACTTCAAATCGTGGAAGAAACGGCTCCGGGTTGCTTCTTTAGCTTCGAGCCTTCCTTCGAGAGGTCAGACTAAGTCAGATGAAGCTGACTTAGTTGAGAAAGAGGTAGAGTAGGTCAAGCTACTCAACCTAAGTGGTTTGAACCAAACAGGGTTCGATCCAAGTCAACTGGGTTCAGCAGGTTCGAACTCAGCTCAAGTAGGCTAAGTCTGGGTTCAGAAATCCAAACCGGAATCTGGACCAAAAAGGACTTTGACTTTGACTTTAAACCCAACTAGGTTCAAGTCAAGTCAACTGGGTTTGGACCAGGTCAAGTGGGTTCAGACCCAGGTCAGGTGGGTTAGGACCAGGTCAGGCAGGCTCAGGCTAAGTCAGGCAGGCTCAGACCAGGTCAGGTGGGCTCAGGTGGGCTAGGCTAGGTAGGGGAGGTTTAGGAGAGAGAGAGAAGGCAAGAGAGAGAGGGGGTCGATTTTTATGAGAAGAGAGAGAGTGGGGAGGGCTATTTATAGCCCAAGCCCACCTCCTCTTGGATTTTCTCATGCCCCTTCTACCCCCTTGGCTTCTTTTTAATTCCAAGAGGTTCCTTGGTGTGGGGCCCACTTGGATATTCCATGGGATATTTTTGTGGGTCCCACCAGATGTTTTCTGAGGAATATTTCTGTGGGTCCCACCAATATTTCCGTGGGTCCCGCAAGAATTTCGGGTTTCCGGCGATTTTTTTCCGAAAAATTCTGAGTACGCCATTTTCTTCGTATTGACGTAACTAAGAAAGTTGGCTCATGGGAATCCTTTGATTTCATTCAGGTAGGAAGTTATGGCTTCCAGAGTGTTTGAGCATATATTCGCGATTCGACGAATATCCTAAGTATAACTGGCTCGCAGGAATTGATTCGTTTTGCATTCTGAGAAGAAATGCTATTTTTACCGGTAAATGCCTCATGAATTTTATTCAGATATTTTCTGAAAAATTGCGGGTCTTACATCATTACCCCCTTAAAGGAATTTCGTCCGCGAAATTCAGCTAAGAGTACAAAGTGAAGAGTTCAGGATATTTATCCCGCATATCCGATTCAGGCTTCCAAGTGCAATCATCGATTCCATGATGCTGCCACCTCACTTTAACAAGTGGAATGACCTTCGTTCTTAGCACTTGCTCCCGTCGGTCCATGATCTCCACTGGCCTTTCTTCTACCGTCATATCTTCTCGGATGTCAATGTCTTCATGTTGAATGACGTGAGAAGGATCATGAACGTACTTTCTAAGCATTGATACGTGAAATACATCATGTATTTGCGCGTATTGTGGTGGCAATGCTACTCGGTTGGCAGTCTCTCCGATCCGGCTCAAAACTTCGAAGGGACCAACGAATCTTGGGCTGAGCTTCCCCTTCTTTCCAAAACGAAACACACTCTTGGTTGGAGAGACCTTGATAAAAACCTTATCTCCAACCGCAAAAGTGAGTTCCCTACGCCGCTGATCGGCGTAGCTCTTTTGTCGACTCTGAGCAGTCAGTAGCTTCTTTCTGATCATGTGGACCTGCTCAGTATAATGCTGCAACACAATGGGCGAGTCCAAGGTTCGCTCACCCACTTCACCCCAATGGATTGGTGATCTACAGGGTCGTCCATACAAGGCTTCATACGGTGCCATCCCAATGCTAGCGTGGTGGCTATTATTATAAGCAAATTCAGCCAACGCTAGGTGGGAATCCCAATCACCTTTCCATTCCAGCATACAGGCTCTTAGCATATCTTCAAGAGTCTGTATGGTTCGTTCTGATTGCCCATCTGTTTGGGGATGGAATGCTGTACTGAACTTGAGTTTCGTCCCCAGGGCTTTCTGAAGCTGCTCCCAAAAGTGAGAGGTGAACTTCGGGTCACGATCGGATATGATCGAAATCGGCACTCCATGGAGTCTAACGATTTCCCGAATGTAGATCTCCGCCAATCGTTCAGTTGAGTATCGAGTGTTGATTGGCAGGAAGTGAGCAGACTTGGTGAGTCTGTCCACGATCACCCATATTGAGTCATGTTGTCTCTTGGATCGAGGCAATCCAACGATGAAATCCATCGTAATGCCTTCCCATTTCCATTCTGGAATCTCGATCCGTTGCATCTTTCCACCAGGGCGCTGATGTTCGATCTTAACTTGCTGGCAGATCAAACACTTCAAGACAAACGTAGCCACATCACGTTTCATACCCCTCCACCAGTACTTTCTCTGTAAATCTCAGAACATCTTCGTACCCCCAGGGTGGATAGTATATTTGCTACTATGGGCCTCCTGGAGTACTTCCTGTCTTAGCTCAGGGTTATTTGGAACCCAAATCCTTTCTTCCATCCATATTCCTCCATCTTCTTTCAAATGGAAGAAAGTATCATCTTTTTCAGCACGAGCTTTCAATTCTAAGTACTGGGGATCCTTGAACTGTTCGGCTACGATGCGATCAAGGAACTCAATGTGGATCGTCAAACATGACATTTGGATTCTGCCAGAATCAGCCAAAAATGGCTTCCACTTGACGAAATCCTCCATCAACTTCCATTGTCCGGTTAGGCTGGCCAGAGTGCCAACAGTCTTGCGACTAAGGGCATCTGCCACAACATTCGCCTTTCCAGGGTGATAGGAAAGCGTGAATTCATAGTCTTTGAGGAATTCCAGCCATCGCCGTTGCCGCATATTGAGTTCTTTTTGAGAAAAGAGGTATTTTAGGCTTTTATGGTCCGACATGACCTCAAATTTCTCTCCATAAAGGTAGTGTCGCCAAATTTTAAGTGCGAAGACTACCGCAGCAAGCTCAAGATCGTGGGTTGGATAATTTTTCTCATGGACTCTCAATTGTCGTGACGCATAGGCGATTACTTTGCCATGCTGCATCAACACACAACCCAGACCTGTTCCCGAGGCATCGGTATAAGCCACGAAGCCTCCCTGACCAGAAGGTAAGGTAAGGACAGGGGCAGTGGTAAGCCTCTGTTTGAGAACCTCAAAGCACTCCTTACACTGGTCAGTCCATTCAAACTTGACTCCCTTTTTAAGTAATTTCGTCATCGGTACGGCGATTCGGGAGAAGTCTTGTATGAACTTCCGATAATATCCGGCAAGTCCAAGGAAGCTACGGACCTCAGTGATATTTTCTGGCTGCTTCCAGTCCATCACAGCTTCCACCTTCGCAGGATCTACTGCGATTCCATCTTTCGAGATCACATGACCAAGGAACATCACCTTGTCTTGCCAGAATTCACATTTTGAAAACTTAGCATAGAGTTGGTTATCTTGAAGGGTTTTCAAGACGATTTTCAAGTGCTCCACGTGTTGTTCCTTGTTCTCAGAATATACGAGAATGTCATAAATAAAGACGATGACAAAGCTATCCAAATATGGTCTGAATATCCGGTTCATTAGATCCATAAAGGCAGCAGGCGCATTAGTGAGTCCGAAGGGCATTACTACGAAGTCATAATGGCCGTATCTCGTTCTGAAGGCTGTCTTGGGTATATCCTCTTCCTTTACTCTGAGTTGATGGTACCCAGACCTGAGGTCGATCTTGGAGAACACTCTCGCTGTTCTGAGTTGATCGAATAAGTCCTCAATCCGAGGCAACGGGTACTTATTTTTAACAGTTGCCTGGTTAAGCATCCGATAATCGATGCATAACCGAAGGGATCCATCCTTCTTCTTTACAAACAGCACTGGGGCTCCCCACGGTGACACACTAGGACGGATGAACCCTTGTTACATCAGTTCTTCCAACTGACACTTCAACTCACTGAGTTCAGCTGGCGCCATTCGATACGGGGCTTTGGATATCGGCGCTGTTCCAGGTAAGGATTGAATTCCAAATTCAACCTCACGAAGTGGCAGAAGTCCTGGCAATTCCTCAGGAAACACATCGGGAAACTCCCGCACCACTTCCAAACTCTCAAGGGGTTGGTCATTGGATTTTTCCACCGAGAGACTCAACAGGAAGGCCACACAACCCTTCCTAAGGTATTTTTGTACCTTAAGTGCTGATATGAGCCTTTTTTGTGGAACTGGTTTGGATAACCGGTACTCCATCTTAGGCAATCCGGGTCGAGATAGAATCACTCTGCCCTCGTGGCACAGAATCTTGGCATTATTCTGAGCCAACCAATTCATTCCCAGAATGACATCGTACTGTACCATATCGATCAGGATGGCGTCAGTAGGCAAGTGTTGCCCTGCTATCTCAATATCCAAATTTTTCACACACCGGATACATTTGGTGCGTGAACCCAACGGGTTATATACTTCGATCATTTTATCAATCAGTTGCACCGAAGCGTGGAGTTGTTCGGTGAAATCGTCAGAGATAAACGTATGAGTAGCACCACAATCAAACAAGACGTAAGCTGCATGTCCATTAACAGGTACGGTGGCTTCAATCAGGTCACCATTTTCGACTTGTTCAGTCGTTACAGCATATACACGACCTGCAGCAGGCCTTTGTTCTACTCTAGGTGGAGGTCGTTGAAACTGAGAACGTTGTGGCGCTGGTCGAGAGGGTCCGGCAGATCCGGCATTACCCCTCTGTTCATCTGCAGCCTTCTTGGCGCAATCCTTTATAAAGTGGCCCATCTTGCCACAATATAAGCACCCACCAATGTCACGAGGACATGGCTTTCCAGGGTGGTTCATACGACACCTTGGGCAGCTGAAGTTGGACTGCTGACCATTCGGAGTTGGGTTCTGTCTTGGCCTCACGACTTGTTGAGTGTTGTTCCCTCCTTGAAACTTCTTCTTTTGAAAGGGTTGTCGTGAACCCTGACCACTTGGGAACGTCCTTTTACGATTCCCACCATTCACTATGGGCTTCTTTGCTACGATCACTTTAGATCGTGCCCAGTCCTCTTGGATTTTTGAAGCTGCTGCTACCGCAGCCTGAAAAGTCGAAGGCATGCTTGTTATCACTCGAGATCGCAGCCCTTCGCGCAGACCATTCACATATTTGTCGGCCCTTTCTTGGTCTGTTTCGAACAATCGAGAGCAGTAGCGCTCTAGATTCTGAAATTTGGTGGTATAGTCCATTAGACTCATACCGCCCTGTTCCAACTCCAGAAACTCCATCTTTTTCTTGTTTCTGGAATGCAACGGAAAGTAGTTATCCATAAAAGTCCTCCGAAAGTCAGTCCAAGGAATGACTTCGACTTGTGAGAACTGGATAAGTTTAGTGGTATCCCACCACTTCCGTGCATTATCTTTTAATCGATACGTGCCAAAGTTGGTCTTCTTCTCTTCTGGTACTCCCAGTACTGAGAAGGCACGTTCTGTCTCTTCGATCCAACTCTCCGCGAGCTCAGGATCGGCTCTGCCAATGAAAACTGGCGGGTCAAGCTTGAGGAACTTCTCATAAGTCACTCCTCCCAGGTGCTCGTTTCGTGGTGCGACTGGTTCTCGCCTCGTTTCACGGATGGCTGTAACCAGGTTGTTGAGTGTCTCCAACAGGAATCCTTGCGTATGGGACTCCTCGCTTGGTATGGTTCTCCTCGTCGTAGGAGCCATTTATCTATGCACACATAAGCACTTGTTTTTAGTTTCTCGATGTATATGAGGAAGTAAAAGCTTTATTTACTTAATATACATCACATTTACACAAGCATCGCCTTAAACAAAACGTCATGCCGCACTGGCAGACTTTAGGCGTTGAGAAACTATATACATGAGTCTACTGACTCCAAAACATCACCAGTCTCTTTAAGACTTGGATTTCTTTGATGAAGACGAACTCCAAAAGGTCCATCTATTGCCACATGGCCTTGGTGCAGGCACTACTAGCTTTGGCTTGGGCGGCACTTCCGCACTAGCAAGCGAATACTGGGGATATATGAGAGACTCCAGTCCACTTTCCCAGTCAGCAAGATCAAGACTCTGGGAGTCTGGAATAATGATTGGCGAACAGAAAGAATCCCCTCTTTTGTTCCTACCATTTAAGCTCGGCATATGTGATGCCGGATGGTAGCTTGGCGAGTGATAGACCTCCGCAGGGAAGTTCAAATCAAAATCCCTCAGCCTTGGTAATTCATCAAAAGATGTTGGGGTATGGTTGCTCCCAACACTAGAGTGATGCGGTCCACTGGCACGCGAAGTCTCATCCCTGAGACCCTTTGAAGCCCGCCGACCCATATCGGCGGTACATTTCCTTTGGCATTCGTTGGCGGAATGCCCATCTTCGCCACAGTATTGGCAGTCTTGGACTTCATACGGGCATATCCACTCATCGTGCATGACCTTGCAGCGATAGTAGTATCCACGAGAGTCATGAGTTGCCATCTATACAAAGATGCACCCAGATCAGAACAAAAGTATAAAAACATATACTTACAGTGCGATATCGGGACCATGACGGATCTTGAACCAGGTTTCTCAGACACATGCTCTGATACCAATTCTGTAACGCCCCGGATTTCCAAAACAAAGCTAAGTTAAAATTTTCATGAATTTCTTTTTTTTTTTTTTGCAGCAGAATTTAGAAAAGCTTTTAGCAACGGAATCAGACGATAATGAGTCGTCAGTTTTAGAAAACTCCGAGCACGTTGCAGGTATGTGGCCAAGCAACTCATTGACCACCAAAGTGTTCCATTTATCGAAAACCACTTGTTTATTACAACACTACTGCTTAGAAAAGCAGTGTAGGTTCAATAAAAAGGAAGCAGTACAACTCTGTCTAGAGAAACCCTGGAACTCGACGCCGCCTTGCTCCGCATATCGCCACGCAGGTACAACACCTGAAATCCCCATGAAACGGGGTCAGAACCACTGATGGTCTGGTAAGCATGCAGTCATACATCCATTCAACTCAAATACAATAATGACCACTCAGGGTCGCAATGCGCAATAACGACGCTCAAGCCTCCAAGACTTAGCGTATATCGCAAGAGCCTCCTCAGGGCTATGAGTTGAACATCCGCTCGAGTCCTCATGACTTAGAGCAAGCCTTTTCAGGGCTGTGATTTGAATAGCCGCTTAAGTCTCCACGACTTAGCCATGACCTCTTTCGGGTCTCAAAGTGATGTCTAGCTCAAGTCTTCATACTTGGCACATCAGTATCCCACGCATCTAAGGACAACTCCTCGAGCTTCGCTTAGTCGTGCGGATACAACACGGGTCTTTGCCCAGTCGGTCCAGTAGTATACCGAACATGACACCTTCACAAAGGTTATGCAGGACTGACTCAACACGTCATCCACTCATACATTCAAAGCATCGCTGTACCTAGAGCTAATGCATTGTTTGATAATTAACCGCTCCCGCCTTTGGTACGCAGGTAGAGCTATTGTCCGGGCATCAACGCGACGTTCTGGGGGTTGATTATTCTATGTATTTTAGATACCCCAGAGGCCTGTTGACCCTATCCATAGTAGGGCAGTGTGTTTCAACTGGGAGAATCCTACTAGGCTCATATTCGGATGCATCCTCTACTTGCAGTAGTTGGGTTCAATCCTTAGATCTTAAGGATAACCACGACCCCAAAACCCATGAGTGACTGAGGCCATCGTGGACTCTATCAGGTCCAAAGTAAAATACATGTCACTCAAGGCTGTACCATCACTGTCATTCCACAGTGAGCATAATTCCTGAAGGGGTCTGCCAGTCTTACAATTACTTGGACAGAATCTGCATGCCATTTAGGCAGCCCGTGCTTTCAGCACTACGGGAGTATGTACCCGACCCCATTCAGTCTTCCCCAACACAGTCATTACTGAGGGGGTACCCCTAACACGATCTTCAACCGCGGGGTATGTGCGACCTTAAGTCTTATTCATATGCATGCAGAACACCGCTCTTTGGCACTTCGGCCACCACGAGCATCACACCTCTTTGGGTGGAAACAACACACTCTGGCTCTTCGGCCCTTACGAGTCTGGTTGTGTAACCGTTCTCAATGAGCATGCATATGACTCGATCTAAATAGATCGGCTACTCGGCGTATTTTTACGCAACGAGTCCAAACCTAGCCAAGGCGCAACCTCTACTCCGGCTCAGCGGCCCTTACGAGCAAGGTGCCCTTGCAGGCACAAGGATACGAGCCGATCTGGCATCGTTCCATCAACGGACATCATTATGCCGTTCCATTGGTTCCGGCAGCTCTTCTGCCAACCATTTCGTCAGCACCTCCCCTGCTCTACCGGCAGTTGTGCGACGAACCCTTCTACGTTGTAGAGGCAAACCATGAACTGGGTAGCACTCTGCTATATGTCAGAGTATCCTGCTACGTTCTTTCTGAGCTATTCTTATCTTCTTCAGAAATTTCAGCAGCACTTCCTCTCTTTTACGGAGAAAGCGTGTGTTTCTTTTATCCATTTCAGCGGCATCTCCCCTCTTTGGTAGGAAATCGCCACGCTTAATTCGGGAAATGGATGCGCACCGTTGTGCGTACTTTGCATCCATCAGGGTTGCAGGAACCCTTGGCCATAGCCAGGCCATACGAAATTGACTTAGTCATTACGTAAAGAGCATTTTGCCAAAAACCGAAGCCTTTCCAATAGGGGCTTCATTCGTCAAGCAGAATCTTGAACGAGGAGCGGTCAAGGAATCGCATGGGCGATTTGGAGTTTGATCTCCATTTGAACGCTCATTTATGCGCTATATATGTAGTATAAGCAGAAGCCTGTGCTTTATACAGCGGCGGCGTAAAGAAATGCATATACTATTGTTCAGGGTGTGTAACTGAACGAAATATTCTACATATATAACAAAGCAGAAGCCTTGGCATCGTTCGACGCGACGGCGTAAGTAAATACATTGCAGAAAGCAGGAGCCTTGGCATCATACGACGCGACGGCAAAGGTAAATTACATAGCCTGTGCGATATAAGACGCGTCGGCAGAATCAGCAGATATACACCTAGATCCGCATCCAACGATAGTTACGAGGCGAGCGGGTGAACACCGAAGTGTCCTAAAGAGCTCAACCAAGAACTAAAGCGAGATACCATTTTGAAGAACGCAAATACTGCGTGTTTGAACATAGATATATCCGACGATAGTTACGAGACGAGCGGGTGAACACCGAAGTGTCCAAAAAGGGCTCAATCAAGAACTAAAGCAAGATACTACTTCAGAAAGTATATTCTATATACAAACAGTCAAATACTTGAGCTAGATGGATCAACGAAGCGAACTTACTTCAAATCGTGGAAGAAACGGCTCCGGGTTGCTTCTTTAGCTTCGAGCCTTCCTTCGAGAGGTCAGACTAAGTCAGATGAAGCTGACTTAGTTGAGAAAGAGGTAGAGTAGGTCAAGCTACTCAACCTAAGTGGTTTGAACCAAACAGGGTTCGATCCAAGTCAACTGGGTTCAGCAGGTTCGAACTCAGCTCAAGTAGGCTAAGTCTGGGTTCAGAAATCCAAACCGGAATCTGGACCAAAAAGGACTTTGACTTTGACTTTAAACCCAACTAGGTTCAAGTCAAGTCAACTGGGTTTGGACCAGGTCAAGTGGGTTCAGACCCAGGTCAGGTGGGTTAGGACCAGGTCAGGCAGGCTCAGGCTAAGTCAGGCAGGCTCAGACCAGGTCAGGTGGGCTCAGGTGGGCTAGGCTAGGTAGGGGAGGTTTAGGAGAGAGAGAGAAGGCAAGAGAGAGAGGGGGTCGATTTTTATGAGAAGAGAGAGAGTGGGGAGGGCTATTTATAGCCCAAGCCCACCTCCTCTTGGATTTTCTCATGCCCCTTCTACCCCCTTGGCTTCTTTTTAATTCCAAGAGGTTCCTTGGTGTGGGGCCCACTTGGATATTCCATGGGATATTTTTGTGGGTCCCACCAGATGTTTTCTGAGGAATATTTCTGTGGGTCCCACCAATATTTCCGTGGGTCCCGCAAGAATTTCGGGTTTCCGGCGATTTTTTTCCGAAAAATTCTGAGTACGCCATTTTCTTCGTATTGACGTAACTAAGAAAGTTGGCTCATGGGAATCCTTTGATTTCATTCAGGTAGGAAGTTATGGCTTCCAGAGTGTTTGAGCATATATTCGCGATTCGACGAATATCCTAAGTATAACTGGCTCGCAGGAATTGATTCGTTTTGCATTCTGAGAAGAAATGCTATTTTTACCGGTAAATGCCTCATGAATTTTATTCAGATATTTTCTGAAAAATTGCGGGTCTTACACCTTTGCTACTGCAGTAGTACGGATTGCAATCCTTTGCCCCTGCGAAAGGTTTCTCCTGGCTGCGTGTCGCCCGCAGGTGGTTTTTCTCGTTCTGTAGCATCCCCGGTTACCACACTAGAAATTTAATAACAGACGCCGAGTGCATGTCTCACAGAACTCGAGGGTTTTTCCTTCGCGTACCCGAAGGAGGTTAAAAAGAAGAACATAAAGACTAACCAAACAGACTGACGTATAGTAGTTGGTTACTTGCTTACTTTAGCACTGCTTGCACTTCTATTAGACTGTTGTACCTTATTGGTTAGTTGCTGCTCCGTTTCAGTTGTTGCACTGCTACTTACTTGTAGTTTTACAGTCTTCTAGCACGAGCACTTACCTGACACTTGCACATATATCTGTCATTTTACCTGTTGCATGATATGTGCCTTTTCTTGATAAAATGGATATACAATGTTGTTGTTCTTCACCAACTCGCAAGAGTTCTGACCCCGTTTTATGGGGATACAGGTGATGAGTAGGCGCAGTGGCGATGCGACGGTGTACGGTTGGAGACTTGAGACCCACACTTAGCTGCAGATCTTGGTCTGTGTCTTGTTTTGGGGTTTGAGGGGAGTTTTCCCCTCATTTTGGGAGAGACTTGTTGTATGAATGTTTTTAGTCTCATTTTGTAAGACTCTGATATTATATGTAATAGGAATGGATATGTGGTTTGTATCTTTTACTGTGGCCCGCTCAGACTTGCGGCCTTTGCTTATCCCTTTATACTTCCGCTATTCGTTTTAAATCCTTTCAAAAAAAAAAAATTGCTCAAAAACCAAAGGTTTTTACAAGGTCGGGGTTTTGGGGCGTCACAAATATCTTACGTATAATTGGCTCGCAGGAATTGATTCGTTTCGCATTTTGAGAAAAATGCTATTTCTACCGGTAAATGCTTCATGAATTTTATTCAGATATTTCCTGAAAAATTGTGGGTCTTATAGTTTGAGTCTTGATTTTTAACATTTTTCACCCAAATCGTGAAAATCGACTAGATCCTCATCTAGCCGATTCTTCAAGTCTGTCCAGCGTGTTTTACTGTATTGTTTTTACAGAAAAAGCATTTGACAAAGTTTTATTTCATGTTAGTGCAGTCGTTGGGTTTGCTTGTTTCGTGTTTCAATTAAATAGAAAATAAAAAAAAAATCGGCTAGATTATTTCTAGTTGATTCTTGTGTTTTATAAAATTATTCATGGTTTTTTTTTTTTCTGTAGTTTTGCTGTTTGATATGTGTGTACTCTGTTGTTTCCAGTATTATTCATTTTCGTTTTAGGGGAAGTTGGATTTCTTAGGTGGCGTGTGAGAGTTTATGCCAAAATCGTTGAATGAGAAGTTGAAATTAGGGAAGTGCGTGTGATTCCATTATGGATGTCGTGAAGTTTGTTTTTCAATTGCAGTTTGTCAGTTTGTAAGTTTGTGTGATTCAAGTTCAACATGTTTGGGTCTTTTTAAATTTCGTTTTGATGTTTAAATGTTTTCGGTAGTGTGTTTCATTGCTAAAAATACAAAAATCGAGTTTACTTTTCTTTGTGTTTTTGATTGATGTGTTCAGCCGGCTGTAGGTCTGCTATTTAGTTTAGTTTAGTTTTTTTTTTTTTAGTATAATTGTTGATGCAAGCTTAAGTTAGATTTTCATTGTGTAATAGAGTTATTAGTGATTAGTTTAAAGTCTGAGTATTTTAGTCTATGCGTGTATTTAGGTGGCTGTTTATTGTTCATGTAATTTCCAGCATCATATTTAGATAATGTGTTTTTGTTTAGTGTAATTAGATTCATTAGGGTCTTGTGTAAGTTAGATTTGTCCTAAGCATAATTTCCTTTGATTAGTTTTGCAATTCTATTTTAATTAACTGAAAGTTTCTAGTGTTATTTAGGTCTTCTTCTTCCTCAAGGAGGGGCGGCAGCCATTAGAGCTCCATTCGAGCTCTAGGCTATTCTTGGTAGGTCTTAGAATTAGCTAAGTTCATTATGGTGTCTAGGTTCAATGAATTAGGTTTAATGCTTTAGACGTTTTTAGGATTTCATTTAAGTAAGTCTTGAATTAGGTGTAGCATTTAATTCTAGGAAATCGTGTTTTTTATTTGCGTCTTTTCATTACCTAGGTAAGTTTTAAATTCCTTAGCCTAGAAAATAGCTTCAAGTAGGGTTGACGAGTTTTGAGAAGGAAGGCAATTAAGGTAATTGAATTTGAAAACATTTTTGGAAATAGTGAATTCTTCAAAAATCGTGGGGAGCATTTAAAGAAAGGATTAAATTTTAATTGTCTTTTAAAAAGGAGTTACTTACTTAGCTTTGGAAAGTGATTTTGAAATTTAATTAAATTTCCAAATTTGGTGTCCACGATTTCAAGAAAGAAATAAGGCCAACATTACATCCATTTGTTGATAACCCTGAGAGAATTTTACATTCTCATCGAAGTTCAACAACAATGGCTGACATGGATCCCCCACCCCCAGTTCATCCACGTCCTCTGCGGGAATACTTCATTCCCACAGATTATGTCCAGGCATCCTGCATTCGGAGACCCGATGTAGGAGCGCCTCATTATGAGATTAAGGCCAACATTATTCAGATGCTCCCATCTTTTTATGGCCTTAGTCACGAGGATCCCTACCGGCATTTAGATGAATTCCTCAAAATCTGTTCTACTGTAAAGATACAGAATTTCGATGATGATGCTTTGAGGTTGACTCTATTCCCCTTTTCATTGAAGGACAAAGCCAAGTATTGGCTAAAGTCATTAGATTCTATAGAAATAGAGTCTTGGGATTAGTTACAACAGGAGTTTCTTCGGAAATACTTTCCCATTGGTCGTACAAATCAATATCGTCGAGCCATCACTAGTTTCGCGGAGCTAGATGGTGAGCACTTCCATGAGACCTGGGAGAGAATGAAGGATCTCCTCAGGAATTGTCCTCATCATCAGGTGCCGAGATGGCAACTGGTGCAGAGCTTCTACGATGGATTGTCTGACAGGAATCGTCAGATGATCGACTCTTCATGCGGAGGGACATTCATGCTGAAGAGCGAGGATGAAGCATGGAGGTTGTTTGATACATTGGCCGAGAATTCTCTCCACCATGCTTCGAGCTCTCATTCGGATAGAGCCACACCCAGCATTCAGAAGAAAGCTGGTGTTCTTGAGATTAGTCCATCTACTGCACTACAGTGCAAGGTAGACATGATTGCTCAGAAGCTAGACCAGCTTCTCTCAGGACCACCTACGACTCAGCAGGTGTGTACTCTATGTGCCAGTCCGGCACACAATATCACTGAGTGCCCTTCGGCAGCTCAGTACCCTGAATTTGTTCATGAACAAGTTCAGGCAGCTCAGGGTTACGTCAGACCGCCGAATAACCCATTCTCATCTATATATAATCCGGGTTGGCGTAACCATCCCAATTTTTCATGGAAGAATCCACAGTCTTCCACGCAGATGCCTACTTCCTCCTAGCCAGCTCGACCACCATCTTTTTCTCAGACATTCCAAAGGCCGAGTTATTCTCAGTCTTCTACCTCATTTCCTTCCCCGATTCAGCAGGAGTCTGCCCCGCAGACATCTTTTGAGGAGAGACTTCTCCAAGCATTCCAAGATGTGAAAACCTCTAATCAGAACACCTTCGAGAAGTGTAGCCAGATATTAAGCTCACATACGCAGTCCATTGCGAAGTTAGAGTCACAAATTGGACAGTTAGCAGAGGCTATCAGTAGGAGACCCGAGGGTACACTGCCGAGCCAGGCTGTCATGAACCCGAAGGGCAAGGACCAGATGAATGGAAGTCTGTTTCATGCTGAGTCACAGCAGCAGGCCAAATCTGTTATGGCCCTGAGGAGTGGACGTGAGTATCACGTCGCTAGCAGAGAGAGAGAGAGTAGAGAGAAGATAGAGGAGCCAGCGAACATTTGTTTCACCTTTGTCGGCTCAGCCATCATCACCATCCCCACCATCATCTTCTTCACCTTCATCTTCTTCATCCTCAGTGCAGAAGAAGGATAGGAGTGAGCCTTCTCACAAAGAGGAGGACCCACCCGAGTATATTCCCCCACCACCCTATCCCAAAGCATTAGAGTCTCCCGGATTTAGAGGGAAGCAAGGTGCGAAGATCCAGGACATGCTTGACATATTCAAGCATGTGCAGATCAACTTACCTTTGCTTGATGTGATTCAGCAGGTGCCGGCATATGCCAAATTCCTGAAGGAGCTATGTACGCAGAAGCAGAAATCTAGAGAGAGAGTTCCTAACAGGGTCCATCTTATTGAGCAGGTGAGTTCAGTACTTCAGCATCAGACACCACCAAAGCTCAAAGACCCTGGAGCCCTGATCATTGCTTGTACCATAGGGAACATCCGGATAGAATGCGCATTGCTCAATCTTGGAGCAAGCGTGAACATTCTGCCCGGGTATTTCTTTGATTCTTTCGGGCTAGGAGAGATGAGATCGACTCCTATTACACATCAACTGGCAGATCGTTCTGTCAAGGTACCGAGAGGTGTCTTGGAGGACGTGCTAGTTAAGGTAGATGACTTTTATTTCCCCGTCGATTTCATCATTCTGGATATGGAAGGAGTAGATAGCTAGCACCAGACTCCAATCATTTTGGGTAGACCATTCTTGGCGACTGCCAATGCTTGTATCAACTGTAGGACCGGAGCCATGGATCTCTCATTCGGCAAAAGGAAGGTCAAGTTGAATATTTTCAATGCCGCGATGGGACCAGCGGGAGACATGGACTGCTTTCATGTAGATATTGCACATGAGTTAGTAGAGGAGCAGCCCGAGTTGTATATTACTGAGGATTCTTTAGAATTGTACCATATAGAGAAGAATAGTTGTATAGATAGCGTAGATGTGTCTAGAGTGTCGTCAGAGAGATTACCTGTGGGAGCTATCATTGAACCTCTCCCACCGCTTGCGGAGACCCCCGCTAAATCTTCGATCGAATCACCTCCGAAACTCGAGTTAAAACCCTTACCGGATTCACTCAAGTATGCTTACCTCAGAGATGATAAGACTCTGCCTGTGATCATCTCGTCCCTGCTCACTGAGGAGCAGGAGCAGAGATTGTTGACTATTCTCCGAGAGCACAAGGCAGCGATTGGCTGGGGAGTTGCTGATTTGAAGGGGATTGATCCTTCATTTTGCATGCATAGAATTCATTGCGATGAGGAAGTTAAGTCAGTGAGAGATATGCAGAGAAGGCTAAATCCCAACATGAAGGAAGTGGTGAAGAATGAGGTGGTGAAGTGGTTGGATGCCGGAATCATTTACCCTATTTCTGATAGCCAGTGGGTCAGTCCGATTCAGGTTGTGCCGAAGAAGTCAGGACTCACTGTTGTGGAGAACGAGAAGGGTGAGAGAATTCCGATGAGAACCACTACAGGATGGCGAGTCTGTATCGATTATCGAAAGCTGAATGTGGCAATTAGGAAAGATCATTTCCCATTGTCATTCATTGATCAGATCTTAGAGAGACTCGCAGGACAGAGCTACTACTGCTTTTTAGATGGATACTCAGGATAAAATCAGGTAGTTGTCCATCCTGACGACCAAGAAAAGACTACATTTACATGTCCTTATGGCACCTTCTGTAAACACCCCAAATTTTCACCCTCATCCAGTACTTACATTTCATGTGTCATTGCATATTGCATGCATTCGGCATACCATTTCATTGCATTGCATGTCATCCCATCTCATTTTCGAGATCCAGCACTCTTGTTTTTAAAATATTTAATCCAGATTTGGGTTTTTAAAACTTTTCTTTCAAAAACAATTTTAAAACCTGGGTTTTTATTCAACATTCTGTCATTTTCCAACCCCCGGGACCTTATATTTTGAAATACTTTCTTAGAAAACGATCTGGATTCATTTCAAACTCAATTTCAATTGATTTCAATTCTCAGATGAGGCCCATTTAGGTGGTGTCGCTTCTGGATTCCTTCATTTATCAAAAATCTCAAAAATTTTAGAGTCTTAGTTGGATCAGGACTCTTTTTCCAAAGTCCTAGTCGGATCAAAACTCTACTTTTCACTACCTTTTTACCTGTCTTTGAAGAAAACCTTTTAAAATCTTCTGTTTTGGCCAAAATCTCAGAGTCCTGGTTGGATCAGGACTCTTCTTCAAGAGTCCAGTCGGATCAGGACTCTTCTTCAGAGTTTCAATTGGATTGGGACTCTAATCTTTTACAACTATTTTTATCCATTTTCAATTAAATCTTTCAAAAAGAGTCAGAAACTCAGAGTTTTAGTCAAAACAGGACTCTGTTCAGAGAGTAGTCCTGATCATAATTTCAATTTTGAGAGAATCTTTCAGAAATCTTTCAATCTACCAAAACTATTACACTTTTTCAAAATTCTGAGATTTTATCTCAGAGTCCTGATCAAATCAGGACTCTACCCCAGAGTCCTGATCGAAGTAGGACTCTATCCAAAATTGATTTTCTCACTTCATTTTCACTGGTTTTCAAAAGCTTTGCCCAAATTTCATCATTTGCCTACCAGAAAAACCAAAATGTTTAGAGTTTTGATCGAATCAGAACTCTTTCTTAGAGTCCTAATCAGATCAGGACTCTGAACAAAAATTCAATTTCATCCTGTTTTTAACTATTTTTCAAAATTCTCTCATTTGTTTTCTCAGAAAATCCAAAAATCTGAGAGTCCTAGTTCAATCAGGACTCTATCCTCAGAGTCTTAGTTGAATCAGAACTCTATTTTATTTCAATATTCGTTATTGTTTTCACTGTTTTGACAAGTTCTTTCATTTGTTTTTCAGAAAAATACCAAAAAAATCTAGAGTTTCAGTCCGATCAGGACTCTGTCCCAGAGTCCTAGTCCAGTCAGGAGTCTGTTTTGAAGTCCGTTGTCATTTCCATTTTTTATTTATTTCCATTTATTTTCAAAATTTAGGTCATTTTGTAGAGTCGAGTTAATCCAGGACTCTAATTTAGAGTTCTGATCGAGTTAGGAGTCTAACCCTGACTGTATTTTCTGACTTGTTTCACCATTTTTGATGAAATCTTTTTAAAAATTTCTTTATTTGGCTTTTAAAAACCAAAATCATAGAGTCCTAAAAATCCAGGACTCTAGCCCAGAGTCCAGTTCGCTTGAGACTCTATTTTCAAAAATCTTTGAATTTCAACTATTGATTTTAACCCCTTTTCAAAGCCATTTTCAGTATTTATTTCAAGTTTTTCAAAACTTCGATGTGAGGCCCACCCCGTTGGCACCGTATCTAGAGGAGTTCTGACTCAGTCAAGACTCTGTACCATTTCAAAACTTTCAATCTCAAAGTCTACTTTTGAATTTCTTTTCAAAAACCTCTCATTTTCAAGTTTTAATCATTTTTTGAAAATTCAAGTGGAGCCCACTCGGGGTGGCGCCACATTTGAATAAGTCAAGGTTAGACTAGGGTTAGTCATTGTCCTAGTTAGGTTAGGGGTTTAGAGGAGTCAAATCAATTTTAAAAATCCATTTTATTTAACTTTTAAACCATTGGTTTTTAAAGGTTTTAAAAGCCAAATGTGGGTCCATACTAGGTGGTGTCACATTTGGACTTTTTAGGGTTTAATTAGGTATTAATTAGAGTTTAATTAGAGTTCATTTAGGGTTAGGAAACCACAAAAAATCGTTGCCCTTAGTGGATTTATTAGAAAGAGTCCTGAAAAAATGAAAAACCTCTTAATTAACCCTAATTAAGTGACTTTTTGAAAAACTATAAAAAGGGACCTAAGGGGGGTCAAAGGAGAACTCTTTTTTCTCTCAAATTTTCGTGGCTTCTCTCTCCTCTCCAGCACCTTCACCTTCCTCCATTGCAGCTGCAGCCCCAAGGTGAGTTTATTTAATATTATTTTATTAGTTTTTTTATGATTTTTCAATAGATTTCACCATGGAAACTCTTGTGTTCATGGATTTAACCATGGATTTCATCCAAGAACCCCAAAATCGAACCAAGAAGATGATCTAACTCAGTTTGAGGGTGATTTCAAGGATTCTAATCCATTAAAATCGATGAGAGGTACATTTTTCATGTTCTTAACCGACGAAACGTGAGATTTACCTGTTAAATGGGTTAAATCCATGATTTCAAAGGTGAAAGCAAATTCCAACCATGTATTCCCTGTATTTTATTTATTTATTTATTTGTTTATCCATGTTTATTACACGTTTTCCAGCATAGAAATAATTTTTATTTACTGTTTTATGGTTTATTTTATTATTTTTCATTAGTTAATGCATGTTTTCTCAAGTTTATTAGATTTCTGTGTGTTTTTAGTTTAGAACAGAAAAGAGCATGCTGTTTCGGATTGAAATATGTGTTGTTAATTTCTGATTTTTTTATATGTGATGCATGCATATGTGATTGAACTACTGTAAAAAAATCAGAGATTTTGGACTTCGGGAACCCTGTTAGAAAAATCAGACATCAAATTGGGTTTTAAATCTTTAAAATCGTTGTTAAAATCAAGAAGGTAACTTGCTGTGATGATATTTTTCTCATCCTATATCCGATTTAGTCTCTGCAAAATTTCATAGATTTTCATGGAGGTTTGACCCCTGGTTCGGGTCTTGGACTGAGACTAGTTGGTGAACTAGGTCAAAAATAGCATATTTTTAGGGTTTGATGCTATTTTTGGATTAATTCAATGCCAAAAAAATTTTTTTATAATTCTAATTTGATATTAGGGTTATAACAAGTGCAGGTACCAATTTTGAGGATTTTTAGAATCCGTTTGATGCTTGAATGGCTTAAATTGCAAAACAGGGCACCCGAAGAATTCCAAAACACTGTAAAAATCACAAAATTTATGATATTCTTGGATTTTCGTGCATAAGCATATATTTTTAGGGTTTAATCATATTCATAATCATATTAGGATGCTTTAGGTTTAATTTGATGCTCATTTGATTTCATTTTGTGCATAAAACCTAAGTTTTTACCAAAATTTATTTTAGAAAACCCTGATTTCAAGGCCATAGTCTTGCTATCAGGGGCAATTTGGTCATTTGACCTAAATTTCAAAATCTCTAACCCTAATTTTTCATATTTTTTCATGTCATAGCATATTTGGTTTGATATATTTTTATTTGAACTTCAAAACTTGCATTCTACCAAATATCTTTCTGAAAACCCTAATTTCAAGGCCATAGTCTTGTTATTAGGGGTATTTTGGTCATTTTGACCCAAATTTCAAAAATTCAAATTTCATTTTCATATTTATTCAATTTTATTTCATATTTTATCAATTTTTATTTAAGGGAATCATGGAAAAGGCTTATATCTAGCAAAATCCAGCAATTTCCAGATATTGCTGGATAAATCTAGAAAAGCCAACATATATTCACTAACCTAACTTTCTAGTTTTGCAGGTATATTGAAGACTTTATTTTTCATGTATTTAAATTTCAATAGTGATGTAATTTGTAATTAAACTTTGGAATAAGAATTTACATTTCCTGCTTAGCTTAGGCTGCATTGCATATAGTTTATTTTCTTTTTAATAATGTTAATGTGTGATGGATGATGATTCATGCATATTCAAACTCACCATGGTCTACACGAATGGCACATGCACTAGCTTTTATGAAGTTTATAAACTTGGTGGAATTCGTATTTATGGCCATAGTCAGAATATGAATGATACCCAGATTTATGATCTTCACATTAGCCACATTCAACCTACACTCTTAGGCTAACTTCAAAATGCACTGCATTTCTTAAAAATACAAAAAGTATTTCTCAATTCCTCAAAATCATATTCATTCATTTCATGTATTTCCCAAGTCCAATTCAAATTCCAAGTCAAAGAAATCAAATTCTTCAAAATTTTCTAAGTCTTATTCAAAATCGATTTTCTCAAAATATGGATTTGCCAATGACATTTCAAGTATTTCCCAAGTTTCAAATTCGATTTTCTAAGTTAGATTTTCAATTTCAAAGTTTGAATTCAAAGAAATCAAGTTTTCCAGAGTTAGTTCACATTTCTCAAAATCGATTTTCACAAAAACCTCTAGATTCTGCAAAAAATCGATTTTTACTTTCTCAGAAGCACATTTCAAATCCCAATTCACGATTTCCCATGTGATGTCTATTCTAAGTGTTTTAGTTATTCAAAGCAAACATCATGTTTTCAAATATGCATTTTCAGAAAATTCATAGCACATGCTTGATTCTATGTGCATTTAGAAATTAGAATATGATTTAGATAAGTTGAATAGAGCAGAGCAGTAGATTGATCCTTGGTTCGATTACCCCTGTTAAAGGTGGCATGAACGGTCGAACCTCGTACCGACAGGCGAGTCCCATTCTACGGAATTTTCCCGCATTTTAAAACGGAGGTGAGTCATTTTCAAAAACTTTTTCAAAGGTCAGTTTGACTCGCAAAAGTTAAAAATTTTGCGATGATAACAGGTTTGGCGACCGTGATGGGACCTGTCTTCGCCTGATCAATTATGTGCTTAACTTAGTTCAAATTGTCAAAATCGTGTTCCATGGAATGTCAGCTTTTGTTTCATGATATCATGTGAACCTAGGAGCCTAGACTTGAACCCAGCTGACATGGAATGCATGTAGACTAGGCATGGTTTGGTAGGACCATATTGAGGAGAATTATTCATGCTCACATAGACTTAGGTCTAATACAACACTCCTTAATCTAGGAATTGTATGAAAACAATGTTTGCTTCTTCAAAAATTTTAAAATCTCTATTTCTTTAGGTTTTAGAGCCATCTGTTTGCTTGCATGTGCTCATATTTTCAAAAACCACCCCACCTACTTTTACCCGGTCTTCACGTTGCTGGGCTCTCTTCCAGAACCATAGTTCGGGACAGAGCCTCACAACTGGGCCACCTATTTGGGTTAACACCCCCTGCCACGTACCAAGGGCCATAGTCCAACGTATATCGGCAGGTGCTCAAGGATGTTGGAAAACTTGAACCTAGAACCGGAGAAATTGATTTTATGCCACGTACATCGAGCCTTGGCTTGAGTATATAGGCATAGCATGATTGGACACAGATGATCTGAACCTTAGAGTTAGGATTAAGGTCCTACAGCTATTTCAAAACTTGTGCATCTAGAGTCAGCTTTTAGGGAATGTTGTATGTGCATACTTGTTTGTGCAGAATGTGTTATAGTCATTTCCTTGTTATTTTTCATATTTTCCCAATTTTCCAAAATACTGGACGATTTTTCCAAAAATCTCCAATCCATGTCCATGTACTGTCCATGTTTTAAACCCTGGACGATTTTCAAAATACTTCATTTTATGAAGTACTTCCTTATATTTCATTAAACCCTGGACGATTTCATAAAATTCCTCCATTTTCTTCAAAACTCTAGGTGATTTTCTATCTTTCCTTTCTTCTGGATCTCGAATTTCCTGCTTTATTTTTATCCTGCCTGCATTTTTCTCAAATTTCCAATATTCTCCCGAGTCTTATTCCAATTTTCCATGATTTCCAGTCCGATGGCATCCAGTCAGCTTGATTCAGTCTTTCCTGAGGGTCACATCTCCTACGAGGTGCGACAAAGTCTTCCTGAACATCGAGTCCTCAGCACCGGATCTTTCTTTCCCCGGTGGTACTATTTATGGTTCAAGAATTTCTCTCGTATGTTTCCAGACCACTTGGACGATTGTGGGTTAGAACTGGCGTCCGCAGTGGGAAAGCAGACATTCAACGGCAACTTGATCCATGCACTAGCAGAACGGTGGAATCCGAGCACTTCTACCTTCTGGTTCCCGTGGGGCGAGATGACAGTACTGATAGATGAATTTTCAGAGATTATGGGATTGCCCGAGCCAGCCGGTCAGCCTGGAGATCCATTGGAGAAACAGTTTTTTATCAATGTCAAGGGTCTGGATCCCCGAGACGCTTTAGCTCGCATGACAGGACGCAAGTCTTGGCCATTGATAGAGGAGGATGGAAACGAATATGTGGACCTGCTCGAAATCTACAGACAGTATGGGATATTCGTAGAAGTCAGCTCGTTGTCCAGGACAGCTCGAGAAAGAATTCAACATGCGATGGTTCTGTGCACGGTGGGATTGGCTTTCTTTCCCGATGGACGGAATTATATGGATATCAGAATAGTTCAGCTTCTAAGGAGGTGGGGAAGTCGACAGACCAGCCGCCTCTCGATAGCCATGGCCGCACTCGCCTTTCTATACCGAGGGTTGACTCGTTTCGCACTCGGAGAATCAATTCTAGTCGAAGGGTGCACCTACGCGTTGCAGTCTTGGTTCCTCCGGCATGTACCAGCCCGAGCCAGTTCCTTCAGATACAATGGTAAAAAGCTTCTGCCAGTTGCGCGATACCGATTCTTGATTGACAACCTTCAGGAGGAAGAAGTTGTATGGGACTACTTTGATCGTCAGGAATCACCTCCCAGATATACTTACGCTTACGGCAAGCGGTTCAGACTACTTGGCTCATTTTTCAGGGCATACTATCATCCAGAGCGGTGTGTCAGGCAGTTCTCTCAGAGGCAAAAGCGGATAGAGATTCGTCCACTAGCAGGGGTTCTGCCAGAATTCGACCTCGCATCAGATCAGTGGTCCGGAGCATACCATTCTGCCAGACATGGCTGGGATTCCTTTGTCAATCTTACTATTTTTCCTGGCCCTCGTGTGTCTTCTGATTATCCGGAGTGGTGGAAAATTGTCTATCCCCCTCCCCTCTGTCAAGTGTATTATTGATAAAATCATGTTTTTCCTCTCAATAAAATTTCACATCTCATCTTGGTTTGATGACCTCGCCTAGGTAACAAGGCGTATTTTCAGTTGTTTATTTTGCAAAGAATGGCAACGCAATTGTCGTAACTCTAGCGACGACTCAATCCCTAGTAATGGGATATTCTTTCAATTGTCTACCAAAATTCTCAACAAATATTTTCCTCCAACCAAATTTCCTTCAAAAGCCTAACCATCAGTTCTACCTTGCAGAGAGCATCAGTAACATTCAGGAGAGCATTTGTGATACTCGATGGTTCAGACAAGGTCCGAAAAGAAAACCTCATCAGTTGAAGGCGTTGCATACTCAGTCGCTTCAGAAGAGGAAATGGACTCACCTCGATCAGTCAGAAGTCAGGGTCAGCAAGCAGAGGATGATGTTGATCCCCAGATATATGCTATGTTCAAAGAGGTGATGACCAAAATGTTGGCAGAACAAGCTGAAGCTAGTACAGAAAAGATCCAGGTCAAGCAGAGGGCAAAAGCCCGGTCAGCCAAGAAAGTTTTCCAACACGAGGATACATCTGATGAATCTGAATCAGTAGGTGGCACTGATGAAGAGTATGAAGTCTGGCAAGCATTTCAAAGATCCCCTCATAGGCAAGGGACAACCTATAAATGGAAAAATCAAGCAATGGACAATCCGATCCAAATACAGCTGAAGGAAATGGCAAAGAAGATTAAAGATTTGCAAGCCCGCGACAAGGGCAAGAAGGTCTTCAATAGCAAAGATTTCTACAATAGCATGACTCCCGTCAGGAATGATCAAGATTCAAAAGAGGCAAATTCCGTCAAGGCCCACCGCGAGGGGTGCAAGGATAACAAAGGCAATCACATAAGTCAGAAAGAGAAATCTTTAAAGCAGAGTGGAAAATTGAGTCAACAGAAAGAAAAGATAAAGCGGGATGGCTGGGATTGCGATCGCCAGTTTACTCCTCTCGAGTAGTCTCTCGATGAAATCCTTGAATATATGTTGGCCAAGGAATTGGTAAAGCTTCCAAGAGTCTCAAATCCTCCCACAGTCATGGGAAGATTCACAGACCAGTTCTGCAAATTCCATCGGGCAGTAGGGCATGACACCGACCACTGTTTCGTCTTCAAAAACATTGTCCAAGATCATATTGACAAGAATCCCTTCATTGAAAATGAGAGAGAGTACTGGTCAACCGTCTTATCCAAGTCTCAGCAAAAATCAAGTGCTCGACAAGAGGTGCAGCGTGATGATCCGAACCAGGATCACAAGATGGCCCCGTTAGATCAAATACTCGGGAGTTTCTTGGAATACATGCACACAAAAGATACAATCGGGTCTCTGAAGGCTTACTCCACATTTTCCATCAATTCCACTAGAAGCAGCAATGGACAAAACAAAAGAAGAGGTAGAAAAAATTATACTGGAGGCTCAGGAAATCCAAACTCAGAGAGAAATGACCTCGCAAGTCGGAAGGATAAAATGGACAAGCGAGATGACAAGTCTTCCTCAAGTGTCCAATTCGAATTAAAATTCCAAGGAAAACCAAAGCATGATGGTTGGGGATACGATCGCAATTTTACTCCCTTAGGACAGCCACTGGAGCAAGTTCTGAAATACATGATAGCCAAAGGGAAGGTTAGACTCCCCAAGATAGCAAATCCTCCTGTGACCATGGGAAGGTTTAAAGATCAGTTCTGCAAATTTCATCGGGAAATGGGTCACGATACCGAGCATTATTTTATCCTTAAAAATATTATCCAAGACGGCATTGACAAGAATCTTCTCGTTGGAGATGAAAAGGAGGACCATTCATCCTGATCATGTTTCTCCCCAATCATTCAAAAAATTGATAACACTAGCGCTTTCCCAATTTCTCATCTTGCTTTTATTATTTCAAATGGATGATATAATCTCGTCTGTCTTTCCCTTATTTGTTACCTTTTCTTCAATACATCAATAAAGTTGTCAATTTTTCTCGCAAGCTCGGTGCCATTTTTTTTTTTTTTATTCTCCTTGGCAAAATGTTCTTTTATGAGGAATAACCTCTTGTTATCGTCGCAAAATTTTTCCCGTCTTCCCTTCCTTGCGGAAGAGAGAGGGAAATGCTTTCGCGATTCAAACTTGACAGGATTTTGGAAATTGTTTTGAAATACTCGCCTCTGTTTTGAAAATTGCGGGAAAATCCATGGGATGGGTCTCGACCTGTCGGTACGAGGTTCGACCGTTCCTGCCGCCTTTAACAGGGGTAATCGAACCAAGGACCAAAATTGTGCTTAACTTAGTAAAATCATTGAAATTGTATTTTATCCTAAATGCACAGAGAATTCAGGCATGTGCTATGAGAATTTTGGAAAATGTAAATTGGAAAATATGATATATGCTTAGAAAACATTTGGAGTTGAAAAGCATTTCTCAGGAAAAGATGAAAATCAATCTCTCAGGAAAACTCAGACGAAGAAGGTTTGAAATCTCGAGAAAGTTTATAAAGAGTTGGAAAATCTTGAAGAGATGAGAATCTCAAGAAAATCTTGAGGAAGTTTATAAAGACTTGGAAAACCATGAGGAAATAAGAATTTCAGGAAAATTTTGAGAAAGTTTATAAAGACTTGGAAAACCATGAAGAAATGAGAATCTCAGGAAAATTTTGAGAAAGTTTATAAAGACTTGGAAAACCATGAAAAGATGACACTTTCGGGAAAAATGGAAGAAATTCTTGAGAAAAGATAAACATTTGAAAAGGAAAGCACTTGTTGGGAAAACTCAGACTTTGAGAATTTTCTTAAGAAAAGGATAGAAAATTTATAGGAAAAATTCATTGGAGAAGGAAATTTAGAACTTAGGAAATTGAAATCCTGAGAACCTTGTCTTTGAAATGTCTGAAAATCAACTCTGATTCTTGAGAAAGATGAGAAATTCCTTTTGAAAAGAATCTTAAGAAAATAACATTTCCAAGGAAAATCACAGGAAAACTTTGATTTGGAAAATCCAACTCCGAATATCATCATAGTTTCTTGAGAAATCGATTCCATGAAGTGAAAATTTCTTGAGAAAATCATGAGAAAAACAAATGATGCAGATGATTTGAATGAATGAATGCAGTTTGAAAAGATTTCTGAAAAATTTGTTGGAAAAATGTGGATTAAGCCAAAGTAAATCCTTCACATATTCTGACTGTGGCCATGAATATATTCAGGGTTTATTTGAGTTAATTCACAATATTTTGAAAACATTGGAAATATGAGGTGCATTTTCAAGATAGCCTAAGAGTGTAGGCTCAATGTGACTGGTAGAGAGATGATGGATCTGGGTCTCGTCCATATTCCGACTAGGGCCGTAAATATGGACTCCACCGAGTTCATCAACTCTCTAAGAGTTGGTGCACGTGCCATTCCTGTTCATCCACGGTGAATTTTGAAAATTTAGATATATGCATCATAGAATCAGGATATTACTGAAATCAAACTATATGAGATGCGGCCTAATCTAAGCAGTAAAAGTAAATCTTATTCTAAGGTTTACATTGGATTGTTACATTGCTAACATAAAGTAAAAAAAAAAAAATGAAATGGAGCCAAGGAATCAGCATCTTCTAGATTTTCCTGCAAAATGAGAGTTAGTACAAGATAACCAAGGAAATGGGTATATATATACTATATACAACAAAGATATAGATGTAGATATAAAAATACTTGAATTTATGATGAATGATATATGATAATGAAGATATATTTACAAAAGTAAGAGAAAAGAAAAATATATGTAATAGCAAATACACATGAAGGGATATAAATATATATAAGCATATGCATATATATATATATATATATATACATATATATATATACATATATATATATACATATATACGTATACATATAGGTAGATATACATGAATATACATATATATATAGATATATATCTACCTATAATGAGAAAATATACATATTAATAGAAATTCCATATAATGGGTAAAATCAGAAAATACAGGTATATACAGTTTCTGTAGGTGATTTCGCACAGCTGTATTTCCCAAATTACAAGATAATTTTCAATAAAAATGGGTATGGAGCTTCTCTATATATCAATAATGAAGCGTGCAAAAGATGGCATAGAGATCATGAACGGATATGGATATATCCGTTCATGAACATAGCTGAATGTCAAGACTGCATACCTGCAGAAAATGGTAAATACAACACATACGTGATGTGTAAGAAAGGCATTATGGGAATAATGGGCTGTCTTCAAGGATATTATGAAAGGACTGAGAGCTGGTTTAGGTGTGTGCAAACATGAAACAATCCAACTTGAAATCCAAGATATACCCCCTTTATATATAGTTGTTAAAAATAAGGTCCTTAACCAACTAACTCTGTTTTCATGAGAAGCCAGAAAGACCTGCCTCTGTGAGGCCTAATTATAGATAATCTGGACCAACCTAGGTTAGGCCTGAGCCTGCTCCATTGCAAGTCTTACCTTGGCCATAAGCACCTGCTGATGCAAGCACAACCGAAGCTGAACTGCTCAAATTTCAACTTTTAGATGAATATATCATGGAAGGGGCCAACTATTTCTGTGGTCACAATCTGGAAGTTTTCATCTTTAAGCATTTCATCAAGTGGAATAAAAATAGCAGTTAGCCTAATAGCACCATATATTTTGGAATATCATGGTTTTCCAAAGGTTCACCCCCAAACAGCAGCTTCGAACCTGGAATCTCGAGCAATCTTTTCACTTGTGCTAGATTCTTTCAGTTGTCACCTCATGCATGAACAAAATTGATTGTGCAAAGCACTTTTGACCAATATAAAATATATATATAATAGCAATTGTGGAGCAAATGCCTGCTAAACTTCAAGTAGCTGAAACTTACAAGAAAGAAGGTTTAAAAGATCATTATAGGGAAACAGACATAGACAGTAGAAAGATAGAAAATATATTTCCAGATGCAATAGGATATTTGACATCAGCCCTTCAACTTTCAATAAAAAAAAAACTGTGGACAACTTGAAATGAATCATTACTACCTTGTTTGAAAATCTGGATGGTTATCACGAGGATGCTCTGTAAAAAAATAAATCTTGATAAAAGTTGGCTGGATCTTCTGCTGTGGCTGGACTGAAGAAGGTGATCTTCACGCTGGATGTCCTCTGCTACGGCTGGGCTGAAGACAGATGCTAGCTGGAGTTTCCTGCTGGGCTGAAGAAGAATGGGCAGCAGCCCTGATGGATTCCCTGCGCTGTGGGACTTGATGTTAGGCTGAAGACATGGGTAAAAGCTTGGCAAATCTCCTGCGTCAAGTGATCTTGCTGGATGAGAGAAGAAGAAAGGGGATGAGACGGCTGGCTGGAGCTTCCTGCTGGTGGGCTGAAGGACGATGGGCAGCTGCTGGACCTCTGCTGATGGTGGATGTGCGGCAGCTGTTGAAGAAATGAGGGGCAGCAATCGTTGGATTTCCTGTGGCTGGGCTGCGGCTGGCTGAAGAAAGGTGGCAGCCGTGGGAGGTGGAGCTTCCTATTGGATTGACTTGCGCTGGCTGAAGGAAGGTGAAAGACAGCTGCTGTGGGAGGTGGAAGAGGGCTCCACGCTCAGCAGGAAACACCTGCAAAATAGAAAAAAAAAAAAATAATCACCAATTGGCTCTCCCCTCTCTTCAGCCTCAATCGGCCAGCTCCTTCCTCCCCTTTTGAATCCATAGCCTTCCCCTCTTCTTAAAGAATTTTGAATCTCCCTTCAAAAAGAAAACGCAACCCCTATTCATGAGGTTCCGTTACCTCATTTTGAAATTTTTTTGAAATAGCCGTTTCAAGAGGGGCGCACCTTATGATTTTTCAAAATTTTGGTTTCATTTCCCTAAGTTTTAGGCAAAATTAAATTTATTTCTTTAGGGAAATTCGGCTGTGCCATTTAAGGCGGCATCATTCTTTAAATTTTTTTTTTTTTTATTTAAACAAATCAATAAAAAGGAATAAAATAAATGAATGTTGAAATAAATGAGAGGCTTTTATGGAAATGCCACCTCAACCTACTTTTAAAATCCTTTTGGAAAATAAAGTTTTATTTTGTTTTGGAAAATCTTTTATTTTAAATGGAGGTGCCACATGTGTGTGGGCCCACTAACTAAAAAAAATGAATAAACAAATAATATTAAGAAGAATTTGCAAATTGGTTCGATCTCCGGGTGGGTCCCGCTTGAGAATAAGAAATTTACCTGGGAGCCGGAGTATGATGCTAGTTCAAAGGCGGGTCCCACTCCATTTATTTGAAAATACGAGATACAACATTATTTGTTTTTCAAGAATTTGGAAAAATTGGGTTTTCAGGGCAAAAATATGGATAAATGTAAAAAAAATTGTAAAGAGATTTAAAATCTTTTTTGCAAAAAGTCTTGAGATAAAAATTTTAAAATCAATATCCAAATATCCAGATTGTTTTCCTTGAGAAAAAATTTTGTAATTCGACGTCCTGGGGGTAAAATGGGAAAAATTGGTAACTTTGAATACCCAGGGTTTTTAAAAATCAATTTGAAAAAGTTTAAAATCAAATCTGGATTGACAATTTTGAAAATCAGGAGTTCTGGATCTCAAAATGACATGCTGTGCAGTGAAATGATGCAATGCTATGCAAAGACATGTTCTATGAAATGTCACTCTGAGCTCGAACTTGGAAATTTTAGCTTTTTGTCCAGAAAAAGGATTTTGAAATTTCGCAATTTGAAGATGTCTCTGAACCTAAATATAGAAATTTTGAGGCTCAAGAATGAAATTTTGGACTTTCTGCAAGGTTCAATCTTGGAAAATGACCATTTTGCCCTTTATTGCTTCTAAAGAACTGAAATGTGCCGATTGAGGGTGATGTCAAGAAGGTGAGTGAAAATTTGGGGTGTTTACACCTCTTCCGAGTCTCTTCTGAATCAATCAAAAGCCAGTTGTCGTGTCACCTTCAGAGTGCGCTCTTCGAACATCAATCATTTATCCTTTTGTTCAAATTCTTCTTTCCCAGTTACACTGGGGCATTTTTAAAATTTTCATTTTATCTTCAAAACTTTCTGTATGCAGGCAGGATCAAACAAATCTCTCATTTTGCACGCATGTGCACCCATTTACATTCATTTGCATTTGCATGCATTCATTTGCATTCATCTGCATTTGCATCGAATTACCCATTCAGGATAAGGGATAAATCCTGAGGCCCCGACAATTGTCGAAGTTGTCGTAAGGGTGAAGACTGAAAATCTTCCATCAAAATCAATTAGTAATTCTTCAGAATCCAGTGTTGTGCTGGTAATTTTTCAAAAATCCAGTGTTCGTGCTGGTAAATTTCCAAAACCCAGTGCTCGTACTGGTAACCATTTAAAATCCAGCGCTCGTACTGGTAACCTTTTAAAATCCAGTGCTCGTACTGGTAATTTTCTAAAATCCAGCGCTCGTACTGGTAATCTTCCAAAACCCGGTATTCGTACTGGTAATTTTTCAAAACATAATGCTTGTATTGGCACATTTTCAAAATCCGGTGTTTGCACTGGTACACTTTAAAATTCAGTGTCCACTAATTTAGTTTTCCTCCGAGATTCGAGTTTCGACTCGAATTTCATTTCCTTTTAACCGGTTTAGTTTTCCTTTGGGATTCGAGTTCCGACTCGAATTTCCTTTCCTTTTAATCGATCGAGTTTTCCTTCAGGAATTCGAGTTCCGACTCGAATTTCTTTTCCTTCTAACCAGTTTAGTTTTCCTTTGGGATTCGAGTTCTGACTCGAATTTCCTTTCCCTTTAATCGATCGAGTTTTCCTTCAGGAATTCGAGTTCCGACTCGAATTTCTTTTCCTTCTAACCGGTTTAGTTTTCCTTTGGGATTCAAGTTCCGACTCGAATTTCCTTTCCTTTTAATTAATCTAGTTTTCCTCAGGAATTCGAGTTCCGACTCGAATTTCTTTTCCTTCTAACCGGTTTAGTTTTCCTTTGAGGTTCGAGTTCCGACTCGAATTTCCTTTCCTTTTAATCGATTGAGTTTTCCTTCAGGAATTCGAGTTTCGACTCGAATTTCCTTTCCTTATAATTAATCTAGTTTTCCTCAAGAATTCGAGTTCCGACTCGAATTTCTTTTCCTTCTAACCGGTTTAGTTTCCCTTTGAGGTTCGAGTTCCGACTCGAATTTCCTTTCCTTCTGACCGGTCTAGTTTTCCTTTGGGATTCGAGTTCCGACTCGAATCTTCTTTCCTTCGGAATTCGAGTTCCGACTCGAATTTCTTTTCCTTCCGACCGGTCTAGTTTTCCTTCAGGATTCGAGTTTCGACTCGAATCTTCTTTCCTTCGAGTTGATCTAGTTTCCTTCGTGATTCGGGTTCCGACTCAAATTTCTTCTCCTTCCAAATTGATCTACCTTTCCTTCAAGATTCGAGTTCCGACTCGGATTTCTTTTCCTTCCATAATGGACCGGGTTTTCCTTCGAAGATTCGGGTTCCGACTCGAGTTTTCTTTTCCTTCAGAGTTGGTCTAGAAAATCCAAGTTCCGACTTGAATTTTCTTTCAAATCCAATTCGCTTAGCTTTCCTTTACAAGTTTGAACTTCTACTCAAACTATCCTGCGAGTTGGTCTAGAAGATCCGAGTTCCGACTCGAATTGTCTTTCAAAATCCAATTCATCTAGTTTTCCTTGAAGAATTGAATTCCGATTCGAATCTTCCCTGAAAAACCCAGTTTAGCGCCTGGTCCATTCAAAGCTCACAAGTTCGAATCATTCCTTCTTAAGCTATGATCCTTAGGTTAAATCCCTATGAAATTGATAGTTCGTAGGTCGAACCCCTGCAGAACCAATGTGATCCTTAGGTTAAATCCCTATGGAATTGGTAGTTCGTAGGTCGAACCCCTGCAGAGTCAATGTGATTTGTAGGTTGAACGTCTGTCAAACCAATACGGCTCATAGGTTGAACCCCTTTCGAACCAATCTCGTTCTCAAAATTTCGATCTGTAGGTTGAAGTCCTCCTGATCCGATATTCTTTACAGTCCTTAGGTCGAACTCCTTTTGGATTGGTATTTTTTAGATATATGATTTGTAGGTTGAAGTCCTCCTGATCCACGTTCTTAGGCTGAATCCCTATTGAACCCATGTCGTTCCCAGTGAACCAATGCCATTCTCAATTGAACCAATGTCGTTCTTAGGCTGAATCCCTATTGAACCCATGTCGTTCCCAGTGAACCAATGTCTTTCTCAATTGAACCAATGTCGTTCTTAGGCTGAATCCCTATTGAACCCATGTCGTTCCCAGTGAACCAATGCCGTTCTCAATTGAACCAATGTCGTTCGTAGGCTGAATACCTATCGAACCCATGTCATTCCCAGTGAACCAATGCCGTTCTCAATTGAACCAATGTCGTTCGTAGGCTGAATACCTATCGAACCCATGTCGTTCCTAGTGAACCAAGGTCGTTCTTAATTGAACCAATGTCGTTCGTAGGCTGAATACCTATCGAACCCATGTCGTTCCTAGTGAACCAATGCCGTTCTCAATTGAACCAATGTCGTTCTTAGGCTGAATCCCTATTGAACCCATGTCATTCCCAGTGAACCAATGTCGTTCTCAATTGAACCAATGTCGTTCTTAGGTTGAATCCCTATTGAACCCATGTCGTTCCCAGTGAACCAATGCCGTTCTCAATTGAACCAATGTCGTTCTTAGGCTGAATCCCTATTGAACCCATGTCGTTCCCAGTGAACCAATCTCGTTCTTAGGCTGAATCCCTATTGAACCCATGTCGTTCCCTATTGAACCAATGTCGTTCTCAATAGAACCAATGTCGTTCTTAGGCTGAATCCCTATTGAACTAATGTCATTCTCAATTAAACCAATGTCGTTCTTAGGCTGAATCCCTATTGAACCCATGTCGTTCCCAGTGAACCAATGCCGTTCTCAATAGAACCAATGTCGTTCTTAGGCTGAATCCCTATTGAACCCATGTCGTTCCTAGTGAACCAATGACGTTCTCAATTGAACCAATGTCATTCTTAGGCTGAATCCCTATTGAACTAATGTCGTTCTCAATCGAACCAATGTCGTTCTCAATTGAACCAATGTCGTTCTTAGGATGAATCCCTACGGAACCCATGTCGCTCCCAGTAAACCAATTCTCAATTTTGATCTCCAGGTCATCCAATATCCTATTTCCAATTTTTGAATCGTCTCCTTTGGGGAAAGGAGAAGAGAATTTCTGTCATGAATGGGTTGCGTTGTGCCTCAAATGCTCGCTTTCACAAGGGATTTCAAGAAAATTTTGCCAATTCGTCGTCGAATATTTGTTGATTTCAAAATCTTTATTGCACAAAAACATTACTTCAAAATACCTTCAGTATTACTTCCGAAAGGACAAAGCTTTCGCAAAAAGGATTCAAAATTCAAAATCTTTCTATTGGCCAACCAAAAGGATGAAGAATAAATCCCCGATATGGCCAGCAAAGAAAATTCAATGTTGTTGCAAAGCCATGAGTGATTAATATTGATCGCAGTCAATGACACATTTTTAAAGACCTTTCTTGAAAAATAAAGCAGTCGAAATATCCTGGGGGATACAGAAAAATCCACTCAATCTCCATATCTCCTCAAACACCTAAGTTGTAATTAAATATCTGCAAAGGGGATCTCTCAATTGTCGTCAAGATGAAGGCAAATTAAGCGAGTCGACCCTCGGGGCCAAAGAAGTTTTGGATCATCTCTAAGATGACGGAGTTTGTGACGGATCCTTCCAGGGAAAGTTCAGATCACCGTCGAGATGAAGGCGAGTGTGATGAGCCTACCGACAAACCCTAAAAGATATTTAATTTCTGCTATCATCAAGAGATTTCCTACCAAAGAGCCAATAATCATCATAATAATCCCTGAGAGAAAAGAAGGATCGGAACATCTCTGAGATGAAGGAGTTTGTGACGTACCCTTTCAAAAAAAAAAAGAGAGAGACAAGTCAGGACATCTCCAAAATGAAGGATGATGTAATTCTCGAAAAATACAAGGGAGCTCCAATCTGCTAAAAAGAGAGTGCAGAAAGATCATCATGAGAAAAGAATCCCAGGATATCAGACTGCCAAATCTATCAAGAATCTTCTTTAATTTTGTGAAATTCTTTTATTAATATTCTTTCACCAATAGCTCTCGCAATATCAAGAATACTTTCTTTTCCTTCCATATCAAGGAAATTGATAGCTTCCTTGAAAGAAAGTCAATCGCAAGCAATTTGAATTTGAATCTTGATTCTACAGAGTTAAGCCCAGTTGGAGGTAATACTTCAGGTAGAAAAGAAGGAATACTTTCAAAACAATATGCATCATTTTCAATTATTTTGAATCAACAACAATTTTCAACATTCTGACAATATTTTCTAGTTATCCTGGCATGAAGCGAGAGCTTGAGGTTCATCTTTGGCGCATCCTGACACCATACCTTTTTAGGACTTGATAATGGGAGTTTTCATGATTCCTTCCCTTCTTCGGCATAATCTGAGCGCCTGGGTTCTCAGATTCGCACACTTCCCTGTGTCCCACTGTCCCACCATAGACAGTCCAATTTCGGCTTGAGGTTAAGCCACCAGTTTCAGCAAAAGGCAATTTCAAGAGTTAATTAGTCTCAGCAATGAGGCGCCCAAAATCAATCCCTTTTCAAGCTTTAGGGACCCCAATTTCCTTCCTTTTGCAAAACCCCTATCGGATTCATTGTGCGGAAATCCGAAGGTTTCATCACGGTCTCTTCTTTCGAGGATTCCGTCCATTTTCTGCCCAATCAGGTTAAGGGTATAAACCTGGGCCTCCTTTGATGAGGTATTTCATTTTCTGCCCGATCAGGTTAAGGGTACAAACCTGAGCCTCCTTTGATGAGGTATTTCATTTCTGCCCAATCAGGATAAGGGTATAAACCTGAGCCTCCTTTGATGAGGTATTCCATTTTCTGCCCAATCAGGATAAGGGTATAAACCTGAGCCTCCTTTGATGAGGTATTTCATTTCTGCCCAATCAGGATAAGGGTATAAACCTGAGCCTCCTTGGATGAGGTATTTCATTTCTGCCCAATCAGGTTAAGGGTATAAACATGGGCCTCCTTTGATGAGGTATTTCATTTTCCACCCAATCAGGTTAAGGGTATAAACCTGGGCCTTCTTTGATGAGGTATTCCATTTTCCACCCAATCAGGTTAAGGGTATAAACCTGAGCCTCCTTTGATGAGGTATTCCATTTTCCACCCAATCAGGACAAGGGTACAAACCTGAGCCTCCTTTGATGAGGTATTCCATTTTCAACCCGGTCAGGTTAAGGGTTAAGCCTGAGCTTCGTTCCTTACGAGGTATTTCCCATCCCATCCAGGTTAAGGGCAAAACCTGAATCTCACTTCTTTTGAAATAAAATTCTCCATTTTATAACTACCATCATCATTTGAATTAATTCTTTCATACCCAGTCAGATTTATCTAACTGGGGCATTTTTATGGTTCAAATTTGGTATGTTTTCTTTGCCACTAAGCTCGGCTTTCAGCCGGCTTAGCAGCAAAGAGGGGCATCTATAAACACCCCAAATTTTCACCCTCATCCAGTACTTACATTTCATGTGTCATTGCATATCATTGCATGCATTCGGCATACCATTTCATTGCATTGCATAGCATTGCATGTCATCCCATCTCATTTTCGAGATCAAGCACTCTTGTTTTTAAAATATTCAATCCAGATTCGGGTTTTTAAAACTTTTCTTTCAAAAACAATTTTAAAACCTGAGTTTTTATTCAACATTCTGTCATTTTCCAACCCCCGGGACCTTATATTTTGAAATACTTTCTTAGAAAAATGATCTGGATTCATTTCAAACTCAATTTCAATTGATTTCAATTCTCAGATGAGGCCCATTTAGGTGGTGTCGCTTCTGGATTCCTTCATTTATCAAAAATCTCAAAAATTTTAGAGTCTTAGTTGGATCAGGACTCTTTTTCCAGAGTCCTAGTCGGATCAAAACTCTACTTTTCACTACCTTTTTACCTGTCTTTGAAGAAAACCTTTTAAAATCTTCTATTTTGGCCAAAATCTCAGAGTCCTGGTTGGATCAGGACTCTTCTTCAAGAGTCCAGTCGGATCAGGACTCTTCTTCAGAGTTTCAATTGGATTGGGACTCTAATCTTTTACAACTATTTTTATCCATTTTCAATCAAATCTTTCAAAATCTTTCAAAAAGAGTCAGAAACTCAGAGTTTTAGTCAAAACAGGACTCTGTTCAGAGAGTCCTAGTTGGATCAGGACTCTGATCATGATTTCAATTTTGAGAGAATCTTTCAGAAATCTTTCAATCTACCAAAACTATTACACTTTTTCAAAATTCTGAGATTTTATCTCAGAGTCCTGATCAAATCAGGACTCTACCCCAGAGTCCTGATCGAAGTAGGACTCTATCCAAAATTGATTTTCTCACTTCATTTTCACTGGTTTTCAAAAGCTTTGCCCCTAAATGACAATACAGACTTAAATGACCCTAAATGACAGATGATATGTTGATATTAACTACGATGAAGCTAAATGCAATCTAAATGAAATATGATATGCATTTTATGACTATAAACTAAATGAGCTAATAATGCAAATATAACTAAGGTACTAAAACATGCATTTAACTATATGACTAAGTAATGCACTAAATATAAACTAAATGCAACGGAACTAACTAAATTAATACTATATAAAAAATTAACAATCACACGTTAAACTAACAATGATAAACTTTAACTAAAACGATTAAGTAAGTAACTACACTAGCTATTCTAAAGGCAATATGAATTAAATCTAAAGGGAATGAGGCCACTAAAGAACAAAAAGGTGCAGATTAACAATAAGACTAGGGTCGACTAGGGTTGACTCGGCTAGGCTCGGTTGACTTAGGTAGACTCGGTCTTGGCTTAGCTAGGGTTGGTTTGGGTTAGGTACACGACTCCTCTACTAAGTCAATTAGATTGACTAGGTTAGGTTAGGAGAGGTAGACTCGATTGACTTAAGGTTGGGTTAGGTTTGATCTAGGACTTGACTTAGACTAGGTTGTGACTCGGACTAGGTTTGACTTAGCTAACTAGGTTCGGTTGACTCAACTAGGTTCGGTTTTGACTAGGTTATGTTAGGTTTGACTCAACTAATTAGGTCAACTAAATTGACTAGGTTGAACCCTATTTAAGACATATTTAATTCTGGAATTAATTCACATCTAAACGAATTTAATATAGAAGGTTGGAAAAAGAAGGTAATAAATGACAATTATCAAATTCTGGAATAGTTGGATTATCAAAAATCGTCCAATTAAATAGGGAGTTACACTCCTTAAATAGATTTAAAGTTCACTTTGGAAAAAGGAAAAGTCCAACCCAGAGAACCCACGATTTTTGCTTTCCAAGATTGAATTAAATTGCATTTATTTCTTTCTTGAAATCGTGAACACCTAAATTGGAAATTTAATTGAATTTCAAAATCTCTTTCCAAAGCTAAATGAATAACCCCCTTTTAATAGGCAATCAAAATTTAATTATTTCTTTCTTTAAATGCTCCACACGATTTTTGAAGACTCCCCTATTTCCAAAAACGTTTTCAAATGCAATTACCTTAATTGCCTTCCTTCTCAAAATTTGTCAACCCTAATTGAGCTACTTTCTATGCTAAGGAATTTGAAACTTACCTAGGTAATGAAAAGACTAAATTAGAAAACACAATTTCTTAGAATTAAATGCTACACCTAAATCAAGACTGACTTAAATAAAACCCTAAAACCGCCTAAGGCATTAGACCTAATTCATTGAACCTAGACACCTTAATGACCTTACCTAATTTCTAAGATTTACCAAAAATAGCCTAGAGCTCGAATGGAGCTCTAATGGCTGCCGCCCCACCTTGGGGAAGAAGAAGACCTAAAACTACTAACTAAAAAAAAAAAAAAACGATTAAACTAAATGACAAGTACCTTGCTAAAACTAAAGTAATGTATAATCACAAACTCCTAATTACACGAATAAAAACATGAACAACACTATGCTGGAAATCATAAAATACCGAAAAACACTAAATTATCTAAACATTATTTTAATGAACAAAGCATCAAAAATGCAAACGACTAAATCTCTTTCTAAAACTATCTAATTTCAAGAATAAAATCAATCACGAACACAAGAACACAAACTAAACTAAATATCAAACATGCAGCCGGATGAATACATCAATTAAAAACACAAAAAAAATAAAACTCGATTTTTGTATTTTTTTCTTTCGCAATGAAATAAACCACCTAAAACAATTAAACATCAAAACTGAATTTACAAAGACTCAAACATGACGAACTTGGATCACACAACCTTACAAACTGATAAACTGCAATTGAAAGAATAAACTACACGACATCCACAATGGAAGCACACGCACTTCACTAATTTCCCTTTCACATTCAACGATTTTGAGATAAACTCTCACACGCCACCTAAGAAATCCAACTTCTCTTAAAACGAAAATGAATGATACTGGAATCAACAAAGCACACTCAGAACAAACAGCAACCTATAGGAAAAAAAAAACAAAACACGAATAATTTTATAAAACCCAAGAATCGGCTAGAAATAGTCTAGCCGATTTTTGTGTTTTCTTTTTTATTTACTTGAAACACAAAACAAGCAATCCCAACGTCTAAATTGAATAAAAATGAACCCTTTTTTTATTGGTTTTTTTGTAGAACAGACCCACAAACCCACTAGACCGACTAGAAGAATCGGCTAGATGAAGATCTAGCCGATTTTCACGATTTGGGTGAAAAATCTTAAAAAGCAAGATTCAACCGAATCAATCAATAAAATAAACCTAATCTAACACGCTGGTCTATGCACGGAATCTATTCTAGGGTTGAAACAAAAAGAAAAAATAAGAAACACACAAAAAATAAGAAAAGAAAATCAACACACAATTCGGTTTTAGCTAGAAGAGATGGGGGAAGAAGACCTACCTCTCGGGTGATCCGACGATCATGGGAAAGAAGAAGAGCGGACAGTGGCTTGGCCTTGACGTCTCGAACGGTTCGAGGATGCTGAAACTTCACCAAGAACAGCACTTTTGCAGCTGCAACACATTGGAGATCTACCGAGGATGGAATGTGCGCCGATTCGAGATCGGAGGGCTCAGAAAACCGGATGGAGGTAGGGCCGGCTCACCTTGATGTGTGTTTCGCACTACGGATCAAGGTTAGTAGTCTCCACCTCGCTACACCTGCAAAAACACAGAAAATGGTGAAAAATGCAGCAAGGAATAGGAAGAAATGTAAAGAAATAACAAGGGAGATCGAAAGATGCTTGATTTCCAAGCATAAACCGGTCTTCAATGGCCAAAACGAGATGGAGTGGAAAGGGAGAAGGTGCTGGAGCTAGAGGCACTGTAGGGGGCGTCAAATCCAAGCCAAAGATGCCTAGGGTTTGCTGGAATATTTTATTTATACTTTTGATAGTTTTCAGAAAGAAGGTTATAAAAAAATAATTTTCTATGCGCCACTTTCTGGGGGGTTTTCTGCAAAACTTTTTGAAATGGATATGGATATGCGTGTGGGTTGGATTTTTGGGATTTCTAACGGTTGATCCAAGGTCCAAACAGCCTAATTGGGTCGGATATGGATCCAATCCACCTCAAAATCCATGCCTGAACACTGAAATAGCCATAACTCTCTCATTTTAACTCCGATTTCTCTGAAATTCGAATCATAACCCCTTACTATCAAAATGCATCTAAACATGGGTTTAAAACCTTAAACTTGTTACAAAATGCATGAAAAACTTGTTAACATGATGTGCATTTCATGCATCATCACCTGGGTTATATGATGGTGCAAATAAATCAGGCATGGGTTTAGCGAAACCTTGGGCAGCATTCACCTGCTCCTGAACGAATTCAGGATATAATGGCGCTGCCGGACAATCTGAAACACAATGTGCAGGGCTAGCACATAGCTCGCACACTCTTTCTACTGGATTTCTCGAGGAATTGGCTAGGAATTGATCTAACTTCCTAGTCAACTGGTCAACCTTGGTACGCAAATCTAACTCAGACCCAACTTTGGAAATCCCAACTTTCCTAGGACCACTAGACAGAGATGTAGTCCTATCGAGCTGTGAAGACAAGGCATGATGCATCGTATTTTCACTTAAGGTCTCTAATATAGACCACGCCTCGTCCTCACTCTTGAGCATAAAAATGCCCCCACAAGACGAATCAACCATTTGACGGTGCTTCTCAGTAAGCCCGTCATAGAAATACTGCACCAACTGCCAACGAGGCACCTGGTGATGGGGACATTTGTGGAGAAGATCTTTCAATCTCTCCCAAGACTCGTGAAACTGTTCTCCCTCAATTTGGGAAAAACTGGTTATAGCTTTACGAAACTGATTCGTTTTACCAATTGGGAAGTACTTTTTGAGAAATTCGCGCTGCATTCCTTCCCAAGTAGTAATACGAACCGTCTCAAGAGATTTTATCCAGTGCTTGGCTTTATCTTTGAGAGAGAACGGAAACAAAGTTAACTTCATAGCGTCATCTCCAAAGTTATTGATTCGCACAGTCGAGCAAATCTCAAGGAATTCGTCGAGATGACGATATGGGTCTTCATTGCTAAGGCCATAAAACGAGGGTAACATTTGAATCACACTGGCCTTAATCTCAAAATGGCTCGCTCCTACATCAGGTCTTGTGATGCAGGAGGCGGGAGTATACGTATTTGGCATGAAGTACTCCCTCAAAGGACGGATCAAATGATGATCGTCAGCCATTGCGTACACCTTGGAGTAGACCGGTGTAGCACACGTCCTAACTTTGGGTTTTCTACCTAACTAACGCACTAAGCGGCCAAACCACGCAAACAACAAAGCGAGTAGACTAAAAACAACAAACACCACGCAGTTACACATAACAGAGATTATGCAAAAGAAATATGAAATCTATGTGTACGGTACCAATCGTACACAGTCACCTCTAAGGGGATCCTAGTAGGTGGGTTGTGCAAAAAAGTAAGCTCGTCTCTAAGATATGCACATACGTGGTTCTAAACCTAAATGCAAGCAAACACTAGGCAATAAAGTGAATACTAATATTACGCCGTTCCCCGGCAACGACGCCAAAAAATTTGATGTCTTCTTTATAATCATTGTAATTTTGAAAAGATTTTTAAATGAAAAACATGTGAAAACCAGACATCAAATAATAAAAACCGGTTCTCACTAGTGGATGAGAGCGGGTCGAACTCAGGGAACGGGAATATTTCGTATTCAAACACATAATTCTAAACTAATCTTTATTGCCGTATTATTAAAATGTAAAATGTTCAAGAAATGTAAAATCAACTAACTATTACAACGAATGAATACCCTTCGCAGAGGGCGTAAAGTGCAATATTTACAAACTCAATTAAATTCCTAATTCTAAACTGAAAAGTAAAAAGAAGCTCTACTCTTCATACTTCGTGTCACATAATCACTCCTGCTCCACTCCTGTGCTATCCTGCACAAATCAAATGAACACGAGCAGTACCAGATATAGAAATAAAAACAATATTAAACTAGCTAAATGCTAAGAACACTAAAATATATCATCAAAAGAATCTAATGACCATTAGAACTATATTAAACTAATGTAATTAACTAAGTAATTCTAAAACTAAGAGTAACATAAAAGACAACTAATCAAATCTCACAAAACAGAGAATTCAATTAACAACTAACCTAATTAACAAAACAGATGAAAATGAACTAATGAAAACACACGACTAAAGAATTGAAAACAATAAAAATGAAGGAATGATGAATAAAGAACAGGAATTAATATGAAACAAGAATACTTGTAAACTGAAAATAGGAAATCACATAAAAATAAAACTTGAAACACACATATTCAGTAAGGAAAAAAAACAAAACACTATACAAAATTTTAATGAAAGAAACGACAACAGGAAAAGAAAAGGAATTAAACCAACAGGAATTAGAAACGATTCAACAAAATAGGAAATCTGTAATTTGAAAAAAAACAAAACAGTAACTCAAAGATTGAAATAACACAGAAAACAAATTGTAAACAAAACAGGAAAACTGAAATACATTGAATGAATGACAGAGAAAAAAAAAATATTGCAGAGGAAGAAAATTGAACAAAAGCAAAAACAGGAATCAACAGTGAAGACAGGAAGACTGAAAAAAAAAAAAAAGGTAATTAGGATCAAATAAAAAAAACAGAAATCAAATTGTGAACACTGGAATTTACTGCATAAAGAAAACAGACAACACAAAAAAAATAAAAAATAAAAATTACCTACCAAGAATTGAAACGTATAACAAACAGGAAAGCTAATCAGATGCAGAACTGGAAATGACTTAAGAAAGAACAGTAAATGAGAAAATGAAACAACAAATGCAATGTAATTAAAACAGGAAAAAAATTAAAACAGGAAATGCACGAAATCATGAACTAGAGTTTAATGTGATGAATCAATCACAAACAATGAATGAAAAACAAATAGACAAACAAATGAATGCAAAACTAAAAACAGAAAATCAATATGCGAGGGAAGAATTAACTACAGAAAAAAAACAACGATCGATATATTTTTTTTTTCTTTTCTGAAATAAACGCAGCACCAATTGAAACGACAAAGACGAAGAATGAAGACACTAAAGAAAACAGAAATTTATAGAGAAAATAAAATGACTACAGGAAATCATCAACCGAGAATTTCAGAATGCATAAAATCAAAATAGAAATTACACAATACAGAGTTTGATTTTTTTATTTTCATTTTCATTTTTTCTGAAACATATTGCAAAAAGAAGAGGATAAAGATGAGGAATCTGAAGAAGAAGAAGAAGAAGATTCAGAGAACTTACCGTGAACAGAAGGGTTAGAAAAGAATGGCGGCCTCCACCACCACGCCGTCACCGGACTGAAGAGATTCCACCACCACCGGATTGAGGAAGATGAGAAGGAGGAAGAAGGGGAAGAAAGGGAAAAAGGAGGAAGAGGAAAGAGAGGGAAAAGAAAGGGCAAAGGGAAATCCGGCAATGGAGAAGGGTGAGAAGAGAGGGAAGAGAGGGAAAGAGGGGAAAGAGGGAAGCTCTGGCGTGAATGGGGGAGACGCCCCTTTTTTTTTTTTTCGTTTTTTGGGTTTTAAAAACAAGCAAACCGGTTTGAACCGGTTTGTAACAGATTCTTTTCAGTTTTTTTAAAAAAACCCAAACCGGTTAAACCGGTTTGTTATTATATATTTTTTTCAGTTTTTTCAATTTTCAAAAATCACAAACCGTGTAATGGTTTGTTTTATTATTTTCAAAAAAAATCTAAAAAAAAAACTATTTAAAGCAATTATATTTGCTAAAAACCTCAAAACTTCATTTGATTATTTTTTCTAAAAAATATAACTATTCTAATCTATATATTTAATAAATTTTTTTTTCTTCTTTTCTATAAAGAAAACCAAAATTATTTTATTAACTAAATTACAAATTAAAGCTACTTTTTCAAGCATTTTCTAATTTTCAATCCTTTTAGCTCATTTACTGAAAACTAACATAAAATTGGGGTTTTGAAATATTTTTTTCATAAAATCATGCATATTTAATGTTAATTAACCCTGAAATATATGCATGATCACATATATGATTGTTTTTGGCATAATCTAATAGTTTAGAAATTTTTAAGCCCCATGTAAATCTTTTTTTCTGAACTGACTCAAATAGAGTAGATATTTATGAGAAAATTCAAAGAAAAGATAGTATTTGATTGTTAGAAAATTTTGAATCACTTTAGTTGTAACGCCCCAAATATTTAACTTGAAAATTTTGGAATAAATTTTTTTTTTTCTAAAACCACAACGGAAATGTTTTATTAATCCATCAGTCAAATAATTTGGGCAAGTTACAGGTGATAATACAGACTCAATAATATTAGGCGAATTAAAACCTTGCCTTGAAATTTTACAAGTCATAAATGACAAATTTAATGAATTTATTGAAGACAGAGTTCCTCAGGACATCCAAAGAAGATATGGTCTCATGGCCCATCCACAACGACGACTGCAATTGCCCATCTTTATTGGTTTCCTGAAAAATATTAATTCAGAAGGGGTCAGACTCCCATGTCTGCGTAAGAAGCATTATATTTATATGTGGTGCTCAGTGTCCTGTGTACAAGTATGTGCAACAACTACAGATATAACCAGCATAGAAATTTATATCATTCTAAGAAAATGATTATACTTTCTAATTCATGATATAGTGCAAAAGATGACTGAACTAAAGATACAATTATTCACATTAGCATAATCTGTAGATTCTACAAGTTTTACGAAAGACATATCAACAATTCACGATTCCTCAAGAATGAGTATTTCATTTAACTTAATATATTTAATGTTTATCTTACTCTTACCCTGTGGGTACGCACAGGCATAGACCTCGTAGCGGACCGAGACCATACGGGTGTTTTTTTTTTAATAACCCGTATGACTAGCCGTACGGATATCCAAAGGGGACGGTCAGTGACCGAGAGAGAACTCCCCAGTGGCTAGAACAAAAATTAGGATGCACCCTGTACTTCTGCAGAAGACTTGGATCTACCACCTAGGACGCACTGGTAGTCCTGGTCCCCTAACTTCGTGGACTGGGGACCTAGTGAGACGCCTAGCTCTCACGAAAACAAGAATGTCCACGAAGCTTGTACCACCTACCCTCTCCGAGGTAGATCATGGGTCCAGTAACATACACCATCTTTCAGGTGTACCCAGAGCCCGAAGAATCCGGTAACATATACCGTCTTTCAGGTATACCCAGAGTCTCAAAGGTTTTATATTTCATTTTACAATTTTCTTTATAACCAAGTGCGAGCTATCACACTACGAGGGGTCCGGTAACATATACCATCTTTTAGGTATACCCAGAGCCTCATATTTGATTTCTCAATTATTTTCTCGTGCGAGTCGTTGCACCACAGAGGATTCTAAAAATCCCGAACCCGCATTGGGGTTCACACACATCATATGTTCTTATATTTTTTGTTTTTGTCAGGGTGCCATGAACACCATCAAGATAGTATCTCTCGGAATAAGGCTTGACTCGGAGCCCACAGTCATCATCTAAGTTAGGAGCAAGGGTGTATGCACTTGCCTCCCGCGTACCAAGCCACCCACGCGGCTTAATATATATATATATATATATATTTTACAGGCTTCTGCATGATTTGGTAAAACCTTAGGCACGCTCCAGCACCATGAACCATTGACTAGAGGTGGTCTTATAGTTACCACCATGATGTAGGAGACCCGAAACATGTAACCTCTTTAACGCCACTGGTTCAGAAGGAGTTGGACCACTTGGTATGGTTATCACCCTCACTGGTACAAGGCTACAACTACCGGTTTGAGAAGAGTTAGACGCTGTGGCTGCACCATACCTAACCATATTCCGGATGCCTACTGCCCACATGGTCCATTCAGTATTGCGGCCATGGTATGAGCCGAACCAGACTGGAGTCAAAACGACCCCAGCCCAAAACCTGGTATGGGCACTTGTAAACACCCCAAATTTTCACTCACCTCCCCAACATTTCCACCAAGCATCAACATCCAGCCTCTGAAATCGCTGGAGGGCAAAATGGTCATTTTCTGAGCCGGACCTTGCAAAAGTCCAAATTTCATCTGCAACTCTCAAAATTTCTCTAATTTTAGCTCAGATGTTCAAAATTTTACTCCTGACAGGAGACAGACATTTCCAAGTCTTGATTCAAGATTGCATTTCATAAGACATGACATTGCATATCATTGCATGAGCATTTCAAATCACTGCACTGCACAGCATGTCATTTCGAGGTCCAGAACTCTTGATTTCAAAATTTTCAATCCAGATTAGAATTTCAACTCTTTTCAAAATTGATTTCAAAACCCTGGGTCTTCAAAATTATCAATTTTTCCCATTTTACCCCCAGGACTCTGAATTTCAAAATATTTCCTCAGGAAAACCATCTGGATAGTTTTCAATATGGATTTCAGTCACTTCACCTCAGATTTTGCCCTTTTTGACAATTTCAAATATCTTTCTTTTATAAAATCGCCCTACAAGGGCAAACTCTTTTCAAAATTCCTGTTTTGCCCATTAGTCCAGATTTTATGAAAATTCCAAAAAGAAGTTGTTGTTTTATCCTTATTTCAATAAAGAAGCAATGTGGGACCCACATTGAGGTGGTGTCACACAGGCTTTTCTTTTGAAAATTTGAAATTCGAAAAAACCAAAAATATAGGAGCCTTGTCCCCTGGATTGGTGCCACTTGTCTTTTCTCTCTCCTCCCAGTTCCATGCCAAGTGTCAGTGTGGGGCTACCTTCAGAAGCCGCCACATGTCATCCCAATTGTCTGCCATGTGTCACCCTATCCATCCTGCGCCATGTGTCATTTCAAAGACTACCAGGAGATGCCAAGTGTCATAGGTTGTCCTGTCTAGAAAAAGTGGAGTTTGTCTCCTCTGAGGTGGCGCCATCTAGAGTGTCTCCTGCAGGGGACACGTGTCAACCCCTCCTTCCTTCTAGAAAAGTAGCCTGACACATGTCTCTTCCTACTTTTCTCAGAAAAGTAGGAGACATGTGTCACTCCTAAATTCCTACAGAAAAGGTAGGCTTGTCTCCTCTGAGGTGGCGCCATCTGGAGTGTCTCCTGCAGAGGACACATGGCAAGTCCTCATTTCCTCAGAAAAAAGCAAGTGCCATGTGTCATTTCCTGCTTTCTTCAGAAAAATTAGAATTCAAAAGTTCAAATCTCCTCATAGGTGGCGCAGATCCAGAACTCCTACCTTTTTCATCCTGTCTGAGATGGCGCCACATGGCTTGGCCCACCTTCTCTCCCCTCTGCCACGTGTCATTCTCTGCTTCTTTCAGAAAAAGTAGAGGACACATGTCTTCTCCCTACCTCTTTCAGAAAAGTAGGAGACACATGTCACTCCTGGCCTTCTTCAGAAAAAGCAAACCATTTAAAATTCAAACAGGGCACTAGGTGGCGAAAATCCAGAGCTCTGATTTCCCAGATGGCCTAAGAGAGCGCCACATGTCCCTTCCCTCTTTTTTTTCTCCCTCTTGCCACATGGCATTGTAGGAGCCACCCTGAGGTGGCGCCACATGTCCATCCTCCATTTCTCCAGGGCCAACCTCTATTTGAATTTCAAACTTCCCCCTGAGGTGGCGCCATTTGAGAAAGCCTCTCCAGACAGCTGACACTTGTCCTCCACATGTCCAGATCTCCTTTCACCAGAAAAAGCAAAATTCAAATTCCTCTGAGGTGGCGCCTTATGAGCCCACTGCTCTGTCCTTCTGACATGTGTCAAACACCTTTTGAGGTGGCACCATTCCAGGACTCCACTTGGCTCCATTTTTATTTTTATTTTATTTTTAATAAAGGTAGCCCACCATGAGGTGGCGCCACCTGGAGACTCCCTACAAAAGGTGAGTTTGAATTTCAAATTCCAAGAGAGCACCCTCTGAGGTGGCGCCTTCTGGGAGTTTCCTGCAGAGAGAATCAAGCAAACTTTTAAAAAATTCCAAATTCCCCCTGCTGAGGTGTCTCACCCACAAAATTTCCATTTTTTTTTATTTATTTTTCTCAAAAATTAAAACACCTTTTGAGGTGGCGCCACCTGAGGGCTCCCTGCAAAAGCCAAATTCGAATTTCAAACCCCCAGATGGCACCCCCTGAGATGGCGCCACATGGAGGGCTCAGATTGAACCTGTTTGAATTTCAAAAATTTTCAGAAAAATTATAAAAACAAGGGTTCACGCCCAGCCTAAAGGAGAGGATTTTTTTTAGCTCTTGTGAATCTGCAAAATCCAACCTAGCCTTCCTAACATCTGATTTTGAACCTTGGAAATCGTGCCCCCCCCTTTGGCTTATTGAAGAAAGGTGGAGTAGAGCTCGTGCTGTGGCGAATTCGATTCCAACAGAGGTCGATTTTTGTGAACCATCCGAAGCTTGGAGCGAAGGACGAAGGAAGCTCGTGATAGCTGCCCATTTCAAGAGCTCCTACGCTGCGTAACGAAACAAGGTGCACTTCTTTTCCCCTTGATGTGATTCTATAATCCGAATCGGGAGTCGTTTGAAGAAAAAGCTCATCCGAGGGATGGATTGAGCTATTCTCATAAAACGACATATATAAAAATGTTTCATTATGCTTCCTTGATGATTTTAACATTCATATAGTTAGCTAGGTTTAATTTGCATTTTATTTCATTCATTTAGCATATTTCATGAATTAATTAGGATTAATTTAGCCTTTATTTCAATTCTGCTTATTTTCAGTAGGTCTCTGTTTTTGTCAGTCAGTCCACACGTCATTTTATGCATTTGTTTTTTATTAAAAATCCCAAAAAAATCACGGAATGCGCCCTTAGGTGTCCCGGAAATTTTGCCAAAAATTCGGAGGCATTTGAATTTGTTTACTGCGGTAAACATTCAAAATGGCAAGTCGGGTTTTGTTACCCGGGATACGTTTTGAAAATCATTTTCCGACTTGTAAAATCGAGATATCCCTCATGGAAGATCCGATTTTCGATCCGAAATATTTTTGAACTCGGGAGAATGTCTAGTTTTTAATATGATTTTATCAGTTTTTTCTGATTTTTTTTTATGTCTGAAAAAAATCCGAGATGTCGGTACACGTGTCAGAGCCTAATTTGGGCCTCTGAGATCTTGAATCGACTTAGGTCTATGGTTTCTCTTTGTGTGTTGCTCCAAATCCGAAACTGTAAAAAGTGAAAGTTATGTACGTGGTGTCCTCTGTTTGCATCTAAAAGATTGAAATTTTTAGAATAGTGTTGATCCCTGCTTCGGATTTTTCTTGTCATCCCCCTGTTTTGCTACATTTGTCTGTTCTGTTAGTTTAGGTAGAAATAGTTATATTTTTATCTGTGTGTACGTTGATCAAATGCCAAAGTCATAAACATGAAAGTTGTTCATGTAGGTGTCATGCATAACTCTGATTAATTTCATAAATTTCCATGGACGTTCTGTATTTTTTTAGCATTTTACATAAGATTAGTGTGATTTTTACCTCTGTCTGAACTAAATCCCTGTTATTGAACTCACCATGGCTCAAATCCCGAGGCTGTAAAAACCAAAAATGTTCCATTTCGGGTCTTTTAGCAGTCTGCAAAATATCAGAAGTTTCCATGGTGTAAATCTTGCATTATCATATTAGACATTGCATTTGGTTCGGATCCATAGGCAAAATCCACCATTTTAGAACTTTCTTTAAACTTTGGCATTTAAATCATATCATTTCATGATTTTTAGCATTCTAGGTTGTTTATCAGAGTAAGTAGATGCTTCATACCGAATTTGGTGCAATTTGGAATCCATTTGAGGTTCGGATTATCCACAATACCAAAACAGGGTCCCGCAGGACCCCGATCCAAGCGAAAAACAAGCGAAATTCGTTATTTTTGATAAATTGCAAAATACCAAATTCTGATTTTACAGTCTTAATGTGTCTAGCAGCATGTCATCATATCTCTTACTGCATTTCATCATCATTTGATTCAATTTGAACTTTAAAATCTCAATTTTACCAAGTTTTCCTTCAAAAACCCTGATTTTAAAGGTGTAACTTTAATTTTAGGGGTATTTTGGTCATTTTGACCCCAATTCCGAATTTCAAACTATTTTTCACTGAATTTCTAGCATTTTCATCATTTCAAAATATCAAGGAAGCATGAGAATAGGGTTTATATCCAATTAAATCCAATAATTTCATAATATTATTGGGAAATCTTGGAAAAACCCACATATTTGAGCTAACCTTACTCCAAGTTTGGCAGGGACATTCAAATGAAGGAGCTGAAGTCTGCAAATTTTCATTTATTTCATTTGATTAGTGATGTAATAATATAAATTTTGGAATAAGAGATTTAATTTCCTGTTTAGACTAGGATGCATATCATATAGTTTGATTTTATGCAATATCCTGTTTCTATGATTCATGCATTTTATTTCAAAAGCACTATGGATGTTCACGAATGGAGGCACGTGCACCAACTCTTAGGGAGTTGATGGACTCGGTGGGATCCATATTTACGGCCCTAGTCGGAATATGGACGAGACCCAGATCCATCATCTTTCTACTAGTCACATTGAGCCTACACTCTTAGGCTATCTTAAAATGCACATCATATTTCCAAAGTTTTCAAAATCATGTGCATCAAATCAACTAAATTCTGAACATATTCATGGCCACAGTCAGGATATGTGAAGGATTTATCTTGACTTAATGCATATTTTTCCAACAAATTTCCCTAGAAAACCTTTCAAAGTGCATTCTTTCATTCATATCATTTGCATCATGAAATCATTGATTTTCTCAAGAAAACTAACTTCATTCTCAAGAAATCGATTTCTCAAGAAATTCTAAGGATTTTTCAAAATCGGTTTTCCAAAGACAAGTTTTTCCACAGTTTTCCCAGGAAAATGATATTTTCTTAAGATATTCAAAAGAGTTTTCCAATCTTTCTTCAAGATCCAAAATCGATTTCCAAGTATTTCAAAAGGTAAAATTCCCAGGATTTCGATTCCCCAAGTTTTGAATTTCCTTCTCCAATGAGTTTTCCTATAAATCTTCCATCATTTTCCTAAGAAAACTCTCAAAGTCCAAGTTTTCCTAAGAAGTGCTTCCCTTTTCAAAAAGTCCATCTTTTCTCAAGAATCACTTCCATTTTCCCAAGATTTTCAACTATTCCTGATTTTCTCACATCTTTATAAACTTTCTCATGTTTTCAAAAACCCCTTTTTTATCTGAGTTTCCTGAGAAATTGACCTTTTTCCTGAGAGATTCTTTCCAACTCCAAATGTTTTCTAAGCATACATCATGTTTTCCAACTGGCATTTTCCAAGATCTCATAGCACATGCCTGAATTCTCTGTGCATTTAAGATAGAACATAACTTCGATAATTTAACCAAGTCAAGCATAGTTTTGGTCCTTGGTTCGATTACCCCTGTTAAAGGCGGCAGGAACGGTCGAACCTCGTACCGACAGGTCGAGCCCCATCCCATGGATTTTCCCGCAATTTTAAAAAACGGAGGCGAGTATTTCAAAACAATTTCCAAAATCCGGTCAAAGTTTGAGGCGCGAAAGCGTTTCTCTCTTTTTCTCTTCCGCAAGGAAGGGAAGGCGGGGGAAAAATTTTACGACGATAACAGGTTTGGCGACCGTGATGGGACTGTTCTTGTCTGACCTAAATTATGCTTGACTTAGTTCAATTATCGAAATTATGTTCACAAAATGTCAGCTCCTTTACTTTCAATATCATGTGAGCCTAGGAGCCTAGATTCTGACCTAGCTGACATTGATTGCATATAGCTTAGGCATGGTTTGGTAGGACCAGATTGAGGAGAAATTTTCATGCTCACATAGACTTAGGTCTAAATACAACTCCCCTCAATTTAGGATCTGAATGCAAACAATGTATGCTTCTTCAAAGATTTTCAAAAGTCTATCTCTCTAGGACTTAGAGCCATCTATTTCTTGCATGTGATCATTTTTCAAAACCTCCCTTACCTATATTGTCCCGGTCTTCACGTTGCTGGGCTCTCTTCCAGAACCATAGTTCGGGACAGAGCCTCACAACTGGGCCACCTATTTGGGTTAACCCCCCCCTACCACGTACCGCGGGCCACAGTCCGAAGTATATCGGTAGGCGCTCAAGGATGTTGGAAAACCTTACCTTAGAACCGGAGTTGAAATTCTATGCCACGTACCTCGGATTTCGATTCGGGTATATCGGCATAACTGAATTGGACAAAGATGATCTGAACTTAGAGTTAGGATTAAGGTCCTACAGCTGTTTTCAAAATGATGCATCTAGAGTCAGCTTCTTAGGGAGTGCTGAATGTGCATAAATGTCTATGCAGGATGTGAGTTTGTATGGTACTTTTATTTCTCTCATATTTTTTTCAAAAATATCTTTCCAAATATCCATATTCTCATATTTTCCTTTATTTTCTAAAACCCTGGATGGTTTTTCCCAAATATCCCTTTTCTTTCAAAACTCCAGGCGATTTTACATTCTACCATTCTACTGGATCTCGAATTTCTAGCTGCATTTTTATCCTGCCTGCAAAATTTTTTTCAAAAAATTTCCACATTTTCCTAAGTCTCATTCTGAGTCTTTCTCTGCTTTCAGTTCGATGGCATCCAGTCAAGTCGATCCTATCTTTCCTGAAGGTCACATCTCCTTCGAGGTGCGACAAGGTCGTCCTGAACATCGAGCCCTTAGCACCGGAACTTTCATTCCCCAGTGGTATTATTCCTGGTTAAAGAGCTTTTCCCGAATGTTCCCGGACCATTTGAGCGCGTGCGGATTAGAGCTGGCATCAGCAGTCGGAAAGCAGACCATCAATGGCAACCTGATCCATGCAATGGCGGAGCGATGGAATCCTCGGACGTGTACCTTCTGGTTCCCGTGGGGAGAGATGACTGTTTTAATGGATGAATTTTCAGAAATCATGGGGTTGCCAGAACCGGCTGGTCGACCAAGCGACCCATTAGAGCATCAATTCCTTATCAATGTCAAGGGTTTGGACCCCCGAGACTCCTTAGCCCGTATGACAGGCCGCCGATCTTGGCCCCTGATCCAGTTAGAAGGAGATGAATATGTTGACCTACTTGAGTTGTACCGTCAGTACGGGACCTTCGTCGAAGTCAGCTCGCTTTCAAGAACAGCCAAAGAAAAGATTCAGAATGCAATGGTTCTATGCACTGTAGGACTGTCCCTTTTCCCAGATGGACAGAACTACATGGACATCAGGATAATCCAGCTTATGAGAAGATGGGGAAGTCGGCAAACCAATCGCCTCTCTATAGCCATGGCAGCGCTCGCCTTCCTTTATCGAGGTCTGACTCGATTCTCACTTGGAGAGTCCATTTTAGTTGAAGGATGCATCTACGCACTTCAGTCCTGGTTTTTCCAGCACGTTCCAGCCCGAGCAAGTTCTTTCAGATACAATGGTCAAGAACTCCTTCCAGTGGCGCAGTACCGGTCTATGATCAACAACATTCAAGAGGATGACGTTGTTTGGGACTATTTTGATCGGCAGCTGTCTCCTCCCAGATATACCTACGCTTATGGCAAGCGGTTCAAGTTGTTAGGACCATTCTTCTGCACTTATTATCAACCAGAGAGATGTGTTCGGCAATTCTCTCAAAGGCAGCAGTACGTCGAAGCCCGCTTGTTATCAGGAGCTATGGCAGAGTTTGATCTCACTTCCGCACAATGGTCCGGGGCATATCATTCTGCCCGCTACGGCTGGGATTCCTTTGTCTCTCTCAAAATCTTTCCAGGTCCTAGAGTGTCTGCCGACTATCGTGAATGGTGGCAAATTGTTTGTCCCCCACCTCTTTGTCAAGATCAATAAAATCTTATTCTTCTCATTTTAAATTTCTCCTTCTTTCTAGTATGGTTTGACGACCTCGCCTAGGTAACAAGGCATATTTTCGTTGTTTATTTCTTTTGTAGAAGGAATGGCAACACAATTGTCGTGATTCCCACGACGACTCAGTCCCTAGTAATGGGGCATCTTTTCCAAATTGTCTACCATATTTTCAGCAAATATTTCCTCCAAAATCTAATTCCCTCAAAATCTAATCAAGTCTTTTGCCCTGCAGAGAGCATCCATATCATTTGATGGTTGAGACAAGATCAGGCAAAAGAACCACAGCATCCCAGTACTCGTCAGCCTCGGAAGAAGAGATGAGTTCCCCTCGATCTGAGAAGAGTCGAGAGCAGCAGCAAGGAAGACTGTTTTTGTCAAAAGGGCACAATGAAGACCATTTGTTATTTCCTTTCTATTCTTTTCCAAATAAATGTCTCATTTTACCAATGTCATTGATCCATTCAATCAATAAAATTCCAAGCTTCTTTGTCTATCCGAATGCCATCCACTCCCTTTTTGTCTATCTCATCATTTTATCATTCAATGCCATTTTATGTATGGTTCTCTTCAAATGATTGCTTGTCTTACTATAGGCCAATTTGTCTGAACCAAAATTTCTTCTCCAAAATTTCAGAATGACCTCTCGGACAATCAAGAAGCTCGTTCTCAATCCCAAGGCCTTTCAGAAGCCGACAGCAATTCACAGAATCAAAGCAAGCACCGAAAATGACAAGAGTGCAAAGTAGTCTGATGATTGTGCGGAATATGATCAGTCTCTTCAGGAATTACCGGAGTTCGCCGCAGTTCAGAAGCAGGACGAACCATCTCCTCTAGTACAAGATCCAACTGAAGGTGTCAATATCGGTTCAGAGGAAGATCCAAAAATTCTCCAGATCGGAACCAGTCTGAGTCCAGAAGAAAAGAAAAGGCTTATAGATTTTCTCAAGCGGCATGAAGAAGTGTTCGCATGGACATATGAAGACATGCCGGGCTTAGACCCCAAATTGGTCGAGCACCGTCTTGTCTTAAAGCCGGATGCTAAGCCAGTCAAGCAGAAGCTGAGAAAAATGGATCCCAGAATAGAACAACAAGTCAAAGAAGGACTTGAAGATCTGTTCAAAGCAGGATTTATCCGAACTATTGACTACCCGGATTGGTTAGCCAATATCGTCGTTGTCCCAAAGAAAAGTGGCAAAGTGAGGATCTGCATAGACTTCAGAGACCTCAACAAGGCAACTCCGAAGGATGACTATCCACTTCCAAGCATCGATCTTCTAGTCGATAGCACGGCAGGACATGCCATGTTTTCTTTCATGGACGGATATTCCGGCTACAATCAGATTAAGTTGGCCGCCCGCGACCAATCAAAAACTTCCTTTACTACGCCTTGGGGCACTTTCTGCTACACGGTTATGCCTTTTGGGCTCAAGAATGCTGGAGCAACGTATCAACGGGCAATGGCTGTCATCTTTCACGATCAGATGCGCAAAATCATGGATGCGTATGTTGATGATATTCTCGTAAAATCTAAAGAGGAAGAAGATCACCTCGAAGCACTTGATCAAGTCTTTAAAAGACTTATTCTTTACAAGTTAAGGCTTAACCCGCAAAAGTGTGTCTTTGGAGTCGAATCAGGCAAACTGTTGGGTTTTCTGGTCAGCAAAAAGGGAATTGAAGTTGACCCGGCCAAAGCAAAGGCTATCATTGATATGCCACCCCCGAAGAATCTCAAAGAGCTACGTAGCCTTCAAGGACGTATGCAGTCAATCCGGCGATTCATTTCCAATTTGGCGATGAGATGTGAGCCCTTCAACCACTTACTCAGAAAAGGAGTTAAGTTCGAATGGGGACCCGAGTGCCAGCAATCGTTCGATCGAATCAAGAAGTATCTTCTTAATCCTCCCATCCTGAAGCCGCCAGAATTGGGAAAACCCCTTCTGTTATACATCTCAGTCAATCAAGTTGCATGCGGCGGATTCTTGGCACAATACAAAGAAGGCAGCCTGATAGAGCACGCCATTTATTACGTGAGCAAGACTTTCATAGATTATGAAAAGAGATACTCTCAAATAGAGAAGACCTGCCTAGCTCTGGTATGGATGTGTCAGAAGCTAAGACACTACCTGCTAGCATCAGAAGTCAAAATCTTGTCTAAACTCAATCCTCTCAAGTATATCTTAGAGCAACCTTTCCTCAGCGGACGAGTCGCAAAATGGCAAGTATTACTGATGCAGTATGACCTAGAATATGTCTCGCAGCAATCAATCAAAGGCCAAGCAATTGCAGATCAATTGGCGGATTTTCCCCTGGCCGAAGAAGTGAAAGCCGAAGATGACTTCCCTGATGAGCAAATTTGCAATACCCTGCAATTTCCAGTCTGGAATTTATTTTTCGATGGTTCTAAGAATATAGCAGGAATAGGCATCGGGATCCTATTAATCACTCCAGAAAAGGAGATGATTCCATTTTCTCTCAAGCTAGACTTTCAATGCACTCACAACATGGCTGAATATGAAGCCCTGATTCAAGGTCTAAGGATTCTACTAGACTTCAATGTTAAGAGAGTGCATGCCTATGGCGACTCCTTACTCGTGGTTAATCAAGTTCGAGCCGAATGGCAGGTCAAAGATCAGAAGCTATTTTCCTATCAGAAAATTGTTTCAGCTCTTATCAGCGAGTTTGAAGAATTCCAGCTCTTCCATATCAAGAGAGATTTCAATCAAGTGGCTGATAGCCTAGCCAGCTTAGGCTCCATTATGGCATTCAAGAATGGAGAATCTTGTCGCTCTTTTGAAATTGGCAGACTTGACCAACCTGCTTTCATTCCAGCGGAACAGGTAAACCAGGCTGAGCAAAGGAAAAAGCCCTGGTATTACAACATCAAAACTTTCATAGAAACTGGCGAATTTTCTCCAGAACTCTCAAAAAAAGAGCAACGAGCAATCCAGCGTATGTCTACTCGATACTTCATTTTGGCCAATGTCCTCTATCGTCGCGGATTCAGTTCAGAGTATTCCAGATGTTTAGATGAAGACGAAGCCAAAGAAGTCGTGCGAGAAGCACATGAAGGCATTTGTGGTGGTCACGTTGGCTACCAAACCCTTGTCAAGCAAATCATAAGAGCAGGGTACTATTGGAAGACTATGCAACAAGACTGTTATCATTATGTGAAGAAGTGTGTGCAATGTCAGATACATGCACCTTCCATCCATGCTCCGGCAACTTATTTACAGTCTGTTGTCTCTCCATGGCCTTTCTCCATGTGGGCCTTCGATGTCGTAGGTCCCATCACTCCTTCAGCTTCAAATGGCCACAAATATTTCCTTGCCGCAACAGAATACTTCACCAAGTGGGTAGAAGCCATCAGTCTCCGCACAGTAGAAGGCCGACACGTGGTCTCTTTTATTCACAAGAACATCCTTTGCCGTTTCGGCGTCCCGCATGACATTGTGTCAGACAACGGCAGTCATTTCAAGAATGAAAAGATGAAGACATTCTGCTCAAAATTCAAGATCTATCACCATTTTTCCGCTCCATATTATCCTCAAGGGAATGGTCAGGCAGAGGCCACCAACAAGACTTTAATTCGTATTTTGGAGCGAACTGTGGAAACAGGCCGTGACTGGCATGAGAAGATCCACGATGCACTGTGGGCCTATCGGACCACCATTCGTACACCAACGAATGCTACTCCATCAGAGCTGGTCTATGGGACAGAAGTAGTATTGCCGCTACATATTCAGAAACCCGCCTTGAAATTTGCTTCACTTCTGCAATTACCTCTTGATCAATACCAGCAGCAGCGACTAGTGCAACTAGACTTACTCGACGAGAGAAGGCTAAAAGCAGCAGAGCATGCTCAATCCTATCGCCAGAGAGTAGCCAGGCAATATGCGAAGTCTATCATCGAAAGAAGATTCAAAGTCAATGATTTAGTACTTCGATCCACAGCTTATCTCAAGCATCGTCCTGGCGGCAAATGGTCGCCAAATTGGGAAGGTCCCTATGTTGTCAAAGAAGCATTACCCCGCAACTCATATCGGCTCATCAATGCCGATGGAGTAGAATTGCCAGATCCTATTAATGCTCGACACTTGAAAAAGTTTTATACTTGAAACATTTATTCTCCTCTTGTAATCCTTCCTGTTTCTTTCAAATAATGATCCAACTTTCTTTCCCAGTTACACTGGGGCATTTTAAAATTTTGTTCTATATGCATGCAGGATAAACAAATTCCTCATTTCATGCACATGTGCATTCATATGCATCAACTCATATTCATTTGCATTAACAACAATCCGGTCAGTATTGGGATTTTAACAAACAGTCCTACCACAATTCCTAATGATCCAAAGATCATCGCCAATACTGAACCAAAACCCAGCGCTTGAACTGGTATTATTTCAAAATCCAGTATTCAAGCTGGCACATTTTCAACTTTTAGGAAAACCGAGTTCCGACTCGGGTTTTTATTCAAATCATTTTCCTTTGTTGATCCGGGTTCCGACTCGTGATCTCTCTACTTTATTCGAGCCTTGACTCGATTTCTTCATTTTCCTTTGTTGATCCGGGTTCCGACTTGTGATCTCTCTACCTTACTCGAGCCTTGACTCGATTTCTTCATTTTCCTTTGTTGATCCGGGTTCCGACTCGTGATCTCTCTACCTTACTCGAGCCTTGACTCGAACTCTTCATTTTCCTTTGTTGATCCGGGTTCCGACTCGTGATCTCTCTACTTTACTCGAGCCTAGACTCGAACAAATCATTTTCCTTTGTTGATCCGGGTTCCGACTCGAGATCTTTTCGAGCTTGTCATTCTCTTTTGTTGATCCGGGTTCCGACTCGTGATCTCATTACCTTACTCGAACCCTGAATCGAGTTCTTCATTTTCTTTTGTTGATCCGGGTTCCGACTCGAGATCTCTTTATCTTATCCAAGCTTTAATTCGAGTCCTTCATTTTCCTTTGTTGATCCGGGTTCTGACTCGTGATCTCATTATCTTATTTGAGCTCGGATTCGAGTCTTCCATTTTCCTCTATTGATTCGGGTTCCGACTCGTGATCTCTATATTTTATTCGAGCTCTGACTCGAACTCATCATTCTCTTTTATTGATCCAAGTCATTTCAATCATCAGGGTCTGTCAATTGCTCAAATTTGATATTTTACTCTCCAAATTCCAATTTAAATCTTCAAATCAGGCAATTCTCCAATTTCGACCTCTGGGTCACCCAATTTTCAATTCTCAATTTCAATTACCAATCTCAATTCTCGACCTTCGGGTCAATCAATTTCCAATTCTCGACCTTCGGGTCTATCAATTTCCAATTCTCGACCTTCAATTTCCAATTTTCGACCTTCGGATCAATCAATTTCCAATTCTCGACCTTCGGGTCTATCAATTTCCAATTCTCGACCTTCAATTTTCAATTTTCGACCTTCGGGTCAATCAATTTCCAAATTTTGACCTTCGGGTCTATCAATTTCCAATTCTCGACCTTCAATTTCCAATTTTCGACCTTCGGGTCAATCAATTTCCAAATTTCGACCTTCGGGTAAATCAATTTCCAATCTTTGACCTTCATTTCTCAATTTCGACCTTTAGGTCACTCAATTCTCAATTTCGACCTTCGGGTCACCCAATTTCGACCTTTTGGTCAATCAATTCTCAGTTTTGGCCTTTTTGGTCAAATCAATTCTCAATTTCGACCGTCAGGTCATCCAATTTCGACCTTTGGGTCATTCAATTTTCAGCAACCAATTTTCCAATTTTCAATTTCGACCTTTGGGTCAATCAATCTCAATATCCAATTTCAATCATTTTCTCTTGCGAAAGACCCTTTTAGGGAGAGTTCGAGGGAGCTCGTTCTTTTCGCATGCTATCCAATTCGTTCACTTAGCCCCTTTTCAGGGAGAGTTTGAAGGGACTCGCGTCTTTGTGAACCGTTTGCAAAACAATTTCCAATTTCACACAAGAAACCCTTTTTAAGGGAGAGACTCGACGGAGACTCGCTTTTCTTGTGACCCCCCAATTTCATACTAGGCCATTTTTCGTCATGAAAAGACCCTCTTTGCAGGGAGAGTGTGATGGACTCGTTCCTTTCATGACCCAATTTTCAGACCTCACTATTATCGGCCCCCTTTCCATAAGAGAAGCCTAATATTAGAGAGCTTTGACGAAAGCTCAATTTCTCTTCGAAAGTTCGTTTTGCAAACACCTCCTCTTTAGGGAAGAGAGGAGTATTTCCCATTTCCCATTCAGGTAAGGGCTAAGCCTGAGTCTCTCTTTTTGGGGAAAAAGAGAGGAGAATTTTCGTCACGGATGCGTTGAGCCGGATTTCAAATACTCACTTTCACTAAGGATTTCAAGAAAATTTTGTCAATTTGTCAATCAAATTATTTGTTGATTTAAGAATCTTTATTGCACTAATCCCTATCTTAATTTACCTTCAGCATCGCTTCCAAAAGAGTGAAGCTTTTGCGAAAAGAGATTCAAAACTCAAATTCTTTCTATTGACCAACCAAAAGGTTGAAGGATAAATCCTCGATATGGCCAGAAAAGAAGATTCAATGTTAGTGAAAAGCCATGGATGATTGATATTGATCACAATCAATGGCGCATCTTTAAAGGCTATTCTTGTAAAGACGAGGCAGTGGAAATATCCTGAGTACTAGAAAAGAGAGAATTCACCCAAACCCTGTCTCCTCAGAATCACCTAAGCTGCAATTAAATATCCGCAAAAGGGATCTCTCACCTGTCGTCAAGATGAAGGCGAATTAGGCGAGTAGACCCCCGGGGCCAAAGAAGATTCGAAACATCTCCAAGATGACGGAGTTTGTGACGGATCCTTCCAGGGAAAGTCCAAAGCACTGTCGAGATGAAGGCAGATGCGATGAACCTCTCGACAATCCCTAAAAGATATTTAATTTCAGCTATCACCCAAAGATCTCCAAACCCATCGCCCAAGAAGGATCGAAACATCTCCAAGTTGAAGGAGTTTGTGACGTACCCTTCCCAAAAGAGAGAAAGAGAGGAAAAAGAAAGAGAGAAAAAATCAGAACATCTCCAAAATAAAGGAGAATGTAGAAAAACCCAGAGAGTCAAAAGAGTGCAGAAAGATTATCAAGAGAGAAGCTCTCAGGATATCAAACTGCCAAATTTATCAAGAATCCTCTTTAACTTTGTGAAATTCTATTATCAATATTCTTTCATCAATTGCTTTCATAATATCAAATTCTCTTTTCTGCTCATATCAAGGAAATTGATAGCTTCCTTGAAGAAGGTCAATCGCAAGCAATTTGGATGCTAAATCTTGATTCTACGAAGTGAACCTTATTTGGAGGTAATGCTTTAGGTAGAAAAGAAAGAATATCTTTGCAAAAATGTGCAACATTTTCAAAAATTTTGAATCAACAGCAAAATTTCCAACATTTTGACAATATTTTCTAGCTATCCTGACATGAAGTGAGAGCTCGATATCCGTCTTCGATGCATCCTGACACCAATTTTAAATCCCTCCTAAGGACTTGATTCCTTCCCTTCTTTGAGAGCATGAACTCTCAAATTTGCACACTTCCCTGTGTCCCCACTGTCCCACCATAGACAGTCCCATTTCGGTTCGAGGTCGAACCACCAATCATTTCCCGCAAAAGGCAATTTCAAAAGCTAATTTTAGTCTCAGCAATGAGACGCCCAAAACCAATCCCTTTTCAAGCTTTAGGGACCCCATTTTCCTTCCTTTTGCAAAAACCCTATTGGATTTATTGTGCAAAATCCAAAGGTTCCATCATGGTCTCTTCCTTCGAGGATTCCATTCATTTTTCGCCCGATCAGGATAAGGGTACAAACCTGAGCCTCGATCAAAGAGGTATTCCATTTCAACACCCGATCAGGATAAGGGTACAAACCTGAGCCTCGATCAAAGAGGTATTCCATTTTCCGCCCGATCAGGATAAGGGTACAAACCTGAGCCTCAATCAAAGAGGTATTTCATTTTCCGCCCGATCAGGATAAGGGTACAAACCTGAGCCTCCTTTGATGAGGTATTCCATTTTCCGCCCGATCAGGATAAGGGTACAAACCTGAGCCTCATTCAAAGAGGTATTTCATTTTCCGCCCGATCAGGTCAAGGGTACAAACCTGAGCCTCACTCAAAGAGGTATTTCATTTTCCGCCCGATCAGGATAAGGGTACAAACCTGAGCCTCAATCAAAGAGGTATTCCATTTTCCGCCCGATCAGGATAAGGGTACAAACCTGAGCCTCATTCAAAGAGGTATTCCATTTTCCGCCCGATCAGGATAAGGGTACAAACCTGAGCCTCAATCAAAGAGGTATTTCATCTTCCGCTCGATCAGGTTAAGGGTACAAACCTGAGTCTCATTTCGATGAGATATTCCATTCCCCAATCAGGTCAAGGGTCAAAACCTGAGCTTCGTTCCATGCGAGCTATTTCTGTCCCATCAGGTTAAGGGTCAAACCTGAGCTTCGTTCCATGCGAGGTATTTTTGTCCCATCCAGGTTAAGGGCATAAACCTGAACTTCACTCTCATAGAGTGAATCTTTTCTCTCCATTCTTCGCTTCATATCTACCATCTTCCTCGGGCTAATTTCTTCACACCCAGTCAGATCCTTCTAACTGGGGCATTTTTTTCGTATAGCCCAAATTTGGTGTGTTTTCTTTGCCACTAAGCTCGGCCATGAGCCGGCTTAGTAGCAAAGAGGGGCATCTGTAAACACCCCAAATTTTCACTCACCTCCCCAACATTTCCACCAAGCATCAACATCCAGCCTCTGAAATCGCTGGAGGGCAAAATGGTCATTTTCTGAGCCGGACCTTGCAAAAGTCCAAATTTCATCTGCAACTCTCAAAATTTCTCTAATTTTAGCTCAGATGTTCAAAATTTTACTCCTGACAGGAGACAGACATTTCCAAGTCTTGATTCAAAATTGCATTTCATAAGACATGACATTGCATATCATTGCATGAGCATTTCAAATCACTGCACTGCACAGCATGTCATTTCGAGGTCCAGAACTCTTGATTTCAAATTTTTCAATCCAGATTAGAATTTCAACTCTTTTCAAAATTGATTTCAAAACCCTGGGTCTTCAAAATTATCAATTTTTCCCATTTTACCCCCAGGACTCTGAATTTCAAAATATTTCCTCAGGAAAACCATCTGGATAGTTTTCAATATGGATTTCAGTCACTTCACCTCAGATTTTGCCCTTTTTGACAATTTCAAATATCTTTCTTTTATAAAATCGCCCTACAAGGGCAAACTCTTTTCAAAATTCCTGTTTTGCCCATTAGTCCAGATTTTATGAAAATTCCAAAAAGAAGTTGTTGTTTTATCCTTATTTCAATAAAGAAGCAATGTGGGACCCACATTGAGGTGGTGTCACACAGGCTTTTCTTTTGAAAATTTGAAATTCGAAAAAACCAAAAATATAGGAGCCTTGTCCCCTGGATTGGTGCCACTTGTCTTTTCTCTCTCCTCCCAGTTCCATGCCAAGTGTCAGTGTGGGGCTACCTTCAGAAGCCGCCACATGTCATCCCAATTGTCTGCCATGTGTCACCCTATCCATCCTGCGCCATGTGTCATTTCAAAGACTACCAGGAGATGCCAAGTGTCATAGGTTGTCCTGTCTAGAAAAAGTGGAGTTTGTCTCCTCTGAGGTGGCGCCATCTAGAGTGTCTCCTGCAGGGGACACGTGTCAACCCCTCCTTCCTTCTAGAAAAGTAGCCTGACACATGTCTCTTTCTACTTTTCTCAGAAAAGTAGGAGACATGTGTCACTCCTAAATTCCTACAGAAAAGGTAGGCTTGTCTCCTCTGAGGTGGCGCCATCTGGAGTGTCTCCTGCAGAGGACACATGGCAAGTCCTCATTTCCTCAGAAAAAAGCAAGTGCCATGTGTCATTTCCTGCTTTCTTCAGAAAAATTAGAATTCAAAAGTTCAAATCTCCTCATAGGTGGCGCAGATCCAGAACTCCTACCTTTTTCATCCTGTCTGAGATGGCGCCACATGGCTTGGCCCACCTTCTCTCCCCTCTGCCACGTGTCATTCTCTGCTTCTTTCAGAAAAAGTAGAGGACACATGTCTTCTCCCTACCTCTTTCAGAAAAGTAGGAGACACATGTCACTCCTGGCCTTCTTCAGAAAAAGCAAACCATTTAAAATTCAAACAGGGCACTAGGTGGCGAAAATCCAGAGCTCTGATTTCCCAGATGGCCTAAGAGAGCGCCACATGTCCCTTCTCTCTTTTTTTTCTCCCTCTTGCCACATGGCATTGTAGGAGCCACCCTGAGGTGGCGCCACATGTCCATCCTCCATTCCTCCAGGGCCAACCTCCATTTGAATTTCAAACTTCCCCCTGAGGTGGCGCCATTTGAGAAAGCCTCTCCAGACAGCTGACACTTGTCCTCCACATGTCCAGATCTCCTTTCACCAGAAAAAACAAAATTCAAATTCCTCTGAGGTGGCGCCTTCTGAGCCCACTGCTCTGTCCTTCTGACATGTGTCAAACACCTTTTGAGGTGGCACCATTCCAGGACTCCACTTGGCTCCATTTTTATTTTTATTTTATTTTTAATAAAGGTAGCCCACCATGAGGTGGCGCCACCTGGAGACTCCCTACAAAAGGTGAGTTTGAATTTCAAATTCCAAGAGAGCACCCTCTGAGGTGGCGCCTTCTGGGAGTTTCCTGCAGAGAGAATCAAGCAAACTTTTGAAAAATTCCAAATTCCCCCTGCTGAGGTGTCTCACCCACAAAATTTCCATTTTTTTTTATTTATTTTTCTCAAAAATTAAAACACCTTTTGAGGTGGCGCCACCTGAGGGCTCCCTGCAAAAGCCAAATTCGAATTTCAAACCCCCAGATGGCACCCCCTGAGATGGCGCCACATGGAGGGCTCAGATTGAACCTGTTTGAATTTCAAAAATTTTCAGAAAAATTATAAAAACAAGGGTTCACGCCCAGCCTAAAGGAGAGGATTTTTTTTAGCTCTTGTGAATCTGCAAAATCCAACCTAGCCTTCCTAACATCTGATTTTGAACCTTGGAAATCGTGCCCCCCCCTTTGGCTTATTGAAGAAAGGTGGAGTAGAGCTCGTGCTGTGGCGAATTCGATTCCAACAGAGGTCGATTTTTGTGAACCATCCGAAGCTTGGAGCGAAGGACGAAGGAAGCTCGTGATAGCTGCCCATTTCAAGAGCTCCTACGCTGCGTAACGAAACAAGGTGCACTTCTTTTCCCCTTGATGTGATTCTATAATCCGAATCGGGAGTCGTTTGAAGAAAAAGCTCATCCGAGGGATGGATTGAGCTATTCTCATAAAACGACATATATAAAAATGTTTCATTATGCTTCCTTGATGATTTTAACATTCATATAGTTAGCTAGGTTTAATTTGCATTTTATTTCATTCATTTAGCATATTTCATGAATTAATTAGGATTAATTTAGCCTTTATTTCAATTCTGCTTATTTTCAGTAGGTCTCTGTTTTTGTCAGTCAGTCCACACGTCATTTCATGCATTTGTTTTTTATTAAAAATCCCAAAAAAATCACGGAATGCGCCCTTAGGTGTCCCGGAAATTTTGCCAAAAATTCGGAGGCATTTGAATTTGTTTACTGCGGTAAACATTCAAAATGGCAAGTCGGGTTTTGTTACCCGGGATACGTTTTGAAAATCATTTTCCGACTTGTAAAATCGAGATATCCCTCATGGAAGATCCGATTTTCGATCCGAAATACTTTTGAACTCGGGAGAATGTCTAGTTTTTAATATGATTTTATCAGATTTTTCTGATTTTTTTTTATGTCTGAAAAAAATCCGAGATGTCGGTACACGTGTCAGAGCCTAATTTGGGCCTCTGAGATCTTGAATCGACTTAGGTCTATGGTTTCTCTTTGTGTGTTGCTCCAAATCCGAAACTGTAAAAAGTGAAAGTTATGTACGTGGTGTCCTCTGTTTGCATCTAAAAGCTTGAAATTTTTAGAATAGTGTTGATCCCTGCTTCGGATTTTTCTTGTCATCCCCCTGTTTTGCTACATTTGTCTGTTCTGTTAGTTTAGGTAGAAATAGTTATATTTTTATCTGTGTGTACGTTGATCAAATGCCAAAGTCATAAACATGAAAGTTGTTCATGTAGGTGTCATGCATAGCTCTGATTAATTTCATAAATTTCCATGGACGTTCTGTATTTTTTTAGCATTTTACATAAGATTAGTGTGATTTTTACCTCTGTCTGAACTAAATCCCTGTTATTGAACTCACCATGGCTCAAATCCCGAGGCTGTAAAAACCAAAAATGTTCCATTTCGGGTCTTTTAGCAGTCTGCAAAATATCAGAAGTTTCCATGGTGTAAATCTTGCATTATCATATTAGACATTGCATTTGGTTCGGATCCATAGGCAAAATCCACCATTTTAGAACTTTCTTTAAACTTTGGCATTTAAATCATATCATTTCATGATTTTTAGCATTCTAGGTTGTTTATCAGAGTAAGTAGATGCTTCATACCGAATTTGGTGCAATTTGGAATCCATTTGAGGTTCGGATTATCCACAATACCAAAACAGGGTCCCGCAGGACCCCGATCCAAGCGAAAAACAAGCGAAATTCGTTATTTTTGATAAATTGCAAAATACCAAATTCTGATTTTACAGTCTTAATGTGTCTAGCAGCATGTCATCATATCTCTTACTGCATTTCATCATCATTTGATTCAATTTGAACTTTAAAATCTCAATTTTACCAAGTTTTCCTTCAAAAACCCTGATTTTAAAGGTGTAACTTTAATTTTAGGGGTATTTTGGTCATTTTGACCCCAATTCCGAATTTCAAACTATTTTTCACTGAATTTCTAGCATTTTCATCATTTCAAAATATCAAGGAAGCATGAGAATAGGGTTTATATCCAATTAAATCCAATAATTTCATAATATTATTGGGAAATCTTGGAAAAACCCACATATTTGAGCTAACCTTACTCCAAGTTTGGCAGGGACATTCAAATGAAGGAGCTGAAGTCTGCAAATTTTCATTTATTTCATTTGATTAGTGATGTAATAATATAAATTTTGGAATAAGAGATTTAATTTTCTGTTTAGACTAGGATGCATATCATATAGTTTGATTTTATGCAATATCCTGTTTCTATGATTCATGCATTTTATTTCAAAAGCACTATGGATGTTCACGAATGGCGGCACGTGCACCAACTCTTAGGGAGTTGATGGACTCGGTGGGATCCATATTTACGGCCCTAGTCGGAATATGGACGAGACCCAGATCCATCATCTTTCTACTAGTCACATTGAGCCTACACTCTTAGGCTATCTTAAAATGCACATCATATTTCCAAAGTTTTCAAAATCATGTGCATCAAATCAACTAAATTCTGAACATATTCATGGCCACAGTCAGGATATGTGAAGGATTTATCTTGACTTAATGCATATTTTTCCAACAAATTTCCCTAGAAAACCTTTCAAAGTGCATTCTTTCATTCATATCATTTGCATCATGAAATCATTGATTTTCTCAAGAAAACTAACTTCATTCTCAAGAAATCGATTTCTCAAGAAATTCTAAGGATTTTTCAAAATCGGTTTTCCAAAGACAAGTTTTTCCACAGTTTTCCCAGGAAAATGATATTTTCTTAAGATATTCAAAAGAGTTTTCCAATCTTTCTTCAAGATCCAAAATCGATTTCCAAGTATTTCAAAAGGTAAAATTCCCAGGATTTCGATTCCCCAAGTTTTGAATTTCCTTCTCCAATGAGTTTTCCTATAAATCTTCCATCATTTTCCTAAGAAAACTCTCAAAGTCCAAATTTTCCTAAGAAGTGCTTCCCTTTTCAAAAAGTCCATCTTTTCTCAAGAATCACTTCCATTTTCCCAAGATTTTCAACTATTCCTGATTTTCTCACATCTTTATAAACTTTCTCATGTTTTCAAAAACCCCTTTTTTATCTGAGTTTCCTGAGAAATTGACCTTTTTCCTGAGAGATTCTTTCCAACTCCAAATGTTTTCTAAGCATACATCATGTTTTCCAACTGGCATTTTCCAAGATCTCATAGCACATGCCTGAATTCTCTGTGCATTTAAGATAGAACATAACTTCGATAATTTAACCAAGTCAAGCATAGTTTTGGTCCTTGGTTCGATTACCCCTGTTAAAGGCGGCAGGAACGGTCGAACCTCGTACCGACAGGTCGAGCCCCATCCCATGGATTTTCCCGCAATTTTCAAAAACGGAGGCGAGTATTTCAAAACAATTTCCAAAATCCGGTCAAAGTTTGAGGCGCGAAAGCGTTTCTCTCTTTTTCTCTTCCGCAAGGAAGGGAAGGCGGGGGAAAAATTTCACGACGATAACAGCACCGCTAACTATGGCACACCCATACCTATTGAAAATTTAGCATCGGTATTCAGCCCAACACGTCACAAAAGATTGGTGTTCCAGTCCTACTTTGGCATGGCCAATTTCATCACCAATGCTGAAATACTACTAATTTAGCCTACTATCCCCACACGATGGTAGGAGCCACCATCCGATTTAACCCCACAGTGGGTTGGGTTCACTCCAACAAGGAACAAGCGAACCAGCCCGATCTCCCTGCACCTATGTACAGAACCGATTTTAACAACAATAGTATAGGTAGATAACTATATATATATATATATATATATATATATATATATATATATATATATATATATATTTTAATATCATCAGTCACACCCCTTCGAGGTGGATAGTTGTATGGCTGATGCCAATCCAACTTAACTATATATGTTGGTTGTCATACACAGCATAAAAGAAATCTTCACTTCTCATGTTAAATGGTGGTAACGTAATCACCACAATGCATGTTACAACAAGGAGCTAATATACATGCTTTTACAATTACATCTATGCACATAATTTTCTTTGATTGAAAACAAGAACCTTTATGACAGTCCAACGTTCAGCCATAGGTGAAGAAAAAGAAGCATTTAATTAATGCTATGTCATACACATATAAACCTCTTTAATGCTTTCCTAAATTGCAGATTTCATTAAACAAGAACTACCGTAATCGACCTGTGCATTAGCATGATACAACAGGGATGAAACAAGTTGTTTGTGCTATATTTCTAATATATAAATTTCTGAACTTACAAACTTGAAGATCTATATATTTCTATCCTGGTACTCTTGTATATATATATATATCTATTATATGTATAGTAGTTTTACACCAGCATCAATAAGGTTACACGATGGCATGTGACGGCTCCCTTCAGCCTGTTATTGTTTTAATTTTTTTTTTTATATATGAAATTTTATAATGTTCAGCATGCATAAGGTTGTGCGTAGGTAAGATTCTACCTAACGTTTTTTTTTTCCAGAATTGTCTTGGTCTGTATTCATTACAAAATATGCAAACCAGCTTGCATATACTGCTGAATGCTTAACTCCATCATAGTGATTGGCATACAGGTGCACGCCCATACATATAGCGTAACCAAATCAACGCCCACTCACAGTGTTGACTCGGGTATAAGCGTGTAGCAGTAAGACCCAGCTTACTCAATGCCCATCATGGCCAAAACCATTGGCAGGACCACTGCGTTCCATCATATAGACGGATAGGTGGCTCAACCCCAAACACAAGTGGCCTCAATAATCTTATGGTCTGCATAAGTCGATGGTGTTGTCGCAAACAACCTTGGTGGTGCTGCAACAAGGTGGTGCTGCAACAAGGTTGTGCTACAGGACATCGAACACTTGCACAAATAAAATATAATACTCCTTACCTCGTTCGAAGCTTTGACCGACAACGATGGTGGTTTTTTTTTTCCCCACGTTGGAGCACACTTGGTCACGAAGAAGAAAACTTTCACCTTCCAACAATGGTGGTTGTACACAAGAGAGAGAGAGAGAGAGAGAGAGAGAGATGGGTAGTCTCGTGTGGCTCCCCATCATAATTAATGTTCTCATTTAATTCCCCCCCTTCTTAGGGGAGTTTCAAATATTCAATTCTCAACCCTCATCCCACGTTTTTGGTGGGTGTATACATTTCCTAAATTGCCCCCACTTACCTTCAACACAAGTTTCTCTAACTACTTTTGTTGTTTGCTTTATTGGTACCCTCCCCCATTTGGTGGGATTTTCCTTATTTCTTGAAAAAAGCGGAGTTCAAACCAACTCCCACACGTTTTTGGTGGGAGGTGGTTATGAGATAGCAGTTTTTTTTTCCCTACATTATCCCCTTTTTGTGCAAAAAGGAATAATCCATGCACAAGGGGTTTTGAACCGGGGTCATCAACCTACGGGGTAACGAGCCCCACCACTTGTGCTACACTATTTTTCGTTGTAAATTCGTGCAACCAAATTATATTTAACCTCGTTATGGCGGAATCACTTAAGTTAATAAAATGTTTTCTTTAGTAAAAATGTTTTAGCACTCAAGGGATTTGAACTTGAGACCTCTACCCTGTGAGTCCATTGTCCTGACCACTGCACCAACTCTTCTTTAGTTTCTCCTTCTTGCAACTAAATTCTTTTATATATAAACTGGTTTTCGACGAATCTCAAAATACGAGTTGGATAAAAATTATATTTTAGATCTTCTGAACTTTCTAACTACGTTTCTGGATCTTGATTGTGGTTCGACCCCATTTGGATCCCTTAAGATCCAATTGGATTATAATTGGGTTTCGGATCCATCCAGGATATGAATCCATTCGTCGTATTCGAATCCAGATATTGGATCCAGTTTGGATTCAAGATCCATTTGGATCGAATCTATATCATTTTATCGTATTTATTTCAAAGGATTTTATCCTTTATTTAGTTTGATAATTATTGAAATTTTGCGGGTTTTACATCCTTTCCCCCTAAAAAAGGAATTTCGTCCGCGAAATTCGTTGAAAAGACCAATGAAATGGATTGGAGTATCTAACTATGTGTGTTATATTAGATGATACTTCAAAACCAATTGAAGTATAAACCCTGCATCTCGTATTAGGGTCCTATTTAGTGAAGCGAAATTCCCTATTTGAAGCCCCTAATGGCATAGCCTTCACCATTAGAAAGTGATATATATATACATATAACCTCTATATATCAATTGGGTCAACTATGATTCAATATTCATTGTGTATCGAAACTTGAGTCGTTAGACCCTATATTCCTGATAGTATTTGTTATGATCTTGTATAGAATTCTAGATTAGACAAGTCCAAGTATTAAACTTAAAATCATTCCATTGAATATTTAAACCAGATATTCATCTTGGCTCTCGACAACATGGATAATAAAATCTTTAAGTCTAGTCTATTCTCTAAAGACTCTTCGTCCTTTATTCTGACTTAACATTTGTGGTTGTTGATGCAATTACTATCGAGGTTGACCTTCCGTGTTTATTCGTTCTCCGAAGACTAGTTAGCTTGTTTAGTGATTCGAGAAGAGCGTCACACCTAGCTTCCCAGGCCATCTATTAGAACAACAAACTAACTTATGTCTCTCGCTTATCTTGATCACAACATATATCAAATGATGTTCCTAGCAATATATCTACGTTCTCGATTTTCACACAATAAATCAATTTCTTCAGGAAATAAAAACATAATTCATATACTATATACTTACAGAGCTCTTGCAGGGTCGCTGGAAGGTCGTGAACCATATATTCTTGTCCTCTCTGATACCATAGTTGTAACGCCCCAAATATTTAACTTGAAAATTTTGGAATAATTTTTTTTTCTAAAACCACAACGGAAATGTTTTATTAATCCATCAGTCAAATAATTTGGGCAAGTTACAGGTGATAATACAGACTCAATAATATTAGGCGAATTAAAACCTTGCCTTGAAATTTTACAAGTCATAAATGACAAATTTAATGAATTTATTGAAGACAGAGTTCCTCAGGACATCCAAAGAAGATATGGTCTCATGGCCCATCCACAACGACGACTGCAATTGCCCATCTTTATTGGTTTCCTGAAAAATATTAATTCAGAAGGGGTCAGACTCCCCTGTCTGCGTAAGAAGCATTATATTTATATGTGGTGCTCAGTGTCCTGTGTACAAGTATGTGCAACAACTACAGATATAACCAGCATAGAAATTTATATCATTCTAAGAAAATGATTATACTTTCTAATTCATGATATAGTGCAAAAGATGACTGAACTAAAGATACAATTATTCACATTAGCATAATCTGTAGATTCTACAAGTTTTACGAAAGACATATCAACAATTCACGATTCCTCAAGAATGAGTATTTCATTTAACTTAATATATTTAATGTTTATCTTACTCTTACCCTGTGGGTACGCACAGGCATAGACCTCGTAGCGGACCGAGACCATACGGGTGTTTTTTTTTTTAATAACCCGTATGACTAGCCGTACGGATATCCAAAGGGGACGGTCAGTGACCGAGAGAGAACTCCCCAGTGGCTAGAACAAAAATTAGGATGCACCCTGTACTTCTGCAGAAGACTTGGATCTACCACCTAGGACGCACTGGTAGTCCTGGTCCCCTAACTTCGTGGACTGGGGACCCAGTGAGACGCCTAGCTCTCACGAAAACAAGAATGTCCACGAAGCTTGTACCACCTACCCTCTCCGAGGTAGATCATGGGTCCAGTAACATACACCATCTTTCAGGTGTACCCAGAGCCCGAAGAATCCGGTAACATATACCGTCTTTCAGGTATACCCAGAGTCTCAAAGGTTTTATATTTCATTTTACAATTTTCTTTATAACCAAGTGCGAGCTATCACACTACGAGGGGTCCGGTAACATATACCTTCTTTTAGGTATACCCAGAGCCTCATATTTGATTTCTCAATTATTTTCTCGTGCGAGTCGTTGCACCACAGAGGATTCTAAAAATCCCGAACCCGCATTGGGGTTCACACACATCATATGTTCTTATATTTTTTTTTTGTCAGGGTGCCATGAACACCATCAAGATAGTATCTCTTGGAATAAGGCTTGACTCGGAGCCCACAGTCATCATCTAAGTTAGGAGCAAGGGTGTATGCACTTGCCTCCCGCGTACCAAGCCACCCACGCGGCTTAATATATATATATATTTTACAGGCTCCTGCATGATTTGGTAAAACCTTAGGCACGCTCCAGCACCATGAACCATTGACTAGAGGTGGTCTTATAGTTACCACCATGATGTAGGAGACCCGAAACATGTAACCTCTTTAACGCCACTGGTTCAGAAGGAGTTGGACCACTTGGTATGGTTATCACCCTCACTGGTACAAGGCTACAACTACCGGTTTGAGAAGAGTTAGACGCTGTGGCTGCACCATACCTAACCATATTCCGGATGCCTACTGCCCACATGGTCCATTCAGTATTGCGGCCATGGTATGAGCCGAACCAGACTGGAGTCAAAACGACCCCAGCCCAAAACCTGGTATGGGCACTGCTAACTATGGCACACCCATACCTATTGAAAATTTAGCATCGGTATTCAGCCCAACACGTCACAAAAGATTGGTGTTCCAGTCCTACTTTGGCATGGCCAATTTCATCACCAATGCTGAAATACTACTAATTTAGCCTACTATCCCCACACGATGGTAGGAGCCACCATCCGATTTAACCCCACAGTGGGTTGGGTTCACTCCAACAAGGAACAAGCGAACCAGCCCGATCTCCCTGCACCTATGTACAGAACCGATTTTAACAACAATAGTATAGGTAGATAACTATATATATATATATATATATATATATATATATATATATATTTTAATATCATCAGTCACACCCCTTCGAGGTGGAAAGTTGTATGGCTGATGCCAATCCAACTTAACTATATATGTTGGTTGTCATACACAGCATAAAAGAAATCTTCACTTCTCATGTTAAATGGTGGTAACGTAATCACCACAATGCATGTTACAACAAGGAGCTAATATACATGCTTTTACAATTACATCTATGCACATAATTTTCTTTGATTGAAAACAAGAACCTTTATGACAGTCCAACGTTCAGCCATAGGTGAAGAAAAAGAAGCATTTAATTAATGCTATGTCATACACATATAAACCTCTTTAATGCTTTCCTAAATTGCAGATTTCATTAAACAAGAACTACCGTAATCGACCTGTGCATTAGCATGATACAACAGGGATGAAACAAGTTGTTTGTGCTATATTTCTAATATATAAATTTCTGAACTTACAAACCTGAAGATCTATATATTTCTATCCTGGTACTCTTGTATATATATGTATCTATTATATGTATAGCAGTTTTACACCAGCATCAATAAGGTTACACGATGGCATGTGACGGCTCCCTTCAGCCTGTTATTGTTTTAATTTTTTTTTTTATATATGAAATTTTATAATGTTCAGCATGCATAAGGTTGTGCGTAGGTAAGATTCTACCTAACGTTTTTTTTTTCCAGAATTGTCTTGGTCTGTATTCATTACAAAATATGCAAACCAGCTTGCATATACTGCTGAATGCTTAACTCCATCATAGTGATTGGCATACAGGTGCACGCCCATACATATAGCGTAACCAAATCAACGCCCACTCACAGTGCTGACTCGGGTATAAGCGTGTAGCAGTAAGACCCAGCTTACTCAATGCCCATCATGGCCAAAACCATTGGCAGGACCACTGCGTTCCATCATATAGACGGATAGGTGGCTCAACCCCAAACACAAGTGGCCTCAATAATCTTATGGTCTGCATAAGTCGATGGTGTTGTCGCAAACAACCTTGGTGGTGCTGCAACAAGGTGGTGCTGTAACAAGGTTGTGCTACAGGACATCGAACACTTGCACAAATAAAATATAATACTCCTTACCTCGTTCGAAGCTTTGACCGACAACGATGGTGGTTTTTTTTTTCCCCACGTTGGAGCACACTTGGTCACGAAGAAGAAAACTTTCACCTTCCAACAATGGTGGTTGTACACAAGAGAGAGAGAGAGAGAGAGAGAGAGAGAGAGAGAGAGAGAGATGGGTAGTCTCGTGTGGCTCCCCATCATAATTAATGTTCTCATTTAATTCCCCCCCTTCTTAGGGGAGTTTCAAATATTCAATTCTCAACCCTCATCCCACGTTTTTGGTGGGTGTATACATTTCCTAAATTGCCCCCACTTACCTTCAACACAAGTTTCTCTAACTACTTTTGTTGTTTGCTTTATTGGTACCCTCCCCCATTTGGTGGGATTTTCCTTATTTCTTGAAAAAAGTGGAGTTCAAACCAACTCCCACACGTTTTTGGTGGGAGGTGGTTATGAGATAGCAGTTTTTTTTTTTTCCCTACATTATCCCCTTTTTGTGCAAAAAGGAAGAATCCATGCACAAGGGGTTTTGAACCGGGGTCATCAACCTACGGGGTAACGAGCCCCACCACTTGTGCTACACTATTTTTCGTTGTAAATTCGTGCAACCAAATTATATTTAACCTCGTTATGGCGGAATCACTTAAGTTAATAAAATGTTTTCTTTAGTAAAAATGTTTTAGCACTCAAGGGATTTGAACTTGAGACCTCTACCCTGTGAGTCCATTGTCCTGACCACTGCGCCAACTCTTCTTTAGTTTCTCCTTCTTGCAACTAAATTCTTTTATATATAAACTGGTTTTCGATGAATCTCAAAATACGAGTTGGATAAAAATTATATTTTAGATCTTCTGAACTTTCTAACTACGTTTCTGGATCTTGATTGTGGTTCGACCCCATTTGGATCCCTTAAGATCCAATTGGATTATAATTGGGTTTCGGATCCATCCAGGATATGAATCCATTCGTCGTATTCGAATCCAGATATTGGATCCAGTTTGGATTCAAGATCCATTTGGATCGAATCTATATCATTTTATCGTATTTATTTCAAAGGATTTTATCTTTTATTTAGTTTGATAATTATTGAAATTTTGCAGGTTTTACATTAGTATAAGTATGCACAGTATGTTTTGTGAAAGAAATAAGCAATGGAAAGATATTTTTGAAGAATGAGCTTAAAAGAATAGAGCTACGTTTAGTTGTTGATGTCTTCGTGAATCCTAGTAGTGGAACTCAGACACGAGATGAAGTGTTTGAGTCTCTTGACGAAAAGGATAACGAAGGAGATCATCTTCTTGTCTAGTTGATATCTGTGGCCTTTGTAGTTCAAGTAAGTAGAATCTGAAGGGTGTTTTACACCTGGTGCCCCAAAGCCAGCTGGTTTGGGAGCCACCAGTTCGAAAACTTGTTAATGGACTGCATAGAAAGCCTAAGAGATAGAGACATTGCACATGACGAGAGAAAGACTATACGTAAACTATTAGAATAGAAGGTCTAGTGACTCGAGCAAGTAAGTCCGAGGAATACTTTGTATCTAGTGCCCTAAGGTCGGCCGGCCTGGGAGTCACAGACCCAAAGCTCGCTACACGGATCACGAAAACTGATTATTCGAAATAGTGCTCATGTGAGAAGAATGCTCAAAAGAAAAAAAATATTTTGAAAAAGGGTGAAAAATGAATGAAAAAGAATGTGCTGAATGAGAAAAATTTCATTGCTTAGGCATATGTGTGTATTACTGTGCAGAAAATATACAAGTGAGGATAAATGAGTAAAACATGAGAATACTTGACTTTCTGAGAAAAATCATAAAATAGTTACAATGTTAGAAAAGTGAAGGAAAAAGAATTTTTACTGTGGTGGCATGAGATTTTTAAACTTGTTTTGAGAATGTCAATTACATGAAATATTTGTTCCAACTGTTTTCTTAATAGCCTAATATTTTCGAAAAATCATCCTTGCATTTCATTGATGTTTGTGGGTAGCATCTCTGCAAACCCCTCACGAGACCTTACTCGTCCACTGGTGTAAGCCAGGGGTTTAAAGGGCTTATTGTATACGCTAAATGCAACCGTGATTCCTACGAAAGTGAGTTAGTTTATGCATTCATGTTTAGCATTTCTTGTCTCTGTTGCATAGCATAATTAGGGTTTGTTAAGCGACTAACAAACATTCAAGCATAGGGGTATTTGATGATGCATGAAATGCACATCATGCTAACAAGTTTTTCATGCATTTTGTGACGAGTTTAAGGTTTTAAACCCATGTTTAGATGCATTTTGATATCAAGGGGTTGTGGTTCGAATTTCAGAGAAATCAGAGTTAAAATGAGAGAGTTATGGCGATTTCAGTGTTTGGGCATGGATTTCGAGGTGGATCGGATCCATATCCGACCCAATTAGGCTGTTTGGACCTTGGATCAACCTTTAGAAAGCCCAAAATCCAACCCACACGCATATCCATATCCATTTCAGAAAGTTTTGCAGAAAACCCCTCAGAAAGTGGCGCCTAGTAAAATAATTTTTTATAACCTTGTTTCTGAAATTCCAAAAAGTATAAATATACTTTTTAGAAGAACCCTAGGCGTCTTTGGCTTAGATTTGATGCCCCCTACAGTGCCTCTATCTCCAGCATTGTCTCCTCTTGCATTCCATCACGTTTTGGCCATTGAAGACCGGTTTATGCTTGGAAATGAAGCATATTTTGATCTCTCTTGTTACTTCTATGCATTTCTTCTTCTTCCTTGCTGCATTTTTCACCATTTTCGGTATTTTTGCAGGTGTAGCAGAGGTGGAGACTACTAACCTTGATTGGTAGTGCGAAACACACCCTCAAGGTGAGCCGGCCCTACCTCCATCCGATTTTTTGAGCCCTCCGATCGCGAATCGGCGCCCATCCCATCCTCGGTGGATCTCCAACGTGTTGCAGCTGCAAAAGTTTTGTTCTTGGTGAAGTTCCAGCATCCTCGAACCGTTCGGGACGTCAAGACCAAGCCACTGTCCGCTCTTCTTCTTCCCCACGATCGTCGGATCGCCCGAGAGGTAGGTCTTCTTCTTCCTTTTCTTCTAGCTAAAACCGAATTGTGTGTGTTGATTTTCTTTTATTATTTTCTGGGTGTTTCTTGTTTTTCTTTTTGTTTCAACCTTAGAATAGATCCCGTGCACAGACCAGCACGTTAGATTAGGTTTATTTCATTGTTTGATTCGTTTGAGTCTTGATTTTCAACATTTTTCACCCAAATCGTGAAAATCGGCTAGATCCTCATCTAGCCGATTCTTCAAGTCTGTCTAGCGTGTTTTACTGTATTGTTTTTACATAAAAAGCATTTGACAAAGTTTTATTTCATGTTAGTGCAGTCGTTGGGTTTGCTTGTTTCGTGTTTCAATTAAATAGAAAATAAAAAAAAATCGGCTAGATTATTTCTAGCCGATTCTTGTGTTTTATAAAATTATTCATGGTTTTTTTTCTGTAGTTTTGCTGTTTGATATGTGTGTACTCTGTTGTTTCCAGTATTATTCATTTTTGTTTTAGGGGAAGTTGGATTTCTTAGGGTGTGAGAGTTTATGCCAAAATCGTTGAATGAGAAGTTGAAATTAGGGAAGTGCGTGTGATTCCATTATGGATGTCGTGTAGTTTGTTTTTCAATTGCAGTTTGTAAGTTTGTGTGATTCAAGTTCAACATGTTTGGGTCTTTTTAAATTTTGTTTTGATGTTTAAATGTTTTTGGTAGTGTGTTTCATTGCTAAAAATACAAAAATCGAGTTTTCTTTTCTTTGTGTTTTTGATTGATGTGTTCAGCCGGTTGTAGGTCTGCTATTTAGTTTAGTTTAGTTTTTTTTTTTTAGTATAATTGTTGATGCAAGCTTAAGTTAGATTTTCATCGTGTAATAGAGTTATTAGTGATTAGTTTAAAGTCTGAGTATTTTAGTCTATGCGTGTATTTAGGTGGCTGTTTATTGTTCATGTAATTTCCAGCATCATATTTAGATAATGTGTTTTTGTTTAGTGTAATTAGATTCATTAGGGTCTTGTGTAAGTTAGATTTGTCCTAAGCATAATTTCCTTTGATTAGTTTTGCAATTCTATTTTAATTAAGTGAAAATTTCTAGTGTTATTTAGGTCTTCTTCTTCCCCAAGGAGGGGCGGCAGCCATTAGAGCTCCATTCGAGCTCTAGTCTATTCTTGGTAGGTCTTAGAATTAGGTAAGTTCATTATGGTGTCTAGGTTCAATGAATTAGGTTTAATGCTTTAGACATTTTTAGGATTTCATTTAAGTAAGTCTTGAATTAGGTGTAGCATTTAATTCTAGAAAATCATGTTTTCTATTTGCGTCTTTTCATTACCTAGGTAAGTTTTAAATTCCTTAGCCTAGAAAATAGCTTCAAGTAGGGTTGACGAGTTTTGAGAAGGAAGGCAATTAAGGTAATTGAATTTGAAAACGTTTTTGGAAATAGTGGATTCTTCAAAAATCGTGGGGAGCATTTAAAGAAAGGATTAAATTTTAATTGTCTTTTAAAAAGGAGTTACTTACTTAGCTTTAGAAAGTGATTTTGAAAGTTAATTAAATTTCCAAATTTGGTGTCCACGATTTCAAGAAAGAAATAATTGCAATTTAATTCTATCTTGGAAAGCCAAAATCGTGGGGTTCTCTAGGCTGGACGTTTCCCTTTTCCAAAGTGGACTTTAAAGCTATTTAAGGATTGTAACTCCCCATTTAATTGGACGATTTTTGATAATCCAACTTTCTAGAATTCGATAATTGATATTTATTACCTTCTTTTTCCAACCTTCTATATTAAATTCGTTTAGATTTGAATTAATTTTAGGTTAGTGAGTAGGTTACTCATTAGATATGCCTTAAATAGGGGTTAATTTACTCTAGTAGGCGTGTAGTTAGTGTATTTAATTATTCATTCTCATTTTAGGTGGTTAATTAATTAGATTTACATTATTAGGTTACTAAAGTAGTCAATCTAACCACGCTAACCTAGGGGAATTGAGTATCTAGACCTAGTCAACCTAGTCAATCTAGTTGACCCAGTTAGTTGAGTCAAACCGAGCCTAGCCTAGTCAAAACCAAACCCAGTTAGCTAAGTCAAAACCTAGTCTGAGTCACAACCTAGCCTAAGTCAAGTCCTAGACCAAACCTAACCCAAACTGAACCTATATAAGTCAAAACCGAGCCTAATTGAGTCAACCGAATCTAGTCTTAGTCAAATTTAGTCATTCTAGTTGACCCAATTAGCCAAGTCAAGACCTAGCCCGAGTCGAGCCTAGCCAAGTCAACTGAACCTAGTTGAGCCTAGCCAAGTCAACCGAATCTAGTTGAGTTAACCGAACCTAGTCGAGTCAACCGAGTCAACCAAGTGAACATAACCCTAGTCCTATCCTAAACCCGCAGCCTTTGGTCTTTAGTAGCTTCATTTCATTTAATTGTAACTCATATTGATTTTAGACTAATTATTTTAGTTATTTGGTCTAGTTATACTGTAGAAGTGTGTATGCGTAAGTTGTATTTGTTTCTAGTGGGTGATTTGTGTATTTCGATTATTACAATAGTATTTAGTTAGTATTTAACTTAGTTAAATAGATGTGCATCTTTTTTATTAGCTTAGTTGCATTTGCATCATTATTTTAGCTTAGTGTTAGTCATAAATTGCAATTTACGGTTATTCTTTAATTCCTTTAGTAATAGTGCATTCAATAGCAGCATATACACTGTCAAGTAGTCTCATTTAGATTGCATTAGGGTTATTTTGCATTCTTAGTGTTCAAAATAGAGTTATTTAGTGAATAGTGCACTTAAAGAAAAACCCGATTTTTGCCATATCGTACTGTCGTTATTTTATGTGCAAAAATTCTGAGTTTTTAGATAATTCTTTTTTATTCACTTTATTGGTGTGTTAGCTGACTGCAGACCAAATTTCAGCTCAATACGAGTTAGTTTGGTCTGATTTTTAAGCGTTTTGTGAAAACCGCTTTTTCTGGTTTTTAAATTTCGGGACTTTCGATATCCTGATTTTTCCCAGTTTTGAAATGCTTATATCTGGAGTTCCAGATATCGTTTTTTCATTCTGTAAAAACTGTTAGATTATTTAATCTGTTAGTTACAGAACAGAACAAATTTTGGGAAAATCGGACCTTGTTTGCTTTGTCAAACAGTGGGTTTCCGACAAGCTGTTAGAACTTTATGTTACACTAGTTAGGGGCATATTTGTAATTTCTTTAGTTTCGGCATTTTAGGACTGTTTTCAGTATTTTCTGCATCTTAGGAGCTGCATATGCATCATACAGCATTGTTAGAATTAGTTTAGCTGATTTTTGAATTAGTGTAATATTTTATTTAATTATTTTCTCATAACTATAATTTGTTTTGCTAATTCGTGAAAATTAGATTTAGTTTCATTTTTAGTTTGCATTATTAGAGTAAATTACTAACTTTTCATTTTCCTTTGTTTTAGGTTGAAAAGCATATTCATTTTTTCAGGGTTCATTGGTCACGTGCGAAGATTGTCTAATTGGCGAAAGGACCAAAATACCCCTGGTGTGCAACTGAAGAGTGGACTGCTTTTTCAATCCTTTTAGTGATTAATTGTATTTTAATTAGCTGTGTAATTGTAGATTGAAATTTGTAATTAATAAATTAAATTTTGAGAAATATTCTGAGCAATTCCTGTTCCCTGAGGATTCGACCCGTACTGACCACTTTGTGGAAAGTCGGTTTTTATACTTTTGGTTGACGATTTTCCAAAGTTTTTATTGAAAATTATTGTTTTAAAAATACCATTTCAAAATACCAACCAATCCGCATTCTAGAAAGAACCGTGGAAACGGGCCGCGATTGGCACGAGAAGATGCATGACGCACTTTGGGCGTACCGAACCACCATTCGGACCCCAACCAATGCTACTCCTTCAGAACTTGTTTATGGGACCGAGGTAGTATTACCTCTCCATGTTCAGAAGCCCACTCTCAAGTTCGTGTCGCTCATCGAACTTCCGCTTGATCAATATCAACGGCAGAGGTTGGTACAACTTGATCTGTTAGATGAGAAAAGGCTCAATGCGGCAGAGCACGCTCAGGCCTATCGTCAGAGGATAGCTCGGCACTACGCCAAATCAGTTATTGAGAGAAGATTTCAAGTTAATGATCTTGTGGTCAGATCAACAGCTCATCTCAAGCATCAGCCGAAGGGCAAGTGGTCACCCAATTGGGAAGGCCCTTATGTAGTTAAAGAGGCGCTGCCCCGCAATTCCTATCGTTTGATCAACGCAGATGGAGTGAAACTGCCAGATCCTATTAATGCTCTGCATTTGAAGAGATTCTACACTTAAATTGTTCAACATAGCCTTTTGTACTCTTCAAAAATCTTTTTCAATAAAGCAATCAATCTTCCATTGAATTCTCACATTCTTCTCCCTGATACTGGGGCATTTTTATTTTGGATCTATGCTCATTTTCCTTCATCATATGCAGGCAGGATCAGGCGAATCTTTTTCTAAAAATTTTATCAAATTTTTGATTAATATTGTTATCTTTATTAATTGCATTCATTTCATTTTCCAATTTAATCCAGTTTTCATCCAATTATTGCTAAGTTTATCAATTTTGTCAGATTTTATCAAGTTTTATCAAATTGATCTTTTCTTTTTTTCAACCCTTTCAGGTTAAGGGATAAACCTGATGCCTCTTTCCCATGAGGTATTCTTTTATTTATTTTCCCCTCAGGTTAAGGGAAAAACCTGACCCTCGTTGTCCGAGGTGTTCCCATTCAGGATAAGGGATAATCCTAAAATCCCTCGTAGGAGCAATAAAGCTACTTATGAGGATTCTTTTGTAAATACCAGTTTTGTCAACCTTTATTGATTCTCTAAATTTATATCAATTTCTCTTTATTTATTTTTCTTAAATTCTATTCTTTTCCCCATTCAGGATAAGGGATAATCCTAAAACCCCTCGTGGGAACAACAACGCTACGTGCGAGAATTCTTTTGCAAATACAAGTTTCATCAAGCTTTATTGATTTTTTAATTTATATCAATTTCTCTTCACATCAAATTCTATTCTATACTCCTTCAGGATAAAGGAAAATCCTGAAGCCATCATAAATAGGTTCGAATCTTAGGACATCTTGGGTCAAGGATCTCAAATAAATCTCTCATCTTCATTGTCGGAATCTATTCATACATTTTGTCAATCCTTCTAAAAATCCGACTCTTGGGTAGAAATTATTTCCTTCCTGTCTGAGTTCCGACTCAGGTTTTTGTTTTGTTTTTTGTTTTCATCTTTTGTTTTTAAGATCTGGGTTCCGACTCGGGTTCTTTTCTTTTTTATTTATTATTATATCATTTGAAGTTTCGAGTTCTGACTCGGACTTCCTATCGGATTCAACGCTCGTGTTGGAACCGATCGTACCCTTGACGATTCGAGTTTTTCAAAACTCGGGTTCTTCCATTTTTATCATTATTTTAAAGATCCGGGCTGCGACTCGGGTTTTCCCTTTTCATATATCGTTTGAAGTCTCAAGTTCCGACTTGAACTTCCTTTTGAATCCAATGCTCGTGTTGGACAAATCGTTGTCTTGAGAATTCGAGTTTTTTTCAAATTCAATTCTCACTTATTTCTTATATTTGAAAACCGGGTTTCGACTCGGATTTTCCTTTTTGTATATTCTTATTTTTGAAGTCTCAAGTTCTGACTTAAACTTCCTTTTGAATCCAATGCTCGTGTTGGACAAATCGTTGTCTCGAGAATTCAAGTTTTTCAAACTCAATTCTCACTCATTTCTTGTATTTGAAAACCGGGTTCCGACTCGGATTTTCCTTTTTGTATATTCTTATTTTTGAAGTCTCAAGTTCCGACTTGAACTTCCTTTTGAATCCAATGCTCGTGTTGGACAAATTGTTGTCTCGAGAATTCAAGTTTTTCAAATTCAATTCTCACTCATTTCTTGTATTTGAAAATCGGGTTCCGACTCGGATTTTCCTTTTTGTATATTCTTATTTTTGAAGTCTCAAGTTCCGACTTGAACTTCCTTTTGAATCCAATGCTCGTGTTGGACAAATCGTTGTTTCGAGAATTCGAGTTTTTCAAACTCAATTCTCACTCATTTCTTATATTTGAAAACCAGGTTCCGACTCGGATTTTCCTTTTTGTATATTCTTATTTTTGAAGTCTCAAGTTCCGACTTGAACTTCCTTTTGAATCCAATGCTCGTGTTGGACCAATCGTTGTCTCGAGAATTTGAGTTTTTCAAACTCAATTCTCACTCATTTCTTGTATTTGAAAACCGGGTTCCGACTCGGATTTTCCTTTTTGTATATTCTTATTTTTGAAGTCTCAAGTTCCGACTTGAACTTCCTTTTAAATCCAATGCTCGTGTTGGACAAATCATTGTCACGAGAATTCGAATTTTTCAAACTCAATTCTCACTCATTTCTTATATTTGAAAAACCAAGTCCTGACTTGGATTTTTGCTTTTGTATATCCTCATTTTCTCAAAGTTCCGGTTTGAATTTCCCCTGTCAATCTAATGCTCATATTTGGATCAGAGTTCTCCTTGAACTTTCCCTTTCAGGTTAAGGGACAAACCTGAATTTCCCCTTCAGGATAAGGGATAATCCAGAAACACCGGCAATCATTCTCGCTTAAATCTCAAGTGTCTTCGAATGTCGGTCTCATTTTCAACTCTCCTTTTGAAAAACTCAGTGCTCGTGCTGGTATGCATTTTCGAAAACCCAGTGCTCGTGCTGGGGTGCATTTTTCAAAAACCAGTGCTGGTGTGCATTTCGAAAACCCAGTGCTCGTGCTGGTATGCATTTTCGAAACCCAGCGCTCGTACTGGGGCATTTTTCAAAATCCAGTGCGCATGCTGGTACATCTAGCGCTCGTGCTAGTGTCTGGCTGACTGATTAGTTGGCCCTCCAGGTTCAGTCTTTGCACTAACCATTCATCAAAACTCAAGCTCTAAATTCTCAATTTCAACCTTCGGGTTACCATTTTTTATCAAGAAATCAATCTTTTTCTCTTGCGAAGGACCCTCTTCAGGGAGAGTTCGAGGGAGCTCGTTCCTTTCGCATGCAACCATCTTTCGTTCGCAAGAACCCTTTTCTAAGGAGAGTTTGAAGGGACTCGTCTTCTTCGCGAACAGTTTGCAAAACAACAACCAACTCTACACAAAAGACCCCTTTTTTTAGGGAGAACTTCGATGGAAGCTCGTTTCTTTTTGTGGCCCCCATTTTTCTCATCTTTGGCCAACCCCTTCACAGAGGACCCTCTTCTAGGGAGAGTGTGATAGACTCATTCCCTCTGTGATACTTTCTCAACTTTGATTTTTCGGCCGCCTTTCCATAAGAGAAGCCTAGAGATAGGGAGTTTTGACAAAAACTTAATTTCTCTTCGAAAGTTCCGTTTTGCAAACACCTCCTCTTTCAGGGAAGAGAGGAGTATTTCCAACTTCCCATTCAGATAAGGGCTTAAGCCTGGGTGTAACGCTCCGGATTTCCAAAACAAAGCTAAGTTAAAATTTTCATGAATTTCTTTTTTTTTTTTTTTTCTTTGCAGCGGAACTTAGAAAAGCTTTTAGCAGCGGAATCAGACGATAATGAGTCGTCAGTTTTAGAAAACCCCGAGCACGTTGCAGGTATGTGGCCAAGCAACTCATTACCCACCAAAGTGTTCTATTTTATCGAAAACCACTTGTTTATTACAACATCACTGCTTAGAAAAGCAGTGTAGGTTCAATAAAAGGAAGCAGTACAACTCTGTCTAGAGAAACCCTGGAACTCGATGTCGCCTTGCTTCGCATATCGCCACGCAGGTTCAACACCTGAAATCCCCATAAAACGGGGTCAGAACCACTGATGGTCTGGTAAGCATGCAGTCATACATCCATTCAACTCAAGTACGATAATGACCACTCAGGGTCGCAATGCGCAATAACGACGCTCAAGCCTCCAAGACTTAGCGTATATCGCAAGAGCCTCCGTAGGGCTATGAGTTGAACATCCGCTCGAGTCCTCATGACTTAGAGCAAGCCTTTTCAGGGCTGTGATTTGAATAGCCGCTTAAGTCCCCACGACTTAGCCATGACCTCTTCTGGGTCTCAAAGTGATGTCTAGCTCAAGTCTTCATACTTGGCACATCCGTATCCCACACATCTAAGGACAACTCTTCGAGATTCGCTTAGTCGTGCGGATACAACACGGGTCTTTGCCCAGTCGGTCCAGTAGTATACCGAACATGACACCTTCACAAAGGTTATGCAGGACTGACTCAACACGTCATCCACTCATACATCCAAAGCATCGCTGAACCTAAGCTAATGCATTGTTTCGATAATTAACCGCTCCCGCCTTTGGTCCGCAGGTAGAGCTATTGTCTGGGCATCAACGCAACGTTCTGGGGGTTGATTATTCTATGTATTTTAGATACCCCAGAGGCCTGTTGACCCTATCCATAGTAGGGCAGTGTGTTTCAACTGGGAGAATCCTACTAGGCCCATATTCGGATGCATCCTCTACTTGCAGTAGTTGGGTTCAATCCTTAGATCTTAAGGATAACCACGACCCCAAAACCCATGAGTGACTGAGGCCATCGTGGACTCTATCAGGTCCAAAGTAAAATACATGTCACTCAAGGCTGTACCATCACTGTCATTCCACAGTGAGCATAATTCCTGAAGGGGTCTGCCAGTCTTACAATTACTTGGACAGAATCTGCATGCCATTTAGGCAGCCCGTGCTTTCAGCACTACGGAAGTATGTACCCGACCCCATTCAGTCTTCCCCAACACAGTCATTACTGAGGGGGTACCCCTAACACGATTTTCAACCGCGGGGTATGTGCGACCTTAAGTCTTATTCATATGCATGCATAACACCGCTCTTTGGCACTTCGGCCACCACGAGCATCACACCTCTTTGGGTGAAAACAACACACTCTGGCTCTTCGGCCCTTACGAGTCTGGTTGTGTAACCGTTCTCAATGAGCATGCATATGACTCGATCTAAATAGATCGGCTACTCGGCGTATTTTTACGCAACAAGTCCAAACCTAGCCAAGGCGCAACCTCTACTCCGGCTCAGCGGCCCTTACGAGCAAGGTGCCCTTGCAGGCACAAGGATACGAGCCGATCTGGCATTGTTCCATCAACGGACATCATTATGCCGTTCCATTGGTCTCGGCAGCTCTTCTGCCGACCATTTCGTCAGCACCTCCCCTGCTCTACCGGCAGTGGTGCGACGAACCCTTCTACGTTGTAGAGTGCAAACCATGAACTGGGTAGCACTCTGCTATATGTCAGAGTATCCTGCTACGTTCTTTCTAAGCTATTCTTAGCTTCTTCAGAAATTTCAGCAGCACTTCCTCTCTTTTACGGAGAAAGCGTGCGTTTCTTTTATCCATTTCAGCGGCATCTCCCCTCTTTGCTAGGAAATCGCCACGCTTAATTCGGGAAATGGATGCGCACCGTTGTGCGTACTTTGCATCCATCAAGGTTGCAGGAACCCTTGGCCATAGCCAGGCCATACGTAATTGACTTAGTCTTTACGTAAAGAGCATTTTGCCAAAAAGCGAAGCCTTTCCAATAGGGGCTTCATTCGTCAAGCAGAATCTTGAACGAGGAGCAGTCAAGGAATCGCATGGGCGATTTGGAGTTTGATCTCCATTTGAACGCTCATTTATGCGCTATATATGTAGTATAAGCAGAAGCCTGTGCTTTATACAGCTGCGGCGTAAAGAAATGCATATACTATTGTTCAGGGTGTGTAACTGAACGAAATATTCTACACATATAACAAAGCAGAAGCCTTGGCATCGTTCGACGCGACGGCGTAAGTAAATACATTGCAGAAAGCAAGAGCCTTGGCATCGTTCGACGCGACGGCGTAAGTAAATGCATAATCGAAAGTGCAGTAATCGGAAGTGCAGAAAACAGGGAGCCTTGGCATCATACGACGCGACGGCAAAGGTAAATTACATAGCCTGTGCGATATAAGACGCGTCGGCAGAATCAGCAGATATACACCTAGATCCGAATCCAACGATAGTTACGAGGCGAGCGGGTGAACACCGAAGTGTTCTGAAGGGCTCAACCAAGAACTAGGGCGAGATACCATTTTAAAAACGCATATACTGCGTGTTTGAACATAGATATATCCGACGATAGTTACGAGACGAGCGGGTGAACACCGAAGTGTCCAAAAAGGGCTCAATCAAGAACTAAAGCAAGATACTACTTCAGAAAGTATATTCTATATACAAACAATCAAATACTTGAGAGAGATGGATCAACGAAGCGAACTTACTTCAAATTGTGGAAGAAACAGCTCCGGGTTGCTTTTTTGGCTTCGAGCCTTCTTTCGAGAGGTCAGACTAAGTCAGATGAAGCTGACTTAGTTGAGAAAGAGATAGAGTAGGTCAAGCTACTCAACCTAAGTGGTTTGAACCAAACAGGGTTCGATCCAAGTCAACTGGGTTCAGCAGGTTCGAACTCAGCTCAAGTAGGCTAAGTCTGGGTTCTGAAATCCAAACCGGAATCTGGACCAAAAAGGACTTTGACTTTGACTTTAAACCCAACTAGGTTCAAGTCAAGTCAACTGGGTTTGGACCAGGTCAAGTGGGTTCAGACCAAGGTCAGGTGGGTTAGGACCAGGTCAGGCAGGCTCAGGCTAAGTCAGGCAGGCTCAGACCAGGTCAGGTGGGCTCAGGTGGGCTAGGCTAGGTAGGGGAGGTTTTAGGAGAGAGAGAGAAGGCAAGAGAGAGAGGGGGGGTCGAAATTATGAGAAGAGAGAGAGTGGGGAGGGCTATTTATAGCCCAAGCCCACCTCCTCTTGGGTTTTTCCATGCCCCTTTTACCCCTTGGCTTCTTTTAAATTCCTGGAGGTTCCTTTTGAGGTGGGGCCGACAAGATATTTCCATAGGATATTTTGTGGGTCCCACAAGATATTTTCTGAGGAATATTTCTGTGGGTCCCACCAATATTTCTGTGGGTCCCGCAAGAATTTCGGGTTTCCGGCAATTTTTTCCGAAAAATTCTGAGTACGCCATTTTCTTCGTATTGACGTAACTAAGAAAGTTGGCTCGTACGAATCTATTGATTTCATTTAGTTAGGAAGTTATGGCTTCCAGAGTGTTTGAGCATATATTCGCAATTCGACGAATATCCTAAGTATAACTGGCTCGCAGGAATTGATTTGTTTCGCATTCTGAGAAGAAATGCTATTTTTACCGGTAAATACCTCATGAATTTTATTCAGATTTTTTTGAAAAATTGCGGGTCTTACATCATTACCCCCTTAAAGGAATTTCGTCCGCGAAATTCAGCTAAGAGTACAAGGTGAAGAGTTCAGGATATTTATCCCGTATATCCGATTCGGGCTCCCAAGTGCAATCATCGATTCCATGATGCTGCCACCTCACTTTAACAAGTGGAATGACCTTCGTTCTTAGCACTTGCTCCCGTCGGTCCATGATCTCCACTGGCCTTTCTTCTACCGTCATATCTTCTCGGATGTCAATGTCTTCATGTTGAATGACGTGAGAAGGATCATGAACGTACTTTCTAAGCATTGATACGTGAAATACATCATGTATTTGCGCGTATTGTGGTGGCAATGCTACTCGGTAGGCAGTCTATCCGATCCGGCTCAAAACTTCGAAGGGACCAACGAATATGGGGCTGAGCTTCCCCTTCTTTCCAAAACGAAACACACTCTTGGTTGGAGAGACCTTGATAAAAACCTTATCTCCAACCGCAAAAACGAGTTCCCTACGCCGCTGATCGGCGTAGCTCTTCTGTCGACTCTGAGCAGTCAGTAGCTTCTTTCTGACCATGTGGACTTGCTCAGTATAATGCTGCAACACAATGGGCGAGTCCAAGGTTCGCTCACCCACTTCACCCCAATGGATTGGTGATCTACAGGGTCGTCCATACAAGGCTTCATACGGCGCCATCCCAATGCTAGCGTGGTGGCTATTATTATAAGCAAATTCAGCCAACGCTAGGTGGGAATCCTAATCACCTTTCCATTCCAGCATACAGGCTCTTAGCATATCTTCAAGAGTCTGTATGATTCGTTCTGATTGCCCATCTGTTTGGGGATGGAATGCTGTACTGAACTTGAGTTTCGTCCCCAAGGCTTTCTGAAGCTGCTCCCAAAAGTGAGAGGTGAACTTCGGGTCACGATCAGATATGATCGAAATCGGCACTCCATGGAGTCTAACGATTTCCCGAATATAGATCCTTGCCAATCGTTCAGTTGAGTATCGAGTGTTGATTGGCAGGAAGTGAGCAGACTTGGTGAGTTTGTCCACGATCACCCATATTGAGTCATGTTGTCTCTTGGATCGAGGCAATCCAACGATGAAATCCATCGTAATGCCTTCCCATTTCCATTCTGGAATCTCGATCCGTTGCATCTTTCCACCAGGTCGCTGATGTTCGATCTTAACTTGCTGGCAGATCAAACACTTCGAGACAAACGTAGCCACATCACGTTTCATACCCCTCCACCAGTACTTCCTCTGCAAATCTCGGAACATCTTTGTACCTCCAGGGTGAATGGTGTACTTGCTATTATGAGCCTCCTAGAGTACTTCCTGTCTTAGCTCAGGGTTATTTGGAACCCAAATCCTTTCTTTCATCCATATTCCTCCATCTTCTTTCAAATGGAAGAAAGTATCATCTTTTTCAGCACGAGCTTTCAATTCCAAGTACTGGGGATCCTTGAACTGTTCGGCTACGATGCGATCGAGGAACTCAATGTGGATCGTCAAACATGACATTTGGATTCTGCCAGAATCAGCCAAAAATGGCTTCCAGTTGACGAAATCCTCCATCAACTTCCATTGTCAGGTTAGGCTGGCCAGAGTGCCAACAGTCTTGCGACTAAGGGCATCCGCTACAACATTCGCCTTTCCAGGGTGATAGGAAAGCGTGAATTCATAGTCTTTGAGGAATTCCAGCCATCGTCGTTGCCGCATATTGAGTTCTTTTTGAGAAAAGAGGTATTTTAGGCTTTTATGGTCCGACATGACCTCAAATTTCTCTCCATAAAGGTAGTGTCGCCAAATTTTAAGTGCGAACACTACCGCGGCAAGCTCAAGATCGTGGGTTGGATAATTTTTCTCATGGACTCTGAACTGTCGTGACGCATAGGCGATTACTTTGCCATGCTGCATCAACACACAACCCAGACCTTTTCCCGAGGCATCAGTATAAGCAACGAAGCCTCCCTGACCAGAAGGTAAGGTAAGGACAGGGGCAGTGGTAAGTCTCTGTTTGAGAACCTCAAAGCACTCCTTACACTGGTCAGTCCATTCAAACTTGACTCCCTTTTTAAGCAATTTCGTCATCGGTACAGCGATTCGGAAGAAGTCTTGTATGAACTTCCGATAATATCCGGCAAGTCCAAGGAAGCTACGGACCTCAGTGATATTTTCTGGCTGCTTCCAGTCCATCACAGCTTCCACCTTCGCAGGATCCACTGCGATTCCATCTTTTGAGATCACATGACCAAGGAACATCACTTTGTCTAGCCAGAATTCACATTTTGAAAACTTAGCATAGAGTTGGTTATCTTAAAGGGTTTTCAAGACGATTTTCAAGTGCTCCATGTGTTGTTCCTTGTTCTTAGAATATACGAGAATGTCATCAATAAAGATGATGACAAAGCTATCCAAATATGGTCTGAATATCCGGTTCATTAGATCCATAAAGGCAGCAGGCGCATTAGTGAGTCCGAAGGGCATTACTACGAACTCATAATGGCCATATCTCGTTCTGAAGGCAGTCTTAGGTATATCCTTTTCCTTTACTCTGAGCTGATGGTACCCAGACCTGAGGTCGATCTTGGAGAACACCCTCGCTGTTCTGAGTTAATCGAATAAGTCCTCAATCCGAGGCAACGGGTACTTATTTTTAACAGTTGCCTGGTTAAGCATCCGATAATCGATGCATAACCGAAGGGATCCATCCTTCTTCTTTACAAATAGTACCGGGGCTCCCCACGGTGACACACTTGGTCGGATGAACCCTTGTTCCATCAGTTCTTCCAACTGACACTTCAACTCACTGAGTTCAGCTGGCGCCATTCGATACGGGGCTTTGGATATCGGCGCTGTTCCAGGTAAGGATTGAATTCCAAATTCAACCTCACGAAGTGGCGGAAGTCCTGGCAATTCCTCAGGAAATACATTGAGAAACTCCCGTACCACTTCCAAACTCTCAAGGGGTTGGTCGTTGGATTTTTCCACCGAGAGACTTAACAGGAAGGCCACACAACCCTTCCTAAGGTATTTTTGTACCTTAAGTGCTGATATGAGCCTTTTCTGTGGAACAGGTTTGGATAACCGGTATTCCATCTTAGGCAATCCGGGTCGAGATAGAATTACCCTGCCCTCGCGGCACAGAATCTTGGCATTATTCTGAGCCAACCAATTCATTCCCAGAATGACATCGTACTGTATCATATCGATTAGGATGGCATCAGTAGGCAAGTGATGCCCTGCTATCTCAATATCCAATTTTTTTCACACACCGGATATAATTGGTGCGTGAACCCAACGGGTTATACACTTCGATCATTTTATCAATCGGTTGCACCGAAGCGTGGAGTTGTTCGGTGAAATCGTCAGAGATAAACGTATGAGTAGCACCACAATCAAACAAGACGTAAGCTGCATGTCCATTAACAGGTACGGTGCCTTCAATCAGGTCACCATTTTCGACTTGTTCAGTCGTTACAGCATATACACGACCTGCAGCAGGCCTTTGTTCTATTCTAGGTGGAGGTCGTTGAAACTGAGAACGTTGTGGTGCAGGTCGAGAGGGTCCGGCAGATCCGGCATTACTCCTCTGTTCATCTGCAGCCTTCTTGGCGCAATCCCTTATAAAGTAGCCCATCTTGCCACAATATAAGCACCCACCAATGTCACGAGGACATGGCTTTCCAGGGTGGTTCATACGACACCTTGGGCAGCTGAAGTTGGACTGCTGACCATTCGGAGTTGGGTTCTGTCTTGGCCTCACGACTTGTTGAGTGTTGTTCCCTCCTTGGAACTTCTTCTTTTGAATGGGTTGTCGTGAACCCTGGCCACTTGGGAACGTCTTTTTACGATTCCCACCATTCACTATGGGCTTCTTTGCTATGATCACTTTAGATCGCGCCCAATCCTCTTGGATTTTTGAAGCTGCTGCTACCGCATCCTGAAAAGTCGAAGGCATGCTTGTTATCACTCGAGATCGCAGCCCTTCGCATAGACCATTCACATATTTGTCGGCCCTTTCTTGGTCTGTTTCGAACAATCGAGAGCAGTAGCGCTCTAGATTCTGAAATTTGGTGGTATAGTCCATTAGACTCATACCGCCCAGTTCCAACTCCAGAAACTCTATCTTTTTCTTGTTTCTGGAATGCAACGGGAAGTAGTTATCCAAAAAAGTCCTCCGAAAGTCAGTCCAAGGAATGACTTCGACTTGTGAGAACTGGATAAGTTTAGTGGTATCCCACCACTTCCGTGCATTGTCTTTCAACCGATACGTGCCAAAGTTGGTCTTCTTTTCCTCTGGTACTCCCAGTACTGAGAAGGCACGTTCTGTCTCTTCGATCCAACTCTCTGCGAGCTCAGGATCGGCTCTGCCAATGAAAACTGGCGGGTCAAGTTTGAGGAACTTTTCATAAGTCACTCCTCCCAAGTGCTCGTTTCGTGGTGCGACTGGTTCTGGCCTCGTTTCACGGATGGCTGTAACCAGGTTGTTGAGTGTCTCCAACAGGAATCCTTGCGTATGGGACTCCTCGCTTGGTATGGTTCTCCTCGTCGTAGGAGCCATTTATCTATGCATACACAAGCACTTGTTTTTAGTTTCTCGATGTATATGAGGAAGTAAAAGCTTTATTTACTTAATATACATCACATTTACACAAACATCGCCTTAAACAAAACGTCATGCCGCACTGGCAGACTTTAGGCGTTGAGAAACTATATACATGAGTCTACTGACTCCAAAGCATCACCAGTCTCTTTAAGACTTGGATTTCTTTGATGATGACGAACTCCAAAAGGTCCATCTATTGCCACATGACCTTGGAGCAGGCACTACTAGCTTTGGCTTGGGCGGCACTTCCGCACTAGCAAGCGAATATTGGGGATATATGAGGGACTCCAGTCCACTTTCCCAGTCAGCAAGATCAAGACTCTTGGAGTCTGGAATAATGATTGGCGAACAGAAAGAATCCCTTCTTTTGTTCCTGCCATTTAAGCTCGGCATATGTGATGCCGGATGGTAGCTTGGCGAGTGATAGACCTCCGCAGGGAAGTTCAAATCAAAATCCCTCAGCCTTGGTAATTCATCAAAAGATGTTGGGGTATGGTTGCTCCCAACACTAGAGTGATGCGGTCCACTGACACGCGAAGTCTCATCCTTGAGACCCTTTGAAGCCCGCCGACCCATATCGGCGGTATATTTCCTTTGGCATTCGTTGGCGGAATGTCCATCTTCGCCACAGTATTGGCAGTCTTGGACTTCATACGGGCATATCCACTCATCGTGCATGACCTTGCAGCGATAGCAGTATCCACGCGAGTCATGAGTTGCCATCTATACAAAGATGCACCCAGATCAGAACAAAAGTATAAAAACATATACTTACAGTGCGATATCGGGACTATGACGGATCTTGAACCAGGTTTCTCAGACACATGCTCTGATACCAATTCTGTAACGCCCCGGATTTCCAAAACAAAGCTAAGTTAAAATTTTCATGAATTTCTTTTTTTTTTTTTTTCTTTGCAGCGAAACTTAGAAAAGCTTTTAGCAGCAGAATCAGACGATAATGAGTCGTCAGTTTTAGAAAACCCCGAGCACGTTGCAGGTATGTGGCCAAGCAACTCATTGACCACCAAAGTGTTCCATTTTATCGAAAACCACTTGTTTATTACAACATCACTGCTTAGAAAAGCAGTGTAGGTTCAATAAAAGGAAGCAATACAACTCTGTCTAGAGAAACCCTAGAACTCGATGCCGCCTTGCTTCGCATATCGCCACGCAGGTTCAACACCTGAAATCCCCATAAAACGGGGTCAGAACCACTGATGGTCTGGTAAGCATGCAGTCATACATCCATTCAACTCAAGTACGATAATGACCACTGAGGGTCGCAATGCGCAATAACGACGCTCAAGCCTCCAAGACTTAGCGTATATCGCAAGAGCCTCCGTAGGGCTATGAGTTGAACATCCGCTCGAGTCCTCATGACTTAGAGCAAGCCTTTTCAGGGTTGTGATTTGAATAGCCGCTTAAGTCCCCACGACTTAGCCATGACCTCTTCCGGGTCTCAAAGTGATGTCTAGCTCAAGTCTTCATACTTGGCACATCCGTATCCCACGCATCTAAGGACAAATTTTCGAGCTTCGCTTAGTCGTGCGGATACAACACGGGTCTTTGCTTAGTCGGTCCAGTAGTATACCGAACATGACACCTTCACAAAGGTTATGCAGGACTGACTCAACACGTCATCCACTCATACATCCAAAGCATCGCTGAACCTAAGCTAATGCATTGTTTCGATAATTAACCGCTCCCGCCTTTGGTACGCAGATAGAGCTATTGTCCGGGCATCAACGCGACGTTCTGGGGGTTGATTATTCTATGTATTTTAGATACCCCAGAGGCCTGTTGACCCTATCCATAGTAGGGCAGTGTGTTTCAACTGGGAGAATCCTAGTAGGCCCATATTCGGATGCATCCTCTACTTGCAGTAGTTGGGTTCAATCCTTAGATCTTAAGGATAACCACGACCCCAAAACCCATGAGTGACTGAGGCCATCGTGGACTCTATCAGGTCCAAAGTAAAATACATGTCACTCAAGGCTGTACCATCACTGTCATTCCACAGTGAGCATAATTCCTGAAGGGGTCTGCCAGTCTTACAATTACTTGGACAGAATCTGCATGCCATTTAGGCAGCCCGTGCTTTCAGCACTACGGGAGTATGTACCCGACCCCATTCAGTCTTCCCCAACACAGTCATTACTGAGGGGGTACCCCTAACACGATCTTCAACCGCGGGGTATGTGCGACCTTAAGTCTTATTCATATGCATGCAGAACACCGCTCTTTGGCACTTTGGCCACCACGAGCATCACACCTCTTTGGGTGGAAACAACACACTCTGGCTCTTCAGCCCTTACGAGTCTGGTTGTGTCACCGTTCTCAATGAGCATGCATATGACTCGATCTAAATAGATCGGCTACTCGGCGTATTTTTACGCAACAAGTCCAAACCTAGCCAAGGCGCAACCTCTACTCCGGCTCAGCGGCCCTTACGAGCAAGGTGCCCTTGCAGGCACAAGGATACGAGCCGATCTGGCATCGTTCCATCAACGGACATCATTATGCCGTTCCATTGGTCCCGGCAGCTCTTCTGCCGACCATTTCGTCAGCACCTCCCCTGCTCTACCGGCAGTGGTGCGACGAACCCTTCTACGTTGTAGAGGGCAAACCATGAACTGGGTAGCACTCTGCTATATGTCAGAGTATCCTGCTACGTTCTTTCTAAGCTATTCTTAGCTTCTTCAGAAATTTCAGCAGCACTTCCTCTCTTTTACGGAGAAAGCGTGCGTTTCTTTTATCCATTTCAGCGGCATCTCCCCTCTTTGCTAGGAAATCGCCACGCTTAATTCGGGAAATGGATGCGCACCGTTGTGCGTACTTTGCATCCATCAAGGTTGCAGGAACCCTTGGCCATAGCCAGGCCATACGTAATTGACTTAGTCTTTACGTAAAGAGCATTTTGCCAAAAAGCGAAGCCTTTCCAATAGGGGCTTCATTCGTCAAGCAGAATCTTGAACGAGGAGCAGTCAAGGAATCGCATGGGCGATTTGGAGTTTGATCTCCATTTGAACGCTCATTTATGCGCTATATATGTAGTATAAGCAGAAGCCTGTGCTTTATACAGCTGCGGCGTAAAGAAATGCATATACTATTGTTCAGGGTGTGTAACTGAACGAAATATTCTACACATATAACAAAGCAGAAGCCTTGGCATCGTTCGACGCGACGGCGTAAGTAAATACATTGCAGAAAGCAAGAGCCTTGGCATCGTTCGACGCGACGGCGTAAGTAAATGCATAATCGGAAGTGCAGTAATCGGAAGTGCAGAAAACAGGGAGCCTTGGCATCATACGACGCGACGGCAAAGGTAAATTACATAGCCTGTGCGATATAAGACGCGTCGGCAGAATCAGCAGATATACACCTAGATCCGTATCCAACGATAGTTACGAGGCGAGCGGGTGAACACCGAAGTGTTCTGAAGGGCTCAACCAAGAACTAGGGCAAGATACTATTTTAAAAACGCATATACTGCGTGTTTGAACATAGATATATCCGACGATAGTTACGAGACGAGCGGGTGAACACCGAAGTGTCCAAAAAGGGCTCAATCAAGAACTAAAGCAAGATACTACTTCAGAAAGTATATTCTATATACAAACAATCAAATACTTGAGAGAGATGGATCAACGAAGCGAACTTACTTCAAATCGTGGAAGAAACGGCTCCGGGTTGCTTCTTTGGCTTCGAGCCTTCCTTCGAGAGGTCAGAGTAAGTCAGATGAAGCTGACTTAGTTGAGAAAGAGGTAGAGTAGGTCAAGCTACTCAACCTAAGTGGTTTGAACCAAACAGGGTTCGATCCAAGTCAACTGGGTTCAGCAGGTTCGAACTCAACTCAAGTAGGCTAAGTCTGGGTTCAGAAATCCAAACCGGAATCTGGACCAAAAAGGACTTTGACTTTGACTTTAAACCCAACTAGGTTCAAGTCAAGTCAACTGGGTTTGGACCAGGTCAAGTGGGTTCAGACCCAGGTCAGGTGGGTTAGGACCAGGTCAGGCAGGCTCAGGCTAAGTCAGGCAGGCTCAAACCAGGTCAGGTGGGCTCAGGTGGGCTAGGCTAGGTAGGGGAGGTTTTAGGAGAGAGAGAGAAGGCAAGAGAGAGAGGGGGGGTCGAAATTATTAGAAGAGAGAGAGTGGGGAGGGCTATTTATAGCCCAAGCCCACCTCCTCTTGGGTTTTTCCATGCCCCTTTTACCCCTTGGCTTCTTTTAAATTCCTAGAGGTTCCTTTTGAGGTGGGGCCCACAAGATATTTCCATAGGATATTTTGTGGGTCCCACAAGATATTTTCTGAGGAATATTTCTGTGGGTCCCACCAATATTTCTGTGGGTCCCGCAAGAATTTCGGTTTTTCGGCAATTTTTTCCGAAAAATTCTGAGTACGCCATTTTCTTCGTATTGACGTAACTAAGAAAGTTGGCTCGTACGAATCTATTGATTTCGTTTAGTTAGGAAGTTATGGCTTCCAGAGTGTTTGAGCATATATTCACAATTCGACGAATATCGTAAGTATAACTGGCTCGCAGGAATTGATTCGTTTCGCATTCTGAGAAGAAATGCTATTTTTACCGGTAAATGCCTCATGAATTTTATTCAGATTTTTCTAAAAAATTGCGGGTCTTACACTGAGTCTCTCTTTTTGGGGAAAAAGAGAGGAGAATTTTGTCATGGACATGTCGATTCGATATCAAGCAATTTCTTTCATCAAGGATTTCTGGAATACATTGCCAATTTGCTATCAAAAGTCATTGTTGATCTCAAAGCTTTCATCACATAAAAGAATTACCTCAAACTACCTTTAGTATTATTTCCAAAAGGGCAAGACTTTTTGCGAAATAAGAACTGAATTCAAGCTTTTTCTGTTGGTCAACCAAGAGGATGAAGAAAAATCTTTGATATGACCGGCAAAGGAAAAATTCAATGATGTTGAAAAGCCATAAGTGAATTGATATTGATCATAGCTATGGTACATTCTTAAAGATCGTTCTTTTGGTAGTAAGACAGTGGAAATATCCTGGGCAGTAAAAAGAGCACCTACCCAATCCATATATCCTCAGTCCTTCCAAGCTGCAATCAAATATCCGCAAAAGGGATCTCTCAATTGTCGTCAAGGTGAAAACGAATTATGCGAGCTAGATATCCGAGGCCAAAGAAGATTTGGATCATCTCCGAGATGAAGGAGTTTGTGAAGGATCCTTCCAGGGAAAGTTCAGATCACCGTCGAGATGAAGGCAAGTGTGATGGACCTACCGACAAACCCTAAAAGATATTTGATTTCTACTATCATCTAGAAAATTTTGACCAATGGACCTATATCATCAACCTAATCTCTGAGAAAGAAAATGAAGGATCGGAGCATCTCCAAGATGAAGGAGTTTGTGACGTACCCTTCCTCAAAAAAAGAGAGAAAAGTCAGGACATCTCCAAAACGAAGGATGATGTAAAAGCCCAAGAAAACTCCATGACACAAAAAAGTGCAAAAAGATCATCATGGGAAATGCCCAGGATATCAAACTGCCAAAAATTGCCAGGAATCATCCTTATCTGTGTGAAATTCTTTTATCAATGCCTTTTCACTCAATTGCTTTTATGAAGCTGAGAATGTTTCCTCTCTTTTCATATCAAGGAAATTGATATCTTCCTTAAAGAAGCTCAACAGTAACAAAATTGAGTTTGATTTTTGATTCTACAGAGTTAGCCCTTTTGGAGCTAATACTCTAGGTAGAAAGATGTGATATTTTCATGCACAGTTCAATCATTCTGAATCAACTACAATTTTGACATCTTATTGGCAATATTTTCTCATTATCCCAAAATGAAGTGTGAACTTGATGTTCGTTTTGACATATCCTGACGTCATCCCTCCTTAGGACTGAAAAGTCCTTTTTCTTCCGTCTGATCTGAGCGCTCTCAGATTTGCACACTTTCGTCTGTTTGTTTTGTTGTTGTTGTTTTGGCACTCCTTGTAGCTTACAGTATTTAGACATTCTATGTTTGCAGAGATATAGGTGTATAACTGCACCTGTAATCCCATAAATTTTTTTTTATTGTGCTCTGTAGCATCATTCAGGGCTACACCTTCCCTTCACAGCTGCCCCCGCTCGGTTCAGCACACCCACTTACACAGTGACCCACTGCACTTTCATTATAACTCGCACACCACACATCGTTCTACTTCCACTTTTGCGTCAGCCTATTCACCATCACTGTACAACATACTTACTGTAAAGATTTTTTTTTTTTTTTTTGTGTCTTCTTCATATCCTGTATATAGGTTAGTATATATTGCATTTTATATCTTGCAATTCACCATTGTCATCCCATAACACCTCATATATACACATATATTCATCTTTTGTTACACTTGTGATTACCAGATCATTACACACCAATGATCTTCACTTGCTTTGCCAAAATAACTCACTGATGTTGTCTTTCACAAACCACTATGTGGACACCATTTTGCTAGGTTTGATATGAAAAATGGTCTGTTGTTACTTGACAGTCACACTAGGATCAACTTGTTACTTTGCACTTGTCTCCAGTTGCATCATCTCACTACTATAGCTCCTTAGGCATTCATTATCCCCTGCACTATTCACTCAGCACGGCATAATATCCTCTGCACTATTCACTATCCACAACTGCGTTGTGCACAGCACCTCATCATCAGCATTGGTGCTCCCACATCTTTCCACCATACCATGGTATCTTCTTCATAAGCATCCTTCATCTGCACAAGACATAAATGTTTTAGGCAAGCACATATAGATTTACATATGCCTCTATTATACATACATCTTCTCATTAATTATACTTAGATGTATATACGCATGCAACTTCCATGTTGGTATGAGTGTAGTAATTAGCATATATGTCTCTCATCAATGTAGACATCTCATCTAGCCATAGGCCTATGGATTTTTGACAATATATTTTCCACTATTCAGCATTTTTTTATGTTAACCTCGTTTTGCAGGAAATGTCCAAAAATTGCTAAATTTCTTTAGATTTAGGATGTTATCATTTCTTTTTATTCCAAAACTTGTAATAACTAGATATAATGAGAATTTACATTTCCTGTTTTAGATAGAATGAATGAGCATTATAAATATCGTGAATTACTTGTTCTCATATTTTTCGCCTTTATTTTCCAAAATCTCACAAATGGGAACACGAATGGTACGTGCACCATTTCGTAAGAGGTAAATTAATTCTAAGTTGATGATTTACATCAATGGCCATAGTCAGGATGCAAACAAAACTTAGAATTTTTATCTTTTATAAAATAACACTCGATCCACACTGGATCCTTTTCAAAAATCATCATATTTTCAAATATTTCATCTTTTATCAGGGTTTAACTTAAAATTAATTCAATATATATACCAATGCCATAGTCAGGGTATATTGAGAGTTAATTTCATTTTAAACTCTATAAAAGCACAAAATATGTTTCATTCTTCACCCGAATTTAAATATAGATTATTACATAATACATTCAATGACCATAGTCAAGGATGTATTATATCTCCAATCTTATTTTAATTCATTTAAAGAATGAAATAGCTTTTCAAAAACCCAAATTTTAAATTCTTTAAATTCATTCATCATTTAGGATAGAACTGCCTCATATTTTCAAAGTTCCCTTTTCAAAAATTCCAAGTAATGTAGATATCTTCCTCAATCTATATTCAATTCCTATCAAATCCAATTCATCCTTTCATTTTTCAAATTCTATTTCATTTTCAATCTCAAAGTTCAATTTAACTTTGAGATTTCAAATTCATTTTATATTCAAATTCAAATCAGATTTTAAAATTCAAATTTGACTTTGAAATTCAAAATTCATTCCAAACTCCAATCAAACTCAAAGTTCAATTTAACTTTGAGATTCTTGATTCATTTTTTAAATTCCGAATTCAAGCTCCAAATTCAAGTCCAATTTAACTTTGAAATTCATTTGTATATTCAAGATTCATATTCTAAATCTCATTTTTCAAATTCAATTCAAACTTGGAAATTCTTGATTCATCTTCTGAATTTAACAAACTCCAAATACATTTTAGGATCCAGGATTCAACATTCATATCGGATCTCAGACTTCAGATCCAATTCCACTTTAGGATCCAGAATCAAATTCCACTTTTGGATCTCAGACTTCAGATCCAATTCCACTTTAGGATCCAAAATCCAATTCCACTTTTGGATCTCAGACTTCAGATCCAATTCCATTTTAGGATCTAGAATCCAATTCCACTTTTGGATCTCAGACTTCAGATCCAATCCCATTTTAGGATCCAGAACTCAACTTCCATCTTGGATCTCAGACTTCAGATCCAAATCCATTTTAGGGTCCAGAATCCAATTCCACGTTGGATCTTAGGCTTCAGATCCAAATCCATTTTAGGATCCAGAACCCAATTCTATATTGGATCTCAGACTTCAGATCCAAATCCATCTTAGGATCCAGAACCCAATTTTACATCGGACCTCAGATTTCAGATTTTGGATCCATTTTGAGATCCAATTCCACTCCCAACTCTAAATTTTAAATCCAATTTCGTTTTCAGATCTCATCTGAACTTCCTAAATCCCTTCCTATTTTTTAAATACCATTTGACTTTCTCAGATCCATTCTAATATTCGAAGTCAATATCACTTCAAAATTTCATCTTCTTCTCCTAAATCCATGATTAAATTCAAAGTCCATTTCTGACTTTGAAACTTCATTTCCTTTCGTTTCAAAGCTTCAAATCATTCTTTCTCAAAATCAAGATTTATTCTTCCAACTCTGATTTACTTCAAAGACTTAGAACTCCTCTGATCTATCTCAAGTTCTAAGTTAGATTCAATCATTTCTTCACTCTATTATCAAGATCATCTCAGAAATACTTGGAAATTTTCAAAAACATCTTTAAAAAAGAGCATACATCCCTGCATTGCACAAGCATGATTCTTTGTGCATTTAGAGTTAGAATAAATTCTTAGATAATATTTAGGCAAAGCAAAAGGCATGAATTCGACCCTTGGTTCGATTACCCCTGGTAAAGGCGCCAGGAACGGTCGAACCTCGTACCAACGAGCGGATCCCGTATCTCCATTTTTCTCGCAATATATTTCAAAATGGAGGCGAGTTAAATTTGCTAAATATTTTTAAATCAAGGTCAAGTGAGACCGCGCAAAAGAGTTCCTCTTCTCTCTTCTCTTCTTTCTTTTCTCTTCTCTCTTTCTTTTCTTTCTTTTATTCTTCTCCCTTCAAAAAGGAGGAAAATAAAGGTTAGAAAGGAAAAAGAGAAGGAAGAGAGAGAAACCACAAGAGAGGAAAAATTTTGCGATGATCACATTAGTACAGCCTTTCATCCTCAGACGGATGGACAGTCCGAGCGAACGATTCAAATGTTGGAAGATATGTTGCGAGCTTGTATGCTTGATTGGAAGGGTGAATGGGATTCACACCTATGTTTGGTAGAGTTCGCGTATAACAATAGTTACCACGCTAGTATCGAGATGGCCCCGTATGAAGCATTGTATGGTAGACCTTGTCAGTCACCATCTTATTGGGATGACATAAACGATAGATCGAGCGAATCGCCTATTGTTCTTCAGCACTACACGCAGCAGGTGCAGAAAATTCGTGAACGTTTGAAGGCAGCGCAAGATAGACAAAAGAGTTATGCCGATAAGAGACATCGCGAATTGTCTTTTGATGTTGGAGACATGGTTTTTGTCAGAATTTCGCTGACTAAGAGCGTATTTCGTTTTGGGAAAAAAGGGAAGTTGAGTCCGAGGTACATTGGACCATTCGAGATCGTGGCATGGATTGGCGAGGTGGCATATCGTGTCAAATTGCCTCCACAGTATGCCCACATCCACAATGTTTTTCACGTGTCGATGCTCAGGAAATACATTCCTAACCCATCGCATGTCATTCGTTATGAAGATGTGGACGTGCAGGAAGATCTGACTTTATCATAAAGGCTTATCGAGATTGTTAATCGACGAGATCAAGTTTTGCGTACCAAGATTATTCCATTAGTTATAGTACGGTGGCAGCACCATGGCATTGAAGAATGCACATGGGAACCAAAAGCAAGTATGAGAGAGACTTATCCAGAACTTTTTATAACCTCCTAAGGGTGATTTCGAGGATGAAATCCCTTTTAAGGAGGGGAGGATGTAAGATCCACGACTCTAATTTTGATGTATATGGTGTAATTATATGGGAATCGATGAATTTTTATGTTTTGGCAATTTCTGATGATTTGCTTAATTTGAGAATCGGGTAAAATTGCGTAATTTTATGTAAAAAGAGCGATTTCGGGAAATCTAGGGCAAATTAATTTCCAAAAATTTTAGGGTAAGTTTGGAATAGGGTTGTAGTGATACACCCCGAATTTGGGATCTGAATGACAAAGGAACCTCGTCAGTGCATGTGAATTTTGAGTTTTGATCTACGAATGGACCCGAATCTTAAAACGCTTAATTCGAGCAAATGGGAGGTAATTTCCTTAAGAGGCATTGACCATTCAACAATAATTAAGGTCATAAAGAGAACAAAATAAATTATTGAAATTAAATTATTATTTTAATGCATTAAATAGGCGTTTCTTTACGATATACATAACATTCGATTTTGGGACTTGGATCCGAAGCATCTAGTGGATCCAAAACCCTTGGATGACCCTATAGTGGACATCCATGTCCATAGTTGACCAGCTGATCAAGGATTGACCAGATGGATGGCGATTTTAAAATACTTTTGCATGGTATTTAAAAGAAGGCCTTCATTGGCCACTCATCTTTTCAAGAAACCTCATGATGAAGCCTAGGCTCCATCATGAGGGGCGTCATTTCAAAAAAAGAGCCATGGGGCTGGCGCCCCATGGCAGATTTGAAAGGTTTTTAAAAAGATTCAAACCCTCAAAATCGATAGGTGGAGTTGGGTGGCAACCAAGGGCGCCCCATTGTAATTGTTCAAAGTTCTAAAGGCTTTTAATAGTGGCATTCTAGAAAGTTTTCTAAAATCTTTTGGAAAGCTCTACATGCATTGGTTGTTGGGGGGCGTGGAGCTCCCCAGCCCTCCATCTTGGAAGAAACAACCCCAGCCGTCCATCCCTAAAGCACATTCTATAAAACTCAAAAAAAAAATGGGCCCCTCTCTAATGGGCGATTTTTCTTAACTTACTCTCTCTCTTCTCTCTCTCAAACCTCCTTCTTCTCCTCTTGTTTCCTCCCTCCGAACTGTGGGAACCACCTGGGCGTGGAGTGTTGCTGCATCATCCCTCATCTTCTCCAAGAAGTTAAGGTGAAGACTCACCTTCTTGTCGATTACGGATTTACATGAAGCCATTGGCGCCTTGCATCAATGCATGCAAGCCCAAGTGACAGATTAGTTAGAAAAGCAGCTTTGATTATTGAATTTTCATTGTTTTCATAAGCTTTTGTACTGCATGCCTTGGAAATAGATTTCCTTTTGATTCCTACGTTGGCGTCTTTGTTCTTGTTTCTCCTATACATGTTAGTTGTTCATTTTCCATGATAATGCTGTTATGCCATGGTTTTCTTTTGTTTGCTGATTTATTTCATGGCATCCTCATCATAGGGGTGTGCTGGACCGAGCTGGGCTCGTCCAGCTTACACCCAACCCGTCAGCCCCCTTTTCATTCTCTTTTCTTGTTCTTTTTTTTGTTGTGCATTCTTTCTTTTTGGGTTTTTGGCTAAACCCAGTCCCAACACAATGGGACTGGTGTTGCAGACTAGCCTTGAGCCTGGGTCACTATGTGACCACTTTCATTGAGACGTGCAAAGGACAGGCTGTCGATGGTTAAGGTGTTAACCTCTGGTATTTCTTTTAGTTATGATGTTGTTCTTATTTTTTTTCGTTTTCGGTTTTCCCTTTTGAGATCCGCACTGGAGCAGCTGGGCCGGCCTTAGGCGTCCCCAGCAAACCCTCTTAGCTGTTGTGAACCGAGGTTCACGTTGGCAAGGGTGACTCAGTCTGGTCTAGTGGACCAAACCCCCATTTTTTTCTTTTCTCTCCATTTCGCTCTAAGAATGGAGCAGGCGCTGTGCGGTGGCCCCCGCGCCCAGTAGCAGTAGTTTTCAAAAAAAAATAATAATAAATAATATATAGTAATAATTATATTATACAGTTAGATGCATTTCCTTACATGTCCATGCTACGCATAGTGCTAGATGGCATGGGTTAGGGTGCGGATCTGAACCGAGGGTCCAGACCTGCCCCATAGCCGGTTGACCCGAGTTGGGCGAACCTAGCCCAGCCAGTTTCCACTTGGTTGGAGCTGGGCATGCACACCGTGGGTGCTGTGCATCTCTTATTACCTGGTTAGCACCCAGTGAGTGCTGGTCTGAACCATGGTTCAGACCTGGACTCCTTGGCAGGCCGGCTAGCACTTAGTGCCAACCGCGGCTCTACCTAGTTGGAGCCGGTTGTCAGCCAACTGATGTTGGACACTCACGAGAACCCCTTTTCGGCTGAACCACCTTAGGTTCGGGTCTGAACCCAATCGGTTCAGACCCTAATCCGTTCTAGTTGTTGTTTGGTCCTAGGGACCCGACACTTTGACATCGTAGAGAGTGCACCTTTTCATGAGACTTTCGGTTGACCCTTGTCGGGGCTTGGACCAGTCACAACCGATTTCCTGTTATGATTTCGGAATGATCCACAAGATTGATCAGATTCGGTTAGGTTGTATGACAGTCTGGTCCGTGGGACCAGACCATCTGTTGGTTTGGGTTTTTAGGCAGCAAGCGTGTGGCTTCCACGTTGGCACCCTTGCAGCCTCGTAGAGCCACCATGATGGCCGTCAATGCCTTCCTATCAAAAACCAGTCCGTGGCTACTTCAAGCTGAACCACATTCGGTTCAACTAGTAATTACTTTGCCCCGCACCCTCCGTGCATTCGGTTAGGGTTTTGGCAAAACTTTACATGCCTTGGGTTTTATCAAGTTCGATATATATATATATATATATATATATATATATATATATATATATATATATATATATATATATATATAGGTTATCTATATGTACTTGAGTGTGAATGGATATATGTACATATGTACATAGGTATAGGTTTGTACACACCGGCATACCAGAATACATGATGACTGTTTCAGCATGACCGAATGGACATGCGACACTCTTGTGTCCCGCCCAAGCATTTCCTATTGATGATGTTACATTTTGAATCTATTAGTGTTGTCCTACGTTCATTTTGACAAACGGTTTGTTTCGGGACCCCAGGCATGGCTCCCCATACCGTGGAAATAGCTAATGTGGTTCCCATAAGATGGGAATATCTCAGATTTCACCATAAACATGTAAGTGCGTTGAACCATGTGTAATGGTCCTTTGAGTCGCAGTTGCATCTTCCGTACAAGAGCAACGATTCACCTTGGGAAAAACCAATGTTATTCCCATTAGACAGAATGATGGGTTAAATTCAATTTCGACCCTTGAGTATGAAAATATTGATAATGCAATACTGAATATAGTGCAGTTTAAATATCATTTAATGTTTCTGTAGTTACATTTGTGCAACAGGTAGAAATTGTAATTACTCTTACACTTTGCACTTGGCACATCTTGACACAGTTGTGAGTAGTACGTACCCAGAGGAGGTAGATCGTTGAGGCATCAGTAAGCGCATTAGGTGCACTTACGAAAAGAGAGAAAATAGAACACCATAGGGTATGAATATTGAAATTACTTGTTGTGGGCTCAGTTGGAGTTTGCAGGCAGTGACCCTTGTGTTGTGTGGACTCTTGTATGATGTACCCTAATAGAAGATAAAATAATATGGTGATTTGACTGTTTTCACGAGCAGTGTGCTCCGTTGGCCATGTGAGGCTCAGCATGTGGATGGGCAGGCCAAGTCCTCGTTTTGCGTACCCTGCGGGGACCACGAGGCAGATTCCTCGTTGTGAGGTATGATTGAACTTGAGCCTTAAGAAAGATAAACCTGCTTCGCCCTATTCACAAAACGGTTTACCTTGGGAGAGGGTGGATGGTACAACCCTGAGTGACTTGTCGTTACTACGACACGTGTTTTGACAGGAGTTGTAGCGTTCCTTTGGCTTCCAGTCACTCAGAGTCAGGGAGGTCGAGGTTACCTTCTTAGGGCCTCACTACTGCAGTAGTATGGATTGCAATCCTTGCCTATGCGAGTGTTTTCTCCTAGCCGTGTGCTGCTCGCATAAGGTTGACTCGGTCTGTAGCTTCCCCGGTTACCACACTAGAATTTAAATAACAGACGCCGGGTGCATGTTTCATAGAATGCGAGGTTTCCTTCGCGTACCCGAAGGAGTAATCAGAAGAACTTAAGAACTAACCAAACAGTTGACTTACAGTAGATGTTGCTTTACTTGTGTTGTAGACTTACTTCAGTTGCTACAGTCACTTCAGTGTTACTTTGGTTACTTGCTGCTCAGTTCACTTACGTTTCGGTTCATTGTTTTAGCTACTTATTTTTCCTGTTACTATAGTTGTTTGGCTAGTACTTGTCACTTTACACCTACCTGACACAGGCAATACACTTGTCAGCTTATTTCCTGCTTTCCTGTGTACGTGATATATATATATACATTTGCTTGTGGTTGTTTCTTCACCACCTTGCAAGAGGATTGACCCCGTTTTATGGGGATGTAGGTGACGAACAGGTATAGTGTGGATGCGATGATACACGGTGGAGGCTCAGAGGACCCACACACTTGACCTGCAGTTCTTGTACCTGGTGGTTTTTGGGTTTTTGGTTATTGAAGGGATGTACTCCCTATTTTGTACCTTTTGTACTTATTATCTATAAACTCTTTAAAACTGTTGGGGTGTTTCCCTCTTTACTTCGTAGTTACCCTGTCTGGTTACACTGTTCCTTATCTGTGGCGGCCGCCCAGACTTGTGGCTTTGTTGTTTTCCCACGCTTACTTTTCAATGATTTTCTGCTTAAACTTTCAAAAAAAAAAAAATCCCATGGAAATCTCAAGCTTTTTCCAAGGTCGGGGTTTGGGGCGCCACAGGAACAGTTAGAAACATTTAAATAAAATTAGAAGTGTGTGTCAGGTAGGTGCACGTGCCATAAGACTGTAAAACTACAAAGTAAGTAACAGTACAACAACTAGAGTAACAGAACATGAACTAACCAACAGAGTGTAGCAACTAAACCAAAGTATACACTGCTCTAGAGTAACAACTACAGTAAGTCAGTCCGTTTGGTTAGTCTTTATGTTCATCTTTTTACCTCCTTCGGCTACGCAAAGGAAAACCCTCGAGTTCTGTGAGACATGCACCCGACGTCTGTTATTCAATTTCTAATGTGGTAACCGAGGATGCTACAGACCGAGAAAACTACCTGCGGCGACACGCAGCCAAGAGAAACCTTTCGCAGGGGCAAAGGATTGCAATCAGTGCTACTGCAGTAGCAGAGGTCTCTGTAGAGGGCAAACCTCGACCTCCCTAACTCCGAGTGACTGGAGGTCAGAGGGCACATTGGCTCCTCAAAAGAACAGGTCATAGTAACGACACATCACTCGGGGTTGTACCATTCACTCTCTCCCTGGGTAACCAAGTTCTGAATGGGGCACGGCAGGTTTATCTTATTTAGGCTCAAATTTCAAGTCATACCTCCTCTCAAGGTAGTCGTGCCTCGTGGTCCCTGTGGGGTACGCAAACAAGGACTTGGCCTGCCCATTCACGTGCTCAGCCTCACACGACCACCACGAGCACACCGCCTACGAAGACGATAATATACCATTTTTATTTTATGCCTAGGGCGACACGAATATGTGAGCACACTCTCACGAACCCGGGCCATTGCCTGTAGACTCCAACCGAGTCTCAAAACCTCAACAGGTCAAAAGTGTCGAACCCTACAGTGTTTTCAGTTCTTTTCAAGTGTATGTCATGTCGAGTGTAAAGCATGCCACTGGTGCAGCGTATATCCATCGATATACGAATATGAGTCAATCAAATGTAAACTCGACAACCTAAACCCAGTGACATACGTGGCAGGATGTGCCAACGTGCACGTGCGAAACATGAAAAACCACAAAATTATAATCTCGCACAAGTATTGTGTTGTGAGCAACAATACACCAACGAACCGGTAAAGTGCCACAAACTATCCAATCTGAGCAACACAAGGCTCAAAATACATATACGATGCTCACTGTATAAGCGAGGAACGACCAGGGCTTGAAATACGTATTTTTCTAAATACGCACCCCGTTATCGTAACGCGGCAAAACTACCGTAGCAAAACCATCCGCGAAGGACCTACGCAAAAACGACACTCACGAGTGTCAAGAATGAAACATGATTTAATCCCATATTTATGGGAATAACATTAGCATATCCAAAAGTGTGACCGTACTTTGCCCGCCCAAAAGGGGCACGAACAAGACTGATATCCTGAACGGTCCATTGAAACGAGCAAACCCACGCAAGCATGAGTCATGATACCGGTCGCGAGCTCAAACACTTTGCTACCCCGACAGGGCAGCGGGGCACGAGCAACCGAAGCTTGAGACTGCAACGTACGCTGCTTGCAAGCGATGAACTTCGCTTCATGGCTAAACATCGCCTACCGGTTAGCGGCACGGAAAGACGATCACTGCCACGGATGAGTTACCGTGGAACTCAACGGGGTCGTGCCAACCTTGTCGAAGCCCGCAAGAGGTCCGGACCCAGTGCCAGAGTCCAACCAGGGGCTGCTCCAATGGCGACAAGGTTGTCGGGAGCCTTAGCACCCGGTGCCGATTTGGCGCCAACGGGGAAACCTAAAGCCCGGAGGGACTGATCAAATGGCTAGGACACGAGAGCCCTGCCATCCTTGGTCCGCGCCCAGTGGCAGGCCAAATGGGGCTGTCAGCCACACTCGCCTCAACCCGCGCTAGGCTAACCCGGGTGTGCCAACACCCGGCTAAGCCTAGAGCGCCCAAAAAGGGTGCTAGGCTAGCCAAGGCCCCAACAGGCCAACCAAGACCCCAAGCGAGGTCTGGTCCGCACGTGACCAGACCTAGCTGGGTCACGAAAAACCCCTTGGTCTGAACCCAGCGGGTTCGGACCAGGGTTTTGGGCCTTAGCCTACACCTCTAGGGGTGCGGCTAACCCCACCACCCGGTTAAGTGGGTCAAGCCCACGAATCTGGGGGTCCAGGCCCAGCCGACAAAAAAAGGGGGCAAGGGAACACGAGGATGTGCCCCACAGGCACCCCTGGTCTCACCCAAAAGTAGGTCCAGACCAAGGCACCCGCTGGGTGCACACCAACCGAAAATGGGCGCCAAAAGGAAATGGTGGGGCACCCACCCGAGTTAGGTGGCGCCACACCAAGAAGGAGGTCTTGACCCTTGTGGGTCTAGATCCAACCTGGTTACCCCTGCAACTGGGGTTGCCGGGGGGAGGCCACACCTGGTCGGACCCATCCGTTGGTCCAGACCAGGACCACAATGGGGCCAACGCACCACCAAGGGGGCGCGCACAGCACAAGCCCGGGTGCTCTAAGCACCCGGCCTCCAGCTGCTCCGCCACAACAAAAGTAACGGGGGGCGGGGGTTTACAGACCATGGGTCTGTACCCCATGGTCTGGCCCAGTTCCTGGGCAAACCAGGCCACTAGCAGGCCGGCGCCCCACTAAGTGGGTGCGCCAAACAAAACCCGGGTGCTCAAGGCACCCGGTTTGCATGGGTGGCACCACCACCTGGGGGAGGGGAGGGGGAAATGACCCCACCCAGCTGAAGACCCCCAGGTGGGTCTGGGCTCTCCGTAGCCCCGAGCCAGCTGGCTCAGAGAGGGCTGCTGCAGCAGCCCTCACGTCCCCCCTTAGCCAAGGGGAGGCACTCAAGCATGAGCCCGGACTGACCCGCCCATGGTCAGTCTGGGGCTGTGCTGCTCAAGCAGCACCAACGCCCAAAAGGGCCGTGGGCCCAGCTGCCCACCAAGATGCATGGGCTAGTGTAAACACCCCAAATTTTCACTCACCTCCCCGACATTTCCACCCAGCATCATCATTCATCCTTTGAGATCACTGGAGGGCAAAATGGTCAATTTTTGAGCTCAGAACTTGCAAAAGTCCAAATTTCATTTGCAACTCTCAAAATTTCTCTATTCTAGCTCAGATGTTCAAAATTCTACTCCTAACAGGAGACTGGAATCTCCAAATCCCGATTCAAGATTACATTTCAGGAAACATGTCATTGCATAGCATTGCATGAACATTTCATATCACTGCACTGCACAGCATGTCATTTCGAGATCCAGAACTCTCGATTTCAAAACCTTCAATCCAGATTCGAATTTCAACTCTTTTCAAAATCGATTCCAAAACCCTGGGTCTTCAAAATTATCAATTCTTCCCATTTTACCCCCAGGACTCTGAATTTCAAAATATTTCCTCAGGAAAACGATCTGGATAGTTTTCAATATGGACTTCAACCACTTCATCTCAGATTTTACCCTTTTGTCAGCAATTTACAATATCATTCTTTTGCAAAATCACCCCACAGGGGCCAAATCCTTTCAAAATGTCTGTTTTGCCAATTGGTCCAGATTTTTATGAAAATTCCAAAAAGGGGTTTACTGTCTTGTCCTTATTTCAAAAAAGAAGCAATGTGGGACCCACCTTGAGGTGGTGCCACATAGGCTTTTCTTTTGAAAAACTTGAATTTTGAAAAAAATCCTAAAATATAGGAGCCTTGTCCCTGGATTGGCACCACTTGTCTTTTTCTCTCTCCTCCCATTTCCCTGACATGTGTCAGCGTGGGGTTCACCTAGAGGTGGCACCATATGTCATTTTCTCTCTCTTTCCATTTCTTTGCCAAGTGTCAGTGTGAGGCCTCTTTAAGATGGCGCCACATGTCTACCATCTTCACCCTGTGCCATGTGTCATTCCAAGGTCACCATGAGATGCCAAGTGTCATGTGCTGCCCTGTTCAGAAAAAGTAAAGCTTGTCTCCTCTGAGGTGGTGCCATTTGAAGGGTGTCTTTTGTAGAGGACACATGTCAATCTCTCCTTTCTTCAGAAAACGCAGACTGACACATGTCTGTTATCATCGCAAAATTTTTTTCGTCTTCCCTTCCTTGCGGGAGAGAGAGAGAGGAAAATTGCTTTCGCGATTCAAACTTGACCGGATTTTTGGAAATTATTTTGAAATACTCACCTCCGTTTTGAAAATAGCGGGAAAATCCATGGGATGGGGCTCGACCTGTCGGTACGAGGTTCGACCGTTCCTGCCGCCTTTAACAGGGGTAATCGAACCAAGGACCAAAAATGTGTTTGACTTAGCTGAATTATCAAAATCGTGTTCTATCCTAAATGCACAGGGAATTCAGGCATGTGCTATGAAATTTTGTAAAATACAAGTTGGAAAAACATGATGTATGCCTAAAAAGCATTTGGAGTTGAAAAGCATTTTCAGGAAAAAGATGGAAATCAATCTCTCAGGAAACTCAGATGAAGGGCTTTTGAAATCACGAGAAAGTTCATAAAGGTGTGGGAAAATCGTGAATGGATGAAAATCCTTAGAAAAATGGAAAGAATTCTTGAGAAAAGGGTAAACATTTGAAAGGAAAATGCTTGTCAGGGAAAACTCCAACTTTTGAAAACTTTCTCTGAGAGATGATTGAAATTCATTGGAAGACCCTTTTGGGGAAGGAAAATTGAAACTCGGGAAACTGAAATCCTGAGAATCTGAGCTTTGAAACACTTGGAAATCATTTTTTGGTTCTTGAGAAAGATGAGAAACTCCTTTTGAAAATCTTAAGAAAGTAACATTTTCCAGGAAAACTGTGGAAAAAATTGACTTGGGAAAACCAATTTTGAAAAATTCTCAGAGTTTCTTGAGGAATCGATTTTCATGGAATGAAATTTTCTTGAGAAAATCATGAGAAAAGCAGATGATACCATGATGCAGATGATATGGATGAATGCCATTTCGTAAGAGCCTCTTTTCAGAAAACATGCTATTTTAGAATTAAACTAAGTGGAATTGTCACATATTCCAACTATGGCCGTGAATATGTTTATAATTTACTTAGTCGATTCTAAAATATTTTGTAGAATTGGAAATATGCAGTGAAATTTTGGAAGATAGCCTAAGAGTGTAGGCTAAGTGTGACTGGTAGAAAGATGATGGATCTGGGTCTCGTCCATATTCCGACTAGGGCCGTAAATATGGACTCCACTGAGTTCATCAACTCCCTAAGAGTTGGTGCACGTGCCATTCGTGTACATCCATAGTGCTTTTGAAATAAAATGCATGAATCACATAAACAGGATATTGCATGAATTCAAACTATATGATATGCATCCTAAGCTAAGCAGGAAATTAAATCTCTTATTCCAAAATTTACATTATTACATCACTAAATAAATGAAAGAAAGAGAAATTGCATACTTCAGTTCCTTCTTTTGAATGTCCCTGCCAAACTGGAAATGAGATTAGCTCAAATATGTGGGTTTTTCCAAGATTTTCCAATAATATTTTGAAATTATTGGACTTAATTGGATATAAACCCTATTTTCATGCTTTCTTGATGTTTGAAATAATGTAAATGCAAGAAATTTAATAAGAAATGTTTTTGAAACTCGAAATTGTTGTCAAAATGACCAAAATACTCCTAATATTAAAGTTATACCTTTAAAATCAGGGTTTTTGAAGGAAATTTTGGTAAAAATTGAGATTTTGAAATTAGAATTGAAACAAATGATGATGAAATGCATGATGAGACGTGATGACATGCTGCTAAACACCTTAGAACTGTAAAATCAGAATTTGACATTTTGCAACTCATCCAAAATAACGAATTTCACTTATTTTTCGCTTGGATCAGGGTCCTGTGGGGCCCTATTTTGATGATACGGTTAAACCGAACATCAAACGAATTCTAAATACTGTCAAATTCGGTATGGAGCATATACCTATTCTGATAAACATCCTAGAATGCTAAAACCCAAGAAATAACATGGTTTAGATACTGAAATTTAAAGAAAGTCCTAAAAGGGGCGAATTTCTCCTACGGACATGAACCAAATGCAACACTTAATGCAGTAATACGAGAATTCCACCATAGAAACATCTACAATTTTTCAGACTGCTAAATGACATGAAAATAAGAAATTTTGTCTTTTACAGCCACGGGATTTGAACTACGGTGAGTTCGCTAACAGGAATTTGGTTCCGACGGAGGCAAAATCAACCTAATCCGATGTAAAATTGCATGAAAAATAGCATCCGACCATAGAAATTTCTGATATTTAACTGAGGAACTAAAGACACACATAGGAACAACTTTTAATTTTATTATTTTGGCATTTGATCAACAGGAACAAAGATAAAAATATGACTTTTCATGCCTAAATCAACTGAGCAGATAAATATTACAAAATAGGAGATTGACAAGAAAAATCCGAAACAGATATCAAAACTATTCTAAAAATCATAAGCTTTCAGATGAAAACAGAGGACATTCCGAAAATGACATTCATTTTTTACAGATTCGGATTTGGAGCAATACCCAAAAAGAATCCATCGACTTAAGTCGATCCAAAGTCTCAGAGGCCCAAATCAGGCTCTGACACGTGTCCCAAACTCTCGGATTTTTGTCAGACATCAAACAAATTCATAAAAATCTAAGAAAATCATATTAAAAATTAGACATCATCTCGAGTTCATAACATCTTTTGGAGCGAAAATCGGACCTCATATAAGAGAGATATCGATTTTACAAATCGGCGATAAATTTTCAAAACATATCCCGTGTAACAAAACCCGACCTACCATTTTGAACTTTTACCGCAGTAAACAAATTCAAAGCATTCTGAATTTTTGGCAGATTGTTAGGGACACCTAAGGGCGCATACTATGATTTTTTTTAGCATTTTTAACGAAAAATAAATGCATGAAATGACATGTGGACTGACTGACAAAAATAGAGAGTTACCTAAATGAAGCTGAATGTATGAAATATTAAATAAATTCATGGAACATGCTATTTTAATGAAATAAAATGTAAATCTAACTTATTTTAATGCATGAACATGATGAAATGTGGAAATTTAATCAAAAAAGCATGAAAGACATCCTTTGATATGTGTCATTTTATGAGAATAGCTTGATCCATCACTCGGATGAGCTCTTTCTTCAAAACGACAATACAAATCGAGCAATGATATTATAATATCGAAATCAATAGGAATAGAATTGCACCTTGTGTTTTCCTGCAGATTTGGAACTCTCAAAATGAACGGCTATCAACGGATTCTTTCGTCCTTCGATCCGAGCCTCCGAGGGTTCACGAAAATCGATCCACGCCTAGATCGAATTGGGATTGATGCGAGCAAGGTTAGTGCTTCAATGCACCCTCTCCACTGAGCCCAAAGGGGGCGTGAATTCCAAAATTCAAAATCGTGTATTAGGGCACTCAGAGTGAAAATGCTAAATCCAAAGGGAGCTCTCCTTAAGCTGGGCGTGGGACCTTGTATTTGTAGCAATTCTGGAGAATTTTGAATTTTAAACAGGCTCAATCTGAGCCCTCCATGTGGCGCCATCTCAAGGCATGCCACTTGGATTTTTTGAGAATAAAAAATGAAAATTTTGTGAGTGAGACACCTCAGCAGGGGATTTTTGGAAATTTTCAAAATGTAGCTTGATTTTCTCTGCAGGAGTCTCCCAAATGGCGCCACCTCAGAGGGGGTTGCTTGGGGTTTTTGAAATTCAAACTCTGCTTTTCTAAAGCTTCTCATATGACACCACCTCATGGGGCTACCTTTATTAAAAAATAAAATAAATAAATAAAAAATGAAGCCAAGTGGGGATCTGGAATGGCACCACCTCAAAAGGGAGTTTGAGGTTTGCATCTAGAAGCAGTAGGAGCAGACCATGTGGCGCCACCTCTGAGGAGTTTTGAACATTCAAATTTCTTCTTTTTCTGGAGGGAGCAGAGGCTGACATGTGGCAGTACCTCTGGGACATCCTACAGTGACACGTGGCGGAAGGGGAGAGAAGGAGGAGAAGAACCATGTGTGTTATCATCGCAAAAATTTTAACTTTTGCGAGTCAAACTGACCTTTGAAAAAGTTTTTGAAAATAACTCGCCTCCATTTTAAAATGCGGGAAAATTTCGTAGAATGGGACTCGCCTGTCGGTACGAGGTTCAGCCGTTCCTGGCGCCTTTACCAGGGGTAATTGAACCAAGGATCAATCTACTGCTCTGCTCTATTCAGCTTGTCTAAACCATATTCTAATTTCTAAATGCACATAGAATCAGGCATGTGCTATGAATTTTCTGAAAATGCATATTTGAAAACATGATGTTTGCTTTGAATATTGGAATACTTGGAATATAAACTCTTTGAAAATCATGAATTATGATTGAGATACTGTATTTGAGAAAGTGAAAATCGATTTCTGAAGAAATATAAGAACTTTGTGAAAATCGATTTTGAGAAATGTGAAATAACTTTGGAGAACTTGATTTCTTTGAATTCAAACTTTGAAATTGAAAATATAACTTAGAAAAATCGAATTTGGAACTTGGGGAATACTTGAAATATCATTGGCAAATCCATATTTTGAGAAAATCGATTTTTGAATAAGACTTAGGAGATTTTGAAGAAATTGATTTCTCTGAATTGAAATTTGAATTGGAATTGGGAAATACATGAAATGAATGAATATGATTTTGAGGAATTGAGAAAAACTCTTTGTATTTTTAAGAAATGCAGTGCATTTTGAAATTAGCCTAAGAGTGTAGGCTGAATGTGGCTAATGTGAAGATCATAAATCTAGATATCCTTCATATTCTGACTATGGCCATAAATACGAATTCCACCAAGTTTATAAACTTCATAAAAGCTAGTGCATGTGCCATTCGTGTAGACCATGGTGAGTTTGAATATGCATGAATCATCATCCATCACACATTAACATTATTAAAAAGAAAATAAACTATATGCAATGCAGCCTAAGCTAAGCAGGAAATATAAATTCTTATTCCAAAGTTTAATTACAAATTACATCACTATTGAAATTTAAATACATGAAATAAAGGAAAATAAAGTCTTCAATGTTCCTGCAAAACTAGAAAGCTTGGTTAGTGAATATATGTTGGCTTTTCTAGGTTTATCCAGTAATATCTAGAAATTACTGGATTTTGCTAGATATAAGCCTTTTCCATGATTCCCTTAAATCAAAATTGATAAAATATGAAATAAAATTGAATAAATATGAAAGATGAGATATGAAATTTCGAAATTGGGGTCAAAATGACCAAAATACCCCTAATAACAAGACTATGGCCTTGAAATTAGGGTTTTCAGAAAGATATTTGGTAAAATGCAAGTTTTGAGGTTCAAATGAAAATAAATCAAACTAAATATGATATGACATGATTAAAAATATAGAAATTAGGGTTAGGGATTTCGAAATTTAGGTCAAATGACCAAATTGCCCCCGATAGCAAGACTATGGCCTTGAAATCAGGGTTTTTCAGAAAATATTTTGGGTAAAACTTAGGTTTTATGCACTAAATGAAATCAAATGAACATCAAATTTAACCTAAAGTATCCTAATATGATTATGAACATTATTAAACCCTAAAAATATATGCTTATGCACGAAAATCCAAGAATATCACAAAAACTGTGATTTTGGCAATGTTTTTGGATTTTTCAAGAACCCGGTTTTGCAATTTGCTTAATTCAGCCATCAATCAGATTCCAAAATTCATCAAATTTGATACCTATACTTTTTATAACCCTAATTTTGAATTAGAATTATAAAAAATATTTTTTTGACATTAAATTAACCCGAAAATTGCATCAAACCCTAAAAATATGCTATTTTTGACTTAGTTCACCAACCAGTCTCAGTCCAAGACCTGAACCAGGGGTCAAACCTCCATGGAAATCTATGAAATTTTACAGAGAACAAATAGACAGGAAAACAGAACTTTTCCTTTTTACAGATCTGAAAAAGCCTTTAAAACCAGGGAGATCCCCATCCGACAATACAGACTTGAATATATTGATTTTAACTTTGGTCCTAACTGATACTTTTAATTGACAATTCCGGGATAAATAGTAGTACTCATTAAAAATATCTGATATTTTAATAGTAAACAGTTGACATAAAAATAACAATACTCACTTTTTACAGATCATGAATCGGATCTGTGGTTTGGGATTTATAAACAACACAAGTCTGATTAGGGTTTTGGTAAACCCTAACGAGTTTTAAATTGAAAATCAGAGTCTCTGACAGAGGAAAAATACTAAACAGTAATCAAATTTTTTGAAAATTTCACAGTAGACAGATCTAATCAATGTGAATCCATGGCACTTTACAGATCTAAAATCAGATATAGTATGAGAAAAATATCATCACAACAAGTTACCTTCCTGATTTTAACAACGATTTTAAAGTTTTAAAAACCCGACTTGATGTCTGTTTTTTCTGACAGGGTTCCCGAAGTCCAAAATCTTTGATTTTTTTACAGTAGATCAATCACATATAAAAAAATCAGAAATTAACAGCACATATTTTAATCCGAAACAGCATGCTCTTTTCTGTTCTAAACTAAAAACACACAGAAATCTAATAAACTTGAGAAAACATGCATTAACTAATGAAAAACAATAAAATAAACACTAAAACAGTAAAATAAAATTGATTTCTATGCTGGAAAACGTGTAATAAACATGAATAAGCAAATAAAAAAATAAAATACAGGGAATCCATGGCTGGAATTTGCTTTCACCTTTGAAATCATGGATTTAACCCATTTAACGGGTAAATCTCACGTTTCGTCGGTTAAGAACATGAAAAACGTACCTCTCATCGATTCTAATGGATTAGAATCCTTGAAATCACCCTCAAACTGAGTTAGATCATCTTCTTGGGTCGATTTTGGGGTTTTTGGATGAAATCCATGGTTAAATCCATGAACACAAGAGTTTCCATGGTGAAATCTATTGAAAAATCATAAAAAACTAATAAAAAATAATAAAATAATATTAAATAACTCACCTTTGGGCTGCAGCTGCAATGGAGGAAGGTGGAGGTGCTGGAGAGGAGAGAGAAGTCATGAAAATTTGAGAAAAAAAAAAGTTCTCCTTTGACCCCCTTTAGGTCCCCTATTTATAGATTTTCAAAAAGTCACTTAATTAGGGTTAATTAAGAGGTTTTTCATTTTTTCAGGACTCTTTCTAATAAATCCACTAAGGGCAACGATTTTTTGTAGTTTCCTAACCCTAAATGAACTCTAATTAAACTCTAATTAATGCCTAATTAAACCCTAAAAAGTCCAAATGTAACACCACCTAGTATGGACCCACATTTGGTTTTTAAAACCTGAATTTAAAACCTTTAAAAACCAATGGTTTAAAAGTTAAATAAAATGGATTTTTAAAATTGATTTTGACTCCTCTAAACCCCTAACCTAACTAGGACAATGACTAACCCTAGTCTAACCTTGACTTCTTCAAATATGGCTCCACCCCGAGTGGGCCCCACTTGAATTTTCAAAAACGATTTTAAAACTTGAAAATGAGAGGTTTTTCAAAAGAGATTCAAAAGTAGACTTGGAATTAAAAGTTTTTGAAATGGCATAGAGTTCTAACTGGGTCAGAACTCCTCTGGATATGGCGCCAACTGAGTGGGCCTACATCAGGTTTTGAAAATTTTGAAATAAATACTGAAAATGGCTTTGAAAAAGGGTTAAAATCAACAATTGAAATTCAAAGTTTTAAAAATAGAGTTCTAAGCAAACTGAAACTCTGGGCTAGAGTCCTGGATTTATAGGACTCTGAGATTTTGGTTTTTAAAAGCCAAATGAAGGAGTTTTTGAAAAGATTTCATCGAAAATGGTAAAACAAGTCAGAAAATACAGTCAGGGTTAGACTCCTAACTCAATCAGAACTTTGAAATAGAGTCCTAAATTAACTGGACTCTATAAAATGACCTAATTTTTGAAAAAAAATAGAAATAAATGAAAATGGAATAAAAACAGATTCCTGACTGGACTAGGACTCCGGGACAGAGTCCTGATCGGACTAAAACTCTAGATTTTTTTTGGTATTTTCTGAAAAACAGTTGAAAGAACTTGTGAAAACAGTTAAAATAATAACAAATATTGAAATAAGACAGAGTTTTGATTCAACTGAGACTCTGAGGACAGAGTCCTGATTGAACTAGAACTCTCAGATTTTTGGATTTTCTGAGAAAACAAATGAGAGAATTTTGAAAAACAGGATGAAATCGAAGTTTTGGTTCAGAGTCCTGTTCTGATTAGGACTCTGAGAAAGAGTCCTGATTCGATCAGAACTCTAAGAATTTTGGCTTTCTGATAAGCAAATAATGAAATTTGGGCAAAGCTTTTGAAAACTAGTGAAAATGAAGTATAAAAATCAATTTTGGATAGAGTCCTACTTCGATCAGGACTCTGGGGTAGAGTCCTGATTTGATCAGGACTCTGAGATAAAATCTCAGAATTTTGAAATTCTTTGATAAAAGTGTAATAGTTTTGGTAGATTGAAAGATTTCTGAAAGATTCTCTCAAAATTGAAATCAGGATCAGAGTCCTGATCCAACTAGGACTCTCTGAACAGAGTCCTATTTTGACTAAAACTCTGAGTTTCTGACTCATTTTGAAAGATTTGATTGAAAATGAATAAAAATAGCTATAAAAGATTAGAGTCCCAATCCAATTGAAACTCTAAAGAAGAGTTCTGATCCCACTGGACTCTTGAAGAAGAGTCCTGATCCAACTAGGACTCTAAAATTTTGGCCAAAACAGAAGATTTTGAAAGGTTTTCTTCAAAGATAGGTAAAAAGGTAGTGAAAAGTAGAGTTTTGATCCGACTAAGACTCCGGAAAAAGAGTCCTGATCCAACTAGGACTCTAAAATTTTTGAGATTTTTGATAAATGAAGGAATCCAGAAGTGACACCACCTAAATGGGCCTCATCTGAGAATTGAAATCAATTGAAATTGAGTTTGAAATGAATCCAGATTGTTTTCTGAGAAAATACTTCAAAATATAAGGTCCTGGGGGTTGGAAAATGACACAATGTTGATTAAAAACTCAGGTTTTAAAATTGATTTTTGAAAGAAAAGTTTCAAAACTCAAATCTGGATTGAATATTTTGAAAACAGAAGTGTTGGATCTCGAAGATGAGATGTAATGACATGCAATGCTATGCTATGCAATGCAATGATATGCTGAATTCATGCAATTATAAGCAATGACACATGAAATGTAAGCACTGGATAAGGGTGAAAATTTGGGGTGTTTACAGATGCCCCTCTTTGCTACTAAGCCGGTTGTAAGCTGAGCTTAGTGGCAAAGAAAAACACACCAAATTCAGACTATAAAAAAAAAATGCCCCAGTTAGATAAATTTGACTAGGTATGACAGAATTAGTTCAAATGATGGTGGTAGATATAGCATAAAGAATAAAGAAGAAGATTCACCTCATCGAAATGAGGATCAGGCTTAGCCCTTAACCTGGATGGGACGACAAATGAAATACCTCATCAGAATGAGGCTCAGGTTTAACCCCTTGACCTGAAAGGGGACGATACCTCATGGAAAAACGAGGCTCAGGCTTAACCCTTAACCTGAAAGGGGACGATATACGGAGTCCTCGAATGAAGAAACCATGATGGGACCTTCGAATTTTGCACAATAAATCTGAGAGGGGTTTGCAAAAGGAAGAAAGGGGGTTCCCTAAAGCTTGAAAAGGGATTGATCTTGGACGTCTCATTGCTGAGACTGAATGGCTTTTAAGACAGATGACCTTTTTGCAGAAAATTCAGGTTTAACCCTTAACCTGAACGGGAACTGTCTATGGTGGGACAATAGGGAGCACAAAGAAGTGTGCGAATCTGAGAGTCCAGGCACTCAGATTAAAACAAGAAGGGAAGGATCTTGGACAACTCCCATCATCCGATCCTAAAAGAGATAACAACAACGCCTCGATACATCAGAATAGACATCAAGCTCTCACTTCATGTCAGGATAACTTGAAAAGATTGCCAATAAGAAAAAAAAAAAAAATTATAGTTAATTCAAGAATGATAAGCACATATATGAAAAATATTCTCTCTTGTCTACCTGAAGTATTACCTCTGACTGGACTTAACTCCGTAGAATCAAGATTCGAATTCAAATGTCATTGCCATTGACTTTATCTCAAGGAAGCTATCAATTTCCTCGATATGGGCGGAAAACAATATATTCTTGATATTGCGAGAGCTATTGGTGAAAGAATATTAATAAAAGAATTTCACAAAATTAAAGGAGGTTCTTGATAGATTTGGCAGTCTGATATCCTGGGATTCTTTTCTCATGATGATCTTTCTGCACTCTCTTTTTAACAGAATTGGAGCTCTCTTGGATTTTTCGGGAATTACATCATCCTTCATTTTGGAGATGTCCTGACTTTTCTCTCTTCTTTTTTTTTTTTTTGGAAGGGTACGTCACAAACTCCATCTCAGAGATGTTCTGATCCTTCTTTTCTCTCAGGGATTATCATGATGATTATTGGCTCTTTGGTTGGGCATCTCTTGATGATAGCGAGAATTAAATATCCTTTAGGGTTTGTCGGTAGGCTCATCACACTCGCCTTCATCTTGACGGTGATCTGAACTTTCCCTGGAAGGATCCGTCACAAACTACGTCATCTTGGAGATGATCCAAATCTTCTTTGGCCCCGGGGGTCGACTCGCTTAATTCGCCTTCATCTTGACGACAATTGAGAGATCCCTTTTGCAGATATTTAATTGCAGCTTAGGTGATTGAGGAGATATGGAGATTGAGTGGATTTTTCTGTGTCACCCAGGATATTTCGATTGCTTTATTTTTCAAGAATGGTCTTTAAAAATGTGCCATTGACTGTGATCAATATCAATCACTTATGGCTTTGCAACAACCTTGAATTTTCTTTGCTGACCATATCGGGGATTTATTCTGCATCCTTTTGGTTGGCCAATAGAAAGATTTTGAACTTTGAATCCTTTTTCGCAAAAGCTTTGTCCTTTCGGAAGTAATACTGGGGGGTATTCTGAAGTAATAATTTTGTGCAATAAAGATTTTTGAAATCAACAAATATTTAATGACAAATTGGTAGAATTTTCTTGAAATCCTTTGTGAAAGCAAGCATTCGAAGCACAACGCAACACATCCATGACAGAAATTCTCTTCTCCTTTCCCCAAAGGAGAAGATTCAGAAATTGGAATCAGGATATTGGATGACCTAAAGATCGAAATTGAGAATTGGTTTACTGGGAGTGACATGGGTTCTGTAGGGATTCAGCCTAAGAACGACATTGGTTCGATTGAGAACGATATTGGTTCACTAGGAACGACATGGGTTCAATAGGTATTCAGCCTAAGAATGACATTGGTTCAATTGAGAATGACATTGGTTCACTGAGAACGACATGGGTTCAATAGGTATTCAGCCTAAGAATGACATTGGTTCAATTAAGAACGTCGTTGGTTCACTGGGAACGACATTGGTTCACTGGGAACGACATTGGTTCACTGGGAACGACAAGGGTTCAATAGGGATTCAGCCTAAGAACGACATTGGTTCAATTGGGAACGACAAGGGTTCAATAGGGATTCAACCTAAGAACGACATTGGTTCAATTGGGAACGACAAGGGTTCAATAGGGATTCAGCCTAAGAACGACATTGGTTCAATTAAGAACGGCATTGGTTCACTGGGAACGACATGGGTTCAATAGGTATTCAGCCTAAGAACGACATTGGTTCAATTGGGAACGACATTGGTTCACTGGGAACGACATGGGTTCAATAGGGATTCAGCCTAAGAACGACATTGGTTCATTTGAGAACGACATTGGTTCACTGGGAACGACATGAGTTCAGTAGGGATTCAGCCTAAGAACGACATTGGTTCAATTAAGAACGGCATTGGTTCACTGGGAACGACATGGGTTCAATAGGTATTCAGCCTAAGAACGACATTGGTTCAATTGAGAACGACATTAGTTCAATAGGGATTCAGCCTAAGAACGTGGACCAGGAGGACTTCAACCTAAAAAAAAATCACATATCTTAAAGATACCAATCCAAAAGGAGTTCGACCTAAGGACTGTAAAGAATATTGGATCAGGAGGACTTCAACCTACAGATCAAATTTTTCGGCAGTGAAATTAGTTCCGAAGGAGTTCAACCTAAGAACCGGGGATTAGTAGGACTTCAACCTACAGGTCGAATTTTTGAATACGAGATTGGTTCGAAAGTGGTTCAACCTATGAGCCGTATTGGTTTGACAGGCGTTCAACCTACAAATCACATCGACTCCGCAGGGGTTCGACCTACGAACTATCAATTCCATGAGGATTTAACCTAAGATCACATCGGTTTCGCAGGGGTTCGACCTACGAACTATCAATTCCATAGGGATTTATCCTAGGATCACATCTGTTCCGCAGGGGTTCGACCTACGAACTATCAATTCCATAGGGATTTAACCTAGGATCACATCGGTTCCGCAGGGGTTCGACCTACGAACTATCAATTCCATAGGGATTTAACCTAGGATCACATCGGTTCCGCAGGAGTTCGACCTACGAACTATCAATTCCATAGGGATTTAACCTAGGATCACATCGGTTCCGCAGGAGTTCGACCTACGAACTATCAATTCCATAGAGATTTAACCTAAGATCACATCGGTTCCGCAGGGGTTCGACCTACGAACTATCAATTCCATAGGGATTTAACCTAGGATCATATCGGTTCCGCAGGAGTTCGACCTACGAACTATCAATTCCATAGGGATTTAACCTAGGATCACATCGGTTCCGTAGGAGTTCGACCTACGAACTATCAATTCCATAGGGATTTAACCTAGGATCACATCGGTTCCGCAGGAGTTCGACCTACGAACTATCAATTCCATAGGGATTTAACCTAAGGATCACATTTTAATAGGGAAAAGTTCAACTTATGGGTTTTGAATTTAGGAAATAAAAATTTTTAGTTCATGATTTGAATGGACCATCATAGTTAGCTTCTCAAGACCTGTTTTCAGGATTAACCCCTTCTCCTAAGCGGAGAAGCTTGATGCAAATGCAGATGAATGCGAATGAATGCATGCAAATGCAAATGTATGTAAAATGATATAAATGGGTGCACATGCGTGCAAAATGAGAGATTTGTTTGAGCCTGCCTGCATACATAAAGTTTTGATGACAATTTTCAAAGTAATGCCTCAGTATAATGGGGAAAGAATATTTTGAACAAAAGGATAAATGATTGATGTTCGAAGAATGCTCTCTGAAGGTGGCACGACAACTGGCTTTTGATTGATTCAGAAGAAACTCTGAAGAGGTCATTCCTCATAAAAGAACATTTTATAGAAAAGGAGAATAAAAGGTGGCACCGGTGCTTGCGGGAAAAATAATCAACTTTATTGATGCATTGAAGGAAAATGACAAATTGAGAGAAGAACTGGGACTACATTGTCCCTTTTAAAATGATAAAATGATGAAAGTGACATAGTCTTGACATTGTCAACTTTTAGAAAACTTGCTCAGGATGGTCGACTGGTATTTTCCTCATCTTCAATAAGGATATTCTTGTCGATGCAATCTTGAATGATATTCTTCAGGACGAAACAATTCTCAGTGTCATGTCCCACTGCCCGATGAAATTTGCAAAATCTTTCTTTGAATCTGCCCATGATTGTTGCGGGATCAGCTGCTTTAGGTAAACAGATCATATCTTTTGCAAGCATGTATTCCAGAACACTCTCTAGTGTTTGGTTCAGAGGGGTGAACTTTCGATCCGTACTCCAATCCTTGCGCTTTGGCTTTTCTTGATCTTTCTCTTTATGCTGAGGACTAGATTGAAGAGGCCTATCATTGTTGGAGAACTTTCCTTTTTGGCCCTTGGATCCCTTTGAATAGTGATCATGATTTTTCTTGTTGCTTTTGCTATCATTGGCAAGAAGAGTGAAGTGAGCCTTCTTCTTCTGCTCACTCTGATTGTTACCTTGTGTAAAGATGAAGCCTTCATAAACTCCATTTTCCATGCTTAGCTCGAGCCACTCGGCTCGTTCTGTCAGTTCGATGAAGGTTTTTGACGGTGCCGTGGAAATGAGACCTTTCAAGGGTTGTGAAAAATTATTCAAGATTAGTGACAATGCATGCCCTTCTGATATCGGGTCTCTCATCTTATTGCAAGCTGACCTCCATCGGTGGATAAAATCTCGGGCCTTCTCGTTTTCTTTCTGCTTGAGGCCGCAAAGATGACTGAGAGTCGGGAGTGCTTCAGCATTGAATAGAAAACGCTCAATAAATAAATTGACCACTTTATCAAACTCTTTCATCTCTATCGGGTTGATATGCTCTGAATACCACTTTGCCGCGATACCCTCCAAGCTGCGAGGGAAGCAGAGAAATAAGGCACGATTATTCCTCTTGAACCTGGAACACTCTGCGAAGAATAGGGCGAGATGCGCTTTTGGATCGCCCGAACCATCAAACTTTATAAATTTCTTGGGGAGATTATCAAGATCATCATCCCCATCCAGTCCATCATAAAAGTCTTCGCTCGTAAAGACCCGTTTGCCTTTGTCACGAGCTTGCAAATCTTTAACCATTTTCATTACGTCTTTAAGTTGTGACTGAGTAGGGTCATCGACAGATTGATTTTTGGATTTGTAAGCCGACCCCTGGCCCTGAGTCGACCTTTTGAATTCATGTTTATTTTCACATTCCTTGTCAGCATCGTCAGCTGATTCTGACTCATCAGATACTTCCTCATGACGACTTTGCTTTTTGCTGATTTTTGCATTTCTGGCTGCATGACCCTTATCTTTCTGCTTTGTCTGAATTTGCTCAGTACTGGCTTCAGCTTGCTCTGCCAGCATCTTGCTCATCATTTTCTTGAACATGACGTACATCTGGGGATCTACGTCGTCCTCAACCTGCTGTCCTTGACTATGGGGCGAGTCCATCTCTTCTTCTGAAGCTACTGAGTACGCGACGCCTTCGACTGATAGGGTTTTCTTTCTGGACCTTGTATGGACCATCGAGTATCACGAGTGTTCTTTTGAATGTTGCTGATGTTCTCTGCAAGGTAGAACTGATGATTTAGACTTTTGAAGGAAATTTGGTTGGAGGAAAATATTTATTGCGAATTTTGGTAGACAATTGAAATAGCATCCCATTACTAGGGATTGAGTCATCGCTGGAGTTACGACAATTGCGCTGCTATTCTTTGCAAAATAAACAACTGGAAATATGCCTTGTTACCTAGGCGAGGTCGTCAAACCAAGATGAGATGTAAAATAAAGGAATTTTATTGAGGAGAAAAACATGATTTTATCAATAATACACTTAACAGAGGGGAGGGGGACAGACAATTTTCCACCACTCCGGATAATCGGAAGATACACGAGGGCCAGGAAAAATAGAAAGATTGACAAAGGAATCCCAGCCATGTCTGGCAGAATGGTATGCTCCGGACCACTGGTCTGATGCGAGGTTGAATTCTGGCAGAACCCCTGATAATGGATGAATTTCTACGCGCTTCTGTCTCTGAGAGAACTGTCTGACACATCGCTCTGGATGGTAGTAGGCGCAGAAGAAAGGGCCAAGTAGCCTGAATCGCTTGCCATAAGCGTATGTGTATCTGGGTGGTGATTTCTGACGATCAAAGTAGTCTCATATGACTTCTTCCTCCTAAAGGTTATCGATCAAGAACCGGTAAAGTGCAACTGGCAGAAGCTTTTCACCATTATATCTGAATGAACTGGCTCGGGCGGGCACATGCCGGAGGAACCAAGATTGTAATGTGTAGGTGCACCCTTCGACTAGAATTGATTCTCCGAGTGTGAAACGGGTCAACCCTCGGTATAGAAAAGCGAGTGCGGCCATGGCTATGGAGAGGTGGCTGGTCTGTCGACTTCCCCATCCCCTTAGAAGCTGAACTATTCTGATATCTATATAATTCCGCCCATTAGGAAAGACGGCTAATTCCACCGTGCACAGAACCATCGCGTGTTGGATTCTCTCTCGAGCTGTCCTGGACAATGAGCTGACCTCTGCAAATGTTCCATACTGTTTGTAGATTTCGAGCAGGTCCACATATTCATTTCCATCCTCCTCGATCAATGGCCAAGACTTGCGTCCTGTCATGCGAGCTAAAGCATCCTTAGGGTCCGGACCCTTAACATTAATCAGAAACTGTTTCTCCAATGGGTCTCCAGGCTGACCGACTGGCTCGGGCAATCCCATAATCTCTGAAAATTCATCTATCAGCACCGTCATCTCGCCCCACGGGAACCAGAAGGTAGAAGTGCTCGGATTCCACCGCTCAGCTAGTGCATGGATCAAATTGCCGTTGACTGTCTGCTTTCCCACCGCGGACGCCAGTTCTAGCCCACAATCGTCCAAATGGTCCGGAAACATACGAGAGAAGTTCTTGAACCATGAGTAGTACCACCGGGGAAAGAAGGATCCGGTGCTGAGGACTCGATGCTCGAGAAGACTTTGTCGCACCTCGTAGGAGATGTGACCCTCAGGGAAGACTGAATCAAGCTGACTGGATGCCATCAGACTGGAAAAGATGGAAAATTGGAATAAGACTTGGGAAAATGCAGGGAATTTGAGGAAAATGCAGGCAGGATAAAAATAAAGCAGGAAATTCGAGATCCAGAAGGAAGAAAGGATGGAAAATAACCTGGAGTTTTGAAGAAAATGGAGGAAAATTTGGAAAATCGTCCAGGGTTTATTGAAATATAAAGAAGTACTTCAGAAAATGAAGTATTTGAAAATCGTCCAGGATTTAAAACCTGGACAGTACATGGACATAGATTGGGGAACTTTTGAGAAAATCGTCCAGTTTTTTTAGAAAATTGGGAAAATATGGAAAATACAAAGGAAATGACTATAACATATTCAATCACATCTTGCATAAACAAGTATGCACATACAGCATTCCCTAAAAGCTGACTCTAGATGCATAAATTTTGAAATAGCTGTAGGACCTTAATCCTAACTCTAAGGTTCAGATCAACTATGTCCAATCATGCTATGCCTATATACTCAAGCCAAGGCTCGATGTACGTGGCATAAAATCAATTTCTCCGGTTCTAGGTTCAAGTTTTCCCAACATCCTTGAGCACCTGCCGATATACATTGGACTATGACCCTTGGTACGTGGCAGGGGGGTGTTAACCCAAATAAGTGGCCCAGTTGTGAGGCTCTGTCCCGAACTATGGTTCTGGAAGAGAGCCCAGCAACGTGAAGACCGGGACAATATAGGTGGGGTGGTTTTTGAAAAATATGAGCACATGCAATCAAACAGAAGGCTCTAAGTCCTAAAGAGATAGAATTTTAAAATATTTGAAGAAGCAAACATTGTTTTCATACAATTCCTAAATTGAGGAGTGTTGTATTAGACCTAAGTCTATGTGAGCATGAATAATTTCCTCCTTAATATGGTCCTACCAAACCATGCCTAGTCTATATGCAATCCATGTCAGCTGGGTTGAAGTCTAGGCTCCTAGGTTCACATGATAGCATAAATTAAAAGCTGACATTCCATGGAAATCGATTTTGACAATTTGAACTAAGCAAAGCATTAGATTGATCAGACGAAGACAGGTCCCATCACGGTCGCCAAACCTGTTATCATCGCAAAATTTTTAACTTTTGCGAGTCAAACTGACCTTTGAAAAAGTTTTTGAAAATAACTCGCCTCCGTTTTAAAATGCGGGAAAATTTCGTAGAATGGGACTCGCCTGTCGGTACGAGGTTCAACCGTTCCTGGCGCCTTTACCAGGGGTAATTGAACCAAGGATCAATCTACTGCTCTGCTCTATTCAGCTTGTCTAAACCATATTCTAATTTCTAAATGCACATAGAATCAGGCATGTGCTATGAATTTTCTGAAAATGCATATTTGAAAACATGATGTTTGCTTTGAATATTGGAATACTTGGAATATAAACTCTTTGAAAATCATGAATTATGATTGAGATACTGTATTTGAGAAAGTGAAAATCGATTTCTGAAGAAATATAAGAACTTTGTGAAAATCGATTTTGAGAAATGTGAAATAACTTTGGAGAACTTGATTTCTTTGAATTCAAACTTTGAAATTGAAAATATAACTTAGAAAAATCGAATTTGGAACTTGGGGAATACTTGAAATATCATTGGCAAATCCATATTTTGAGAAAATCGATTTTTGAATAAGACTTAGGAGATTTTGAAGAAATTGATTTCTCTGAATTGAAATTTGAATTGGAATTGGGAAATACATGAAATGAATGAATATGATTTTGAGGAATTGAGAAAAACTCTTTGTATTTTTAAGAAATGCAGTGCATTTTGAAATTAGCCTAAGAGTGTAGGCTGAATGTGGCTAATGTGAAGATCATAAATCTAGATATCCTTCATATTCTGACTATGGCCATAAATACGAATTCCACCAAGTTTATAAACTTCATAAAAGCTAGTGCATGTGCCATTCGTGTAGACCATGGTGAGTTTGAATATGCATGAATCATCATCCATCACACATTAACATTATTAAAAAGAAAATAAACTATATGCAATGCAGCCTAAGCTAAGCAGGAAATGTAAATTCTTATTCCAAAGTTTAATTACAAATTACATCACTATTGAAATTTAAATACATGAAATAAAGGAAAATAAAGTCTTCAATGTTCCTGCAAAACTAGAAAGCTTGGTTAGTGAATATATGTTGGCTTTTCTAGGTTTATCCAGTAATATCTAGAAATTACTGGATTTTGCTAGATATAAGCCTTTTCCATGATTCCCTTAAATCAAAATTGATAAAATATGAAATAAAATTGAATAAATATGAAAGATGAGATATGAAATTTCAAAATTGGGGTCAAAATGACCAAAATACCCCTAATAACAAGACTATGGCCTTGAAATTAGGGTTTTCAGAAAGATATTTGGTAAAATGCAAGTTTTGAGGTTCAAATGAAAATAAATCAAACTAAATATGATATGACATGATTAAAAATATAGAAATTAGGGTTAGGGATTTCGAAATTTAGGTCAAATGACCAAATTGCCCCCGATAGCAAGACTATGGCCTTGAAATCATGATTTTTCAGAAAATATTTTGGGTAAAACTTAGGTTTTATGCACTAAATGAAATCAAATGAACATCAAATTTAACCTAAAGTATCCTAATATGATTATGAACATTATTAAACCCTAAAAATATATGCTTATGCACGAAAATCCAAGAATATCACAAAAACTGTGATTTTGGCAATGTTTTTGGATTTTTCAAGAACCTGGTTTTGCAATTTGCTTAATTCAGCCATCAATCAGATTCCAAAATTCATCAAATTTGATACCTATACTTTTTATAACCCTAATTTTGAATTAGAATTATAAAAAATATTTTTTTGACATTAAATTAACCCGAAAATTGCATCAAACCCTAAAAATATGCTATTTTTGACTTAGTTCACCAACCAGTCTCAGTCCAAGACCCGAACCAGGGGTCAAACCTCCATGGAAATCTATGAAATTTTACAGAGAACAAATAGACATGAAAACAGAACTTTTCCTTTTTACAGATCTGAAAAAGCCTTTAAAACCAGGGAGATCCCCATCCGACAATACGGACTTGAATATATTGATTTTAACTTTGGTCCTAACTGATACTTTTAATTGACAATTCCGGGATAAATAGTAGTACTCATTAAAAATATCTGATATTTTAATAGTAAACAGTTTACATAAAAATAACAATACTCACTTTTTACAGATCATGAATCGGATCTGTGGTTTGGGATTTATAAACAACACAAGTCTGATTAGGGTTTTGGTAAACCCTAACGAGTTTTAAATTGAAAATCAGAGTCTCTGACAGAGGAAAAATAATAAACAGTAATCAAATTTTTTGAAAATTTCACAGTAGACAGATCTAATCAATGTGAATCCATGGCACTTTACAGATCTAAAATCAGATATAGTATGAGAAAAATATCATCACAACAAGTTACCTTCCTGATTTTAACAACGATTTTAAAGTTTTAAAAACCCGACTTGATGTCTGTTTTTTCTGACAGGGTTCCCGAAGTCCAAAATCTTTGATTTTTTTACAGTAGATCAATCACATATAAAAAAATCAGAAATTAACAGCACATATTTTAATCCGAAACAGCATGCTCTTTTCTGTTCTAAACTAAAAACACACAGAAATCTAATAAACTTGAGAAAACATGCATTAACTAATGAAAAACAATAAAATAAACACTAAAACAGTAAAATAAAATTGATTTCTATGCTGGAAAACGTGTAATAAACATGAATAAGCAAATAAAAAAATAAAATACAGGGAATCCATGGCTGGAATTTGCTTTCAACTTTGAAATCATGGATTTAACCCATTTAACGGGTAAATCTCACGTTTCGTCGGTTAAGAACATGAAAAACGTACCTCTCATCGATTCTAATGGATTAGAATCCTTGAAATCACCCTCAAACTGAGTTAGATCATCTTCTTCGGTCGATTTTGGGGTTTTTGGATGAAATCCATGGTTAAATCCATGAACACAAGAGTTTCCATGGTGAAATCTATTGAAAAATCATAAAAAACTAATAAAAAATAATAAAATAATATTAAATAACTCACCTTGGGGCTTCAGCTGCAATGGAGGAAGGTGGAGGTGCTGGAGAGGAGAGAGAAGCCATGAAAATTTGAGAAAAAAAAAAGTTCTCCTTTGACCCCCTTTAGGTCCCCTATTTATAGATTTTCAAAAAGTCACTTAATTAGGGTTAATTAAGAGGTTTTTCATTTTTTCAGGACTCTTTCTAATAAATCCACTAAGGGCAACGATTTTTTGTAGTTTCCTAAGCCTAAATGAACTCTAATTAAACTCTAATTAATACCTAATTAAACCGTAAAAAGTCCAAATGTAACACCACCTAGTATGGACCCACATTTGGTTTTTAAAACGTGAATTTAAAACCTTTAAAAACCAATGGTTTAAAAGTTAAATAAAATGGATTTTTAAAATTGATTTTGACTCCTCTAAACCCTAACCTAACTAGGACAATGACTAACCCTAGTCTAACCTTGACTTCTTCAAATATGGCTCCACCCCGAGTGGGCCCCACTTGAATTTTCAAAAACGATTTTAAAACTTGAAAATGAGAGGTTTTTCAAAAGAGATTCAAAAGTAGACTTGGAATTAAAAGTTTTTGAAATGGCATAGAGTTCTAACTGGGTCAGAACTCCTCTGGATATGGTGCCAACTGAGTGGGCCTACATCAGGTTTTGAAAATTTTGAAATAAATACTGAAAATGGCTTTGAAAAAGGGTTAAAATCAACAGTTGAAATTCAAAGTTTTAAAAATAGAGTTCTAAGCAAACTGGAACTCTGGGCTAGAGTCCTGGATTTATAGGACTCTGAGATTTTGGTTTTTAAAAGCCAAATAAAGGAGTTTTTGAAAAGATTTCATCGAAAATGGTAAAACAAGTCAGAAAATACAGTCAGGGTTAGAATCCTAACTCAATCAGAACTCTGAAATAGAGTCCTGAATTAAATGGACTCTACAAAATGACCTAATTTTTGAAAACAAATAGAAATAAATGAAAATGGAATAAAAACAGACTCCTGACTGGACTAGGACTCCGGGACCGAGTCCTGATCGGACTAAAAGTCTAGATTTTTTTTGGTATTTTCTGAAAAACAGTTGAAAGAACTTGTGAAAACAGTTAAAATAATAACAAATATTGAAATAAGATAGAGTTTCGATTCAACTGAGACTCTGAGGACAGAGTCTTGATTGAACTAGGACTCTCAGATTTTTGGATTTTCTGAGAAAACAAATGAGAGAATTTTGAAAAACAGGATGAAATCGAAGTTTTGGTTCAGAGTCCTGTTCTGATTAGGACTCTGAGAAAGAGTCCTGATTCGATCAGAACTCTAAAAATTTTGGCTTTCTGATAAGCAAATGATGAAATTTGGGCAAAGCTTTTGAAAACTAGTGAAAATGAAGTATAAAAATCAATTTTGGATAGAGTCCTACTTCGATCAGGACTCTGGGGTAGAGTCCTGATTTGATCAGGACTCTGAGATAAAATCTCAGAATTTTGAAATTCTTTGATAAAAGTGTAATAGTTTTGGTAGATTGAAAGATTTCTGAAAGATTCTCTCAAAATTGAAATCAGGATCAGAGTCCTGATCCAACTAGGACTCTCTGAACAGAGTCCTATTTTGACTAAAACTCTGAGTTTCTGACTCATTTTGAAAGATTTTGAAAGATTTGATTGAAAATAAATAAAAATAGCTGTAAAAGATTAGAGTCCCAATCCAATTGAAACTCTAAAGAAGAGTCCTGATCCGATTGGACTCTTGAAGAAGAGTCCTGATCCAACTAGGACTCTTAAATTTTGGCCAAAACAGAAGATTTTGAAAGGTTTTCTTCAAAGATAGGTAAAAAGGTAGTGAAAAGTAGAGTTTTGATCCGACTAAGAGTCCGAAAAAAGAGTCCTGATCCAACTAGGACTCTAAAATTTTTGAGATTTTTGATAAATGAAGGAATCCAGAAGCGACACCACCTAAATGGGCCTCATCTGAGAATTGAAATCAATTGAAATTGAGTTTGAAATGAATCCAGATTGTTTTCTGAGAAAATACTTCAAAATATAAGGTCCTGGGGGTTGGCAAATGACACAATGTTGATTAAAAACCCAGGTTTTAAAATTGATTTTTGAAAGAAAAGTTTGAAAACTCAAATCTGGATTGAATATTTTGAAAACAGAAGTGTTGGATCTCGAAGATGAGATGTAATGACATGCAATGCTATGCTATGCAATGCAATGATATGCTGAATTCATGCAATGATAAGCAATGACACATGAAATGTAAGCACTGGATAAGGGTGAAAATTTGGGGTGTTTACAATGTGGCGCCACCTTAAAAATAAAATAAAGATGAATTTATGCAGGAAAATCAGCATTTGCGCCATCTAGGCCTTGTTTAAAATTTTTTAAATGGTTGCTTTTTCTGAAGAAGGCCAGGGGTGACACGTGTCCTCTGCTTTTTTTGAAGGAAGCTAGAAATGACATGTGTCACCTACTTTTCTGAGAAAAGTAGGGAGAAACATGTGTCAGTCTGCTTTTTCTGAAGAAGGCAAAAAATGACATATGTCATTTGCTTTTTCTGAGAAGAGCAGAGAATGACATGTGTCATTTGCTTTTTCTGAAAAGAGCAGAGGGTGACATGTGTCAGTCTGCTTTTTCTAAGGAAAGGAGAGAGTGACACGTGTCACTTGCAAGAGGAGTACTTCAAATGACGCCACCTCAGGGGAGACAAGCTTTACTTTTTCTAGACAGGGCAACACATGACACGTGGCGTACTCAGAGCGACATCAGAATGACACTTGGCAAGGGGTGAAGGTGGTGGACATTGACACGTGGCATAGAATAAAGAGGTAGCTAATGACATGTGGCACCATCTTAAAGTGGCCCCACACTGACACGTGTCAAAGGATGGCAGGAGAGAGAAGGTGACACATGGCAGGAAAATGGGAGGAGAGAGAAAATGATCCAGTGGCTCCAATCCAGGGACAAGGCTCCTATATTTTTAGATTTTTTTCAAAATTCAGGTTTTTTAAAAGAAAACCTATGTGACACCACCTCAGGGTGGGCCCCACATTGCTTCTTTATTGAAATAAGGACAAGACAGTAAACCTCTTTTTGGAATTTTCATAAAAATCTAGACCAATTGGCAAAACAGACATTTTGAAAGGATTTGGCCCCTGTGGGGTGATTTTGCAAAAGGATGATGCTGGAATTACTGACAAAAGGAGAAGATCTGAGATAAAGTGGCTGAAATCCATATTGAAAGCTATCCAGATCGTTTTCCTGAGAAAATATTTTGAAATTCAGAGTCCTGGGGGTAAAATGGGAAGAATTGACAATTTTGATGACCTAGGGTTTTGAAATCAATTTTGAAAAGAGTTGAAATTCGAATCTGGATTGAAAATTTTAAAATCGAGAGTTCTGGACCTCGAAATGACATGCTGTGCAGTGCAGTGATATGAAATGCTTATGCAATGATATGCCTTATGAAATGTAATCCTGAAACAGGATTTGGAGATTCCCGTCTCCTGTCAGGACTAGAATTTTGAACATCTGAGCTAAAATAGAGAAATTTTGAGAGTTGCAGATGAAATTTGGGCTGTTGCTAGCTCCAAGCTCAGGAAATGACCATTTTGCCCTCCGACGATCTCCGAGGATGGATGATGATGCTTGGTGAAAATGTCAGGAAGGTAAGTGAAAATTTGGGGTGTTTACAGATGCCCCTCTTTGCTACTAAGTCGGCTTGTGGCCGAGCTTAGTGGCAAAGAAAAACACACCAAATTTGGGCCATATAAGATGTGCCCCAGTTAGAAGGATCTGACTGGGTATGAGGAAATTAGCTCGAGGGAGATGGTAGATATGAAATGGAGAATGAAGAGGAAAGACTCACTCTGTGAGAGTGAGATTCAGGTTTTTGCCCTTGATCTGGATGGGACAGAAAATGCTTCGTATGGAACGAAGCTCAGGTTTGACCCTTAACCTGATTGGGGAATGAAATATCTCATTGAAATGAGACTCGGGTTTGTACCCTTAACCTGATCCGGCGGAAAATGGAATACCTTATCAAAGGAGGCTCAGGTTTGTACCCTTATCCTGATTGGGCGGAAAATGGAATACCTCATCAAAGGAGGCTCAAGTTTGTACCCTTATCCTGATTGGGCAGAAAATGAAATACCTCATCAAAGGAGGCTCAGGTTTGTACCCTTATCCTGATTGAGCAGAAAATGGAATACCTCGTCAAAGGAGGCTCAGGTTTGTACCCTTATCCTGATTGGGCAGAAAATGAAATAGTATGATGGAACCTTCGGATTTCGCACAATAAATCCGACAGAGGTTTTGCAAAAGGAAGGAAAATGGGGACCCTAAAGCTTGAAAAGGGATTGATCTTGGGCGTATCATTGCTGAGACTAAATAGCTTTTGAAATTGCCTTTTGCGAGAAAATGATTGGTGGTTTGACCTCGAACCGAAATGGGACTGTCTATGGTGGGACAGTGGGGACACAGGGAAATGTGCGAATCTGAGAGCTCACGCTCTCAAAGAAGGGAAAGAATCAAGTCCTTAAGAGGGATTTAAAATTGGTGTCATGGTTTATCAAAACGGACATCAAGCTCTCACTTCACGCCAAGATAGCTAGAAAATATTGTCAAAATGTTGAGAATTCTGTTGTTGATTTAAAGTATTTGAAAATGTTGCATTGTTGCAAAAATATTCCTTCTTTTCTACCAGCATTACCTCCAAACAAGCTTCACTTCGTAGAATCAAGATTTTGGAATCCAAATTGCTTGCGATTGACCTTCTTCAAGGAAGCTATCAATTTCCTTGATATGAACAGGAAAGAGAATTTGATATAAGTAAAGCAATTGATGAAAGAGTATTGATAATAGAATTTCACAAATTTAAAGGAGATTCTTGCTAGATTTGGCAGTTTGATATCCTGGGAGCTTTTCTCATGATATTCTTTCTGCACTCTTTCGAGGTCTTTTGGGCTTCGGGAGAGTTTATTACACCATCCTTTATTTTGGAGATGTCCTGACTTTTTTTCTTCTCTTTCTTTTTCCTCTCTCTCTTTTTGGGAAGGGTACGTCACAAACTCCTTCAACTTGGAGATGTTTTGATCCTTCTTTGCTCCGGGGTTATCTTGATGAAATTGGCTCATTGGTTGGAGATCTTTGGATGATAGCTGAAATTAAATATCTTTTAGGGATTGTCGGGAGGTTCATCACATCTGCCTTCATCTCGACAGTGCTTTGGACTTTCCCTGGAAGGATCCGTCACAAACTTCGTCATCTTGGAGATGTTTCAAATCTTCTTTGGCCCCGGGGGTCTACTCGCTTAATTCGCCTTCATCTTGACGACAATTGAGAGATCCCTTTGGCGGATATTTAATTTCAGCTTAGGTGATTTTGAGGAGACAGGGCTTGGGTGAATTCTCTCTTTTTCTAGCGCTCAGGATATTTCCACTGCCTCATCTTTATAAGAATAATCTTTAGAGATGTGCCATAACTGCGATCAATATCAATCACCTATGGCTTTGCAATAACCTTGAATCTTCTTTTCTGGCCATATCGAGGACTTATCCTTCCTCCTTTTGATTGGCCAATAGAAAGAATTCGAATTTTGAATCTCTTTTCGCAAAAGCTTCACTCTTTTGGAAGTAATGCTGAAGGTAAACTGATGCAAAGATTTATGTAATAAAGATTCTGAAATCAACAAGTAATTGATTGATAAATTAACAAAGTGTTCTTGAAATCCTTAGTAAAAGAAATCGCCTGACATCTGAGTTGACACATCCATGGCAAAAATTATCCTCTCCTTTCCCCAAAGGAGGCGTCTATCAGTTCGCTGGGAACAATATCAATTCAATTAAGAACGACCATCTTTAGGAATAATATCAGTTCAATTAAGAACGATCATCGTTGGGAATAATACCAGTTCAATGAAGAATGACCATCGGTTCACTTGGAACGATATCAGTTTAATGAGGAATGACTATCAGTTCACTTGGAACACTATCAGTTCAATGAAGAACGACTATCAGTTCACTTGGAACACTATCAGTTCAATGAAGAATGACTATCAGTTCACTTGGAACACTATCAGTTCGATGAAGAACGACCATCGGTTCACTTGGAACACTATTAGTTCGATAAAGAATGACTATCAGTTTACTTGGAACACTATCAGTTCGATGAAGAACGACTATCAGTTCACTTGGAACACTATCAGTTCGATGAAGAACGACTATCAGTTCACTTGGAACACTATCAGTTCGATGAAGAACGACTATCAGTTCACTTGGAACACTATCAGTTTGATAAAGAACGACTATCAGTTCACTTGGAACATTATCAGTTCGATGAAGAACGACTATTAGTTCACTTGGAACACTATCAGTTCGCTGAAGAACGACTATCAGTTCACTTGGAACACTATCAGTTCGATGAAGAACGACTATCAGTTCACTTAGAACACTATCAGTTCGATGAAGAACGACTATCAGTTCACTTGGAACACTATCAGTTCGATGAAGAACGACTATCAGTTCACTTGGAACACTATCAGTTCGATGAAGAACGACTATCAGTTCACTTGGAACACTATCAGTTCGATGAAAAACAAAGACCATTATAGATAGTTGGATCGCTTCTATGAATGGTTTCAGGATTATCCTCTTATCCTGAATGGGGAATGAAAATTGGATGACCTGGCGGTCGAAATTGAGAATTTTGGTAATTAAAATTGGAAATTGGGTGTCTCGGAGGTCGAAATTGAAGAATTGAATGACCCGAGGGTCAAAATTGAAGAATTATGGAAAATGATTCAGGTTTATCCCTTAACCTGAAGGGAAATTTTGATATAAATTTAATGCAACTGAATATGATTGAATGCAAATTGATGCAAACGAATGCAAAATTAATGCAAATGGGTGCATATATATGCAAAATGAGAGATTGGTTTATCCTGCCTGCATACAAGATGTTTTGAGGTAAAGATAGATTTTTCAAAAAAAATGCCCCAGTGTAACTAGGGAGGAAGATTTTGAATAAAAGAAGGATAATTGATGGATAAGGCGACAAACTCCTTAACTGATAGACGTTCTCAAGATCATTCCTCACAAGAGAGACATTGTGAAAAGGAAGAAGAAGCAAATAAGATGGCGCCAAGCTATTGAAAATTCAATGACTTTATTGATGCTTTAAAATCAAGGAAAGAGAATGGGATTACATTATTCTTTTGAAAAAGCAAGATGAGAAATGGGAAAGTGTTGGCATTGTCATCTTCTGGAATGTTTGTGGAAAAAGGTTAGTCAGGATGACTAGTCCTCCTTTTCATCTTCAACGAGGAGCTTCTTGTCAATGCAGTCTTGAACAATGTTTTTAAGGACGAAGCAGTTTTTTGTATCATGCCCTATGGCTCGATGAAACTTGCAAAATTGTTCTTTGAATTTGCCCATAATTGCTGGAGGATCAGCGGCTTTAGCCAACCGGACAATGTCTTTCGCAAGCATATACTCGAGGATACTCTCAAGTGTCTGATCCAGAGGGGTGAATTCTCGATCAGTTCTCCAGTTCTTTGCTCTTTGATTTTTCCTGATCTTTCTTTTGATGCTGAGGGCTGGATTGGAGAGGTTTATCACTTTTGATGTTCTTCCCTTTTTGCTTTTTGATTTTCTCCAAATTGCTGCCATTATCATTCTTGTTGCCTTTGCTATTATTGAAAGATTTAGCCACAAAAGTGAAGTGAGCCTTCTTTTTGGCATCTTGACTGTTATTCTTGGAAAATGTGAAGCCTTCATAGACTCCATTCTCCACGCTCAGCTCGAGCCATTCTGCTCGCTCAATGAGTTCAACGAAAGATTTGGAAGGTGGGGTAGAGATTAATCCTCTCAGAGGTTGCGAAAAATTGTTGAGGATCAGGGATAAAGCATGCCTTTCTGATATAGGATCCCTCATTTTGTTACAGGTCTCTCTCCATCTGCGATCGAAGTCCCTTGCCTTTTCATTTTCATTCTGCCTTAGATTGCAGAGATGGCTCAATGTTGGGAGCGCTTCAGTATTGAACAAGAATCGTTCGACAAACAAATTCACGACTTTGTCGAACTCTTTCAGTTCTATAGGATTGATATGTTCCGCATACCATTTGGCCGCGACTCCTTCTAGGCTGCGTGGAAAGCATAAGAACAGTGCTCTATTGTCTCTCTTGAACCTAGAGCATTCAGCGATGAACATGGCGAGATGTGCTTTCGGGTCGCCAGAACCATCGAACTTGATGAATTTACGAGGCAGATTTTCCAGATCTTCGTCTCCTTCTAGACCATCATAGAAGTCCTCGCTAGTGAAAACTTTCTTACCCTTGTCGCGGGCTTGCAGATCTTTAACCACTCTGGCCATTTCCCTGAATTGTGCTTGCAGGGGCTCTTCTGTGACCTGACTCTTTGATTTGCGGCTCTTCCTTTGTTCTCGGCCCCGTTTCTGAAATGCCGGAGGCACCTCATACTCTTCATCGGTGTTTTCAGTTGAGTCTGATTCATCTGAAATTTCCTCTGGTTGAACCTGCTTCTTGGAAGCCTTCTTATCCTTGTGTCCGTGGAACCTCTCCCTAAATAGATTCTTTTCTGAACTGGTCTCGGGCTGCTCGTTCATCATCTTGTTCATCATCTTTCGGAACATAGCATGCATTTGTGGATCTGTGCCATCATCCTCTTGCTGCTGATCTTGACTTCTGGGGGGATCCATTTCTCCTTCTGAGGCTGAGGAGTACTGAGGTGACATTGTTTTTCTGCCTGATCTTGTCTGAACCATCAAATGCTGCGGATGCTCTCTGCAAGATAAAGTCTTGATTAGACTCTGAGGAAATTTTGGATTGGGAGAAAAATGATTATTGCCGATATGGTAGACAATTGGAAGAATATCCCATTACTAGGGATGGAATCGCCGCTGAAATCATGACAATTGTGTTGTTATTCTTTGTAAGAGAAATAAACAACGGAAAATGTGCCTTGTTACCTAGGCGAGGTCATCAACCATGAGGAAAACACCATTTTTGAAGGAAAGAGATATCTCTTGGGAAAACAATCCGCAAACGGATTTAGAATAAGGAGAAGGCAAATGGGTAGACATTTTCTCTAACGCCCCTGAATTTCTACTCGGAAAATCCTTTGGATTTTTTAGATTTTTTTTTTTTGAAAACCAGAGAGCACAAGTGCGTAAAATCTTGAAAGGGAAAACAAGTGGAAACTCTGGGCGGGCTACAGAGAACAACAGAAAAGGAAACAACTTTTTATTAAATACATTTACAAACAGTACAAATCATTTCTCTTATACAAAACCAAAACTGCCAAGATCCAATAAGTGTCAGAAGTGTGGGTTCAGAGTCCGCTGCAGCACATCGAGCTCCATCGCACGCCTAAGCAACCTGTATCCCCATAAAACGGGGTCAGTACTCTTTCGAGCTCGTGAGACAAACCAAACACAATATACTAAAGTGTGGAAAACGAAGCATAGCTATACATGACAATACAAAGCATGAGCAAGAGTACAGAACTACTCTAATTCATCACACAATCCATATCAACTGGTAAAGTATGCATCAAAGAACATAATAATCAAATGTGCTATGAATGGTGACAGGTAAGTGCAAAAAGAGGACAAGTACAAGTCAACTGAAAGGTAACAAGCTGTAGTAATCGTAACAAGTGCTGGAAATGAACAAGCAACCAGAGCAGCCGTACAACAAGTAACTAAAACAGCCAATCTGAACGGTAACAAGTACTAAGCAGCAAGCGACTATAATAATAGCTGAAATAACTGTAAAGCAGGCACTCAAGGCAGTAACAAACAATACCAAGTGCTGAACAATAAGGCAACTAAAGTATCAACTGAACAAGGAAGGCAACTGAAGCACAAACTAAGTAAAGTAGCAACTACAGTAAGTCAGCTGATTGGTTAGTCTTTATGTTCTTCTGATTACTCCTTCGGGTACGCGAAGGAACCTCCCATTCTGTGAGACATGCACCCGGCGTCTGTTATTCAACTTATAGTTTGGTAACCGGAGAAGCTACAGACCGAGTCAACCTCATGCGAGCAACACACGGCTAGGAGAAAATACTCACATAGGCAAGAATTGCAATCCATACTACTGCAGTAGTGAGGTCCTAAAAAGGTAACCTCGACCTCCCTAACTCTGAGTGACTGGAGGCCAAAGGGCGCTACGGCTCTTGTCAAAACACCTGTCATAGTAACGACAAGTCACTCAGGGCTGTACCATCCACCCTCTCCCAAGGTGAAGCATTTTGTGAATAGGGCGAAGCATGTTTATCTTTCTTAAGGCTCATGTTCAATCATACCTCACAACGAGGAATTTGCCTCGTGGTCCCTACAGGGTATGCAAAACGAGGACTTGGCCTGCCCATCCACGTGCTCAGCCTCACGCGGCCAACAGAGCACACTGCTCGTGAAAGCAGTCATCACACCATTTTATTTATTTCTTATTCAGGGTATATCACACAAGAGTCCACACAACACAAGGGCCACTGCTCGAAGACTCCAACTGAGCCCATAACAAGTCATATCATTATTCATACCCTATGGTGTTCAGTCTTTTCATTTCATGAAGTAAAGGCACGTGGTGCGCTTACCAAAGCCTCAAACAATGTACCTCCTTAGGGTACGCACTACTCAATAACTGTGTCAGGATGTGCCAAGTGCAACATGTAAGAGTATCACGAGTTCTAACTTTTGCACAATTATAAATACAGAGGCATTGCATATTTCATTTCTGAGAGACAGTTAAGTGTACAAGCAAATACACATTCATATGCATATGATATTTCATCAATATTCCATCACATAAAGCATTGTCTCTAAAACATTACAATGGCACTCGCATATCCACAAACAAGGCAAAACAACACAAGTGTGTACTGAACATCAAGTGTGAACAAGTATCATACTTCAATGAAATAGTACGAACTAAGCAAGTAAACCTCAAGTGCAAGTAGTCACGCATGTGCTGACCTACAACAAGTACACCATCAAGCTAATGCACCATTGCAGAACAACGAGCCTCCCGATGAGACAGTTAGAAACATTTGGCCATGGCAAAGAAACTATTCGAAGAGATAAAGTGGTGTGAACAAGCATACAAAACATGTATTTTTAGTGTAAGCGAGCTCATCTTGCAAAGTGGGTCTATAGCCCGAAAATGACTTGCTAAGGAAGTCTACGACATGGATACATAGAGTATTGTCGTACAAATACTTAAATCTCGTAAATCCCATAACTACACAACGAAGAACAAGTACCTCGAAAGGTGTGCAATAGCCAAGTGTCAAGAACACCTAGGAGAACACACATTGTTCGAATCATCGAACCAAAGCATTCGGATGATCTAGTCTCACACGGTTTACACTGAATCACATCGTACACAAGCGTTCACATGCTTTACATTTGGCGAACCACACCTAACGGAGAGTGCTAACTCCGATGCATTTAGCATAACATGGCATGCATAACAAAATACATATTTAACTACTTATTATTGCTATCAAGGCGGAGACAGAGACAGTTGTTGTGAAAGGGTAAGGTGGCAACTTTGTCATGAAATGGAAAAAGTACGGCTGGCCACTTGCTATCGCATGCGAAAAACTACGAAGCTACAAGAACGAAGCCCGAACACCTGCTGCACCGAAACCGCAGCAGCAACAACCCAATTTGGTTGTAACAAGGGCCAAACTCTTGCCCAAAGGTCGCAGTACCACTAAGTAGATTGCAGCCAAAGTGCTGCAATCGCACAACTCGGGATTGAAGTCTCCAAAACACCATAAAGGTGATACTACTATGCGAACCTACGTGGCCCGCTAGTCTACACAACGGTACAAACCTAGATAGCAGGTTCATCAGGTTGTGAGTCGTAGGTATAAATGCAGCCCCATAGGCTGGAGTCCGGAGCCCTTTGACAAAATTGGAGAATGAGACAAACAAGAAGGAAGAATCCAACAGCTATGTTGGAACAGTTCCCAAAGAGGTCGGCAACCTTACCAACCACACTAATGTAAAAGACACTAAGCACACATAGGCCTGCCCGGTTTGGGCTGTGCCGCCAAACTGCGGCAACACCCGTGACGAGGTGGTAACACCCCATAAGGGTTCAACTAAAGAAAGAGACGAAGTCCCCCTATCCCGCACACTACTGTGACCGAATCCCCTAGACCAAATGGGTTTGGTCCCGAAAGAACCACCAAGGATAGTGATGGCAACCAGAAGAGGTACGCATCACAGAACATAAAGTTATTGATGTGACATCATGAATTGTATACAGATACATATGGACACGTATGTGCACCATGTCACAAGTGCGAGAACTAGTCAAGTGTCAATACAGACATTGCATGCTATGATGGGACAGTTAGAAGCATTTGTCACGGTAAAGTGTGACTCAGAAGCTGTGGCAAGGTTCTTAAACCATGCAGCGCAACTACAAGCGAGCTCGTCTCGCTAAGTGGGGCCATTGCCCGCAACTGGACTCGCCAAGGAGTTCCAACAGTTGCATAGGTCTCATAAGACTGCAACTATACTTAAGTGTGCCACAAACTCCCTTCACGCTTAGGGAAAACATATAATTTGCCCAAAGCTGAATCATACATTCAAATACAATGAATATGATGATAGCATTAATCTGTTGATATACACTATGGGTTTCATAGGTAAATATAACTTTATTTGAAGGCATCAATTGCAACGATTCGCATTCTAAGCGAAACAAGCACGTGTACAGGGATATGCATTGACATTACCCACATTGGTGGGTTTATCAATATATATATATATATATATAGTACGTAGCTCATTACGATCTCTTGCAACATCAACTCGTGATGATTGCATAAAATAGACACGTGGTTGGTCATGCCGTATAGGACAAGAGAAGCGTCGTCAACTTCTCACTATCGTAAAAACCTTAATTTTACAACTAGCATAAGCAAAGAGTCACGATGTCAAATACGTACGGCAAGGGGATTGCAAACGTTATATTTATTCCATTGACAAGAGCCAATGATTCCTTAACTATGCCAACTCTTCTTATTTATTTAGAAACCTACGATAGGGAGCCATTAGCACAAAGATTGTCGCCTATTGCAAAGCGGACATTCGGACCCAAGTGAGAGTCCATCGCATCATGATGATGAGTTCAACAATTACCATAGCCGAATATGCATACATTGTCTTAATCAACAACATGGTTTTTGTCTAGGGGCATGGTAAGTCCAAAATTGAGAGATGGCCGGGTCATTTGAAAACTGTGTCATCGGGCACTATTACAGCTCATAAGGTTGCAGTCCGAACTTGCTAATCCACCAACAATGTGCGGCACAACGAAGGGAAAACTAGTAGCGGTTGGAGCTAAACCAACGCAAACTTACCAACCCAGCAGCTGCATCGGTGCCATGAGCACACCTCGCACAAGCAACATGGCCCAAAAGTGGGCAGCACTGCTGAAACAAAAGAAGGCAGCAACTGCTGCGATATGACAACAACCAGTTGGCATGCTGGTGCTGCGTCACCGAGACCACCAGCGTGGGTCATGGGAAGACCACCCGCACGGTTTGCGGCATCGCAAGGACCCAGGTCTGGACCGACTGGTTCAGACCCACCAAACTATAGTACTCAGGCCCGACAAAGTCTGGACCACATGTTCAGACCCTATGTGGGGTCGGCCATCAGCAAACGAAAGGGGCGCAGGCCCTTCAGCCCGCACCCAGAGGCGACCCACCTGCTGCAACTCGGTTGCAGCAGGCTCAACAACTCGGTCCAGGTCTGGACCAACTGGTCCAGACCTGAGTTGGCTCCAGCCATCAGCCACGGAAGGGGTGCAGGCCCTGCAGCCCGCACCCGGTTGCAGCCTAACGCTGCAACCAACACAATAGGTCCGGGCCCCAAGCCAAGTGGCCCGAGGAGCTGACACCCAAATGGTCAAAGCAAACCTGGGGTAGGCCTTTGACAAGTCTAGGCTACATCTGGTCCAGACCATATCAGGCCAGAACATGGGAACCGAACCAACACCAACCCGAGTTGGTGGGTTCGGATATGGTTCGAACTGAACCCAAAAAGAGGAGAAGATAAAGAAATCGATCCAGCTAGGGGCGGTCCGGGTCACCAGCTGCTGGACACGTCCAGCAACCTGGACAAAACCCCACGAAACAGAAAAGAAACATAGAATAAGAACCAGACCGAAAACCAAAATAAAAAGGCCATAACCTCCATGGTCGGCCTACCTGAAACGGAATAATCAAGACCAAGAAGAAACTGGGCCTTCCATCATGGCTCCGCCAGTCTGGCCTAAGCCAGCAGCACCCTAAAAGGGCGAGCCCGAATGAGCCAGACTACTGGACTTGTGCCCACCATGGCCTCCTTGCCAAAAACGCACAAGGCTACTAAAACCAAAATGCTTAGCTAACACGAATCCAGCTACGCAAGGAAGAAAAGCTAGAACCATACTTGCCAAAACACAAAGGAGTAAAGAACTATATACATACATGTTAAATCGGAATTGCAGTCAAAGCACATGCAATCACATCTGATAAAATCTACAAAACCGAATGAAAACATGAAATGGAGGCTCATGAATCATGCATAAACACCAATACATAGCTAAATCGCGACCCAACTTCAATGCATGCATGCTTACTTCAACAAAAGCAACAATGGGCAACAAAAACTTAAATGCTATTTGGCGGAAACCCACATTAAGATATGTAAGTGGGAGATCCCACAAAAATGCAAGAATGCACAATATTTGTTCTATCAAAACTTACCACGTGATGCATGAATGCATACTTGTTAAAAATCCGCAATTCTATAGTACAACAAGTGGATTTATTTATTTGAAAACAACAAGGATAGGTGAGAAAAGGGAGCTCACGAAATATATATTTTTCACACATTGGAAGAGATGGAAAGTCTCACCTTCGAGGCTTTAGTGGAGAAGAAGGAGAAGGTGTACACGGTTGAAGTTGCAACAATGTTCACTCTACACTCACTCACGTTGGAGAAGAAAGGGGAGGAGGAGAGAGAAGCTCCTCAAGAAAAACGTCTAGGGCAATGCCTCTTTCTCTCTCTTCACAACACTAAATAGGTAGGGTTTTACTAATGGACGACTGGGATTTACCCAGCTAGGACGGAGGGCTGGGGTGCTCCACGCCCCCCTCCTAGAAACCCACGCCCAATGCATGTAGGTGTTTTAAAACTTTTGAAAAGGTTTTCAATTGGTTTTAGAAAAACCTTTAAAACTTGAGGAAATAACATGGGCTGCCCCTTGGCTATGCCCAATCGTTTTTCAGCATTTAAATTCATTTGAAAACTTTACAAAACTACCATGGGGCGCCAGCCCCATGCTCCTTTTCTAAAAAGTCCCCCCTCATGATGCTTCATGATGGGGTTTTTGAAAAGATCTATGGCCAATCAAGGTCTCTTTTCCAAATGCCATGCAAAATATTTCAAGTGTGCCATCCAGCTGGTCAAACCTTGACCAGCTGGTCAACCATGACCACAGATGTCCACTAGAGAGGATGCCCAATGGATCTGGGTCCTCAACTAGTTGATCCGCTCCGAATCCAAAAATCGCCACTTATTATATTTCAAAACCATGCTTAATTAATGCACTAAAATATTAATTAAATTCCAATAAGTCATTTAGTGCTCTAAATAACCTCAATTAATATGAAATGGTCAAGGCCTTTCAATAAAATCACCTCTCGTTTGCGAGAATTAAGCGTATTATGATTTCGGGTCCAACACTCGTAATTCACATGCACTGACGAGGTTTCTAAGTCGTATAGGTCCCAAATTCGGGGACAAACTATAAAAACACATTATAAATTAATCCTTAAATTTTTAAAGATGAATTCGTCCAGAATTAGGCACTTCTTACTTACACAGTATATTTACGCGATTTTCGGGTCGCGCGTACAAAGCCAAAACACAAGGCACACCCAAAATATACTTAATTATGCGATATAACCTCATAATTATACGAAAACATACATATCAACACTAAGTAAGCAGTAAACTCCTCAAAAATATTCGCGGACCTTACATCCTACCCTCCAAAAACAGAATTTCATCCGCGAAATCACAAAACAAGGAGCAACAACAAAATGGTCAGATCTCGTTTGACAACGCCTAATCGGCCACAACTAGGTCTCCCGTAGACTTCTTGGGACAAAACGTGGCAACATGCCCAGGTTGTCCACACTTAAAACACTTGCCATCCAAGAGAGGACAAGCTCCAGAAGCATGATCTATGTTGCATCAGTGACACTTCCGTTGAACTATCGGTTGCTGTGGTCGCTTTCACTGGACATATGATCGCTGGGATTGCTTTCGCTGGCAGTTCTGAGATACCTTCTGACATTTCTGCTCTCTTTTACGTATACTCAACTCGGCAATCTCAGGGTCTGTCTCATCCTCAAAAGCAAGAAGATTCAAATCTATGGATAACTTATAGGTTTCTGCACTATTATTCTGCCTATCTTGGGTTACGAGCTGAAGATTCGCATCCAACTGCTGAATCGCTACCATTTGTCGTTGCACAACCTCTGCAAGGTTATTCACAACACTCAAAATATTGTTGCATCTAGTCTCCTGAGTCATCTATCATGACGAAAAAGACAAAACAAATCAATCAAAAGGTCTAACAACCCTGCTCGCTAAGCGATAATCGTCGTAATCACACAGAAATCATGAGCACACAACACAAAAAATCAGGCAACATTCATCACAATTCAAACAAAAGTCACATCACAACCCAATCGTGCAACAACACGACAGAGAAACATGTTCTACGAACAATCGCAAACGACACCATATCAGGCCGCTATCGCTTAGAAGGATCAACTTATAGATCACAACTAGCTACATCCATCAATATCGGAAGGACCAAAATCACAGAAGTTACTCATCGGATCACTTGACCGGGGAAACGTACAACCTCACACGGATTTACCACCCTAGATGGCTTACCTGGTCTTGGTCAGTACACTTCCTCACAGTTCACCGGCTCCGCGGCTACCCGGTCTTGGACAGTGTTTCCTCATAGAGATTCACCATGCTAGTCGGATTACCTGGTCTTGGTCATACCTACCCTCACAGATACTCCGTACACGGAGATACATCAATACAATCGACTGATCAAGATCATTAACCGCACTCAGGGTCAGAAGCCACTAACAAGGGCACAAGCACATATACTAACAATAATATGCATCATATCACTTCTCAAAACAAAACACAGAGAACAAAATCACACATTCTTCCAACAAGGTTCCACGAACCACAATCATACATCGGATCTAAACATCCACCGCATGCTCTTGACGATTCTATTCAGATAGCAACACAATCACATCATAAAGGAGATTCACACTACACTACTCATCACTGCTGCTATAAGCATTATATTCTCAAAATAAGACCTCAAAGCATGCGTAATCAAAGCTATCTCATCCTTAACATGACTAGGATGGTAGTTCGATCGTCGCTATAATAAATCAATCGTCTCCACCACACAATGTGGAACGAGAAGGGCGAACTACGCAAGTAGTCCCCTAGATCCAACTCAAAAGCTTCAACTCTCGCAGGAGTCTACTCGAAACAGCTTGGGAAACTAGGTTCGCAAGCGCGAATGAACCCTTAGGTTCCGACAATCGATAGCTTAAGCCCGATACACGAGGCTTAAATACAAAATGGGGTCTCACATTAGATGACACCCGAAAAACACACATGATCATCTAATCGAGCAGAACAAGTCATGAAACAACAAAACTGAATTAGAGATACTTACAGTGCGATGGCCGATGCTTGCAGAGACTTGAACCACACTTCTTTAACTCTTTTAAAACACTGCTCTGATACCATAACTGTAACGCCCCAGAATTTCTACTCGGAAAATCCTTTGGATTTTTTAGAATTTTTTTTTTTTTGAAAACCAGAGAGCACAAGTGTGGAAAATCTTGAAAGGGAAAACAAGTGGAAACTCTGGGCGGGCTACAGAGAACAACAGAAAAGGAAACAACTTTTTATTAAATACATTTACAAACAGTACAAATCATTTCTCTTATACAAAACCAAAACTGCCAAGATCCAACAAGTGTCAGAAGTGTGGGTTCAGAGTCCGCTGCAGCACATCGAGCTCCATCGCACGCCTAAGCAACCTGTATCCCCATAAAATGGGGTAAGTACTCTTTCGAGCTGGTGAGACAAACGAAACACAATATACTAAAGTGTGGAAAATGAAGCATAGCTATACATGACAATACATAGCATGAGCAAGAGTACAGAACTACTCTAATTCATCACACAATCCATATCAACTGGTAAAGTATGCATCAAAGAACATAATAATCAAATGTGCTATGAATGGTGACAGGTAAGTGCAAAAAGGAGACAAGTACAAGTCAACTGAAAGGTAACAAGCTGTAGTAATCGTAACAAGTGCTGGAAACGAACAAGCAACCAGAGCAGTCGTACAACAAGTAACTAAAACAGCCAATCTGAATGGTAACAAGTACTAAGCAGCAAGCGACTATAATAATAGCTGAAATAACTGTAAAGCAGGCACTCAAGGCAGTAACAAACAATTCCAAGTGCTGAACAATAAGGCAACCAAAGTATCAACTGAACAAGGAAGGCAATTGAAGCACAAACTAAGTAAAGTAGCAACTACAGTAAGTCAGCTGATTGGTTAGTCTTTATGTTCTTATGATTACTCCTTCGGGTACACGAAAGAACCTCACATTCTGTGAGAGATGCACCCGGCGTCTGTTATTCAACTTATAGTGTGGTAACCGGGGAAGCTACAGACCGAGTCAACCTCATGCGAGCAGCACACAGATAGGAGAAAATACTCGCATAGGCAAGGATTGCAATCCATACTATTGCAGTAGTGAGGTCCTAAAAAGGTAACCTCGACCTCCTGTGAACACCCCAAATTTTTCAAAGTTTTGTAAAAATGACCCTTTTGCCCCTAACCCCGTTTTCAGAGAAAAATCAAGTTATTTCTTCAGATTTTCTGAATTAAAATCTATATTGATATATTCAAAATCAACTCCAGATCTGAATCCAGTACTTTAAATCCATATTTCCTCAAAATCCGGATCAAAACCCATTTCTGAAGAAATTTTTTCAAAATAGCTTTTAAATTCTCAGAAAAATTCCCTTTTGTAAATATTTTTACAAAAACACAAAAAATTAGTTTTAATCTTTATTTTCTCACAGATTTTAAGATTTTATTATAAAAATACAAAAAATTAAAAAGACAACGCAAAAATAAAAAAAATGGGAAAATTATGAGAAAAACAAATGAGTTTTTACTAAAAACCTCGTTTTAGAAAAATACTTTTGTGAAAATTTCTTTTTGGGGGAGCCCCTTCTTTGTAAATTTTCGAAATAACAAGGGGCCCCTTTTGCAAATAGATTTTTAAGGTTTTTCTTTTTACCTTTCGTAAGGAAGGAGATGGCGAGGACAGCGCTGCCTCACTCTCGTCTCTCTCTCTCCCCTTCTCGGCTCGGATTCACAAACCCGCCCATGGCAACCCTCTTCACGAAGCTTCTTCATCTTCCTCTCACCAAAACCCTCGATCGCGACCTTCCCCTTCCTCCACCTTCGATCTCCAACGGCCCATTTCACGAACCTTCTTCATCTTCCTTAAAAGGGCACTCAGGGGAAACCCTAAAGGGGGACCGCGTTTCACCCCTACACCTTCGATCAACAATTTCTTCATCCGATCGCCTCTCACCCCCTCATGTTCCCTCCTTCAGCATATCCTCAATCTATCATCACCCCCGGTCTTCTCTTCCTCTTCTTCTCGAATCCATTTTCCTGGCTCGCACACTTTTTTTTTTTCTTTACATTTCCCCCTTGATTCAGCCAGCTAAAGGAGGCCGATTGCAGCAACATCACAATCATCGGAAGACATCCAGGGCAGAACAAGTAAGAGAACTACTTTACATCCCTTGAAACTTCGATGGCATCCTGAAGCAACGATAAACTGCAAAAAAAACCACAAACTCCAGCCCTCCTCCAGATTCCCCCGACGCCATATCGCCTCGTTACTCTCACCAATCTTCATTGGGGTTTTATCCTTTAGAAATTCCTGCAAACGAGGTAAGAATCCCTCTCTCTCGCTCTGCTCTTGGATTTCCCTTCTTTTAGTTTTTATTAGAGCACTACCACGGTGTCAGTTTTGCATATAGCAAACGCTGATCCATGTATATGGTGCTATATCAAAAGAGAATCCTCGGATTCTGACATTTAAATTTTATAATTGTAAGTCTTCTCTTGGATCGTTCTTTCTTTTTTTTATATATTATCTCTTTGTTTTCTCTGCAATTTACGATCTATTTTTTTTGCAAGATTTCCTGTTAAGGACGCATTTATATTGTTTGCAAATTGGGTTTTATCTGTGTGGATGTAAGCGTGATAGAGTTGGCCTTGTTCTGCTCCTGGTGTTGTAAATCATGCTCCTGTGCAAGTGTTATTACAGGATTTGAAATTTTTAGTGGATGTGGTCTCTGAAGGGTATGGCTAGGTTATTTGTATGATTCTAGTCTGGCTATTCATTTGACCCTATTTCCTTTTGATAACACTTTTTAACCAAGGAAAAAGGAAACTCGTCAAGGTGGTAAGTCCTGCTTCCGAATGGGGATAAAATTTCACAATATCACTAGTGATACTTTCAATTACTATTGCACGAATATTGTGGCTTGATTGCATTTTTTTTTATTATTCGGCTTCATTGAAACTTCTATCTGCTGCTGAAAACCCCTGTTGATTTGTTCCATTTATCATTGTTATTTGGATAGTATTTTTTTTTTTTGGGTTCATGAGAATCGATTAATAAATCTCTCTAACATCTTCCCCTTTGCAGCATCCTATACATTGACATCTGTTTCTTGTTTACATCTTATTTTGATCTCTTAACTATGTCATATTCTGTTCATGTTATTAATCCTGTTTTACCTCATGTTGAACTTAGTGGAATCTTTCCCTGTGGAAGATCTGGGGCCCGATCCAGGTTGGTTGAATGTCACGTTTGAATTATCAGTTACATACTGTACATGGTTATATATCACCTTTTTTTTTTATAGCTTCATACTGTTGGATTTGATAGTTTCATACTATCAGATCCAAGACAATGAATGTGTGCATCATTTGATGGTCAATAAAAAAAAGAAGAAGAAGAGGGGAATCAGATACCACATTGACAGACTATTGCTAGTTGTGTCCCTGAACAGGAACTCCTTTCCTTTTGCTGCCTGTTGCAGCGAGTTGCAGCAACAGAACTCAAGCATTCAATTCTTTTTTTTGTAAAAACTTTTATCCTTTGATCATCAGAACAAGAAAATGCTGAAAGAAATTGGTGTTTCAGAGGTTTTATTGGATGATATCAAGCAGCATAAATGCCTTTCTGGCATGGAACTTGATAGATAAAGGGGCCTGCTTCATGGAAGTTTCAAATATTTGAAGATGAGGGTCAATTTTCCTTAATCCGTTTTGAAAATCTTTTGTTTTACCGCGTGTTGTGACTGCTGGAGTGTGTAATAGTGTTATGAACCAAGGTAGTTTATATGCGATCATATCATCACAAACATTTTTATGATCTTTTAAGCAAATTCAGTTCGTTTTGTGTTGATTATGAAAATGAGGCCATCCAGATGTTGCTGGAGCTTACCCTTGAAATTGTGATTCCATCTTCCTGCATCAATAATGTACTACAAGCAGAAAGTGTTCCATCTGCTGAAATTATTGAAGCTGGCTCGGTAGGCGCTTGGTGCGCACAGATTGTCTTCAGCAGAGCTCCAAATTCTGGTTACATACATCCTTCAATCGAAGCTGATAAATTCGGACTATAGCTTCCCCATATACAGCCTATCACTCCCTGCTAAGTTCCTGTTTGGATCCAGCAACCTTGGTTCCATGCCCAAAAGAGAAGATAGACGACCAAGTCATGATCTTGAGGAGAATACTATTCCGCCCAAGGAGTAAAATTTGAATAAATGGGTGGCTCAATGGGTATGGTTGTTAAGAAGCCCATCAAAAGCTCCGTTCTGCAAAATCACTATGAACCCAAAGGGGTTCGGGTTCCTCCAGTTTGGCATCTAGCAATTTCATAATGAAGCCACAAGGAAAGCTAGCCTGTACCCCAGACACATAGAGAAATTTGATTAGCCCTGGTTCTTCTGTGGAGCTAGCCGATCAAATGTTGATCATATTTAGAGAGATGTGAAGCTGACAAAATTTCAAAGTGGTGTTTGTTGTCATTACCTTTTCAGTGCACTACATTATCCTGCAATGTTCACAGCAGCAACCTTTCATCCATAATACTTGACTGCTTTACACCAGCCGATTCCTTGCTGATTCTGATTGCATCAGAGGGAAGTCACATCTCATCCATTGCAACAGCGGCCGACTCAGGTAAGTAGCCAGTAATGGCGGCCTCACATGCTATAACTTCATACACAGCACACACATTCTCTACACATGCATAACATTTGTCATAATCCCACTTTTTTTTTTTATATATATATCATGATATTTCTGCAACAATAAATAAGATTGTTCTTACCTACATAGCTTCATATTGTTGCATTTGCCACCCATCTGCTCCCTTCATTTGCTGGTTGAGGGACGATTAAAGCTATATATCCCCTGTATTGGTTTTAGGGTGATAAACTGTCATTCAAGAGATCTGTTGGTCTACACTTTTGCTTTGCATATTGGGTTTGTTAATAATTATCTGAACTCATTAAATTCACTTGTTGGCTTTTGACAATTGGTGGAATCCATTGATTCACTGGTTGGTATATTGACTGTCATTGAGATCTGTTGATCTACTTGCTAGGTTTAAGCATTCTGTTTATCGGTAAATAGGGAAATCCACTGATCTACCTGCTGGATTTAGATGTATTAACAGTTGTCCGGACTATCAATCTGTTGGCTAAATTATCTTGTATGATTTAAGGACTACTTGCTTAGGCCATTGAGCCTCAGTGATCTTATATCAGTTCATGACTATGAAAGTCAATACACTCACATTGAGTACAGTGGCAAATGAGGTTGCAAGGATAGTTTCCCTGCTCCACGGGGTGCTGACAACAGTAATACAGGACGCTGGGTAGTCAAAAGCATGTGATGCTAATCTCGAATATCCTGGAGATCATATCCCTATTTTGATCCAGGGAGAACTTTGCATAATAACTCGTAAGCTCAGGGATAACGGCACTACCCAGCCCACTTTCAGTTTCATTAGGATATTCCATCTCTATTTACCACCATTCTGGCTAACTTTCGCTTGCCTGAGCATTGCTGGCATGTTGTCTTCTGACTTCGATCAGAAGTTTTTCCCCTTGTTCTTTTGAGCCAATTTTTTTTTTATTTTATCAGCACATTTTGCAGTGATGAACCATGTTTACATCTCCAAAATCGTCATATTTTGGATACCTCTTGCTACCTGAATGTCTCACTGTAGGCATATTTGTCTAAGCAACCTATGCTCACCTCATTAGGTTGAAGAGCAAAACCAGTGAATTTCTGAGCTTAAAGTTGTTTTCATGGCATGTGTGACTAATCTAAAGCTTCAGATATTTGTAGAAAATGGTCTGATATACTAAGATGATCTTTCCTGTAATTTGCTGCAAAGTGTGATACCTTTTCGGGCATATGGAGGACTGTTGCTGGGCATCTCTTTCTTGGGATTGGTAAACTTCATGTTTCCAGCACTCCTTGAGTTCTTCTGCCTTACTGCTCAGACAAACCTTTCAATACTTTTACTGATGTTAGCGTGTGATGCACTGTCTTATGGCTCTAGGTTAGTTCGTATTGATTAGTTATAGAGCACAACAATCATCACCACCTTTATCACCCTCTCTTCACCACTTGCACATCTTCTTTCCATAGTATATGCATATACAGCAGGTACAATAGCTGCCCAGCATCTTTTTCACAACACCTACATATAGCATCCTGCTATGATATTAAACAGAGTTTATTGTAAAACTCTGATCCATCAGCCAACATGTAGGTATAACATAAAAATACTTGATATATCTGATTTTTTTTTAAGAATTGCATGTATTTGGGCTTAATATTTGATACATACTAATATATGTCTTTTTTGCAGGTAAGGCTTCCACGAGTTTAGCATGCATTTACTCCCAATTACAATGAATGCTTTTCCATTAGTGTGACATGCTAAATGTGCCTTACCTCATTTAATTTGCCATCAACTTAAAATGCTATCGGTACATTCTGAGATGCACATATTTTCCTTTTAGCTCTTAGGAATACACATATGCATGATTAGTTTTTCAATATGATATTTCTTTCCTATTGCCTTGTACTAACTTACGTTTCGCAGGAAATGTATGAAAAAGGCTATCTTTCTTCTTGAAATGAGATTTCAATGTCCAGTTAATGATATGATAAGATAGACCTTAATGGAAAACTCTACATTTCCTGTTTAGATAGAAAGTATGAGCATTGTAAATATCATGAATTGTTTGTTTTCATGCATTTTTGGCCTTTATTTCTCAAAATTCTCACAATGGTGAAACACGAATGGCACGTGCACCATTTCATAAGAGGTAATTTAATACTAAGTTGAAGATTTACATCAACGGCCATAGTCGAGGTGTAAACAAGACTTAGTATTTTTTTATCTTTTACAAAATAACACTGGATCCACACTGGATCCTTTTCAAAAATCATCATATTTTCAAATATTTCTTTCTTTTATTAGAGTTTAACTTAAAATTAGCTCGATATATATACCAATGACCATAGTCAGCGTATATTGAGGGTTAATTTCTTTTTAAATTCTATAAAAGCACAAAAAATGTATTTTATTCTTTACTTGAATTTAAATATGGTTATTATATAATATATCCAATGACCATAGTCAGGGATATATTATATCTTTAACCCCATTCTTAATTCACTTAAAGAATGAAATATGATTTTCAAATCCAATTTCAAACTTATTCAAATTCATTCATCATTTAGGGTAGAATTGCATCATATTTCCAAAAACTCCTTTTCAAAAACCCAAGTGATTGTGAATATCTTTTTCAAGCTTCTATTTCTATTCCAATTCTATCTCAATCTCAAAGTCCAATTTGACTTTGGAATTTCAAAACCACTTTTCAAACTCCAAAATTTCAATTCAATTCAAAATTCAATTTCAATGTTCCATTTAAACTTTGAAATCTTTTGATTCACTCTCAAAATCAAGTTCATCTTCTTATCTTCAAATTCAAAAACCATAGTTTTAGATTGATTCTGAATCTCAAAAGTTTACCTTTCCTAAATTTTAAAATTCAATCTGGGTTTTCAAAACCCAGATCCATATTCAAAAGTCCCATTTGGACTTTTTAAAACCCAAATCCAAAGTTAATCTCAACTTGGATCCAGATTTCCAAGTATGAATCCCATTTCACCTTGGATCTCAGACTTCAGATCCAAATCCATTCTAGGATCCAGAACCAACTCTACTTTGAATTTTAGATTACAGATCCAAATTCTACTTAGGATCTAGATCCTCATTCTACTTTGGATCTCAAAACTTCAAATCCAGTTCCATTCTAAGATCCAGAACCCAATTCACTTTGGATCTCAGACTTTAGATCCAAATCCATTTTAGGATCCAAAACCCAATTCATCTCGGATCTCAGACTTCAGATCCAATTCCATCTTAGGATCCAGAGTCCAACCCTATCTTGGATCTCAGATTGCAGATCCAAATACCATCTTGGATTCCAAATCTTGAATCCAATTCCATTCAAAATTCTAAATCCAAATCCCACTTTCATTCCAATTCTTAAAACCAATTCCATTTCATTCCAGATTTCAAATCAAGTTCCCATTTCAGATCCTAAATTCAAAATTCAACTTTGAGCCCTATTCAGAATCCAGATCTTGGATTTGGATTTCATCTTAAAGTTCCAAATTTTTAAATCAATTCTATTTCTCAGATTTCCCAATTCTATCTTTCCTTCTGATTCAATCCCATTTTCATTTCTATTCTGATTCAAAGTCCATTTATGACTTTGAAAATTCCTTTCTTCTTCTTTTATCTCAAAACTTCAAAATCATTTTTCCAAAAAATCCAGATTTATTTTTCCAAGCTCTTGATTATTCTAAAAACTTAGAACTTCAAATCTTAAGTTCTAAGTTAGAAATCATTTCTTCACTTTATCAGATTCATCTCAGAAACACTTGAGAATTCTTCAAAAACACTTTCAAAAAGAGCATACATCTTTGCATTTGCACAAGCATGATTCATTGTGCATTTAGACTTAGGATAAATACTTAGATAAATTCTTTGCAAAGCAAAAGGCATAAAATTCGACCCTTGGTTCGATTACCCCTGGTAAAGGCGCCAGGAACGGTCGAACCTCGTACCGACGAGCGGATCCCGTCTCCCAGTTTTCCCGCAAATATTTCAAAAACGGAGGCGAGTTATTTCAAAAAAATTTCAAAATTAAGGTCAAGTGAAAACCCGCAAAAGAATTCCTCCTCTCTCTTTCCTTCTTTTCTCTTCTCTCTTTCTTTCTGTCTTTTATCTTTCTCCCTTCAAAAAGGAGGAAAATAAGAGGTTAGAAAGGAAAAGAGAAGGAAGAGAGAGAACATTATGAGAGGAAAATTTTTGCGATGATCACAGGTTTGGCGACCGAGATGAGACACGTCTCCGTCTGGTCGAATTTTGCCTTTTACTTTGCTTTGATATTATCTAAGTCTTTATTCTTCAAATGTCAGCTATATTTTCCATGCAAACCTTAGGGGCCTAGACTCTGTCCTAAGCTGACATCATCATTGCATATAGGATTTAAGTATGGTTTGGTAGGACCATATTGAGGAGATTATTCCCTGCTCACATTAGACTTAGGTCTGAAATACAACTCTCCTCAATTCTAGGGATTGAATGCAAAACAATATATGCAAGTGTATGCTTCTCTTCATTTTAATCTATCTCTTTAGGACTTGCATTAGAGCCTTCTGATTTCTTGCATGTTGAGCATATTTTGAAAACCTCCTTACCTATATTGTCCCGGTCTTCACGTTGCTGGGCTGTCTCACTGAACCATAGTTCGGGAGAGAGCCTCACAACTGGACCACTTATTTGGGTTCGCGCCCCCCTACCACGTACCTAAGGGCCATAGTCCGAGGTATATCGGTAGGTGCTCAAGGATGTTGGGAAGCCATTACCTTGAAACCGGAGGAATATTTTTATGCCACGTACTTCGAGCTTCGGCTTAGGTATATCGGCGTATCTTGATTGGAATCAGATGATCTGAACCCTAGAGTTAGGATTAAGGTCCTACAAGCCATTTCAAATATTGCATTTAGAGTCAGCTTCTAGGGATTGCTCTTTGTGCATCCTTGTTTGTATATCTATGATTGTATGATATTTTATATTCCCTATATTTTTCAAAACCCTGGGTATATATTTTTTTTTTAAATTTCTTCCTTGTTTTAAAACCCAGGTGTATTTTCCTTTTTCTTCTCTTAATTTCTTCTAATTCTTTTTTATCCTGCCTGCAATTCTTCAAAATTTTTCTTTTCTATATTCCATTCCTTACCCTCATTTACAATAAAACATCTTTTTGTCAGGATATGTCCTTTTCAAAATTTATCTTCATTCACATTTTTGTCTATCCTTTTTCAGAAAAACGGTGCGGTTGTCGCAAATTTTGGTGACAACCCGATCCCTCGTAATGGGATGTTTTCATATTCAAATTATGATTTCCTCATTTATTAAAGTTTCTTCCTAAGGCCCGTTTATGCTCTACAAAGAGCATTGGCGCTATCAGTTGAATCAAGCTCAGAGATTGCACTAACATCCGAGTTACAAGCAGAGAGAGTAAGAAATGGATTCTCAAAAATCTGTCAGAAAGGGAGTTCAAGACAGCAAAAGTGAGATCGATCCCGCGATATACCAATTATTCAAAAAGATGATGGTTGAGATCTTGTCTGAACAAGCTGAAGCCAATTGCGGAAAAGCTCCCACAGAAGGAAAGGCACCTGTCACTTTCCCCATGAATGAACATAGCAATATCAATGTAGGAAATTCCAAAGCCAACAGGGGCAGCAATCAAGGCAACCAGGGCAGCAAATTGAGAGAGTGTAAAGGCCAGATTGGGAAATATTGTGAAAAACATGATAGACTTCCTCAATACAATCCTCAGCAAAAGGACAAGAAGCAGGAAGAACCAAAGCGTAAGGATTGAAGCAAGGATCGAGATTTCACTCCTTTAGATGAACCGCTCGACAAAATCCTCGAATATATGATGTCTAGCGGATTACTCGGGCTCCCAAAAGCCGCCAGCCCTTCCACAGTCATGGGAAAATATATAGACCAGTTTTGCAGATACCATCAAGTAACAGGGCATGACACTGAGCATTGCTTCATCTTCAAGAATATCGTTCAGGATTGCCTCGATAAGAATCTCTTTGTCAAAAACGAAGAAGAAAGGCATCCAGATCTCCTAAACATGCAAGCTCAGTCCAGCTATCAGGCAGGGGTCAGCACTCAGTGGAAGTCAAGCAAGCCTAAGAAAGCAAAGCATGAAGGTTGGGGTTATGACCGACAACTTACCCCCCTAGGCCAGCCAATCGAAGAAGTTCTCCAATACCTACTCGAGAAAGGCATGATCAAACTCCCAAAGCAGGATGATCCCTCTGTCACCAAGGGGAAATGGAAAGATCGCTTCTGCAAGTTTCATCGAGCAAGGGGGCATGACACGGAGCGCTGCTTCGTCCTCAAAAACATTGTGCAGGACTACATTGATAAAGAGCTTCTGGTGCCAGAGGAAGGAGAAGAGCAGCCTGCAGTTTCAACTGGACCTTTTCCAGACCAATCAGAGAATTGAGAATACCAAGAGTTTTTCGCTTTCATCCCTTTCTGTCAGTCGCTTTGTAGGGGCAAGTCAGCTCAGTCTTTGTGACTTCTTTCTAGTCAAAATACTTGTAAATATTCAGTTCTGTCATCAACCTTTGCTTATCAATGAAGTGTCGATTTTCTTTATATCTTTGATATTCAATACTTTCTTCCTTTTGCTATATTGGGGCATTAAAATTTCTTTTTTAAAAAATTCGGGACAATCCTGACATCATTCATGAGAGAAATGATATTACCTATGAGGGTCTTTCAAAAATCATGAAAATTTTAGTTCAAATATTTTATTACAACCTTTTTCAAAGATCAACCCTTGTGTTGATCATATTTTTCTACAAATTGATTTCAAATCATTGCATTTCAAAGATCAACCCTTGCGTTGATCATATTTTCTGAAAATTGATTTCGAATTATTGCATTTCAAAGATCAACCCATGTGTTGATCATATTTTTTTCAAAAATTGACTTTGAATTGTTGCATTCAAAGATCGACCTTTGTGTTGATCATATTTTCTAAAAATTTGGTTTTCAAAACATTACATTTCCAAAAGATCAATCCCTTGTGTTGATCTCATTTTCTAAAAATCTGATTTCATTTCATTCAAAGATCAATCCCTTGTGTTGATCTCATTTTCCAAAAATTTGATTTCATTTCATTTAAGGATCAATCCCTTGTGTTGATCTCATTTTCCAAAAATTTGATATTATTTCATTCAAAGATCAATTCCTTGTGTTGATCTCATTTTCCAAAATTTGATTTCATTACATTTAAAAATCAACCCTTGTGCTGATCTCATTTTCCAAAAGTTTGATTTTATTGCATTCAAAAGATCAATCCTGGTGTTGATTATGTTTTCCAAAAATTGATTTCAAATCATTACATTCAAAGATCAACCCCCGTGTTGATCATATTTTCTAAAAATTGATTTCAAATCATTACATTCAAAGATCAACCCCCGTGTTGATCATATTTTCTAAAAAATTGATTTTGAATCATTGCATTCCAAATATCAACCCTCGGGTTGATCATATTTTTCTACAAATTGATTTTCAAATCATTGCTTCAAACAATTTAACCCTCATGATGATCTCTCATGAATGATCCCCTTTCAAAGATTAGCTCTCGTGGTTAATCCTTTCTTCCAAAATGATTTTCTCATCATCTTCTCTCATTTTAAAAGATCCCACATGCAGGCAGGATCAAATTCTTTTCTCAAACCTTTTGTTTATCCATTTTTTTTATCAGTTTTTTTTCAATTTTTATTCATTTTATTATTATTTATCCATTTTATTTCTCCTTGATTCTTATTTTAAAAAATACCCTTTCAGGTTAAGGGATAAACCTGATGCCTCTTTCCTATGAGGTTATTTCTTTTTCCTTCTTTTCTTTTTCCCCCTTCAGGTTAAGGGATAAACCTGAAACCTCATCCTACGAGGTCCTTCTTTCTTCAGGATAAGGGATAGTCCTGAATGTCTTTCTCTTTTCAAGCCTCATTAATCTCTGCTAAATCTTTTTCTTCATTCAATTTTATCAGTTTTATTTCTAAATTAAGTTTTAATTCTTCCAATTCTTTATCAAAGCTTTTTCATCAACTTTTGTCTAAATTTTATTCCTTCCCATTCAGGATAAGGGATAATCCTGAAACCCCTCATAGGAGCAACAATGCTACCTGTGCGAATTCTTTTACAAAGATGATTCCCATAAAATCTCCTTGATTCTTCTCTTTCGTCAAATCTCCCATCAATTTCTATCTCTTCTCATTCGTTCTTTTAGATTTTATTTCCTCTCCAATCAAGATAAGGGGGCAATCAGATCATTCAGTCCCCTAAATGGTCATTCTCAATCCCAGGTCCGGTCCTCGCACTGGCAAATTTCCAAAACTCAATCTCTTGTCAAAAACCTGAGTTTTCACTCGGGCTCCTCTCTTTATTCTTTCGTTCGAAGTTCTGAGTTCCGACCAGGACTTCCTTTTGAATCCAATCCTCGCATTGGAAATCCTTCATTCTTTTGGAAATCCGAGTTCCAGCTCGAGTTTTTCTTCTATTATTATTTTCAGTCGAAGTTCCGAGTTCCGACTCGGACTTCCTTTTGAATCCAATCCTCGCATTGGAAATCCTTCATTTCTTTTGGAAATCCGAGTTTCAGCTCGGGTTTTTCTTCTATTATTATTTTCAGTCGAAGTTCCGAGTTCCGACTCGGACTTCCTTTTGAATCCAATCGTCGCATTGGAAATCCTTCATTTCTTTTGGAAATCCGAGTTTCAGCTCGGGTTTTTCTTCTATTATTTTCAGTCGAAGTTCCGAGTTCCAACTCGGACTTCCTTTTGAATCCAATCCTCGCATTGGAAATCCTTCATTTCTTTGGAAATCCGAGTTCCAGCTCGGGTTTTTCTTCTATTATTTTCAGTCGAAGTTCCGAGTTCCGACTCAGACTTCCTTTTGAATCCAATCCTCGCATTGGAAATCCTTCATTTCTTTTGGAAATCCGAGTTCCAGCTCAGGTTTTTCTTCTATTATTTTCAGTCGAAGTTCCGAGTTACGACTCAGACTTCCTTTTGAATCCAATCCTCGCATTGGAAATCCTTCATTTCTTTGGAAATCCGAGTTCCAGCTCGGGTTTTTCTTCTATTATTTTCAGTCGAAGTTCCGAGTTCCGACTCGGACTTCCTTTTGAATCCAATCCTCGCATTGGAAATCCTTCATTTCTTTTGGAAATCCGAGTTCCAGCTCGGGTTTTTCTTCTATTATTTTCAGTCGAAGTTCCGAGTTCCGACTCGGACTTCCTTTTGAATCCAATCCTCGCATTGGAAATCCTTCATTTCTTTGGAAATCCGAGTTCCAGCTCAGGTTTTTCTTCTATTATTTTCAGTCGAAGTTCCGAGTTCCGACTCGGACTTCCTTTTGAATCCAATCCTCGCATTGGAAATCCTTCATTTCTTTGGAAATCCGAGTTCCAGCTCGGGTTTTTCTTCTATTATTTTCAGTCGAAGTTCTGAGTTCCGACCAGCACTTCCTTTTGAATCCATTCCTCGCATTGGAAATCCTTCATCTCTTTGGAAATCCGAGTTCCAGCTCGGGTTTTTCTTTTTATTTTTAGTCGAAGTTCTGAGTTCCGACCAGGACTTCCTTTTGAATCCAATCCTCGCATTGGAAATCCTTCATTTCTTTGGAAATCCGAGTTCCAGCTTGGGTTTTTCTTCTATTATTTTCAGTCGAAGTTCTGAGTTCCGACTAGCACTTCCTTTTGAATCCATTCCTCGCATTGGAAATCCTTCATCTCTTTGGAAATCCGAGTTCCAGCTCGGGTTTTTCTTTTTATTTTTAGTCGAAGTTCTGAGTTCCGACCAGGACTTCCTTTTGAATCCAATCCTCGCATTGGAAATCCACCATTTCTTTTTCCCCTTCAGGTTAAGGGATAAAACCTGATGCCTTCTGCTAACGAGGTATTTTCTTTCCTTCCTTCCCAGTTCAGGATAAGGAGATAAATCCTGAAAACAGACCACCACGCAGTTAGGATATGACGATCCATTGAATTTAGAATCTTTCATCAAAATTTTACTTTCCTAGCTCATCTTCCCAACCAAGTCCTCGCACTGGCTATTTCTCAAAATTTTCAATCATATGTTGAGCTCATTTTAGAAAATCCGGTCCTCGCATCGGTAACCTTCTAAATTCAGTGTTCTGATCAAATTCTTTCCTTTTTACAAAATTCAAGTTCTGACTCAAATCTGATGTATTTCCAAAAGATCCAGCATCTCGCTGGTCATGTATTTCCAAAAGATCCAACTTTCATTGGTCATGTATTTCCAAAAGATCCAGATTTTGCTGGTTATGTATTTCAAACGTTCCAGCTTTCTGCTGGTCATGTATTTCAAACGTTCCAGCTTCTGCTGGTCATGTATTTTAAAGGTTCCAGCTTTTTGCTGGTCATGTATTTCCAAAATAAAAGATTGCAACTCAAGTGTCTCATCAAAATCTATATTGAGTGATTATTTCACAAGAAATTCGTGAAAACTTTGCCAATTTGCTAAAACGCATTTGTTGATTCTAAATAATCTTACTACACAAAAAGAATTTTCTCAGATTACCTCCTGTATTTCCTTTCAAAAGGTGAAACTTTTTGCGAAAAAGAGGTAAAATTCAAATATTTTCTCGTTGATCAACCAAAAGGATGTAAGAAATATCCTCGATATGATCAATAAAAGAAATCTTCGATGATGTTGAAAAGCCAGAAGCGAATTGATATTGATCTTGGCTATGATGCATGTTTTAAAACGACTTTCTGTCAATCAGGCAGTGGAAATATCTTGAGCTATAAAAAGAATCCACTCAACCTATATCTTCTTATTCATTTAAAAGTTGCGATCAAATCATCTGCAAAAGGGATCTCTCAATTGTCGTCAAGATGAAGGCGAATTAAGCGGGTAGACCCCCGGGGCCAAAGAAGGTTTGAAACATCTCCAAGATGACGGAGTTTGTGACAGATCCTTCCAGGGAAAGTTCGGATCACCGTCGAGATGAAGGCGGATGAGATGGGCCTACCGACAAACCCTAAAAGATATTTGATTCCAGCTATCATCTAAAGACCTTTTGAGCCAATATCATATATAATCCATGAGAGAAAGAAGGATCGGAGCATCTCCAAGATGAAGGAGTTTGTGACGTACCCTTCCCTGAAAAAAAGTAAAAGTCAGGACATCCAAATGAAGGATGATGTGAAAGACCGAGAAAGCCCAATGACTCAGAAAGAGTGCAAAAAGATCATCGTAGGGAAAACACCCAGATATCAAACTGCCAAAGTTGCCATAAGTCATCTTTTCTCATGCAAAATTCTTTTATCAATATCTCTTCATTTCCTGCTCTTATGAAATTAAGAATATTTCTTCTACTTCTCATATCAGGGAAATGGATAGCTTCCTTGAAGAAAATCATCAGTGTTAAAATTTTGAATTTGACTCTTAGAACTGAGGAGTTAACCTCATTGGAGGAAATACTCTAGGTAAAAGAGGGGATATCTTTGCACATACGTGCACATTTCCAAGCATTTGAATCTACTACGATTTTACCTTATTGGCAAAATTTTCTAGCTATTCCAAGAATAAAATAAACATTCAATATCCATTTTGATGCAACCTAGCGTTGTTTATATTTCCCAAAAAGAGTTGCCTCTGAAGGAAGTATCTCTTCCTGTCCCATCACGGTTTTCTCTTTAAAAGAATTCCGTAGGGACGACCCACTCAGGATAAGGGTCAAACCTGAACCATTTTGCGAAAGATCATTTAATTTCAAAAGCTATTTCAGTCTCAGCAATGAAACGCCCAATTTCTTCTCCCTTTTCAAAAGCTTCAGGGACCCTATATTTCCTCCTTTCGCAAAAACCCCTCTCGGATTTGTTCGTCCAAATTCCGAAGGTCCCAATATGGTTTTCTCCATTTTTGAGAAACCTGTATGGTAGATTTTCCCCACTCAGGATAAGGGTCAAACCTGAACCATTTGCGGAAGATCATTTGATTTCAAAAGCTATTTCAGTCTCAGCAATGAGACGCCCAATTTCTTCCCCTTTTCAAAGCTTTAGGGACTATATTTTCTCCTTTCGCAAAAACCCCTCTCGGATTTGTTCGTCCAAATTCCGAAGGTCCCATTATGGTTTCTCCATTTTTGAGAAGCCTGTATGGTAGATTTCCCCCACTCAGGATAAGGGTTAAACCTGAACCGTTTGCGAAAGATTCTTTGATTTCAAAAGCTATTTCAGTCTCAGCAATGAGACGCCCAATTTCTTCCCCTTTTCAAAGCTTTAGGGACTCTATATTTTCTCCTTTCGCAAAAACCCCTCTCGGATTTGTTCGTCCAAATTCCGAAGGTCCCATTATGGTTTCTCCATTTTTGAGAAGCCTGTATGGTAGATTTCCCCCACTCAGGATAAGGGTTAAACCTGAACCGTTTGCGAAAGATCATTGATTTCAAAATGCTATTTCAGTCTCAGCAATGAGACGCACAATTTCTTCTCCCTTTTCAAAGCTTTAGGGACTCTATATTTCCTCCTTTCGCAAAAACCCCTCTCGGATTTGTTCATCCAAATTCCGAAGGTCCCATTATGGTTTCTCCATTTTTGAGAAGCCTGTATGGTAGATTTCCCCCACTCAGGATAAGGGTTAAACCTGAACCGTTTGCGAAAGATTCTTTGATTTCAAAAGCTATTTCAGTCTCAGCAATAAGACGCCCAATTTCTTCCCCTTTTCAAAGCTTTAGGGACTCTATATTTTCTCCTTTCGCAAAAACCCCTCTCGGATTTGTTCATCCAAATTCCGAAGGTCCCATTATGGTTTCTCCATTTTTGAGAAACCTGTATGGTAGATTTCCCCCACTCAGGATAAGGGTTAAACCTGAACCATTTGCGAAAGATTCTTTGATTTCAAAAGCTATTTCAGTCTCAGCAATGAGACACCCAAATTTCTTCCCCTTTTCAAAGCTTTAGGGACTCTATATTTCCTCCTTTCGCAAAAACCCCTCTCGGATTTGTTCGTCCAAATTCCGAAGGTCCCATTATGGTTTTCTTCATTTTTGAGAAACCTGTATGTTAGATTTCCCCCACTCAGGATAAGGGTTAAACCTGAACCATTTGCGAAAGATCATTAATTTCAAAATGCTATTTCAGTCTCAGCAATGAGACGCACAATTTCTTCTCCCTTTTCAAAGCTTTAGGGACTCTATATTTCCTCCTTTCGCAAAAACCCCTCTCGGATTTGTTCGTCCAAATTCCGAAGGTCCCATCGTGCTTTCTCTATTTTTGAGAAACCCGTATGGTAGATTTCCTGTCCAGGTTAAGAGTTAACCCGGAACCTCGCTTCGCGAGGTATTTTCCTTGCAGGTTTGGGTTAAACCTGAGTCTCATTCCAACGAGATTCCTCGTTTAGACGAGATGATTTCTTTCAGTCCCATCATGGCTCCTCCCATCAAGGAATCCATGCTTTGTATATCCACCCAGGATAAGATTCCTACTTGAGCTTCATTTCACGAGGCATTTTTCAAAATGTCCCATCAAGGTTCTCATGTATTCCCTTCCTCATTCAATACATTTTTGATATATCTTCGTCCCATCCAGGTTAAGGGCTAAACCTGAATCATTCCCAAAAAGAGTATCTTGTCTCACCCACGAGACTTGGTCAAAATTTTTATTTTCACCGTTTCGGGATTTTCACCCAAAGTCCCATCACGATTTCCTCATTCTCTACTCAATCATATCATTTCGAGGATTTCGTCTCCCCAAAACCATTCAGGATAAGGTTCTAAGCCTGGGAGCCGTATTTTCAAAATTAATTCTTCCACACCCAGTTCAGATCTACTGACTGGGGCATTTTCAAAATTTGGAGTGTTGTCTTTGCCACTAAGCTTGGCTTTCAACCGGCTTAGTAGCAAAGAGGGGCATCTGTGAACACCCCAAAATTTTCAAAGTTTTGTAAAAATGACCCTTTTGCCCCTAACCCCGTTTTCAGAGAAACATCAAGTTATTTCTTTAGATTTTCTGAATTAAAATCTATATTGATATATTCAAAATCAACTCCGGATCCGAATCCAGTACTTTAAATCCATATTTCCTCAAAATCCAGATCAAAACCCATTTCTGAAGAAATTTTCTCAAAATAGCTTTTAAATTCTCAGAAAAATTCCCTTTTGTAAATATTTTTGCAAAAACACAAAAAATTAGTTTTAATCTTTATTTTCTCACAGATTTTAAGATTTTATTATAAAAATACAAAAAATTAAAAAGACAACGCAAAAATAAAAAAATTGGGAAAATTATGAGAAAAACAAATGAGTTTTTACTAAAAACCTCGTTTTAGAAAAATACTTTTGTGAAAATTTCTTTTTGGGGGAGCCCCTTCTTTGTAAATTTTCGAAATAACAAGGGGCCCCTTTTGCAAATAGATTTTTAGGGTTTTTCTTTTTACCTTTCGTAAGGAAGGAGATGGCGAGGACAGCGCTGCCTCACTCTCGTCTCTCTCTCTCCCCTTCTCGGCTCGGATTCACAAACCCGCCCATGGCAACCCTCTTCACGAAGCTTCTTCATCTTCCTCTCACCAAAACCCTCGATCGCGACCTTCCCCTTCCTCCACCTTCGATCTCCAACGGCCCATTTCACGAACCTTCTTCATCTTCCTTAAAAGGGCACTCAGGGGAAACCCTAAAGGGGGACCGCGTTTCACCCCTACACCTTCGATCAACAATTTCTTCATCCGATCGCCTCTCACCCCCTCATGTTCCCTCCTTCAGCATATCCTCAATCTATCATCACCCCCGGTCTTCTCTTCCTCTTCTTCTCGAATCCATTTTCCTGGCTCGCACACTTTTTTTTTTTTCTTTACATTTCCCCCTTGATTCAGCCAGCTAAAGGAGGCCGATTGCAGCAACATCACAATCATCGGAAGACATCCAGGGCAGAACAAGTAAGAGAACTACTTTACATCCCTTGAAACTTCGATGGCATCCTGAAGCAACGATAAACTGCAAAAAAAACCACAAACTCCAGCCCTCCTCCAGATTCCCCCGACGCCATATCGCCTCGTTACTCTCACCAATCTTCATTGGGGTTTTATCCTTTAGAAATTCCTGCAAACGAGGTAAGAATCCCTCTCTCTCGCTCTGCTCTTGGATTTCCCTTCTTTTAGTTTTTATTAGAGCACTACCACGGTGTCAGTTTTGCATATAGCAAACGCTGATCCATGTATATGGTGCTATATCAAAAGAGAATCCTCGGATTCTGACATTTAAATTTTATAATTGTAAGTCTTCTCTTGGATCGTTCTTTCTTTTTTTTATATATTATCTCTTTGTTTTCTCTGCAATTTACGATCTATTTTTTTTGCAAGATTTCCTGTTAAGGACGCATTTATATTGTTTGCAAATTGGGTTTTATCTGTGTGGATGTAAGCGTGATAGAGTTGGCCTTGTTCTGCTCCTGGTGTTGTAAATCATGCTCCTGTGCAAGTGTTATTACAGGATTTGAAATTTTTAGTGGATGTGGTCTCTGAAGGGTATGGCTAGGTTATTTGTATGATTCTAGTCTGGCTATTCATTTGACCCTATTTCCTTTTGATAACACTTTTTAACCAAGGAAAAAGGAAACTCGTCAAGGTGGTAAGTCCTGCTTCCGAATGGGGATAAAATTTCACAATATCACTAGTGATACTTTCAATTACTATTGCACGAATATTGTGGCTTGATTGCATTTTTTTTTATTATTTGGCTTCATTGAAACTTCTATCTGCTGCTGAAAACCCCTGTTGATTTGTTCCATTTATCATTGTTATGTGGATAGTATTTTTTTTTTTTGGGTTCATGAGAATCGATTAATAAATCTCTCTAACATCTTCCCCTTTGCAGCATCCTATACATTGACATCTGTTTCTTGTTTACATCTTATTTTGATCTCTTAACTATGTCATATTCTGTTCATGTTATTAATCCTGTTTTACCTCATGTTGAACTTAGTGGAATCTTTCCCTGTGGAAGATCTGGGGCCCGATCCAGGTTGGTTGAATGTCACGTTTGAATTATCAGTTACATACTGTACATGGTTATATATCACCTTTTTTTTTTATAGCTTCATACTGTTGGATTTGATAGTTTCATACTATCAGATCCAAGACAATGAATGTGTGAATCATTTGATGGTCAATAAAAAAAAGAAGAAGAAGACGGGAATCAGATACCACATTGACAGACTATTGCTAGTTGTGTCCCTGAACAGGAACTCCTTTCCTTTTGCTGCCTGTTGCAGCGAGTTGCAGCAACAGAACTCAAGCATTCAATTCTTTTTTTTGTAAAAACTTTTATCCTTTGATCATCAGTACAAGAAAATGCTGAAAGAAATTGGTGTTTCAGAGGTTTTATTGGATGATATCAAGCAGCATAAGTGCCTTTCTGGCATGGAACTTGATAGATAAAGGGGCCTGCTTCAGGGAAGTTTCAAATATTTGAAGATGAGGGTCAATTTTCCTTAATCGGTTTTGAAAATCTTTTGTTTTACCGCGTGTTGTGACTGCTGGAGTGTGTAATAGTGTTATGAACCAAGGTAGTTTATATGCGATCATATCATCACAAACGTTTTTATGATCTTTTAAGCAAATTCAGTTCGTTTTGTGTTGATTATGAAAATGAGGCCATCCAGATGTTGCTGGAGCTTACCCTTGAAATTGTGATTCCATCTTCCTGCATCAATAATGTACTACAAGCAGAAAGTGTTCCATCTGCTGAAATTATTGAAGCTGGCTCGGTAGGCGCTTGGTGCGCACAGATTGTCTTCAGCAGAGCTCCAAATTTTGGTTACATACATCCTTCAATCGAAGCTGATAAATTCAGACTATAGCTTCCCCATATACAGCCTATCACTCCCTGCTAAGTTCCTGTTTGGATCCAGCAACCTTGGTTCCATGCCCAAAAGAGAAGATAGACGACCAAGTCATGATCCTGAGGAGAATACTATTCCGCCCAAGGAGTAAAATTTGAATAAATGGGTGGCTCAATGGGTATGGTTGTTAAGAAGCCCATCAAAACCTCCGTTCTGCAAAATCACTATGAGCCCAAAGGGGTTCGGGTTCCTCCAGTTTGGCATCTAGCAATTTCATAATGAAGCCACAAGGAAAGCTAGCCTGTACCCCAGACACAGAGAGAAATTTGATTAGCCCTGGTTCTTCTGTGGAGCTAGCCGATCAAATGTTGATCATATTTAGAGAGATGTGAAGCTGACAAAATTTCAAAGTGGTGTTTGTTGTCATTACCTTTTCAGTGCACTACATTATCCTGCAATGTTCACAGCAGCAACCTTTCATCCATAATACTTGACTGCTTTACACCAGCCGATTCCTTGCTGATTCTGATTGCATCAGAGGGAAGTCACATCTCATCCATTGCAACAGCGGCCGACTCAGGTAAGTAGCCAGTAATGGCGGCCTCACATGCTATAACTTCATACACAGCACACACATTCTCTACACATGCATAACATTTGTCATAATCCCACTTTTTTTTTTTTATATATATCATGATATTTCTGCAACAATAAATAAGATTGTTCTTACCTACATAGCTTCATATTGTTGCATTTGCCACCCATCTGCTCCCTTCATTTGCTGGTTGAGGGACGATTAAAGCTATATATCCCCTGTATTGGTTTTAGGGTGATAAACTGTCATTCAAGAGATCTGTTGATCTACTCTTTTGCTTTGCATATTGGGTTTGTTAATAATTATCTGAACTCATTAAATTCACTTGTTGGCTTTTGACAATTGGTGGAATCCATTGATTCACTGGTTGCTATATTGACTGTCATTGAGATCTGTTGATCTACTTGCTAGGTTTAAGCATTCTGTTTATCGATAAATAGGGAAATCCACTGATCTACCTGCTGGATTTAGATGTATTAACAGTTGTCCGGACTATCAATCTGTTGGCTAAATTATCTTGTATGATTTAAGGACTACTTGCTTAGGCCATTGAGCCTCAGTGATCTTATATCAGTTCATGACTATGAAAGTCAATACACTCACATTGAGTACAGTGGCAAATGAGGTTGCAAGGATAGTTTCCCTGCTCCACGGGGTGCTGACAACAGTAATACAGGACGCTGGGTAGTCAAAAGCATGTGATGCTAATCTCGAATATCCTAGAGATCATATCCCTATTTTGATCCAGGGAGAACTTTGCATAATAACTCGTAAGCTCAGGGATAACGGCACTACCCAGCCCACTTTCAGTTTCATTAGGATATTCCATCTCTATTTACCACCATTCTGGCTAACTTTCGCTTGCCTGAGCATTGCTGGCATGTTGTCTTCTGACTTCGATCAGAAGTTTTTCCCCTTGTTCTTTTGAGCCAATTTTTTTTTTATTTTATCAGCACATTATGCAGTGATGAACCATGTTTACATCTCCAAAATCGTCATATTTTGGATACCTCTTGCTACCTGAATGTCTCACTGTAGGCATATTTGTCTAAGCAACCTATGCTCACCTCATTAGGTTGAAGAGCAAAACCAGTGAATTTCTGAGCTTAAAGTTGTTTTCATGGCATGTGTGACAAATCTAAAGCTTCAGATATTTGTAGAAAATGGTCTGGTATACTAAGATGATCTTTCCTGTAATTTGCTGCAAAGTGTGATACCTTTTCGGGCATATGGAGGACTGTTGCTGGGCATCTCTTTCTTGGGATTGGTAAACTTCATGTTTCCAGCACTCCTTGAGTTCTTCTGCCTTACTGCTCAGACAAACCTTTCAATACTTTTACTGATGTTAGCGTATGATGCACTGTCTTATGGCTCTAGGTTAGTTCATATTGATTAGTTATAGAGCACAACAATCATCACCACCTTTATCACCCTCTCTTCACCACTTGCACATCTTCTTTCCACAGTATATGCATATACAGCAGGTACAATAGCTGCCCAGCATCTTTTTCACAACACCTACATATAGCATCCTGATATGATATTAAACAGAGTTTATTGTAAAACTCTGATCCATCAGCCAACATGTAGGTATAACATAAAAATACTTGATATATCTGATTTTTTTTTAAGAATTGCATGTATTTGGGCTTAATATTTGATACATACTAATATATGTCTTTTTTGCAGGTAAGGCTTCCACGAGTTTAGCATGCATTTACTCCCAATTACAATGAATGCTTTTCCATTAGTGTGACATGCTAAATGTGCCTTACCTCATTTAATTTGCCATCAACTTAAAATGCTATCGGTACATTATGAGATGCACATATTTTCCTTTTAGCTCTTAGGAATACACATATGCATGATTAGTTTTTCAATATGATATTTCTTTCCTATTGCCTTGTACTAACTTATGTTTCGCAGGAAATGTATGAAAAAGGCTATCTTTCTTCTTGAAATGAGATTTCAATGTCCAGTTAATGATATGATAAGATAGACCTTAATGGAAAACTCTACATTTCCTGTTTAGATAGAAAGTATGAGCATTGTAAATATCATGAATTGTTTGTTTTCATGCATTTTTGGCCTTTATTTCTCAAAATTCTCACAATGGTGAAACACGAATGGCACGTGCACCATTTCATAAGAGGTAATTTAATACTAAGTTGAAGATTTACATCAACGGCCATAGTCGAGGTGTAAACAAGACTTAGTATTTTTTTATCTTTTACAAAATAACACTGGATCCACACTGGATCCTTTTCAAAAATCATCATATTTTCAAATATTTCTTTCTTTTATTAGAGTTTAACTTAAAATTAGCTCGATATATATACCAATGACCATAGTCAGCGTATATTGAGGGTTAATTTCATTTTAAATTCTATAAAAGCACAAAAAATGTATTTTATTCTTTACTTGAATTTAAATATGGTTATTATATAATATATCCAATGACCATAGTCAGGGATATATTATATCTTTAACCCCATTCTTAATTCACTTAAAGAATGAAATATGATTTTCAAATCCAATTTCAAACTTATTCAAATTCATTCATCATTTAGGGTAGAATTGCATCATATTTCCAAAAACTCCTTTTCAAAAACCCAAGTGATTGTGAATATCTTTTTCAAGCTTCTATTTCTATTCCAATTCTATCTCAATCTCAAAGTCCAATTTGACTTTGGAATTTCAAAACCACTTTTCAAACTCCAAAATTTCAATTCAATTCAAAATTCAATTTCAATGTTCCATTTAAACTTTGAAATCTTTTGATTCACTCTCAAAATCAAGTTCATCTTCTTATCTTCAAATTCAAAAACCATAGTTTTAGATTGATTCTGAATCTCAAAAGTTTACCTTTCCTAAATTTTAAAATTCAATCTGGGTTTTCAAAACCCATATCCATATTCAAAAGTCCCATTTGGACTTTTTAAAACCCAAATCCAAAGTTAATCTCAACTTGGATCCAGATTTCCAAGTATGAATCCCATTTCACCTTGGATCTCAGACTTCAGATCCAAATCCATTCTAGGATCCAGAACCAACTCTACTTTGAATTTTAGATTACAGATCCAAATTCTACTTAGGATCTAGATCCTCATTCTACTTTGGATCTCAAAACTTCAAATCCAGTTCCATTCTGAGATCCAGAACCCAATTCACTTTGGATCTCAGACTTTAGATCCAAATCCATTTTAGGATCCAGAACCCAATTCATCTCGGATCTCAGACTTCAGATCCAATTCCATCTTAGGATCCAGAGTCCAACCCTATCTTGGATCTCAGATTGCAGATCCAAATACCATCTTGGATTCCAAATCTTGAATCCAATTCCATTCAAAATTCTAAATCCAAATCCCACTTTCATTCCAATTCTTAAAACCAATTCCATTTCATTCCAGATTTCAAATCAAGTTCCCATTTCAGATCCTAAATTCAAAATTCAACTTTGAGCCCTATTCAGAATCCAGATCTTGGATTTGGATTTCATCTTAAAGTTCCAAATTTTTAAATCAATTCTATTTCTCAGATTTCCCAATTCTATCTTTCCTTCTGATTCAATCCCATTTTCATTTCTATTCTGATTCAAAGTCCATTTATGACTTTGAAAATTCCTTTCTTCTTCTTTTATCTCAAAACTTCAAAATCATTTTTCCAAAAAATCCAGATTTATTTTTCCAAGCTCTTGATTATTCTAAAAACTTAGAACTTCAAATCTTAAGTTCTAAGTTAGAAATCATTTCTTCACTTTATCAGATTCATCTCAGAAACACTTGAGAATTCTTCAAAAACACTTTCAAAAAAAGCATACATCTTTGCATTTGCACAAGCATGATTCATTGTGCATTTAGACTTAGGATAAATACTTAGATAAATTCTTTGCAAAGCAAAAGGCATAAAATTCGACCCTTGGTTCGATTACCCCTAGTAAAGGCGCCAGGAATGGTCGAACCTCGTACCGACGAGCGGATCCCGTCTCCCAGTTTTCTCGCAAATATTTCAAAAACGAAGGCGAGTTATTTCAAAAAAATTTCAAAATTAAGGTCAAGTGAAAACCTGCAAAAGAATTCCTCCTCTCTCTTTCCTTCTTTTTTCTTCTCTCTTTCTTTCTGTCTTTTATCTTTCTCCCTTCAAAAAGGAGGAAAATAAGAGGTTAGAAAGGAAAAGAGAAGGAAGAGAGAGAACATTATGAGAGGAAAAATTTTGCGATGATCACACCTCCCTAACTCTGAGTGGCTGGAGGCCAAAGGGTGCTACGGCTCCTGTCAAAACACGTGTCGTAGTAACGACAAGTCACTCAGTGTTGTACGATCCACCCTCTCCCAAGGTGAACCCTTTTGTGAATGGGGCGAAGCAGTTTTATCTTTCTTAAGGCTGATATTCAATCATACCTCACAACGAGGAATTTGCCTCGTGGTCCCCACAGGGTACACAAAACGAGGACTTTGCCTGCCCATCCACGTGCTCAGCCTCACGCGGCCAACAGAGCACACTGCTCGTGAAAGCAGTCATAACACCATTTTATTTATTTCTTATTCAGGGTATATCACACAAGAGTCCACACAACACAAGGGCCACTGCCCGAAGACTCCAACTGAGCCCATAACAAGTCATATCATTATTCATACCCTATGGTGTTCAGTCTTTTTATTTTATGAAGTAAGGGCACGTGGTGCGCTTACCAAAGCCTCAAACAATGTACCTCCTCAGGGTATGCACTACTCAATAACTGTGTCAGGATGTGCCAAGTGCAACATGTAAGAGTATCACGAGTTCTAACTTTTGCACAATTATAAATACAGAGGCATTGCATATTTCATTTCTGAGAGACAGTTAAGTGTACAAGCAAATACACATTCATATGCATATGATATTTCATCAATATTCCATCACATAAAGCATTGTCTCTAAAACATTACAATGGCACTCGCATATCCACAAACAAGGCAAAACAACACAAGTGTGTACTGAACATCAAGTGTGAACAAGTATCATACTTCAATGAAATAGTACGATCTAAGCGAGTAAACCTCAAGTGCAAGTAGTCACGCATGTGTTGACTACAACAAGTACACCATCAAGCTAATGCACCATTGCAGAACAATGAGCCTCCCGATGAGACAGTTAGAAACATTTGGCCATGGCAAAGCAACTATTCGAACAGATAAGTGGTGTGCACAAGCATATAAAACATGTATTTTTAGTGTAAGCGATCTCATCTTGCAAAGTGGGTCTATAGCTCGAAAATGACTTGCTAAGGAAGTCTACGACATTGATACATAGAGTATTGTCGTACAAATACTTAAATCTCGTAAATCCCATAACTACACAATGAAGGACAAGTACCTCGAAAGGTGTGCAATAGCCAAGTGTCAAGAACACCTAGGAGAACACACATTGTTCGAATCATCGAACCAAAGCATTAGGATGATCTAGTCTCACACGGTTTACACTGAATCACATCGTACACAAGCGTTCACATGCTTTACATTTGGCGAACCACACCTAACGGAGAGTGCTAACTGCAATGCATTTAGCATAACATGGCATGCATAACAAAATACATATTTAACTACTTATTATTGCTATCAAGGTGGCGACAGAGATAGTTGTTGTGAAAGGGTAAGGTGGCAACTTAGTCATGAAATGGAGAAAGTATGGCTAGCCACTCGCTATCGCATGCGAAAAACTACGAAGCTACAAGAACAAAGCCCGAACACCTGCTGCACCGAAACCGCAGTAGCAACAACCCAATTTGGTTGTAACAAGGGCCAAACTCTTGCCCAAAGGTCGCAGTACCACTAAGTAGATTGCAGCCAAAGTGCTGCAATCGCACAACTCAGGATTGAAGTCTCCAAAACACCATAAAGGCGATACTACTATGCGAACCTACGTGGCCCGCTAGTCTAGACAACGGTACAGACCTAGATAGCAGGTTCATCAGGTTGTGAGTCGTAGGTATAAATGCAGCCCCATAGGCTGGAGTCCGGAGCCCTTTGACAAAATTGGAGAATGAGACAAACAAGAAGGAAGAATCCAACAGCTATGTTGGAACAGTTCCCAAAGAGGTCCGCAACCTTACCAACCACACTAATGTAAAAGACACTAAGCACACATAGGCCTGCCCGGTTTGGGCTGTGCCGCCAAACTGCGGCAACACCCGTGACGAGGTGGTAACACCCCATAAGGGTTCAACTGAAGAAAGAGACGAATCATCAAAATGTATTGTCCCCCTATCCCGCACACTACTGTGACCGAATCCCCTAGACCAAATGGGTTTGGTCCCGAAAGAACCACCAAGGATAGTGATGGCAACCAGAAGAGGTACGCATCACAGAACATAAAGTTATTGATGTGACATCATGAATTGTATACAGATACATATGGACACGTATGTGCACCATGTCACAAGTGCGAGAACTAGTCAAGTGTCAATACAGACATTGCATGCTATGATGGGACAGTTAGAAGCATTTGTCACGGTAAAGTGTGACTCAAGAGCTGTGGCAAGGTTCTTAAACCATGCAGCGCAACTACAAGCGAGCTTGTCTCTCTAAGTGGGGCCATTGCCCGCAACTGGACTTGCCAAGGAGTTCCAACAGTTGCATAGGTCAAATAAGACTGCAACTATACTTAAGTGTGCCACAAACTCCCTTCACGCTTAGGGAAAACATATAATTTGCCCAAAGCTGAATCATACATTCAAATACAACGAATATGATGATAGCATTAATCTGTTGATATACACTATGGGTTTCATAGGTAAATATAACTTTACTTGAAGGCATCAATTGCAACGATTCGCATTCTAAGCGAAACAAGCACGTGTACAGGGATATGCATTGACATTACCCACATTGGTGGGTTTATCAATATATATATATAGTACGTAGCTCATTACGATCTCTTGCAACATCAACTCGTGATGATTGCATAAAATAGACACGTGGTTGGTCGTGCCGTATAGGACAAGAGAAGCGTCGTCAACTTCTCACTATCGTAAAAACCTTAATTTTACAACTAGCATAAGCAAAGAGTCACGATGTCAATTACGTACGGCAAGGGGATTGCAAACGTAATATTTATTCCATTGACAAGAGCCAATGAGTCCTTAACTATGCCAACTCTTCTTATTTATTTAGAAACCTACGATAGGGCGCCATTAGCACGAAGATTGTGTCCTATTGCAAAGCGGACATACGGACCCAAGTGAGAGTCCATCGCATCATGACGATGAGTTCAACAATTACCATAGCCAAATATGCATACATTGTCTTAATAAACAACGTGGTTTTTGTCTAGGGTCATGGTAAGTCCAAAATTGAGAGATGGCTGGGTCATTTGAAAACCATGTCATCGGCACTATTATAGCTCATAAGGTTGTGGTCCGAACTTGCTAATCCACCAACAATGTGCGGCACAACGAATGGAAAACTAGTAGCGGTTGGAGCTAAACCAACGCGAACTTACCAACCCAGCAGCTGCATCGGTGCCATGAGCACACCTCGCACAAGCAACAGGGCCCAAAAGTGGGCAGCACTGCTGAAACAAAAGAAGGCAGCAGCTGCTGCGATATGACAACAACCAGTTGGCATGCTGGTACTGCGCCACCGAGACCACCAGCGTGGGTCAAGGGAAGACCACCCGCATGGTTTGCGGCATCGCTGGACCGACTGGTTCAGACCCACCAAACTATAGTACTCAGGCCCGACAAAGTCTGGACCACATGTCCAGACCCTATGTGGGTTCGGCCATCAGCAAACGAAAGGGGCGCAGGCCCTTCAGCCCGCACCCAGAGGCGACCCACCTGTTGCAACTCGGTTGCAGCAGGCTCAACAACTCGGTCCAGGTCTGGACCAATTGGTCCAGACCTGAGTTGGCTCCAACCATCAGCCACAAAAGGGGTGCAGGCCCTGCAGCCCGCACCCGGTTGCAGCCTAACGCTGCAACCAACACAATAGGTCCGGGCCCCAAGCCAAGTGGCCCGAGGAGCTGACACCCAAACGGTCAAAGCAAACCTGGGGTAGGCCTTTGATAGGTCTGGGCTACATCTGGTCCAGACCATGTCAGGCCAGAACATGGGAACCGAACCAACACCAACCCGAGTTGGTGGGTTCGGATATGGTTCGAACTGAACCCAAAAAGAGGAGAAGGTAAAGAAATCGATCCAGCTAGGGGCGGTCCGGGTTAACAGCTGCTGGACACGTCCAGCAACCTGGACAAAACCCCACGAAACAGAAAAGAAACATAGAATAAGAACCAGACCGAAAACCAAAATAAAAAGGCCATAACCTCCATGGTCGGCCTACCTGGAACGGAATAATCAAGACCAAGATGAAACCGGGCCTTCCGTCATCGCTCGGCCGGTCTGGCCTAAGCCAGCAGCACCCTAAAAGGGCGAGCCCGAATGAGCCAGACTGCTGGACTTGTGCCCACCATGGCCTCCTTGCCAAAAACGCACAAGGCTACTAAAACCAAAATGCTTAGCTAACACGAATCCAGCTACGCAAGGAAGAAAAGCTAGAACCATACTTGCCAAAACACAAAGGAGTAAAGAACTATATACATACATGTTAAATCAGAATTGCAGTCAAAGCACATGCAATCACATCCGATAAAATCTACAAAACTGAATGAAAACATGAAATGGAGGTTCATGAATCATGCATAAACACCAATACATAGCTAAATCGTGACCCAACTTCAATGCATGCATGCTTACTTCAACAAAAGCAACAATGGGCAACAAAAACTTAAATGCTATTTGGCGGAAACCCACATTAAGATATGTAAGAGGGAGATCCCACAATAATGCAAGAATGCACAATATTTGTTCTATCAAAACTTACCACGTGATGCATGAATGCATACTTGTTAAAAATCCGCAATTCTATAGTACAACAAGTGGATTTATTTATTTGAAAACAACAAGGATAGGTGAGAAAAGGAAGCTCACGAAATATATATTTTTCACACATTGGAAGAGATGGAAAGTCTCACCTTCGAGGCTTTAGTGGAAAAGAAGGAGAAGGTGTACACGGTTGGAGTTGCAGCAATGTTCACTCTACACTCACTCACATTGGAGAAGAAAGAGGAGGAGGAGAGAGAAGCTGTAACGCCCCGAATTTCCAAAACAAAGCTAAGTTAAAATTTTCATGAATTTCTTTTTTTTTTTCTTTGCAGCGGAACTTAGAAAAGCTTTTAGCAGCGGAATAAGATGATAATGAGTCGTCGGTTTTAGAAAACTCCGAGCACGTTGCAGGTATGTGGCCAAGCAACTCATTGACCACCAAAGTGTTCCATTTTATCGAAAACCACATGTTTATTACAACATCACTGCTTTGAAAAGCAATATAGGTTCAATAAAAGGAAGCAGTACAACTCTGTCTAGAGAAACCCTGGAACTCGATGCCGCCTTGCTCCGCATATCGCCACGCAGGTTCAACACCTGAAATCCCCATTAAACGGGGTCAGAACCACTGATGGTCTGGTAAGTAGGCAAACACCTATCTATTCAACTCAAGTAAATGCATAGACCACTCAGGGTCGCAGTTCGTAATACGACGCTCAAGCCTCCATGACTTAGCGTATATCGCAAAAGCCTCCTCAGGGCTATGAGTTGAACATCCACGCAAGTCTTCATGACTTCGCATAAGCCTCTTCAGGGCTGTGAGTTAGAATAACTGTTTAAGTCTCTACGACTTAGCCTTGACTTCTTCAGAGTCACAAATGGATGTCTAGCTCAAGCCTTTATGCTTGGCACATCCGTATCCTACGAATCTAAGGACAGCTCTCCGAGCTTCGCTTAGTCGTACGAATATCAATGGGGTTCTTTCCCAATCGGTCCAGTAGTATACCGACCATGACACCTTCACAAAGGTTATGCAGGACTGACTCAACAACGTCATCCACTCATACATTCAAAGTAGCGCTGTACCTAAGCTAATGCTTTGTTTCGATAATTGCACCTCCCCCTGGGCTTAGGGTTCTCATATCTGGGCGACAACACGACGATCTGGGGGTTGATTATTCTATGTATTTTAGATACCCCAGAGGCCTGTTGACCCCATCCCCCTAGTAGGACGCTACAGCATACCAGAAGAGATCCTTACTAGGTATCTGAATGCATTCTGCTACTGCAGTAGTTGGGTTCAATCCTTAGATATTTAAGGATAACCACGACCTCCATACCTCTGAGTGACGAAGGCCATCAATGAACTCTATCAGGTTCGGGTGAAATATATGTCACTCAAGGCTGCGCCATCACCGTCTTCCTCGATGAGAAATCCTGAAAGGGGCCTGCCGGTCTTACAATTACTTGACGAACATTGCATGCCTATAGGGCAGCCTTTGAGAAGTATGTACCCGACCCCAATCAACCACACGGTTTTCACCGTGGAACAAAGGTTTTATTCATATGCATGCTTAACTCTGCTCTCGGCACTTCGGCCTTGACGAGCACTTCACCTCTTTCGGTGGAAACAACACATTCCGGCTCAGCGGCCCTTACGAGGCTGGTTGTCTGATAATTCTCAATGAGCATGCACATGACTCGATCTCTACGGATCGGCTACTCGGCGTATTTTTACGCAACGAGCTCAGGACCTTGTCAAGGCGCTACCACTACCTTAGCGCAACGGCTCTTACAAGTATGGTGCCCTTGCAGGTGTCAGGGAGACGAGTCATTCTGACGTCGTTCCAACAAACGGCATCGTTGTGCCACTTAACTGGTTCTGGCATCTCTTCTGCCAACCATTCTGTCAACACCTTCTCTGCTCTACCGGCAGAGGTGTGACGAACCCTTCTACGTTGTGGAAGGCATTCTACGAACTGGGTAGCACTCTGCTATTTGTCAGAGTATCCTGCTACGTTCTTTCTGAGTTATTCTTAGCTTCTTCAGAATTTTCAGCAGCACTTCCTCTCTTTTACGGAGAAAGCGTGCGTTTCTTTTATCCATTTTAGCGGCATCTCCCCTCTTTGGCGGAAAATCACTACGCTTAACTCGGGAAATGAATGTGCACCGTTGTGCGTACTTTGCATCCATCAAGGTTGCAGGAACCTTGGGCCATAGCCAGGCCATACGTAATTGATTTAGTTTTTACGTAAAGAGCATTTTGCCAAAAACCGAAGCCTTTCCAATAGGGGCTTCATTCGTCAAGCAGAATCTTGAAGGAGAAGCGGTAAGGGAATCGCATTGGCGATTTGGAGTTGATCTCCATTTGAACGCTCATTTACGCGCCATATATGTAGTATAAGCAGAAGTCTGTGCTTTATACAGCGGCGGCGTAAAGAAAATGCATATACTATTGTTTAGGGTGTGTAACTGAAAGAAATATTCTACATATATAACAAAACAGGAGCCTTGGCATCGTTCGACGCGACAGCGTAAGTAAATACATTGCAGAAAGCAGGAGCCTTTGCATCATTCGACGCGACGGCGTAAGTAAATGCATAATTGGAAATTGCGGAAAGCAGGGAGCCTTGGCATCATACGACGCGACGGCAAAGGTAAATTACATGGCCTGTGCGATATAAGACGCGTCGGCAGTATCAGCAGATATACACCTAGATCTGTATCCAATGATAGTTGCGAGGCGAGCGCGTGAACACCAAAGTGTCCTAGAGGGCTCAACCAAGAACTAGGGTGAGATACTATTTTGAAGAACGCATATACTGCGTATTCGAACATATATATCCGACGATAGTTACGAGGCGAGCGCGTGAACACCGAAGCGTCCTAGAGGGCTCAACCAAGAACTAAAGCAAGATACTACTTCAGAAAGTATATGCTATATACAAACAATCAGATACTTGAGAGAGATGGTTTAATGAAGCGAACTTACTTCAATTTGCGGAAGAAACGACTCCGAAATGCTTTGATGCTTCGAACGAGGCTCGACTCCGAAAAGGATCAACTTCGAACTTCGGACGAAAAAGGACTTGGACTTTGACTTTGAACCAAACCAGGTTCAAGTCAAGTCAAATGGGTTTGGACTTAGGTCAGGTAGGTTCAGACCTAGGTCAGGTGGGTTAGGTCTAGGTCAGGCAGGCTCAGGCTAAGTCAGGCAGGCTCAGACCAGGTCAGGCAGGCTCAGACCAGTGGGCTAGGTAGGGGAGGTTTGGAAAAAGGAGGAGAGAGAGAGGGGTTGGCGATTTTCTAAAGGAGGGGGGGTCCTCTATTTATAGGGGAGGTTGCTTAGGGGCTAAGCAACCCCAATTACCCAAATGCCCTTGGGCTTTTTCAGAAATCCAGTTTGATCTTATCCATCTGACTGTTTGATCTTATCCAGAAGGAATATTCCATGGAATATTCCCTAGAAGGTGCTGGAAGGTCCTGGAATATTCTAGAATATTCTAGAATATTTTCTGAGAAATATTTCTGTGGGTCCCACCAATATTTTCGCGGGTCTCGCAAAAAAGTTGAGTTTTCGGCATTTTTTTCCGAAAAATTCTGAGTAGGCCATTATCTTCGTATTGACGTAACTAAGAAAGTTGGCTCGCAGGAATCCTTTGATTTCGTTCAGATAGGAAGTTATGGCTTCCAGAGTGTTTGAGCATATATTCGCAATTCGATGAATATCTTACGTATAATTGGCTCGCAGGAATTGATTCGTTTCGCATTCTGAGAAAAATGCTATTTCTACCGGTAAATGCCTCATGAATTTTATTCAGATATTTCATGAAAAATTGCGGGTCTTACATCATTACCCCCTTAAAGGAATTTCGTCCGCGAAATTCAGTTAAGAGTACAAGGTGAAGAGTTCAGGATATTTATCCCGCATATCCGATTCGGGCTCCCAAGTGCAATCATCGACTCCGTGATGTTGCCATCTCACTTTAACAAGTGGAATGACCTTTGACCTAAGCACTTGTTCCCGACGGTCCACGATCTCAACAGGTCTTTCTTCCACAGTCATATCCTCCTGGATGTCAATATCTTCATGTTGGATGACGTGGGAAGGGTCGTGAACGTATTTTCTAAGCATTGACACGTGAAATACATTGTGTATCTGAGTATACTGCGGTGGCAATGCTACTCTGTAGGCGGTTTCTCCTATCCGGCTCAAAACCTCGAAGGGACCAACAAATCTGGGGCTGAGTTTCCCCTTCTTTCCGAAACAAAACACACTCTTGGTTGGGGAGACCTTGATAAAAACCTTATCTCCAACCGCAAAAGTGAGTTCCCTACGCCGCTGATTGGCGTAGCTCTTCTGTCGACTCTGAGCGGTCAGTAGCTTCTTTCTGATCATGTGGACCTGCTCAGTATAATGTTGCAACACTATGGGCGAGTCCAAGGTTCGCTCACCCACTTCACCCCAATGGATTGGTGATCGACAGGGTCGCCCATACAAGGCTTCATACGGTGCCATCCCAATGCTAGCGTGGTGGCTATTATTATAAGCAAATTCAGCCAACGCTAGGTGGGAAACCCAATCACATTTCCATTCCAGCATACAGGCTCTTAGCATATCTTCAAGAGTCTGTATGGTTCGTTCTGATTGCCCATCTGTTTGGGGATGGAATGCTGTACTGAACTTGAGTTTCGTCCCCAGGGCTCTCTGAAGCTGCTCCCAAAAGTGAGAGGTGAACTTCGGGTCACAATCAGATATGATCGAAATTGGCACTCCATGGAGTCTAACAATTTCCCGAATGTAGATTTCCGCCAATCGTTCAGTTGAGTAGCGAGTGTTGATCGGCAGGAAGTGAGTAGACTTGGTGAGTCTGTCCACGATCACCCATATCGAGTCATGTTGTCTCTTGGATCGAGGCAATCCAACGATGAAATCCATCGTAATGCCTTCCCATTTCCATTCCGGAATCTCGATCCGTTGCATTTTTCCGCCAGGGCGCTGATGCTCGATCATTACTTGCTGGCAGATCAAACATTTAGAGACAAACGTAGCCACATCACGTTTCATACCCCTCCACCAGTACTTCCTCTGTAAATCTCGAAACATCTTCGTACCCCCAGGGTGGATAGTATATTTGCTACTATGGGCCTCCTGGAGTACTTCCCGTCTTAGCTCAGGGTTATTTGGAACCCAAATCCTTTCTTCCATCCATATTCCTCCATCTTCTTTCAAATGGAAGAAAGTGTCATCTTTTTCAGTACGAGCTTTCAATTCCAAGTACTGGGGATCCTTGAATTTTTCGGCTACGATGCGATCGAGAAGCTCAATGTGGATCGTCAAACATGACATTTGGATTCTGCCAGAATCAGCCAAAAATGGCTTCCAGTTGACGAAATCCTCCATCAACTTCCATTGTCCGGTTAGGCTGGCCAGAGTGCCAACAGTCTTGCGACTAAGGGCATCTGCTACAACATTCGCCTTTCCAGGGTGATAGGAAAGCGTGAATTCATAGTCTTTGAGGAATTCCAGCCATCGCCGTTGCCGCATATTGAGTTCTTTTTGAGAAAAGAGGTATTTTAGGCTTTTATGGTTCGACATGACCTCGAATTTCTCTCCATATAGGTAGTGTCGCCAGATTTTAAGCGCGAACACTACCGCGGCAAGCTCAAGATCGTGGGTTGGATAGTTTTTCTCATGAATTCTTAACTGACGGGATGCATAGGTGATTACTTTGCCATGCTGCATCAATACGCAACCCAGACCTGTTCCCGAGGCATCGGTATAAGCAACGAAGCCTCCCTGACCAACAGGTAAGGTAAGGACAGGGGCAATGGTAAGCCTTTGTTTGAGAACCTCAAAACACTCCTTACACTGGTCAGTCCATTCGAACTTGACTCCCTTTTTCAACAATTTTGTCATCGGTACGGCAATTCGGGAGAAGTCCTGTATGAACTTCCGATAATATCCGTCAAGTCCAAGGAAGCTGCGGACCTCAGTGATATTTTCTGGCTGCTTCCAGTCTATCACAGCTTCGACCTTCACAGAATCTACTGCGATTCCATCTTTTGAGATCATATGGCCGAGGAACATCACTTTGTCTAGCCAGAATTCACATTTTGAAAACTTGGCATATAGCTGATTATCTTGAAGGGTTTTCAAGACGATTCTTAAGTGCTCCTTGTGTTGTTCCTCATTCTCTGAATACACGAGAATGTCATCAATGAAGACGATGACGAAAGTGTCTAAGTATGGCTTGAACACTCGGTTCATCAGGTCCATAAAGACAGCAGGCGCATTAGTAAGTCCGAAGGGCATTACTACGAACTCATAATGGCCATATCTCGTTCTGAAGGCAGTCTTAGGTATATCCTCTTCCTGAACTCTTAGCTGATGGTACCCAGACCTAAGGTCGATCTTGGAGAACACTCTCGCTGTTCTGAGCTGATCAAATAGGTCCTCAATCCGAGGCAACAGGTACTTATTTTTAACAGTTGCCTGGTTAAGCATCCGATAATCGATGCATAACCGAAGGGATCCATCCTTCTTCTTTACAAACAGTACCGGGGCTCCCCAAGGTGACATACTTGGTCGGATGAACCCTTGTTCCATCAGTTCCTCCAACTGACACTTCAACTCACTGAGTTCAGCTGGCGCCATACGATAAGGGGCTTTGGATATTGGTGCAGTTCCAGGTAAGGATTGAATTCCAAATTCAACCACACAAAGTGGTGGAAGTCCTGGCAATTCCTCTGGAAACACTTCGGGAAACTCCTGAACCACTTCCAAACTCTCAAGGGATTGGATATTTGAGCCATCAGCGGAAAGGCTAAGTAGGAAGGCTACACAACCCTTCCTAAGGTATTTCTGAACCTTAAGAGCTGATATAAGCCGCTTTTGTGGAACTGGCTTGGATATCCGGTATTCTATCTTAGGCATTCCTAGTCGTGCTAGAATCACCCTGCCCTCTCGGCATAAGATCCTGGCATGGTTCTGGGCTAACCAATTCATTCCCAGAATGACATCGTACTGTACCATATCGATTAGAATGACATCGGTAGGCAAGTGTTGCCCAGCTATCTCTATATCCAAATTCTTGATGCAATGGATACATTTGGTACGTGAACCCAACGGGTTGTATACTTCGATCATTTTATCCACCGGTTGTACCGAGGCGTGGAGTTGTTCGATAAAATCATCGGAGATAAAGGTATGAGTAGCACCACAATCAAACAAGACGTAAGCTGCATGTCCATTAACAGGAACAGTGTCTTCAATGAGGTCACCTGTTTCGACTTGTTCAGTCGTTACAGCGTATACACGACCTGCAGCAGGCCTTTGTTCTACTCTAGGTGGGGGTCGTTGGACTTGTGTTCGCTCTGGTATTTGTTGAGAGGGTCCGGCAGATCCGGCATTCCTCCTTTGCTCATCAGCAAGCTTCTTCCTGCATTGCCTTGCAATGTGGCCCACTTTACCACAGTAGAAGCAACCACCTGTGTCACGTGGACATGGTCCTCTTGCGTGATTTACATGGCATTTTGGGCAGTTTGGGTTGGACTGCAGATTGTTTGGAGCCATGTTCTGCCTTGGCCTCACGACCTGTTGAGTAACATTCCCACCTTGGAACCTTTTCTTTTGAAAGGGTTGTCGTGAACCCTGGCCACTTGGGAACGTTCTTTTTCGGTTCCCACCATCAACTACGGGCCTTCTTGCTACAATCACCTTTGATCGCTCCCAATCCACTTGTATTTTTGAAGCTGCTGCCACAGCAGTTTGAAAAGTTTGGGGCATGCTGGTGATAACCCGTGACCTTAGCCCTTCTCGTAGTCCGTTGATGTACTTGTCGGCCCTTTCTTGGTCAGTCTCAAATAACCAGGAGAAGTACCGCTCGAGATTTTGAAATTTGGTTGTATAGTCGATCAGACTCATGCCACCCTGCTCCAATTCCAGAAACTCCATCTTCTTCTTGTTTCTAGAGTGTAATGGAAAATAATTATCCATGAAAGCTCTCCGAAAGTCAGTCCAAGGAATGACTTCAACTTCCGAGAACTGGATAATCTTAGTGGTATCCCACCACTTCCGTGCATTGTCTTTCAACCGATACGTGCCAAAGTTGGTCTTTTTCTCTTCTTGTACTCCCAGTACCAGGAAGGCACGTTCGGTCTCTTCGACCCAACTTTCTGCCAGTTCAGGATCGGCTCTGCCAATGAAAACGGGCGGGTCAAGTTTGAGGAACTTCTCATAAGTCACTCCTCCCAGATGCTCGTTTCGTGGTGCGACTGGTTCTGGCCTTGTTTCACGAATGGCAGTAACCAGGTTGTTGAGCGTTTCTAGCAGGAATCCTTGAGTATGGGACTCCTCGCTCGGCATGGTCCACCACGTCGTAGGAGCCATTAATCTATCACATACAAGCACTTGTTTTTAGTTTCTCAATGTATATATTTCGAAGCAAAGTTTTATTTACTTAATATACATCACATTTATACAAGCATCGCCTTAAACAAAACGTCATGCCGCACTGGCAGACTTTTAGGTGTTGAAAAACTATGTACATGAGTCTATTGACTCCAAAACACTATCAGTCTCTTCTAGGAACTGGATTTCTTTCTTGACCCAAAGAACCCGAAGTATCGTTTACTTCCACATTGCCTTGGTGCAGGCACTACTAGTTTTGACTTGGGCGGCACTTCCGCACTTTCAAGCGACTCTTGTGGATAGATCAGTGATGCCGGTCCACTTGCCCATTCAGTGGCATCATGGCTCGGGGAATCCAAGACCATAACGGGATGATATAGGTTGTATCCCACTCCTTGGCCATTCAGGCTCGGCGTTGGTGAAGCTGCTCTGTTCCCCCATATAATAGTACTATGATTCGAGGAATCTGAAATCATAATGGGATTATACAAGGAGTTGTTGCATCCCTCCTCCCAACTGTGCAAGCTAGGCGTACATGATGCCTGTTGATAGCCTTGCGATTGACCAAATCCCTCAAGGAAGTTCAAATCAAATCCTACCAGAGACGGTAGTTCATCAGAAGTTGCTGGAGTACGGCTACTCCCTCTACTGGAGTAATGTGGCCCACTAACACGCGAGGTCTCATCCCTAAGACCAAGCGATCCCCGCCGACCCATATCGGCGGTATGTTTCATTTGGCATTCGTTGGCGGAATGCCCTTCTTCGCCACAATACTGGCAGTCTTGGACTTCATATGGGCATACCCACTCATCGTGCATGATCCTGCAACGATAGCAGTATCCTCGGGAGTCGTGAGTTGTCATCTATACAAAGATGCACCCAGATCAGAACACAAGAAGTATTAAATATACTTACAGTGCGATATGGTGGACAAGATGGATCTCGAACCAGGTTTCTCAGACTCTTGCTTTGATACCAATTCTGTAACGCCCCGAATTTCAAAAACAAAGCTAAGTTAAAATTTTCATGAATTTCTTTTTTTTTTCTTTGCAGCGGAACTTAGAAAAGCTTTTAGCAGCGGAATAAGACGATAATGAGTCGTCGGTTTTAGAAAACTCTGAGCACGTTGCAGGTATGTGGCCAAGCAACTCATTGACCACCAAAGTGTTCCATTTTATCGAAAACCACATGTTTATTACAACATCACTGCTTTGAAAAGCAGTATAGGTTCAATAAAAGGAAGCAGTACAACTCTGTCTAGAGAAACCCTGGAACTTGATGCCGCCTTGCTCTGCATATCGCCACGCAGGTTCAACACCTGAAATCCCCATTAAACGGGGTCAGAACCACTGATGGTCTGGTAAGTAGGCAAACACCTATCTATTCAACTCAAGTAAATGCATAGACCACTCAGGGTCGCAGTTCGTAATACGACGCTCAAGCCTCCATGACTTAGCGTATATCGCAAAAGCCTCCTCAGGGCTATGAGTTGAACATCCACGCAAGTCTTCATGACTTCGCATAAGCCTCTTCAGGGCTGTGAGTTAGAATAACTGTTTAAGTCTCTACGACTTAGCCTTGACTTCTTCAGAGTCACAAATGGATGTCTAGCTCAAGCCTTTATGCTTGGCACATCCGTATCCTACGAATCTAAGGACAGCTCTCCGAGCTTCGCTTAGTCGTACAAATATCAATGGGGTTCTTTCCCAATCGGTCCAGTAGTATACCGACCATGACACCTTCACAAAGGTAATGCAGGACTGACTCAACAACGTCATCCACTCATACATTCAAAGTAGCGCACCTAAGCTAATGCTTTGTTTCGATAATTGCACCTCTCCCTGGGCTTAGGGGACTCATATCTGGGCGACAACGCGACGATCTGGGGGTTGATTATTCTATGTATTTTAGATACCCCAGAGGCCTGTTGACCCCATCCCCCTAGTAGGACGCTACAGCATACCAGAAGAGATCCTTACTAGGTATCTGAATGCATTCTGCTACTGCAGTAGTTGGGTTCAATCCTTAGATATTTAAGGATAACCACGACCTCCATACCTCTGAGTGACGAAGGCCATCAATGAACTTTATCAGGTTCGAGTGAAATATATGTCACTCAAGGCTGCGCCATCACCGTCTTCCTCGGTGAGAAATCCTGAAAGGGGCCTGTCGGTCTTACAATTACTTGACGAACATTGCATGCCTATAGGGCAGCCTTTGAGAAGTATGTACCCGACCCCAATCAACCACACGGTTTTCACCGTGGAACAAAGGTTTTATTCATATGCATGCTTAACTCTGCTCTCGGCACTTCGGCCTTGACGAGCACTTCACCTCTTTCGGTGGAAACAACACACTCCGGCTCAGCGGCCCTTACGAGGCTGGTTGTCTGATAATTCTCAATGAGCATGCACATGACTCGATCTCTACGGATCGGCTACTCGGCGTATTTTTACGCAACGAGCTCAGGACCTTGTCAAGGCGCTACCACTACCTTGGCGCAACGGCTCTTACAAGTATGGTGCCCTTGCAGGTGTCAGGGAGATGAATCATTCTGACGTCGTTCCAACAAACGGCATCGTTGTGCCACTTAACTGGTTCTGGCATCTCTTCTGCCAACCATTCTGTCAACACCTTCTCTGCTCTACCGGCAGTGGTGTGACGAACCCTTCTACGTTGTGGAAGGCATTCTACGAACTGGGTAGCACTCTGCTATATGTCAGAGTATCCTGCTACGTTCTTTCTGAGTTATTCTTAGCTTCTTCAGAATTTTCAGCAGCACTTCCTCTCTTTTACGGAGAAAGCGTGCATTTCTTTTATCCATTTCAGCGGCATCTCCCCTCTTTGGCGGGAAATCGCTACGCTTAACTCGGGAAATGAATGTGCACCGTTGTGCGTACTTTGCATCCATCAAGGTTGCAGGAACCTTGGGCCATAGCCAGGCCATACGTAAAGAGCATTTTGCCAAAAAACCGAAGCCTTTCCAATAGGGGCTTCATTCGTCAAGCAGAATCTTGAACGAGGAGCGGTAAAGGAATCGCATTGGCGATTTGGAGTTGATCTCCATTTGAACGCTCATTTACGCGCCATATATGTAGTATAAGCAGAAGCCTGTGCTTTATACAGCGGCGGCGTAAAGGAAATGCATATACTATTGTTCAGGGTGTGTAACTGAACGAAATATTCTACATATATAACAAAACAGGAGCCTTGGCATCGTTCGACGCGACGGCGTAAGTAAATGCATAATTGGAAATTGCGGAAAGCAGGGAGCCTTGGCATCATACGACGCGACGGCAAAGGTAAATTACATGGCATGTGCGATATAAGACGCGTCGGCAGTATCAGCAGATATACACCTAGATCTGTATCCAACGATAGTTGCGAGGCGAGCGCGTGAACACCGAAGTGTCCTAGAGGGCTCAACCAAGAACTAGGGTGAGATACTATTTTGAAGAACGCATATACTGCGTATTCGAACATATATATCCGACGATAGTTACGAGGCGAGCGCGTGAACACCGAAGCGTCCTAGAGGGCTCAACCAAGAACTAAAGCAAGATACTACTTCAGAAAGTATATGCTATATACAAACAATCAGATACTTGAGAGAGATGGTTTAATGAAGCAAACTTACTTCAATTTGCGGAAGAAACGACTCTGAAATGCTTTGATGCTTCGAACGAGGCTCGACTCCGAAAAGGATCAACTTCGAACTTCGGACGAAAAAGGACTTGGACTTGGACTTTGACTTTGAACCAAACCAGGTTCAAGTCAAGTCAACTGGGTTTGGACTTAGGTCAGGTAGGTTCAGACCTAGGTCAGGTGGGTTAGGTCCAGGTCAGGCAGGCTCAGGCTAAGTCAGGCAGGCTCAAACTAGGTCAGGCAGGCTCAGACCAAGTGGGCTAGGTAGGGGAGGTTTGGAAAAAGGAGGAGAGAGAGAGGGGTTGGCGATTTTCTAAAGGAGGGGGGGTCCTCTATTTATAGGGGAGGTTGCTTAGGGGCTAAACAACCCCAATTACCCAAATGCCCTTGGGCTTTTTCAGAAATCCAGCTTGATCTTATCCATCTGACTGTTTGATCTTATCCAGAAGGAATATTCCATGGAATATTCCCTAGAAGGTGCTGGAAGGTCCTGGAATATTCTAGAATATTCTAGAATATTTTCTGAGAAATATTTCTGTGGGTCCCACCAATATTTTCGCGGGTCCCGCAAAAAAGTTGAGTTTTCAGCATTTTTTTTCCGAAAAATTCTAAGTAGGCCATTATCTTCGTATTGATGTAACTAAGAAAGTTGGCTCGCAGGAATCCTTTGATTTCGTTCAGATAGGAAGTTATGGCTTCCAGAGTGTTTGAGCATATATTCGCAATTCGATGAATATCTTACGTATAATTGGCTCGCAGGAATTGATTCGTTTCGCATTCTGAGAAAAATGCTATTTCTACCGGTAAATGCCTCATGAATTTTATTCAGATATTTCCTGAAAAATTGCGGGTCTTACAGAAGCTCCTCAAGAAAAACGTATAGGGCAATGCCTCTTTCTCTCTCTTCACAACACTAAATAGGTAGGGATTTACTAATGGACGGCTGGGATTTACCCAGCTAGGATGGAGGGCTGGGGTGCTCCACGCCCCCCTCCTAGAAACCCACGCCCAATGCATGTAGGTGTTTTAAAACTTTTGAAAAGGTTTTCAATTATGCCATTGAAAGGGTTTTAGAAAAACCTTTAAAACTTGAGGAAATAACATGGACTGCCCTTTGGCTATGCCCAATCGTTTTTCAGCATTTAAATTCATTTAAAAACTTTACAAAACTACCATGGGGCGCCAGCCCCATGCTCCTTTTCTAAAAAGTCGCCGCTCATGATGCTTCATGATGGGGTTTTTGAAAAGATCTATGGCCAATCAAGGTCTCTTTTCCAAATGCCATGCAAAATATTTCAAGTGTGTCATCCAGCTGGTCAAACCTTGACCAGCTGGTCAACCATGACCACGGATGTCCACTAGAGAGGATGCCCAATGGATCTGGGTCCTCAACTAGTTGATCCGCTCCGAATCCAAAAATTGCCACTTATTATATTTCAAAACCATGCTTAATTAATGCACTAAAATATTAATTAAATTCCAATAAGTCATTTAGTGCTCTAAATAATCTCAATTAATACGAAATGGTCAAGGCCTTTCAATAAAATCACCTCTTGTTTGCGAGAATTAAGCGTATTATGATTTCAGGTCCAACACTCGTAATTCACATGCACTGACGAGGTTTCTAAGTCGTATAGGTCCCAAATTCGGGGAAAAACTATAAAAACACATTATAAATTAACCCTTAAATTTTCAAAGATGAATTCATCCAGAATTAGGCACTTCTTACTTACATAGTATATTTACGCGATTTTCGGGTCACGCGTACAAAGGCAAAACACAAGGCACACCCAAAATATACTTAATTATGCGATATAACCTCGTAATTATACAAAAACATACATATCAACACTAAGTAAGCAGTCAACTCCTCAAAAATATTCGCGGACCTTACAATTTCCACCACAATAATCAAGGTATGCATGAGGAAAATAAGATGAAGAATTTTGCAAATAGACAAAAGGATTGAAAATCCAATGAGAGAAGACATATGATTTTGGAAAATTGCAGGCAGGATAAAAAATGCAGCTGGAAATTCGAGATCCAGTAGAACGGGAGAATGGAAAATCACCTGGAGTTTTAAAAGAAATAGGATATTTTGAAAAGTCATCCAGGGTTTGAGAAAATAAAGGGAAAAGATGAGAATATGGATATTTGAAAATATTTTTGGGGAAAATATGAGAGAAATAAAGGTAGTATACAAACTCACATTCTGCACAAACATTTATGCACATTCAGCACTCTCTAAAAAGGCTGACTCTAGATGCATCATTTTGAAAAACAACTGTAGGACCCTAATCCTAACTCTAGGTTCAGATCATCTTTGTCCAATCCAGTTATGCCGATATACCCGAACCAAAATCCGAGGTACATGGCATATGATTTCAACTCCGGTTCTAAGGTAAGGTTTTCCAACATCCTTGAGCGCCTATCGATATACTTCAGACTGTGGCCCGCGGTACGTGGTAGGGGGGCGTTAACCCAAATAATTGGCCCAGTTGTGAGGCTCTGTCCCGAACTAGGGTTCTGGAAGAGAGCCCAGCAACGTGAAGACCAGGTAAGAGTAGATAAGGGAGGTTTGAAAAAATGATCACTTGCAAGAAATAGAGGGCTCTATGTCCTAGAGAGATAGATATTGAAAACTTTTGTAGAAGCATACATTGTTTGCACTCAGATCCTAAATTGAGGAGAGTTGTATTTAGACCTAAGTCTATGTGAGCATGAAAATATCTCCTGAATCTGGTCCTACCAAACCATGCCTAGACTACATGCAGTCAATGTCAGCTGGTTTGACTTTTTGCAATGGTTATTTTTAACACATTATTTTCAATAAAAGCATTTGGAAAATTGTCAACCAAAGATAATAAAAACTGACTTTCCACAGATGTGGTGAGTACGGGTCGAATCCACAGGGAACGGGATACATTTTGAATTAAATCTAAAATATCAATTTATTAATATCACAATCGTTTACAACTATGTTAATATTACAATTCTAATTAAATAACAATCTAAAAATGAAAATGAACTAAAACAAGTTGCTAAGTCTTCTCCAGATCGCCAGGGGTAATTCTGTCTTTTCGTCACACGTGCATCTGCACTTCGCATTGTAACTACACCTGTAGATTTGTTTCTAACTTATCAACCTAAAACACGAAAATAAAGAGTCAGTATGGAATCAAGAATTAATTCTAAGTTATATCTACAACTATTTCTGAACTAATTACTGAATTAAACTATAGTTAAAAATAAAGAAAATTAAAATTATAGTTTCTAACTAGACTACGAAGTAAATATACTTTAACTAACCTAACTACTGTTAGTTCACTAACTATATGTTAGAAAATACTAAAAACTACGTAAAATCAAACAACTAGGTAAATGACTGTTTTATCCCTGAATAGTGCAAAATTAAATTCAAATAGGTTTTCGCAAACAGGAAGTGCGAAGGGGAAAACTAAGTCCGATTCTAAGTATTTCTCTTCTGTTTTCTTTCTGACAGACTCAGGAGTCTATCGGACTTTACGAAACTGAAAAACTCATCCGGGAACTCCGGATATAAGCGTTTCAAGTTCGATAAAAATTATAAAACCGTTTGACCCGAAATCTAAAATCGCGTAAAACCTAATTTTGTAGAACGCTTAAAAGGCAAACCAAATCAACTCTGAACGAGTTGATTTTTGGTTTGCATGCAATTAACACACTAATAAATAGCATAGAACAGTAATTTCATGAAAACTTATACTATTGCACGAAAAATGAGAATTGCAAGTTGGGGCACAAATCAGGTGTTTTGTTGAATGCACTATTCATATCAGGGAATCCATTGTTTACACTATTCCTTAAAACACCTGTAATTACAGCCATTTACATTTCTAAAACCACTTACCTAACAGCAAATGCAACAAATCATACTACGAAAATGGAATCTAACTTGACTACTTATAATAGTTGTGCAAAACACAAACTAACATTAATACGATAACCAAACTAATTAATGTACTAAACAACACTAATTTACTCTTAACTACCTTCCTAACAAAAAGTAAATGAACCCAAAACCCTGCTGGAACAGATTTGCCAGTCTATCCTAAATATCAATACGCATTTTAAATCGCAAATGAGAACATGTGAAAATGAATACAGGTACTGCCTAAGTCATATACAATATTCAGCTCGAAACCGAAGATAGCAATGAAATAACCTACTATTTAGTATTAAAATACCTAGATCTAGTACTAAACAGAAAATCAGCAGTTTAAATACACTTAAACAAAAATGCCTAAATCGGTTGCAGTGAAAACCGCACCTAAACTGTACAAAATCAAATCACTACCTAAAATTGACATCAACTAAATTAGATTCCTAATTAAGCTTAAAATTAACTAAAATTACAGCTATTGACAGACATCAACATGAATTACCTACATGCATTACAGCACGAAAATCAGGTAGAAGCATTCTACCTGATTTTTGATGTTCGCATCACCCTAAAAACCAAATTGCAATTCTAATTAAAACGAACCCACTTACCAGATTACAAGTATCATCTATACATTAACAAACACTATACACTAATCTACATTAGTCAATCAAAACATAAAATTAAGTGAAATATTTCAGCCAGCTAGAATTTCTCTAGCCGGATTAGTCGCTAGAGGGAAAGATCAATACAATGAAGAGTAAAACTACGAAATCCAACAAAACGCCACTTCCACAAACACCTAAACTATCTACAGTGCTGGTTTAAGCACTAATACGCTAGCACTAAGGCTGGAAAACAGAAACACTAAAAAAGCCAAAAATGCAATTAGGGGTTTTATGCTAAAAGAAGGGGAAAGAGGAAGACATACCTGATTTCGGATGTCCGACGAATGGAGGGGTCGTGGGTGAGTGGAATCTGCCTTGTCTCTGCACCTAAAGGTCCTCAATGGTGCTGGCTAACACCTCTTTGCTGCAGATTTGCTGGAAGGGGCCGAATGGAGATGCTCCGAGCGTGGCTTGCTGGAATGGCGAAGAAGGACGGATGAAGGTAGGGCCGGCTGGCTGAGAAGGGGCAGACAACACCCCTTCTACAGATGGTGCACTCCAAGTTGCTGCTACATGCAAAAACGAAGCATGGGTCGTTAGTTTCAGCAAGGGGAGAATGGAAGAAAGGTCTGGGCAGTAGAAATGGAGGAAGAAGAATGGCGGCTGCTCCCATGGGTGTTGCAACTCCGGCAAACCCACGGATGAAGAAAAGGCGTGGTGGTGGTGGCTGAGAGAGGAGATAAAAGAAGAGGAGTCGGGCTCTCTAGGGCACAGAAATCAAGACAAAGACCCCTTTCATTTGGGCGTCTCTTCCTTTTTAACGCATAGACCCTCTTTCTGGAATTTCTAGAAAGAGGATTAAAATATAAACATTGACTGGGCCCCTATTTCAGAGGGTTTTTTTAGCAAATACATTAAAAATCGTGAATGGGGTTGGAACTGGGTTGAAATGGGTACGTGTTGGCTCAGATCCAAGGCCCAGATGGGCGATTTGGATCCGAAATGACCCGGTTTGCCCCGAGGTTTGACCCGCTTCACTATAAATGCAATAACTCTCTCGTTTTAAGTCTGATTCGAACGAAATTTGAACTGTAGCTCAATGACAACAAAATGCATCTAAGTGAAGGTTCTAAACCTATAAATGATGCGTTTATGCAATAAAAATATATTATAATGATGTGTAATTATCGCATCATTAAATACCCCTATGCTAGAATAATTGCTAGTCCCTAGCAGTATACCCTACCTTTACAATGAGGATACGGACTACCCGAATAACATGCAAGCTCTTATTAAACACTAACTCACTTTCGTAGGAATCACGGTTGCATTTAGCACATGCAACAAGCCCTTTAAACCCCTGGGTTACCCCAGTGGACGAGCAAGGTCTCGTGAGGGTTTGCAGAGATACTACCCACAAACATCAAAAATCATACATAAATTTAAATTTTTCTTCTAAAATGCTAGGCAATTCCAGAAATCAAATTTAGCAAACATTTCATGTAATCTTTCACTTCTCAGAACATAATTAGAGATTTTATGCCTCCACGATAAAAAATTTTCCTTTCACTCTTCTAAAAATTACATTTATCTATGATTGTTTCTCAGAAAATTGTGTATTATCTTGCTATTGTTTATTTTTCATCACTTGTGTATTTTTCTGCACAGTCTTTCATTCTACTTCTAAGTAATGACTTTTCCTTTCCATTTAAGCTCTTATTTTCTTTTTCATTGAATTTTCAATTTTCCCATTTTTTCAATTATGTTCTTTTCTTTTCTTTTCATTCACCTGCGTGTGGTCTGCTTTTGTGCCCTGTGCAATGTTAATGCCTTCTTATACCACTATCTGTATGTTAAAGCCACTAACTAGACACAAAAGTGACTTCCTTCATTTACCTTTTCGACACGAGATTCAGATACTTCAACTTGTATCTGGTCTCAGCTTCTGAGGCTCACAAAGCTTTCCTTCTCCTTTTCGGGTGGAATGCAAACACTTTAACTAGCTTCTGCACTCATCTTACTCGGGATTGTGAAATCATCCAAACAACCTAACGCAGACTCTTTTCTTTTTAAGCGCGAGCTTTTTCTAATATTTTTCATTTACTTAGTAGTTTATTTCAAACTATGCTTACTTATACTTTGTGATTCAAAATTAACTTTTCACATTCAAATGCAGTCTTTCTTTGAACTTCACATAAATACTCACTCTTTTCAGCTTTGTTCAGAAAAAAATTTCTCATGGGGCTTCTAAAAGTTTCTAACATGTCTGATTATGTCAACAACATTCATATATGCTAAAAAAAATTTCTGAAACGCCTAATTTATGAGTTTTAGTTACCGAAACATGATAAACAGGATAAAATAGTGTGTATCTACTGAACCATCCCCCCATGCTTGAATGACACTGTCCCTAGTGGCATGCAGAGATATAAAATTGTAATGTAGATGCACACTAAAGCAGTAATACAGATACGGGAGAGAGGATAGATACAACCTGGTATGCTCGAGCCTCTGAAGCTGATGATTGACTTGATTTCGCACCACCACTATGCATATACGAATGCATAGTTTTTTGCTGATCTGGTCAATGGTCTGCTCTTGAAGGCGTGCTCTATGTCTGGTAACTTGGACTCATGCATTGAGGCATCAGATGAAATGGTGTTCATGCATGACAATAATGAAATCCAAAACAAAAGTCAGAACAAAACAAATAAACAAATAACTATTTTATTTCTAGTATACATATGATACACCCTAAATAACAGTTAATAAAAATAAAAACACTAACACATAAAGCAACTAAACTATGTCAGAATTACTCTATCCAATGAAAATAGCAAACCTAAATCTAAATCTAAATCAGTAAATTTAGCAAATATATAGAATCACAAGCTATGTTCTCTAAACTCACCTGCCTGATCGCTCCTTGAATCCTGAAATTCAGTGAATCATAGGAAACATCATACGAATCTTATATCTGCTAACTATGTTAAATCCTCCTGACTAAAACAAATAAAAACAACTAACTAAACACATATTAATAAACTGAAATCTCAAAAATAACAGAATATAATCGCCGTTCCCCGACAACGGCGCCAAAATTTGGTTTGACTTTTTGCAATGGTTATTTTTAACACATTATTTTCAATAAAAGCATTTGGAAAATTGTCAACCAAAGATAATAAAAACTGACTTTCCACAGATGTGGCGAGTACGGGTCGAATCCACAGGGAACGGGATACATTTTGAATTAAATCTAAAATATCAATTTATTAATATCACAATCGTTTACAACTATGTTAATATTACAATTCTAATTAAATAACAATCTAAAAATGAAAATGAACTAAAACAAGTTGCTAAGTCTTCTCCAGATCGCCAGGGGTAATTCTGTCTTTTCGTCACACGTGCATCTGCACTTCGCATTGTAACTACACCTGTAGATTTGTTTCTAACTTATCAACCTAAAACACGAAAATAAAGAGTCAGTATGGAATCAAGAATTAATTCTAAGTTATATCTACAACTATTTCTGAACTAATTACTGAATTAAACTATAGTTAAAAATAAAGAAAATTAAAATTATAGTTTCTAACTAGACTACGAAGTAAATATACTTTAACTAACCTAACTACTGTTAGTTCACTAACTATATGTTAGAAAATACTAAAAACTACGTAAAATCAAACAACTAGGTAAATGACTGTTTTATCCCTGAATAGTGCAAAATTAAATTCAAATAGGTTTTCGCAAACAGGAAGTGTGAAGGGGAAAACTAAGTCCGATTCTAAGTATTTCTCTTCTGTTTTCTTTCTGACAGACTCAGGAGTCTATCGGACTTTACGAAACTGAAAAACTCATCCGGGAACTCCGGATATAAGCGTTTCAAGTTCGATAAAAATTATAAAACCGTTTGACCCGAAATCTAAAATCGCGTAAAACCTAATTTTGTAGAACGCTTAAAAGGCAAACCAAATCAACTCTGAATGAGTTGATTTTTGGTTTGCATGCAATTAACACACTAATAAATAGCATAGAACAGTAATTTCATGAAAACTTATACTATTGCACGAAAAATGAGAATTGCAAGTTGGGGCACAAATCAGGTGTTTTCTTGAATGCACTATTCATATAAGGGAATCCATTGTTTACACTATTCCTTAAAACACCTGTAATTACAGCCATTTACATTTCTAAAACCACTTACCTAACAGCAAATGCAACAAATCATACTACGAAAATGGAATCTAACTTGACTACTTATAATAGTTGTGCAAAACACAAACTAACATTAATACGATAACCAAACTAATTAATGTACTAAACAACACTAATTTACTCTTAACTACCTTCCTAACAAAAAGTAAATGAACCCAAAACCCTGCTGGAACAGATTTGCCAGTCTATCCTAAATATCAATACGCATTTTAAATCGCAAATGAGAACATGTGAAAATGAATACAGGTATTGCCTAAGTCATATACAATATTCAGCTAGAAACCGAAGATAGCAATGAAATAACCTACTATTTAGTATTAAAATACCTAGATCTAGTACTAAACAGAAAATCAGCAGTTTAAATACACTTAAACAAAAATGCCTAAATCGGTTGCAGTGAAAACCGCACCTAAACTGTACAAAATCAAATCACTACCTAAAATTGACATTAACTAAATTAGATTCCTAATTAAGCTTAAAATTAACTAAAGTTACAGCTACTGACAGACATCAACATGAATTACCTACATGCATTACAGCACGAAAATCAGGTAGAAGCATTCTACTTGATTTTTGATGTTCGCATCACCCTAAAAGCCAAATTGCAATTCTAATTGAAACGAACCCACTTACCAGATTACAAGTATCATCTATACATTAACAAACACTATACACTAATCTACATTAGTCAATCAAAACATAAAATTAAGTGAAATATTTCAGCCAGCTAGAATTTCTCTAGCCGGATTAGTCGCTAGAGGGAAAGATCAATACAATGAAGAGTAAAACTACGAAATCCAACAAAACGCCACTTCCACAAACACCTAAACTATCTACAGTGCTGGTTTAAGCACTAATACGCTAGCACTAAGGCTGGAAAATAGGGAAAAACGTAGAAACACAGAAACACTAAAAAATCCAAAAATGCAATTATGGGTTTTATGCTAAAAGAAGGGGAAAGAGGAAGACATACCTGATTTTGGATGTTCGACGAATGGAGGGGTCGTGGGTGAGCGGAATCTGCCTTGTTTTTGCACCTAAAGGTCCTCAATGGTGCTGAGTAACACCTCTTTGCTGCAGATTTGCTGGAAGGGGCCGAATGGAGATGCTCCGAGCGTGGCTTGCTGGAATGGCGAAGAAGGACGGATGAAGGTAGGGCCGGCTGGCTGAGAAGGGGCAGACAACACCCCTTCTACAGCTGGTGCACTCCAAGTTGCTGCTACATGCAAAAACGAAGCATGGGTCGTTAGTTTCAGCAAGGGGAGAAGAGAAGAAAGGTCTGAGCGATAGAAATGGAGGAAGAAGAATGGCGGCTGCTCCCATGGGTGCTGCAACTCCGGCAAACCCACGGATGAAGAAAAGGCGTGGTGGTGGTGGCTGAGAGAGGAGATGGAAGAAGAGGAGTCAGGCTCTCTAGGGCACAGACATCAAGACAAAGACCCCTTTCATTTGGGCATCTCTTCCTTTTTAATGCATAGAACCTCTTTCTGGAATTTCCAGAAAGAGGATTAAAATATAAACATTGACTGGGCGCCTATTTCAGAGGGTTTTTTTAGCAAATACATTAAAAATCGTGAATGGGGTTGTAGCTGGGTTGAAATGGGTACGTGTTGGCACAGATTCAAGGCCCAGATGGGCGATTTGCATCCGAAATGACCCAGTTTGCCCCGAGGTTTGACCCGCTTCACTATAAATGCAATAACTCTCTCGTTTTAAGTCTGATTCGAACGAAATTTGAACCGTAGCTCAATGACAACAAAATGCATCTAAGTGAAGGTTCTAAACCTATAAATGATGTGTTTATGCAATAAAAATATATTATAATGACGTGTAATTATCGCATCATCATCAGCTAGGTCAGAATCTAGGCTCCTAGGTTCGCATGATATCAGAAGTAAAAGAGTTGACATTTTGTGAACACAGTTTCGATAATTGAACTAAGTTAAGCACACTTTTGGTCAGACAAGGACAGGTCCCATCACGGTCGCCAAACCTGTTATCATCGCAAAAATTTTTTTGTCTTCCCTTCCTTGCGGGAGAGAGAGAGAGGAAAATTGCTTTCGCGATTCAAACTTGACTGGATTTTTCTAAATTATTTTGAAATACTCGCCTCCATTTTGAAAATAGCGGGAAAATTCATAGGATGGGGATCGACCTGTCGGTACGAGGTTCGACCGTTCCTGCCGCCTTTAACAGGGGTAATCGAACAAAGGACCAAAAATGTGCTTGACTTAGCTGAATTATCAAAATCGTGTTCTATCCTAAATGCACAGGGAATTCAGGCATGTGCTATGAAATTTTGTAAAATGCAAGTTGGAAAAACATGATGTATGCCTAGAAAGCATTTGGAGTTGAAAAGCATTTTCAGGAAAAAGATGGAAATCAATCTCTCAGGAAACTCAAATGAAGGGGTTTTGAAATCATGAGAAAGTTCATAAAGGTGTGGGAAAATCGTGAATGGATGAAAATCCTGGGAAAAATGGAAAGAATTCTTGAGAAAAGGGTAAACATTTGAAAGGAAAATGCTTGTCAGGGAAAACTCCAACTTCTTAAAACTTTCTCTGGGAGATGATTGAAATTCATTGGAAGACCCTTTTGGGGAAGGAAAATTGAAACTCGGGAAGCTGAAATCCTGAGAATCTGAGCTTTGAAACACTTGGAAATTGATTTTTGGTTCTTGAGAAAGATGAGAAACTCCTTTTGAAAATTTTAAGAAAGTAACATTTTCCAGGAAAACTGTGGAAAAACTTGACTTGGGAAAACCAATTTTGAAAAATTCTCAGAGTTTTTTGAGAAATCGATTTTCATGAAATGAAATTTTCTTGAGAAAATCATGAGAAAAGCAAATGATACCATGATGCAGATGATATGGATGAATGTCATTTCGTAAGAGCCTCTTTTCAGAAAACATGCTATTTTAGAATTAAACTAAGTGGAATTGTCACATATTCCGACTATGGCCGTGAATATGTTTATAATTTACTTAGTCGATTCTAAAATATTTTGTAGAATTGGAAATATGCTGTGAAATTTTGGAAGATAGCCTAAGAGTGTAGGCTCAGTGTGACTGGTAGAAAGATGATGGATCTGGGTCTCGTCCATATTGCGACTAGGGCTGTAAATATGGACTCCACCGAGTTCATCAACTCCCTAAGAGTTGGTGCACATGCCATTCGTGTACATCCATAGTGCTTTCGAAATAAAATGCATGAATCACATAAACAGGATATTGCATGAATTCAAACTATATGATATGCGTCCTAAGCTAAGCAGGAAATTAAATCTCTTATTCCAAAATTTACATTATTACATCACTAAATAAATGAAAGAAAGGGAAATTTCAGACTTCAGTTCCTTCTTTTGAATGTCCTTGTCAAACTGGAAATGAGATTAGCTCAAATATGTGGGTTTTTCCAAGATTTTCCAATAATATTTTGAAATTATTGGACTTAATTGGATATAAACCGTATTTTTATGCTTTCTTGATGTTTGAAATAATGTAAATGCAAGAAATTCAATAAGAAATGTTTTTAAAACTCGAATTTGTGGTCAAAATGACCAAAATACCCCTAATACTAAAGTTATACCTTTAAAATCAGGGTTTTTGAAGGAAATTTTGGTAAAAATTGAGATTTTGAAATTCGAATTGAAACAAATGATGATAAAATGCATGATGAGACGTGATGACATGCTGCTAAACACCTTAGTACTGTAAAATCAGAATTGGACATTTTGCAACTCATCCAAAATAACGAATTTCGCTTGGATCAGGGTCCCGCGGGGCCCTGTTTTGATGATACGGTTAAACCGAACATCAAACAAATTCCAAATGTTGTCAAATTCGGTATGGAGCATCTACCTATTCTGATAAACAGCCTAGAATTCTAAAACTCAAGAAATAACATGGTTTAGATACTGAAATTTAAAGAAAGTCCTAAAAGGGGCGAATTTCGCCTACGGACCCGAACCAAATGCAACACTTAATGCAGTAATATGGGAATTCCACCATAGAAACATCTGAGATTTTGCAGACTGCTAAATGACATGAAAATAAGCAATTTTGTATTTTACAGCCTCAAGATTTGAACTACGGTGAGTTAGGTAACGGGAATTTGGTTCTGACGGAGGCAAAATCAACCTAATCCGATGTAAAATTGCGTGAAAAATAGCATATGACTATAGAAATTTCTGATATTTAACTGAAAAACTAATGACACACACAGAAACAACTTTTATTTTCATGATTTTGACATTTAATCAACAGGAACAGAGATAAAAATACAACTTTTCATGCCTAAATCAACAGAGTAGATAAATATCACAAAACAGGAAACTGACAAGAAAAATCCGAAACAGATATCAAAACTATTCTAAAAATCATAAGCTTTCAGATGCAAATAGAGGACATCTCGAGCATGACATTTACTTTTTACAGATTCAGATTTGGAGCAATACCCAAAGATAACGCATCAACTTAAGTTGATCCAAAGTCTCAGAGGCCCAAATCAGGCTCTGACAGGTGTCCCGAACTCTCAGATTTTTGTCAGACATCAAACCAATTTTGAAAAATCTGAGAAAATCAGATTAAAAATTAGACATCATCTAGAGTTCATAACATCTTTCGTATAAAAAATCTGAACTCATATCAGAGAGATCTCGATTTTACAATTCGGAGATAAATTTTCAAAACGTATCCCGAGTAACAAAACCCGACCTACTATTTTGAACTTTTACTGCAGTAAACAAATTCAAATCATTCCGAATTTTTGGCAGATTGTTAGGGACACCTAAGGGCGCATACTATGATTTTCTCAGCATTTGTAACGAAAACTAAATGCATGAAATGATGTGTGGACTGACTGACAAAAACAAAGAGTTACCTAAATAAAGCAGAATGTATGAAATATTAAATAAATTCATGGAACATGCTATTTTAATGAAATAAAATGCAAATCTAACTTATTTTAATGCATGAACATGATGAAATGTGTAAATTTAATCAAGAAAGCATGAAAGACATCCTTTGATATGTGTCATTTTATGAGAATAGCTCGATCCATCACTCGGATGAGCTCTTTCTTCAAAACGACAATACGAATCGAGCAATGATATTATGATATCAAAATCAATAGGAATAGAATTGCACCTTGTGTTTTCCTGCAGATTTGGAACTCCTGAAATGAACGGCTATCAACGGCTTCTTTTGTCCTTCGATGCGAGCCTCCGAGGGTTCACGAAAATCGATGCACGCCTAGATCGAATTGGGATTGATGCGAGCAAGGTTAGTGCTTCAATGCACCATCTCCACTGAGCCCAAAGGGGGCGTGAATTCCAAAATTCAAAATTGTGTAGTAGGGCACTCAGAGTGAAAATGCTAAATCCAAAGGGAGCTCTCCTTAAGCTGAGCGTGGGACCTTGTATTTGTAGCAATTCTGGAGAATTTTGAATTTCAAACAGGCTCAATCTGAGCCCTCCATGTGGCGCCATCTCACGGCATGCCACTTGGATTTTTTGATAATAAAAAATGAGAATTTTGTGAGTGAGACACCTCAGCAGGGGATTTTTGGAAATTTTCAAAATGTAGCTTGATTTTCTCTGCAGGAGTCTCCCAAATGGCGCCACCTCAGAGGGGGTTGCTTGGGGTTTTTGAAATTCAAACTCTTCTTTTCTGAAGCTTCTCATATGGCACCACCTCATGGGGCTACCTTTATTAAAAAATAAAATAAATAAATAAAAAATGAAGCCAAGTGGGGTTCTGGAATGACGCCACCTCAAAAGGGAGTTTGAGGTTTGCATCTAGAAGCAGTAGGAGCAGGCCATGTGGCGCCACCTCTGAGGAGTTTTGAACATTCAAATTTCTGCTTTTTCTGGAGGGAGCAGAGGCTGACATGTGGCAGTACCTCTGGGACATCCTACAGTGACACGTGACAGAAGGGGCGAGAAGGAGGAGAAGAACCATGTGGCGCCACCTCAAAAATAAAATAAAGATGAATTTATGCAGGAAAAACAGCATTTGCGCCATCTAGGCCTTGTTTGAAATTTTTTGAATGGTTGCTTTTTCTGAAGAAGGCCAGGGGTGACACGTGTCCTCTGTTTTTTCTGAAGGAAGCTAGAAATGACATGTGTCACCTACTTTTCTGAGAAAAGTAGGGAGAGACATGTGTTTGTCTGCTTTTTCTGAAGAAGGCAGAAAATGACATGTGTCATTTGCTTTTTTTGAGAAGAGCAGAGAATGACATGTGTCATTTGCTTTTTCTGAGAAGAGCAGAGAATGACATGTGTCATTTGCTTTTTCTGAAAAGAGCAGAGGGTGACATGTGTCAGTCTGCTTTTTCTAAGGAAAGGAGAGAGTGACACGTGTCACTTGCAGGAGGAGTACTTCAAATGGCGCCACCTCAGGGGAGACAAGCTCTACTTTTTCTAGATAGGGCAGCACATGACACATGGCGTCCTCAGAGCGACATCAGAATGACACTTGGCAAGGGGTGAAGGTGGTGGACATTGACACGTGGCATAGAATAAAGAGGTAGCTAATGACATGTGGCACCATCTTAAAGTGGCCCCACACTGACACATGTCAAAGGATGGCAGGAGAGAGAATGTGACACATGGCAGAAAAATGGGAGGAGAGAGAAAATGATCCAGTGGCGCCAATCCAGGGACAAGGCTCCTATATTTTTTGATTTTGTTCAAAATTTAGGTTTTTCAAAAGAAAACCTATGTGACACCACCTCAAGGTGGGCCCCACATTGCTTCTTTATTGAAATAAGGACAAGACAATAAACCTCTTTTTTGAGTTTTCATAAAAATCTAGACCAATTGGCAAAACAAACATTTTGAAAGGATTTGGCCCCTATGGGGTGATTTTGCAAAAGAATGATGTTGGAATTGCTGACAAAAGGGGAAGATCTTAGATAAAGTGGCTAAAATCCATATTGAAAGCTATCCAGATCGTTTCCCTCAGAAAATATTTTGAAATTCAGAGTCCTGGAGGTAAAATGGGAAGAATTGACAATTTTGATGACCCAGGGTTTTGAAATCAATTTTGAAAAGAGTTGAAATTCGAATCTGAATTGAAAATTTTAAAATCGAGAGTTCTGGACCTCGAAATGACATGTTGTGCAGTGCAGTGATATGAAATGCTTATGCAATGATATGCCTTATGACATGTCTTATGAAATGTAATCCTGAAACATGATTTGGAGAATCCCGTCTCCTGTCAGGACTAGAATTTTGAACATCTGAGCTAAAATTGAGAAATTTTGAGAGTTGCAGATGAAATTTGGGCTTTTGCTAGCTCCAAGCTCAGGAAATGACCATTTTGTCGTCCGACGATCTCCGAAGATGGATGATGATGCTTGGTGGAAATGTCAGGAAGGTGAGTGAAAATTTGGGGTGTTTACAATGTCTCTCCTTACTTTTCTCAGAAAAGTAAGTGACACATGTCACTCTTAGCTTCCTTCAGAAAAAGTAGAGGACACGTGTCACTCTTGGCCTTCTTCAGAAAAAGCAACCATTCAAAAAAATTCAAACAAGGCCTAGGTGGCGCAAATGCTGATTTTCATCCATAAAATTATTTTATTTCATTTTTTTTTGAGGTGGTGCCAAATGGTTCTTCTCCTTCTCTTCCCTTCCGCCATATGTCACTGCAGGATCTCCCAGAGATGCTGCCACATGTCCACCCACCAGTCCTCCAGAACCAACCTCATTTGAATTTCAAATCTACTCTGAGGTGGCGCCATTTGAGAAGACTCCTCCAGCTAGCTGACACTTGTCAGAAGCAGAGCCATCCTGAACCGCCACGTGTCCAAATCCCCCTGCATCAGAAAAAGTGGAAGCAGCCCTCCTCTGAGGTGGCGCATTTGGCTTCCTCTGCTCCTGTCCTCTTGCCACATGGCAGCGTGGAGCCACCCTGAGGTGGCGCCACATGTCACCCTCTGCTCCCTCCAGAAAAAGCAGAAATTTGAATGTTCAAACTCCTCAGAGGTGGCGCCACATGGCATGCTCCTACTTCTTCTAGAGTCAAACCTCAAACCCCCTTTTGAGGTGGCGCCATTCCAGAACCCCACTTGGCTTCAATTTTCATTTTTTTTTTATTCAAAATAAAAGGTAGCCCCATGAGGTGGCGCCACATGAGAAGATTCAGAAAAGCAGAGTTTGAATTTCAAAAACCCCAGGCAACCCCCTCTGAGGTGGCGCCATTTGGGAGACTCCTGCAGAGAAAATCAAGCTAAGTTTGAAAATTTTTAAAAATCCCCTGCTGAGGTGTCTCACCCACAAAATTCTCATTTTTCTATTTTTTCAAAAATCCAAGTGGCATGCCCTGAGATGGTGCCACATGGAGGGCTCAGATTGAGCCTGTTTGAAATTCGAAAATCTCAAAAAAATGCTACAAATACAAGGTCCCACACCCAGCTGAAGGGAGAGCTCCCTTTGGATTTAGCATTTTCACTCAGAGCTGCCCTACTACACGATTTTGAAGTTCTGAATTCATGCCCCCCTTGGGCTCAATTGAGAGGGTGCATTGAAGCACCAACCTTGCTCGCACCACTTCCAATTCGATCTAGGCGTGGATCGATTTTCGTGAACCCTCGAAAGCCCGGATCGAAGGACGAAAGAAGTTGTTGGTAGCCATTCATTTTAGGAGTTCCAAAGCTGCAGGAAAACACAAGGTGCACTTCTATCCCTATTGATTTCATTATAGTAATATCCTTACCCGATTCGTATTGTCGTTTTGAAGAAAGAGCTCATCCGAGGGATGGATCGAGCTATTCTCGTAAAATGACACATAGCAAAAGATATTTTCATGCTTTATTGATTAGATTTATCGCATTCCATCATGTTCATGCATTAAAATAAGTTAGATTTACATTTTATTTCATTAAAATAGTATGCTTAATGAATTTATTTAATATTTCATGCATTTAGCTTCATTTAGGTAACTCCCTGTTTTTGTCAGTCAGTACACACGTCATTTCATGCATTTATTTTTCGTTAAAAATGCTGAGAAAATCATAGTAGGCGCCCTTTGGTGACCTTAACAATCTGCCAAAAATTCGGAATGATTTGAATTTGTTTACTGCGGTAAAAGTTCAAAATGGTAGGTCGGGTTTTGTTACCCAGGATACATTTTGAAAATTTATCTCCGACTTGTAAAATCGAGATCTCTCTCATATGAGGTCCGATTTTCGATCTGAAACATGTCCTGAATGAGGAATGATGTCTAGTATTTAATATGATTTTCTAAGATGTTTTTGAAATTTTTTGACATCTGACAAAAATCCAAGAGTTTGGGACACGTGTCAGAGCCTGATTTGGGTCTCTGAGACTTTGGATCGACTTAAGTCGATGGGTTCTCTTCGATTATTGTTCCAAATCCAAATCTATAAAGAGTCAATGTCATGTTCGGGGTGTCCTCTATTTTCGTCTAAAATTTTATGATTTTTAAAATAGTCTTAATATTAGTTTCGGATTTTTCTTGTCAGTCTCCTGTTTTGTTTTATTTGTCTGCTCTGTTGGTTTAGGCTAGTAATGTCATAATTTTATCTATGTTCCTGTTGATCAGATGCCAAAATCATGAAAATAAAAGTTGTTCCTGCATTTGTCATTAGTTTCTCATTTAAATATCAGAAATTTCCAGGGTCGGCTACTATTTTTTTAGCAATTTTATATCAGATCAGGTCAATTTTACCTCCGTCAGAGCCAAATTTCCGGTACCGAACTAACCGTAGTTCAAATCCTGGAGCTGTAAAAGTCAAAAGTGTTTAATTACATGTCCTTTAGCAGTCTGCAAAATATCAAATGTTTCGATGGTGAAATTTTTTCATTATCACATTAAGTGTTACATTTGGTTCGGGTTCGTAGGCGAAACTCGCCCATTTTAGGATTTTCTAAAAACTTTCACATTGAAACTATGTCATTTCATGAGTTTTAGCATTCTAAGCTGTTTATAAGGGTAGATAGATGCTCCATACCGAATTTGACATCATTTGGAATTCGTTTGATGCCCGGTTTAATCGTATTATCAAAACAGGGTCCCGCGGGACCCTGATCCAAGCAAAAAACAAGCGAAATTCGTTAATTTTGATGCATGGCAGCATGTCAAAATTCTGATTCTAAGGTCCTAATGTGTTTAGCAGAATGTCATCATGCCTCATACTGCATTTCATCATCATTTGGTTCGATTCGAATTTCAAAATCTCAATTTTACCTTCAAAAACCTTGATTTTAAAAGGTATAACTTCAATATTAGGGGTATTTTGGTCATTTTGACCATAATTTCAAATTTCAAACTATTTTTTACTGAATTTCTTGCATTTACATCATTTCAAATATCAAGAAAGCATGAAAATAGGGTTTATATCCAACTCAGTCCAATAATTTCAGAATATTATTGGAAAATCTTGGAAAAACCCACGTATTTGAACTAAGCCCATTTCAAGTTTGCCAGAGACATTCAAAAGAAGGAGCTGAAGTCTGCAATTTCTTTTTATTTAATTTAATTAGTGATGTGATAATGTAAATTTTTGAATAAGAGGTTTAATTTTCTGCTTAGACTAGGATGCATATCATATAGTTTGAATTCATGCAATATCTTGTTTATGTGATTCATGCATTTTATTTCAAAAGCACTATGGATGTACACGAATGACACGTGCACCAACTCTTAGGGAGTTGATGAACTCGGTGGAGTCCATATTTACGGCCCTAGTCGGAATATGGATGAAACCCAGATTCAGCATCTTCCTACCAGTCACACTGAGCCTACACTCTTAGGCTATCTTCTAAAATTTCACTGCATGCCTTCAATTTTACAAAATATTTTAGAATTAACTATGTAAATTATAAACATATTTACGGCCATAGTCGGAATATGTGATGATTTTGCTTAGTTTAATCCTAAAATTGCATGTTTTCCTAAAATAAAAAGGGTTTTTCATAAAACGGCATTCATCCACTCATGTCATTTGCATCATGGTATCATTTGCATTTCTCATGATTTTCTCAAGAAAATTCTATTACAAGGAAATCGATTTCTCTAGAAACTCTGAAAATTTTCAAGGTTGGATTTCCCAAGTCAAGTTTTTCCGTGATTTTCCCTGGAAAATATTCTTTTCTTAAGACTCATTTTCAAAAGGAGTTCCTCATCTTTCTTAAGAATCAAAATCGATTTTTAGATATTTCAAGGACAATGTTCTGAGGATTTCAATTTCCTAAGTTTTGATTTCCCTTCTCCAAAGAGCTTTCCAATGAATTTCAATCGTTTTCCAAAGAAAATTTTTAAAGTTGGAATTTTCCTGACAAATGCTTTCCTTTTCAAATGTTCACCTTTTCTCAAGAATTACTTCTACTTTCCCAGGATTATCAACCTTTCATGATTTTCCCGAATCTTTACAAACTTTCTTGAGATTTCAAATCCTTTTATCATAATTTCCTAAGAAATTGATTTCCAATTTTCCTTAGAAACATTTTCCAACTCCAAAAGTATTTTCCAAGCATACATCATGTTTTCCAACTTGCATTTTACAAAATTTCATAGCACATGCTTGAATTCTCTGTGCATTTAGGACAGAACACAATTTCGATGATTTAACTAAGTCAAGCACATTTTTGGTTCTTGTTTCGATTACCCCTGTTAAAGGCGGCAGGAACGGTCGAACCTCGTACCGACAGGTCGACCCCCATCCCATGGATTTTCTCGCTATTTTCAAAACAGAGGCGAGTATTTCAAAACAATTTCCAAAATCCGGTCAAGTTTGACTCGCGAAAGCATGTTTTCCTCTTTCTCTCCCACAAGGGAAGGGAAGACGGAAAATTTTCGCGACGATAACAGGTTTGGCGACCAGATGGGACCTGTCCTTGTCTGATAAAAAATGTGCTTGGTTTAGTTCAATTATCGAAACTGTGTTTAAAAAATGTCAGCTCTTTTGCTCTCTGATATCATGCGAACCTAGGAGCCTAGATTCCGACCTAGCTGACATTGACTTCATATAGACTAGGCATGGTTTGGTAGGACTATATTGAGGAGATATTTTCATGCTCACATAGACTTAGGTCTAAATACAACTCTCCTCAATTTAGGATCTGAATGCAAACAATATATGCTTCTTCAAAGATTTTCAAAAATCTATCTCTTTAGGACTTAGAGCCTTTTATTTCTTGTATGTGATCATTTTTTCAAACCTCTCTTATCTACTTTTACCCAGTCTTCACGTTGTTGGGCTCTCTTCCAGAACCCTAGTTCGGGACAGAGCCTCACAACTGGGCCAATTATTTGGGTTAACGCCCCCTACCTCGTACCGCGAGCCACAGTCCGAAGTATATCGGTAGGCGCTCAAGGATGTTGGAAAACCTTACCTTAGAACCAGAGTTGAAATTATATGCCACGTACCTCAGACTTTGGTTCGGGTATATCGGCATAACTGGATTGGACAAAGATGATCTGAACCTAGAGTTAGGATCAGGGTCCTACAGCTGTTTTTCAAAATGATGCATCTAGAGTCAGCCTTTTAGGGAGTGATGTATGTGCATAAATGTTTGTGCAGGATGTGATTGATTGTATGTTACCTCTATTTCTCTCACATTTTTTTTTCTCCCAAAATATTTCTTCAAATATCCACATTTCTCACCTTTTCCTTTATTTTCTCAAACCCTGGATGACTTTTCAAAATATCCTATTTCTTTCAAAACTCCAGGTGATTTCCCATTCTACCGTTCTACTGGATCTCGAATTTCCAGCCACATTTTATATACTGCCTGCAATTTTCAAAATTTCCATAATTTTCCTAAGTCTGATTCCGAGTCTTTCTTTGTTTTCAGTCCGATGGCATCCAGTCAAGTCGATCCTATCTTTCTCGAAGGTCACATCTCCTACGAGGTGCGACAAGGTCATCCCGAACATCAAGCCCTTAGCACCAAAACTTTCATTCCCCGGTGGTACTATTCTTGGCTTAACAGCTTTTCTCGCATGTTCCCGGACCATTTGAGCGAGTCGAGACTAGAAGTGGCATCGGCAGTCGGAAAGAAGACAATAAATGGTAACCTGATCCATGCAATGGCAGAGCGATGGAATCCTTGGACGTGTACATTCTGGTTCCCATGGGGAGAGATGGCCCTTTTAATGGATGAATTTTCAGAAATTATGGGATTACCAGAACCAGCCGGTCAACCAGGAGATCCATTAGAACATCAATTCCTGATCAATGTCAAGGGTTTGAACCCCCGAGACTCCTTAGCTCGCATGACAGGCCGTCGATCTTGGCCCCTGATCCAGCTGGATGGAAATGAATATGTCAATATGCTCGAGTTATACCATCAATACGGGACTTTCGTTGAAGTCAGCTCACTATCAAGGACAGCTAGAGAAAGGATCCATAATGTAATGATTCTATGCACTGTAGGATTAGCCCTCTTCCGAGATGGACAAAACTACATGAACATCAGAATAATCCAGCTTATGAGAAGATGGGGAAGTCGACAGACCAACTGTCTCTCCATAGCCATGGCAACACTCGCTTTCCAGTATCGGGGTCTGACTCGTTTCTCACTCAGAGAATCCATCTTAGTTAAAGGATGCATCTACGCACTCCAATCCTGGTTCTTCCAGCATATTCCAGCCCGAGCAAGCTCTTTTACATACAATGGCCAAGAACTTCTTCCAGTGGCACAGTACCGGTCCATGATTGACAGCATTCAAGAAGATGACATAGTCTGGGACTACTTTGATTGACAATTATCCCCTCCCAGATACACATATGCTTATGGCAAGCGGTTCAAGTTGTTGGGACCATTCTTCTGCACTTACTACCAACCGGAGCGATGTGTTCGTCAGTTCTCCCAGAGGCAGCAGTACGTCAAAGCCCGATTGCTATCAGGAGCTATGGCAGAATTTGATCTCACTTCCGCATAATGGTCTGGGGCATATCATTCTGCCCACTACGGCTGGGATTCCTTTGTTTCTCTCAAATTCTTTCCTGGTCCTAGAGTGTCTGCTGATTATCATGAGTGGTGGCAAATTGTGTGTCCTCCACCTCTTTGTCGAGATCAATAAAATCATATTTTCCTCATTTCAATAAAATTTTCCATCTTTCTACTATCGTTGGATGACCTCGCCTAGGTAACAAGGCATATTTTCGTTGACTATTTCTTTTCCAAAGAATGACAACGCAATTGTCGTGATTTCTGCGATGACTCAATACCTAGTAATGGGATATCTTTTTCAAATTGTCTACCATATTTCCAACAAATATTTCTCCCAAAAACCAATTCTTTCAGAACCTAATCAGGTCTTTGCCTTGCAGAAAGCATCCACAACATTTGATGGTTCGGACAAGATTAGGCAAAAGAACAACGGTATCTCAATACTCGTCAGCCTTAGAAGAAGAAATGGGCTCCCCGCGATCCGAGAGGAGTCAAGAGCAGCAACAAGAGGATGATGGCATAGATCCTCAAATATATGCCATGTTCCGAAAAATAATGAATAAGATGATGAATGAGCAGCCCAGAACCAGCTAAAAAAGGAATCCATTCAGAGAGAAGTTCCACGGGCACAAGGATAAGAAGGCTTCTAAAAGGCAAGTCCAGTCAGAGGAGATTTCAGATGAATCAGACTCAACTGAAAACACCGATGAAGAATATGAGGTGCCTCCGGCATTCCAGAAACGTGGCCAAAGGAGGAGCCACAAACCAAGAAGTCAAGTTGCAGAAGAGCCCTTGCAAGCGCAGTTCAAGGAAATGGCCAAAGTAGTTAAAGATCTGCAAGCCCGCGACAAGGGCAAGAAAATCTTCACCAGCGAGGACTTTTATGATGGCCTAGAAGGGGACGATGACCTGGAAAACCTTCCTCGAAAATTCATCAAGTTCAATGGTTCTGGCGACCCGAAAGCTCATCTCGCCACATTCTTTGCTGAGTGCTCAAGGTTCAAGAGGGACAACAGAGCACTATTTCTATGTTTTCCCCGCAGCTTGGAAGGAGTTGTAGCTAAATGGTATGCTGAGCATATCAACCCCATCGACCTCAAGGAGTTCGATAAAGTAGTGAACTTGTTTATTGAATGCTTCCTATTCAAAACGGAGGCGCTCCTGACACTAAGTCAACTCTGCAATTTAAGGCAGAACGAGAATGAGAAAGCATGAGATTTCATTCACAGATGGAGGTCAGTCTGCAATAAAATGAGGGATCCCATATCAGAAAGGCATGCCCTATCATTGATCCTCAACAATTTCTCGCAACCATTAAGAGGATTAATCTCTACTGCACCATCCCGAACTTTCATCGAGTTGACTGAATGAGCCGAATGGCTCAAGCTGAGTGTGGAAAATGGAGTCTACGAAGGCTTCACATTCCCCAAGCATAACCCCCAAGGTGAACAGAAAAAAAAAACACATTTCACCTACTCTGCCAACAACGGCCACAACAGTCGAAATCATCACAAGGGGCAGAAGAAAGATTACTGCTACGGCGTAGGAAGTTCGAATAACAAAGGCGATTAGAAAAGAAAGCCTGCTCCTCAATACAACAAGCCTTCTCAACAGGATCAAGGGCCGAAGCTGCGGGAGAAAACCAAGCATGAAGGATGGAGCTACAACAGAAAGTTCACTCGTTTAGACCAATCACACGAAGATGTACTCGAGTATATGCTATCAAAGGAGATGGTCAAGTTACCAAGACTGGCTGATCCCCCTGTACCCATGGGGAAGTGGAAAGACCAATTTTGCAAGTTCCACAGGACAGTGGGACACAACACTGAGAACTGCTTTGTTCTCAAGAACATCGTGCAAGACCTCATTGACAAGAATCTATTGGTAGAAGGAGAAGAAGAAGAGAAAATGGATATTCTTAACCAACCATTTTCGTCACATACTACAACAGTAGTATCTGAACAGCCATTCCTACCTCATGAACACATCAAGCCATGTTCTATTCAAGACCTCCAGATGCAACATCAGGTGTCAGTGCTACGACAAGCAGCTCCAACTTCTAATAAGATGGACATAATCTCATCATTCGGCAGGATGAAAGTGTCTGAAGAGCCCACAAAGTCATCCCCTAAGTCAAAGGGAATTCCTGATTTCCTTTATCAAATCATCAAACCCAGGCCAAAAAATTCAAGTCAGAAGCCTCTGACCGCTGTGTCCAATGTTTCCATTCTTGACTTGGCCAAGAATTCCCGCAAGCATCAGCAAGTACTGGATGATCTGCTCAGAAAGATTAAAGTCAAGCCCAGTACCACACCCGAAGACATGGCACAAATTATGAACTCAACCATGACAAATGCACCAATCACCTTCTCAGATGAGGACCTTCCAAAGCCTCATTCCTTTCATAATAATGCTTTGTACATCGTCGTTCGAGTGAGAGGGATGATAGTACCCCATGTGCTGGTTGATGGAGGCAGCCACCTCAATATATGTCCTGAAATAACAGCAAAGGCATTAGGGATCAAGGACGAAGAATACATTCCAGATCCTATCACCATATATGGGTTTGACAATCATGGTCAAACAGCTAAGGGCAAGATATTCCTGGAAGTGTTCATCAATTATTCAGTGCACTCCGTCCTCTTTCATGTGGTCAATGTACCACCCACCTACAATCTGCTGCTCGGAAGAACGTGGATTCATAATGCTAATGCAGTGCCTTCCACCCTTCATCAATATGTAAAATGGTCAAAAGGTGGATTGATTACAACAGTATTGGGAGAGGACCCAGAAGAAAGGCTCTCGCAGCCCATGATCCCTCGACCGTCATTCACTGCGGATATTCCCAGCATCAGGGAAAGTGAAGAAGTCAATCTCAGAGAAAGCCGAGAAATACTCCAAGCAACATCAGAACTGTCTCTGCACACTATAGCCATGACCCGATGGAGAGGTCTTGAATTCTTCAAAATTGGAGGCCGAATCAACTACAGTGCCATCAAAGATCATCCGTTGTTCCTGCAATTCATGAAGGCAAGAAAGGGATTTGATTTACTTCTGAAGCACGAATATCAACCCTTCAAAGGACTAGGCAAGAATGAAGATGGCCACATCGAGCCAGTGGTCCAAAAACATCGTCCCCACAGAGCATGGCTAGGGTTTACCGGCGAAAGCTCACCAAAGAAGACTGTTTTTGTCAAAGGGGCACATTGAGAACCATTTGTTATTTCATTCTATTCTTTCCAAATAAATATCTCATTCTATCAATGTCTTTGAATCAACTCGAAATCAATAAAATTTCAAATTTCTTTGCCTATCTGGATGCCATCTGTCTCCTTTCCGTCTATCTCCTCATTTTATAATTTTAATGCCATTTTATGCATGGTTCTTTTCAAATGATTGTTTGTCTTATAATGGGCAATATTCCCTAAATCAAATTTCTTATCCAAAATTTCAGAATGTCTTCCTGAGCAATCAAAAAGTTTGTTCTCAATCCAAAGGCCTTTCAGAAGTCGGCAACAATTCACCGAGTCAAAGCAAGTACAGAAGATAGCAAGGTTACAAAGCAATCAGATGACTATGCAGAATTTGATCAGTCTCTTCAGGAGTTACCAGAGTTCACCTCAGCTCAGAAGCAAGACGAACCATCTTCTCTAGTACAAGATCCAACTGAAGATGTCAATATCGGTTCAGAGGACAATCCCAAGATTCTAAAGATCGGTAGCAGTCTAAACCCGGAAGAAAAGGAAAGGCTCACTAATTTCCTCAGGCAATATGAGGAAGTGTTCGCATGGACATATGCAGATATGCCAGGCCTAGACCCAAAACTAGTCGAGCATCGACTCGTTTTGAAGCCAGATGCTAAGCTAGTTAAGCAGAAGCTGAGAAAGATGGATCCTAGGATAGAACAACAAGTCAAAGAAGGACTCAAAGATTTGCTCAAAGTAGGATTTATTCGAACTATTGACTACCCAGATTGGTTAGCCAATATCGTCGTTGTTCCAAAGAAAAGCGGCAAAGTAAGGATCTGCATAGACTTCAGAGACCTTAATAAAGCGACTCCGAAAGATGATTATCCACTTCCAAGCATTGATCTTCTAGTCGATAGCACGGCAGGACATGCCATGTTTTCCTTTATGGATGGATATTCCGGCTAAAATCAGATTAAGTTGGCCGCCCGCGAACAGTCAAAAACTTCCTTCACTACGCCTTGGGGCACTTTCTGCTATACAGTTATGCCTTTTGGGCTAAAAAATGCGGGAGCAACATATCAACGAGCAATGGTCGTTATCTTTCACGATCAGATGCACAAAATCATGGATGCGTATGTTAATGATATCCTCGTGAAATCCAAAGAGGAAGAAGATCACCTCGAAGCGCTTGATCAAGTCTTTGAGAGACTCATTCTTTATAAGTTGAGGCTTAATCCTCAAAAGTGTGTTTTCGGAGTCGAATGAGGCAAACTGTTGGGTTTTCTGGTCAGCAAAAAGGGAATTGAAGTTGACCCAGCCAACGCAAAGGCTATCATCGATATGCCACCCCCGACGAATCTCAAAGAATTGCGTAGCCTTCAAGGACGCATGCAATCAATTCGGCGATTTATTTCCAACTTGGCAATGAGATGCGAACCTTTCAACCACTTGCTCAGAAAAGGAGTTAAGTTTGAATGGGGACCAGAATATCAGCAATCTTTCGATCGTATGAAGAAATATCTTCTCAATCCTCCTATCTTGAAGCCGCCAGAATTGGGAAAACCACTCTTGCTATATATCTCAGTAAATCAAGTCGCATGCGGCGGATTCTTGGCGCAGTACAAAGAAGGCAGCTTGATAGAGCACGCCATTTATTATGTGAGTTAGACTTTCATAGATTATGAAAAGAAATACTCTCAAATAGAGAAGACCTGCCTAGCTCTGGTGTAGATGTGTCAGAAGCTAAGACACTACCTACAAGCATCTGAAGTCAAAATCTTATCCAAACTCAATCCTCTAAAATACATCCTAGAGCAACCTTTCCTCAGCGGGCGAGTCGCCAAATGGCAAGTCTTACTGATGCAATATGACTTAGAATATATCTCACAGCAATCCATTCAATTGGCGAATTTTCCTCTTGCAAAAGAGGTAAAGGCCGAGGATGATTTCCCAGACGAGCAAATTTGCAATATCCAGCCATCTCCAATCTGGAATTTATTTTTCGATGGTTCCAAAAATATGGCTGGAATAGGCATTGGGATCTTATTAATCACTCCAGAGAAAGAGATGATTCCATTTTCTCTTAAGTTAGACTTTCAATGCACCCACAATATGGCTGAGTATGAAGCCCTGATTCAAGGTCTAAAGATTCTACTAGACTTCAATGTTAAGAGAGTGCATGCTTACGGCGACTCATTATTCGTTGTCAATCAAGTCCGAACCGAATGACAAGTAAAAGATCAGAAGCTATTTCCTTATCAGAAAATCGTTTCAGCTCTTGTTAGTCAGTTCGAAGAATGTCAACTCTTCCATATCAAGAGAGATTTCAAACAAGTGGCTGATAGCCTAGCTAGCTTAGGCTCCATTATGACATTCAAGAATGGAGAATCATGTCGCTCTTTCAAAATTGGTAGACTTGATCAACCTACTTTCCTTCCAACAGAACAAGTAAACCAAGCTGAGCAGAAGAAGAAGCCTTGGTATTACAATATCAAAACTTTCATAGAAACTGGCGAATTTCCTCCAGAACTCTCAAAGAAAGAGCATCGAGCAATCCAACGTATGTCTACCCGATACTTCATTCTGGCCAATGTCCTCTATCGTCGTGGGTTCAGTTTAGAGTATTCCATATGTTTAGATGAAGACGAAGCCAAAGAAGTCATGCGAGAAGCACACGAAGGCATTTGTGGTGGCCACGTCGGCTACCAAACCCTGGTCAAGCAGATCATCAGAGCAGGTTACTACTGGAAGACTATGCAGCAAGACTGTTACCGTTTCGTGAAGAAGTGTGTCCAATGTCAGATACATGCACCTTCTATTCATACTCCAACAACATATTTGCAATCTGTTGTCTCTTCATGGCCATTCTCTATATGGGCCTTCGATGTCGTAGGTCCCATCACCCCTTCTGCTTCAAATGGCTACAATAACTTCCTTGCCGCAACCGAATATTTCACCAAGTGGGTAGAAGCCACCACTCTGTGCACAGTAGAAGGCCGACATGTGGTCTCTTTTATTCACAAGAACATCCTTTGCCGTTTCGGCATCCCGCATGACATCGTGTCTGTAACGCCCCGGATTTTCAAAACAAAGCTAAGTTAAAATTTTCATGGATTTCTTTTTCTTTTTTTTTCTTTGCAGCGGAACTTAGAAAAGCTTTTAGCAGCGGAATAAGACGATAATGAGTCGTCGGTTTTAGAAAACTCCGAGCACGTTGCAGGTATGTGGCCAAGCAACTCATTAACCACCAAAGTGTTCCATTTTATCGAAAGCACATGTTTATTACAACACTACTGCTTAGAAAAGCAGTGAAGGTTCAATAAAAAGGAAGCAGTACAACTCTGTCTAGAGAAACCCTGGAACTTGATGCCGCCTTGCTCCGCATATCGCCACGCAGGTTCAACACCTGAAATCCCCATTAAACGGGGTCAGAACCACTGATGGTCTGGTAAGTAGGCAAACACCTATCTATTCAACTCAAGTAAATGCATAGACCACTCAGGGTCGCAGTTCGTAATACGACGCTCAAGCCTCCATGACTTAGCGTATATCGCACAAGCCTCATCAGGGCTATGAGTTGAACATCCACGCAAGTCATCATGACTTCGCATAAGCCTCTTCAGGGCTGTGAGTTAGAATAACCTCTCAAGTCTCTACGACTTAGCCTTGACTTCCTCAGAGTCACGAATGGATGTCTAGCTCAAGCCTTTATGCTTGGCACATCCGTATCCTACGAATCTAAGGACAGCTCTCCGAGCTTCACTTAGTCGTACGGATATCAATGGGGTTCTTTCCCAATCGGTCCAGTAGTATACCGACCATGACATCTTCACAAAGGTTATGCAGGACTGACTCAACAACGTCATCCACTCATACATTCAAAGTAGCGTTGTACCTAAGCTAATGCTTTGTTTCGATAATTGCACCTCCCCCTGGGCTTAGGGGACTCATATCTGGGCGACAACGCGACGATCTGGGGGTTGATTATTCTATGTATTTTAGATACCCCAGAGGCCTGTTGACCCCATCCCCCTAGTAGAACGGTACAGCATACCGGAAGAGATCCTTACTAGGTATCCGAATGCATTCTGCTACTGCAGTAGTTGGGTTCAATCCTTAGATATTTAAGGATAACCACGACCTTCATACCTCTGAGTGACGAAGGCCATCAATGAACTCTATCAGGTTCGGGTGAAATATATGTCACTCAAGGCTGCGCCATCACCGTCTTCCTCGGTGAGAAATTCTGAAAGGGGCCTGCCGGTCTTACAATTACTTGACGAACATTGCATGCCTATAGGGCAGCCTTTGAGAAGTATGTACCCGACCCCAATCAACCACACGGTTTTCACCGTGGAACAAAGGTTTTATTCATATGCATGCTTAACTCTGCTCTCGGCACTTCGGCCTTGACGAGCACTTCACCTCTTTCGGTGGAAACAACACACTCCGGCTCAGCGGCCCTTACGAGTCTGGTTGTCTGAAAATTCTCAATGAGCATGCACATGACTCGATCTCTACGGATCGGCTACTCGGCGTATTTTTACGCAACGAGCTCAGGACCTCGTCAAGGCCCTACCACTACTTTGGCGCAACGGCTCTTACAAGTATGATGCCCTTGCAGGTGTCAGGGAGACGAGTCATTCTGACATCGTTCCAACAAAGGACATCATTGTGCCACTTAACTGGTTTTGGCAGCTCTTCTGCCAACCATTCTGTCAACACCTTCTCTGCTCTACCGGCAGTGGTGCGACGAACCTTTCTACATTGTAGAAGGCGTTCCATAACTGGGTAGCACTTCTGCTACGTTCTTTCTGAGCCATTCTTAGCTCCTTCAGGAATTTCAGCAGCACTTCCTCTCTTTGGTGGGAAATCGCTACGCTTATCTCGGGAAATGGATGCGCACCGTTGTGCGTACTTTGCATCCATCAAGGTTGCAGGAACCTTGGGCCATAGCCAGGCCATACATAATTGATTTAGTCTTTACGTAAAGAGCATTTTGCCAAAATGCGAAGCCTTTCCAATAGGGGCTTCATTCGTCAAGCAGAATCTTATACGAGGAGCGGTAAGGGAATCGCATGGGCGATTTTGGAGTTGATCTCCGTTTGAACGCTCACTTACGCGCCATATATGTAATATAAGCAGAAGCCTGTGCTTTATACAGCGGCAGTGTAAAGGAAATGCATATACTATTGTTCAGGGTGTGTAACTGAACGAAATATTCTACATATATAACAAAACAGGAGCCTTGGCATCGTTCGACGCGACGGCGTAAGTAAATACATTGCAGAAAGCAGGAGCCTTGGCATCGTTCGACGCGATGGCGTAAGTAAATGCATAATCGGAAGTGCAGTAATCGAAAGTACAGAAAGCAGGGAGCCTTGGCATCATACGACACGACGGCAAAGGTAAATTACATGGCCTGTGCGATATAAGACCCGTCGGCAGTATCAGCAGATATACACCTAGATCTGTATCCAACGATAGTTACGAGGCGAGCGAGTGAACACCGAAGTGTCCTAGAGGGCTCAACCAAGAACTAGGGTGAGATACTATTTTGAAGAATGCATATACTGCGTATTCGAACATATATATCCGACGATAGTTACGAGGCGAGCGTGTGAACACCGAAGTGTCCTAGAGGGCTCAACCAAGAACTAAAGCAAGATACTACTTCAGAAAGTATATGCTATATACAAACAATCAAATACTTGAGAGAGATGGTTTAATGAAGCGAACTTACTTCAATTTGAGGAAGAAACGACTTCGATTGCTTCAAACGCTTCGAACGAGGCTCGACTTCGAAAAAGGATCAACTTCGAACTTCGGACGAAAAAGGACTTGGACTTTGACTTTGAACCAAACCAGGTTCAAGTCAAGTCAACTGGGTTCAGACTTAGGTCAAGTAGGTTCAGACCTAGGTCAGGTGGGTTAGGACCAGGTCAGGCAGGCTCAAACCAGGTCAAGCAGGCTCAGGCTAAGTCAGGCAGGCTCAGACCAGGTTAGGTGGGCTCAGGTGGGCTAGGCTAGGTAGGGGAGGTTTGAAAAAGGAGGAGAGAGAGAGGGGTTGGCGATTTTCTAAAGGAGGGGGGGTCCTCTATTTATAGGTTCTGAAACTTGGTCCCCAAGTTTCAGAATCCCCTCTTTACCCTTGGGCTTTTCTGAGAATCCCTTCCATGGAAGGTGCTGGAAGGCTCTGGAAGGTGCTGGAAGGTGCTGGAATATTCTAGAATCTTCTAGAATATTTTCTGAGAAATATTTCTGTGGGTCCCGCAAGAATTTCGGGTTTTCGGCGATTTTTTTCCGAAAAATTCTGAGTACGCCATTATCTTCGTATTGATGCCACTAAGAAAGTTGGCTCGCAGGAATCCTTTGATTTTGTTCAGATAGGAAGTTATGGCTTCCAGAGTGTTTGAGCATATATTCGCGATTCGACTAATATCCTAAGTGTAACTGGCTCGCAGGAATTGATTCGTTTCGCATTCTGAGAAAAATGCCATTTTTACCAGTAAATGCCTCATGAATTTTATTCAGATATTTTCTGAAAAATTGCAGGTCTTACAGTGTCAGACAATGGCAGTCATTTCAAGAATGAAAGGATGAAGACATTCTGCTCAAAGTTCAAAATTCATCATCATTTCTCCGCTCCTTACTATCCTCAAGAGAATGGTCAGGCAGAAGCTACCAACAAAATCCTAATTCGTATCTTGGAGCGAACCGTGGAAACAGGCCGTGACTGGCATGAGAAGATCCACGATGCACTATGGGCCTACCAGACCACTATTCGCACTCCAACAAATGTGACTCCATCAGAACTGGTCTATGGAACAGAAGTAGTATTGCCGCTACATGTTCAGAAGCCCGCTTTGAAATTCACATCACTCTTACAATTACCCCTTGATCAATACCAGCAGCAGCGACTTGTACAGCTAGACTTGCTCGATGAGAGAAGGCTAAAAGCAGTAGAGCATGCTCAATCCTATCGCCAGAGAATAGCCAGGCAATACGCGAAGTCTGTCATCGAAAGAAGATTCAAAGTCAATGATCTAGTACTTCGATCCACAGCTTATCTCAAGCATCATTCTGGTGGCAAATGGTTGCCAAATTGGGAAGGTCCCTATGTTGTCAAAGAAGCATTACCCCGCAACTCATATCGGCTCATCAATGCCGATGGGGTAGAATTACCAGATCCCATTAATGCTCGACACTTGAAAAAGTTCTATACTTGAAGCATCTATTCTTCCTTTGTAATCTTCCTATTTTCTTCAATAAGGATCAAACTTTCTTTTCCCAGTTACACTGGGGCATTTGAAAAAAGAAAAAAAAAATTCTGTATGCAGGCAGGATAAACAAGTCTCTCATTTCACACTTGTGCATTCATGTGCATCAATTTACATTCATTTGCATTTCAACTGCATTAATAACAATCTGGACAGTATTGGGATTTCAACAAACAATCCCATCACAATTCCTAATTGTATTTCAAAATTGAAAAACAATCATTAGTATTGAACCAAAATTCAGTTCTCGAACTGGTATATTTTCAAAAATCTAGTGCTCGAACTGGTACATTTTTAAAATCCAGTGCTCGAACTGATACATTTTCAAAATCCAATTTTCAAGTTGGTCTATGTTTTCTTTTGAAAAATCGAGTTTCGACTCGGGTTTTTCCTCAAATAATTTTCCTTTGTTGATCCGAGTTCTGACTCGTGATCTCTTTACCTTATTTGAGCTCTGATTCGAGCTCTTCATTTTCCTCTGTTGATTCGAGTTCTGACTCGTGATCTCTTTACCTCATTTGAGCTCTGATTCGAGCTCTTCATCTTCTTTTGTTGATCCAGGTTCTGACTCGAGATCTTTTTATTCGAGCTCTGACTCGAGCTCTTCTTTTCCCTTTGTTGTTTTGAGTTTCGACTGGTGAACCATTTACTTCATTCGAGCTTTGACTCGAGCCATTTGTTCTCCTACGATGATCCAAGTCAGTTTGACCCTCAGGGTCTGTCAATTTCTCAAATTTGACATTTGGCCAACCAATTCCCAATTTAAATCTTCGGATCATCTAATTCTTCAATTTCGACCCTTGGGTCATTCAATCTCGACCCTCGGGTCATTTAATTCTTCAATTTTGACCCTCGGGTCAGTCAATTCTCCAATTTTGACCTCAGGTCACCCAATTCCAATTTTACAAGTTCAATTTCCAAGGTTGACCTTCGGGTCACCCAATTCTCCAATTTCGACCTTTGAGCCACTCAATAATCAATTTCGACCTTCAGGTCACCCATATTCGGCTTTTTGGTCAACCAATTCTCAATTTCGATCGTTAGATCATCTAATTTCAAACCTTCGGGTTACCAAGTCTATTTCAATCATTTTCGACCTGCGGGTCACCTTTGCCAATCTAGGTCGTGTTCATTCCGCCTATTGGCTCAATATCCAATTTTAATCATTTTCTCTTGCGAGAGACCCTTTTAGGGAGAGTTCGAGGGAGCTCGTTCTTTTCGCATGCTATCCAATTCATTCACTTAGCCCCTTTTCAGGGAGAGTTTGAAGGGACTCGCGTCTTTATGAACCGTTTGCAAAACAATTTTCAATTTCACATAGAAAACCCTTTTAAAGGGAGAGGCTCGATGGAGACTCGCTTTTCTTGTGGCCCCCCCAATTTTCCTACTTGGCCATTTTCGTCATGAAGGACCCTCTTTTTAGGGAGAGTGTGATAGACTCGTTCCTTTCATGACCCAATTTTCCGACCTCACTACTATCGGCCCCCTTTCTATAAGAGAAGTCTAATATTAGGGAGCTTTGACGAAAGCTTAATTTCTCTTCGAAAGTTCGTTTTGCAAACAACTCCTCTTTAGGGAAGAGAGGGGTAATTTCCATTTCCCATTCAGGTAAGGGCTAAGCCTGAGTCTCTCTTTTTGGGGAAATAGAGAGGAGAATTTTCGTAACGGATGTGTTGAGTCGGACCTCAAATGCTCTCTTTCACCCAGGATTTTAAGAACAATTGTGTCAATCTGTTAATCAATTACCTGTTGATTTCAAACTTTATTGCACAAATTTTACCTCAGCTTACCTTTAGCATTACTCCCAAAAGAGTGAAGCTTTTGCAAAAAGAGATTCAAAATTCAAATTCTTTTATTGGCCAACCAAAAGGATGAAGGATAAATCCTCGATATGGCCAGAAAAGAAGATCCAATGTTATTGAAAAGTCGTAGGTGATTGATATTGATCGCAGTTATGGCACATCTCTAAAGATTATTCTTGTAAAGATAAGACAGTGGAAATATCCTGAATGCTAGAAAAGAGAGCAGTTATCCAAGCCCTGTTTCCTCAAAATCACATAAGCTACAATTAAATATCCGCAAAGGGGATCCCTCAATTGTCCTCAAGATGAAGGCGAATTAAGCGAGCAGACCCCCGGGGCCAAAGAAGATTTGAAACATCTCCAAGATGACGGAGTTTGTGACGGATCCTTCCAGAGAAAGTCCAAAGCACTGTCGAGATGAAGGCAGATGTGATGAACCTCCCGACAATCCCCAAAAGATATTTAATTTCAGCTATCACCCAAAAATCTCTAACCCATGAGCCAACATCGTCAAAGAAGGATCGAAACATCTCCAAGTTGAAGGAGTTTGTGACGTACCCTTTCCAAAAGAGAGAAAGAAAAAACAAAGAGAAAGAGAGAAAAGTTAGGACATCTCCAAAATGAAGGAAAATGTAACCAAAACCCAAGAAAGCCAGAAGAGTGCAGAAAGATTATCATGAGAGAAGCTCCCAGGATATCAAACTGCCAAGTCTATCAAGAATTTTCTTTAAATTTGTGAAATTCTATTATCAATACTCTTTCATCAATTCCTTTCATAATATTAAATTCTCTATTTCCTGTTCATATCAAGGAAATTGATAGCTTCCCAGAAGAAGGTCAATCGCGAGCAATTTGAATTCCAAATCTTGATTCTATGAAGTCAATCTCGTTTGGAGGTAATGCTTCAGGTAGAAAAGAAGGAATATTTTGCAACAATATGCATCATTTTCAAATACTTTGAATCAACAACAAAATTTTCAACATTTTGACAATAATTTCTAGCTATCCTGACATGAAGTGAGAGCTTGATGTCCGTTTATGATACATCCTGACACCAATTTCTAAATCTCTCTTAAGGACTTGATTCCTTCCCTTCTTTGAGAGCATGAGCTCTCAGATTCGCACACTTCCCTGTGTCCCCACTGTCCCACCATAGACAGTCCCATTTCGGTTCGAGGTCGAACCACCAATCATTTTCTCGCAAAAGGCCAATTCAAAAGCTGATTTTAGTCTCAGAAATGAGGCGCCCAAGATCAATCCCTTTTCAAGGTTTAGGGACCCCATTTTTCTGCTTTTTGCAAAACCCCTATCGAATTTATTGTCCGAAGGTTCCATCATGGTCTCTTCTTTCGAGGATTCCATTCATTTTCCGCCCGATCAGGATAAGGGTACAAACCTGAGCCTCCTTTGATGAGGTATTTCATTTTCCGCCCAATCAGGATAAGGGTACAAACCTGAGCCTCCTTTGATGAGGTATTTCATTCTCCGCCCAATCAGGATAAGGGTACAAACCTGAGCCTCCTTTGATGAGGTATTTCATTCTCCGCCCAATCAGGATAAGGGTACAAACCTGAGTCTCATTTCAATGAGATATTTCATTCCCCAATCAGGTTAAGGGTCAAACCTGAGCTTCGTTCCATACGAGGTATTTTCTACCCATCCAGGTTAAGGGCAAAAACCTGAACTTCACTCTCATAGAGTGAATCTTTCCTCTTCATTCCACATCTCATATCTATCATCTTCACTGGGCTAATATATCTATACCCAGTCAGATCCTTCTAACTGGGGCATTGTTTTTAGCCCAAATTTGGTGTGTTTTTCTTTGCCACTAAGCTCGGCCACAAGCCGGTTTAGTAGCAAAAAGAGACATCTGTAAACACCCCAAATTTTTACTCACCTCCTCGACATTTCCACCCAGCATCATCATTCATCCTTTGAGATCACTAGAGGGCAAAATGTTAAATTTTTGAGCTCAGAACTTGCAAAAGTCCAAATTTCATCTGCAACTCTCAAAATTTCTCTATTCTAGCTCAGATGTTCAAAATTCTACTCCTAACAAGAGACTGGAATCTCCAAATCCTGATTCAAGATTACATTTCAGAAAACATGTCATTGCATAGCATTGCATGAACATTTCATATCATTGCACTGCACAACATGTCATTTCGAGATCCAAAACTCTCGATTTCAAAACCTTTAATCCAGATTCGAATTTCAACTCTTTTCAAAATCGATTCCAAAACCCTGGGTCTTTAAAATTATCAATTTTTCCCATTTTACCCTCAGGACTCTGAATTTCAAAATATTTCCTCAGGGAAACGATCTGGATAGTTTTCAATAAGGACTTCAGCCACTTCATCTCAGATTTTACCCTTTTGTCAGCAATTTACAATATCATTCTTTTGCAAAATGTCTGTTTTGCTAATTGGTCCAGATTTTTATGAAAATTCCAAAAAGAGGTTTACTGTCTTGTCGTTATTTCAATAAAGAAGCAATATGGGACCCACCCTGAGGTGGTGCCACATAGGCTTTTCTTTTGAAAAACCTAAATTTTGAAAAAAACACTAAAATATAGGAGCCTTGTCCCTGGATTGGCGCCACTTGTCTTTTTCTCTCTCCTCCCATTTCCCTGCCATGTGTCAGCATGGGGTTCACCTAGAGGTGGTGCCACATGTCATTTTCTCTCTCTTTCCATTTCTTTGCCAAGTGTCAGTGTGGGGCCTCTTTAAGATGGCGCCACATGTCCACCATCTTCACTCTGTGCCATGTGTCATTCCAAGCTCACCATGAGATGCCAAGTGTCATGTGCTGCCCAGTTCAGAAAAAGTAAATCTTGTCTCCTCTGAGGTGGCGCCATTTGAAGGGTGTCTCTTGCAGAGGACACGTGTCAATCTCTCCCTTCTTTAGAAAAAGCAGACTGACACATGTCTCTCCTTACTTTTCTCAGAAAAGTAAGTGACACATGTCACTCTTATCTTCCTTCAGAAAAAGTAGAGGACATGTGTCACTCTTGGCCTTCTTCTGAAAAAGCAACCATTCAAAAAAATTCAAACAAGGCCTAGGTCGCGCAAATGCTGATTTTCATCCATAAAATTATTTTATTTCATTTTTTTTTTGAGGTGGCACCACATGGTTCTTCTCCTTCTCTTCCCTTCCACCATGTGTCACTGCAGGATCTCCCAAAGATGTTGCCACATGTCCACCCACCAGTCCTCCAGAACCAACCTCATTTGAATTTCAAATCTACCCTTAGGTGGCACCATTTGAGAAGACTCCTCCAGCTAGCTGACACTTGTCAGAAGCAGAGCCATCCTGAACCGCCACGTGTCCAAATCCCCCTGCATCAGAAAAAGTGGAAGCAGCCCTCCTCTAAGGTGGCACATTTGGCTTCCTCTGCTCCTGTCCTCCTGCACATGGCAGCGTGGAGCCTCCCGAGGTGGTGCCACATGTCAGCCTCTGCTCCCTCCAGAAAAAGCAGAAATTTGAATGTTCAAACTCCTCAAAGGTGGCACCACATGGCATGCTCCTACTTCTTCTAGAGTCAAACCTCAAACCCCCTTTTGAGGTGGCACCATTCTAGAACCCCACTTGGCTTCAATTTTCATTTTTTTTTTATTCAAAATAAAAGGTAGCCCCATGAGGTGGCGCCATATGAGAAGCTTCAGAAAAGCAGAGTTTGAATTTCAAAAACCCGAGGGAACCCCCTCTGAGGTGGTGCCATTTGGGAGACTCCTGCAGAGAAAATCAAGCTAAGTTTGAAAATTTTTAAAAATCCCCTGCTGAGGTGTCTCACCCACAAAATTCTCATTTTTCTATTTTCTCAAAAATCCAAGTGGCATGCCCTGAGATGGCGCCATATGGAGGGCTTAGATTGAGCCTGTTTGAAATTCGAAAATCTCAAAAAAATGCTACAAATACAAGGTCCCACGCCCAGCTGAAGGGAGAGCTCCCTTTGGATTTAGCATTTTCACTCAGAGTTGCCCTACTACACGATTTTGAAGTTCTGAATTCATGCCCTCCTTGGGCTCAATTGAGAGGGTGCATTGAAGCACCAACCTTGCTCGCACCACTTCCAATTCGATCTAGGCGTGGATCGATTTTCGTGAACCCTCGGAAGCCTGGATTGAAGGACGAAAGAAGCCATTGGTAGCCGTTCATTTTGGGAGTTCCAAAGCTGTAGGAAAACACAAGGTGCACTTCTATCCCTATTGATTTCATTATAGTAATATCCTTACCCGATTCGTATTGTCGTTTTGAAGAAAGAGCTCATCCGAGGGATGGATCGAGCTATTCTCGTAAAATGACACATAGCAAAAGATGTTTTCATGCTTTCTTGATTAGATTTCCACATTTCATTATGTTCATGCATTAAAAAAAGTTAGCTTTACATTTTATTTCATTAAAATAGTATGCTCCATGAATTTATTTAATATTTCATGCATTCAGCTTCATTTATGTAACTCCCTGTTTTTGTCAGTCAATCCACACATCATTTTATGCATTTATTTTTCGTTACAAATACTGAGAAAATCATAGTAGGCGCCCTTTGGTGTCCCTAACACTTTGCCAAAATTTTGGAATGATTTGAATTCGTTTACTATGGTAAATGTTCAAAATGGTAGGTCGGGTTTTGTTACCTAGGATACATTTTGGAAATTTATCTCCGACTTGTAAAATCGCGATCTCTCTCATATGAGGTCCGATTTTCAATCTGAAACATGTCTTAAACTCGAGATGATGTCTAGTATTTAATCTGATTTTTTCCGATTTTGTGAGAATTTTTTGACGTCTGACAAAAATCTTAGAGTTTGGGACACGTGTCAGAGCCTGATTTGGGCCTCTGAGACTTTGGATCAACTTAAGTCGATGGGTTCTCTTCAATTATTGTTCCAAATCCGAATCTGTAAAAAATGAATGTCATTTTCTAAGTATCCTCTGTTTTCATATGAAATTTTATGATTTTTAGAATAGTCTTAATATTAGTTTCGGATTTTTCTTGTCAGTCTCCTGTTTTGTTCTATTTGTCTGATCTGTTAGTTTAGGCTAGTAATGTCATAATTTTATCTCTATTCCTGTTGATCAAATGCTGAAATCATGAAAATGAAAGTTGTTTCTGCATCTGTCTTTAGTTTTGCATTTAAATATCAGAAATTTCCATGGTCGGATGCTATTTTTTCAGCAATTTTATATCAGATCAGGTCGATTTTACCTCCGTTAGAGCCAAATTCCCGGTACCAAACTCACCGTAGTTCAAATCTCGGAGCTGTAAAAGTCAAAAGTGTTCAATTTCATGTCCTTTATCAGTCTGCAAAATATCAGATGTTTCTATGGTGAAATTTTTGCATTATCACATAAAGTGTTACATTTGGTTCGGGTCCGTAGGCGAAACTCGCCCATTTTAGGATTTTCTGTAAACTTTTGCATCCAAACCATGTCATTTCGTGGGTTTTAGCATTCTAGGCTGTTTATAATAGCAGATAGATGCTCCATACCAAATTTGACAGCATTTGGAATTCGTTTGATGCCCCGTTTAATCGTATCATCAAAACAGGGCCCCGCGGGACCCTGATCCAAGCGAAAAACAAGCGAAATTCATTAATTTTGATGCATGGAAGCATGTCAAAATTCTGATTCTACGGTCATAATGTGTTTAGCAGCATGTCATCATGCCTCATACTGCATTTCATTATCATTTGGTTCGATTCGAATTTCAAAATCTCAATTTTACCTTCAAAAACCCTGATTTTAAAAGGTATAATTTCAATATTAGGGGTATTTTGGTCATTTTGACCACAATTTCGAATTTCAAACTATTTCTTACTGAATTTCTTGCATTTGCTTCATTTCAAATATCAATAAAGCATGAAAATAGGGTTTATATCCAACTCAGTCCAATAATTTCGGAATATTATTGGAAAATCTTGGAAAAACCCACATATTTGAACTAACCCCATTTCAAGTTTGCCAGGGACATTCAAAAGAAGGATCTGAAGTCTGCAATTTCTTTTTATTTCATTTAATTAGTGATGTAATAATGTAACTTTTGGAATAAGAGGTTTAATTTTCTACTTAGACTAGGATGCATATCATATAGTTTGAATTCATGCAATATCCTGTTTATGTGATTCATGCATTTTATTTCAAAAGCACTATGGATGTACACAAATGACACATGCACCAACTCTTAGGGAGTTGATGAACTCGGTGGAGTCCATATTTACGGCCCTAGTCGGAATATGGACGAAACCCAGATTCAACATCTTCCTACCAGTCACACTGAGCCTACACTCTTAGGCTATCTTCTAAAATTTCACTACATGCCTTCAATTTTACAAAATATTTTAGAATTAACTAAGTAAATTATAAACATATTTACGGCCATAGTCAGAATATGTGATGATTCTGCTTAGTTTAATCATAAAATTGCATGTTTTCCTAAAATAAAAAGGGTTTTTCATAAAAAGACATTCATCCACTCATGTCATTTGCATCATGGTATCATTTGCATTTCTCATGATCTTCTCAAGAAAATTCTATTACAAGGAAATCGATTTCTCTAGAAACTCTAAAAATTTTCAAGGTTGGATTTCCCAAGTCAAGTTTTCCCATGATTTTCCCTGGAAAATATTCTTTTCTTAAGACTCATTTTCAAAAGGACTTCCTCATATTTCTCAAGAATCAAAATCGATTTCTAGATATTTCAAGGACAATGTTCTCAGGATTTCAATTTCCTAAGTTTTGATTTCCCTTCTCCAAAGAGCTTTCCAATGAATTTCAATCGTTTTCCAAAGAAAATTTTTAAAGTTAGAATTTTCCTGACAAATGCTTTCCTTTTCAAATGTTCACCTTTTTTCAAGAATTACTTCTACTTTCCCAGGATTATCAACCTTTCATGATTTTCCCGAATCTTTACAAACTTTTTTGAGATTTCAAATCCTTTTATCAGAATTTCCTAAGAAATTGATTTCCAATTTTCCTTAGAAACATTTTCCAACTTGTTATCATCACAAAATTTTTACTTTTGCGAGTCAAACTGACCTTTGAAAAAGATTTTGAAAATAACTCACCTCCGTTTTAAAATGCGGGAAAATTCCGAAGAATGGGACTCGCCTGTCGGTACGAAGTTCATCCGTTCCTGGCGCCTTTACCAGGGGTAATTGAACCAAGGATCAATTGTATGCTTAGCTTTGCTCAACTTGTCTAAATCATGTTCTATTTCCTAAATGCACAAAGAATCAGGCATGTGCTATGGATTTCTGAAAATGCATATTTGAAAACATGATGTTTGATTTGAATATTGGAAATATTTGGAGAATTCTTGGAAATTCTTGGAAAAGATGACACTTGGAAAATCGTGAATCATTGTGAAAGAATATTTCTGAAGAAAGTGAAAATCGATTTTTGAAGAAATCTTGAAGTTTTGTGAAAATCAATTTTGAGAAATGTGAAATAGCTTTGGAAAACTTGATTTCTTTGAATTCAAACTTTGAAATTGAAAATATAACTTAGAAAAATCGAATTTGGAACTTGGGAAATACTTGAAATATCATTGGCAAATCCATATTTTGAGAAAATCGATTTTTGAAATAGACTTAGGAGATTTTGAAGAAATTGATTTCTCTGAATTGAAATTGGAATTTGTAAATGAATGAAATGAATGAATATGGATTTGAAAAACTTGATTTTGAGGAATTGAGGAAATCCTTTTTGTATTTTTGAGAAATGCAGTGCATTTTGAAGTTAGCCTAAGAGTGTAGGCTGAATGTGGCTAATACGAAGATTACAAATCTAGGTATCATTCATATTCTGACTATGGCCATAAATACAAATTCCACCAAGTTTGTCAACTCCATAAGAGCTTGTGCACATGCCATTCGTGTAGACCATAGTGAATTGGTAAAAATATGCAAGAATTGGCATACATAGCAGTTATATATCACAGTTTAAAACTATATGCAATGCATCATATTCTATGCAGGAATTGAAATTCTTATTCCAAAATTAATTACAATTTACATCACTAATCAAATTTAAATACAGGAAATAAAGGAAAATAAAGTCTTCAATGTTCCTGCAAAACTAGAAAACTGGTAAGTGAAGATATGTTGGCTTTTCTAGGTTTATCCAGCAATATCTGGAAATTGCTGGATTTTGCTAGATATAAGCCATGATTCCCTGATATAAACTTAATGAAATATAAAATAAAATTGAAAAAATAATGGAAATAAGATTTGAAAATTCGAAATTGGGGTCAAAATGACCAAAATACCCCTGATAGCAAGACTATGGCCTTGAAATCAGGGTTTTTAGAAAGATATTTTGTAAAATACAACTTTTAAAATACAAATAATGATAAATTAACTCAAATATGATATGACATGATTAAAAATATGAAAATTAAGGTTAGGGATTTCAAAATTGAGGTCAAATGACCAAATTACCCCTATTAGCAAGACTATGGCCTTGAAATCAGGGTTTTCTGAAATAGATTTTGATAAAAATTTGAGATTTATGATTGAAATAAGCATAAAATCAAACATGAAACATCCTAATATGATTCTAAACATGAAAAAACCCTAAAACTGCACACTTATGCACAAAAATCAAGAAATATCACCAAAATTGTGATTTTATCAGAGTTTTTTTATCTTTCAGGTATCCTGTTTTGCAATTTTATTAATTCAGACATCAAATGAATTCTAAATTTTATAAAAATTGACACAGACACTTATTATAACCCTAAAATCAGATTGAAATTGCAAAAATAACTTTTTGACATTATTTTAATCCAAAAAATGCATTAACAACCTAAAATAAGCTATTTTTAACCTAGGCCACATACCAGTTTCAAAGTTAGACCCGAATAAGGGGTCAATCTTCCATGAAAACTTCTGAATTTTTACAGAGATAAACTAGGAAGAAAAACAGACATTTATCAATTTACAGATTGGAAAATCATCTCCGGTTAGGGAGAAACCCTTCCGGCAATCTGAACTAAAATCTAATAAACCTAACAGGGGTTAAAACAGCTACTTCAGATTGAAAATACAGACATAAATAGCAACCTTAATAAAAAATTTCTAAAATTTTATAAGTGAACAGCAGACAAAAAAATAAAAATACTCATTTTTTACAGATCATGAATTGGATCTGTGGTTTGGGATCTATGAACAACACAAGTCTGATTAGGGTTTTGGTAAACCCTAACGAGTTTTAAATTTAAAATCACACTTTCTGTCAAAGGAAAAATACTAAACAGATATCTAAAAATCTCAAAATTTCACAATAGACAGATCTAATCAATATGAATCCATGGCATTTTACATATCTCAAATCGGATATAGGATAAGAAAAATATCATAACAGAAAGTTACCCTTTTGATTTTAACAACGATTTTAAAGTTTTAAAACTCGATTTAATGTCTGATTTTTCTGACAGGGTTCCCGAATTCCAAAATCTCTGATTTTTTTACAGTAGTTCATTTACACATCCATGTATCATATATAAAAAAATCAAACATTAACAGTAAATATTTCAATCCAAAACAGCATGCTCTTTTCTGTTCTAAACTAAAAACACAGAAATCTAAGAAATTTGAGAAATCATGCATTAACTAATAAAAAACAATAAGATAAACACTAAAACAGTAAAATAAAAATTATTTCTATGCTGGAAAACGTATAATAAACATGAATAAACAAATAAATAAATAAATATTAGGGAATCAATGGCTGGAATTTGATGTTACCTTTAAAAGCATGGATTTAACCCATTAAAAGGGTAAATCACATGTTTCATTGGTTAATAATGTAAAGACCCATGTTAAAATTGATTCTAATGGATTAGAATCCCTGTAAATACCATGAAACAGAGTTAGATCACTTTCTTGAACCTCTCTTGAGGTTCTTGGACTTGAATCCATGGTTTAATCCTTGAACACAAGAGTTTCCATGGTGAAATCTATTGAAAAATCATAAAAAACTAATAAAATAATAAAATAATATTAAATAACTCACCTTGGGGCTGCAGCTGCAATGGAGGAAGGTGGAGGTGCTGGAGAGGAGAGAGAACCCATGAAAATTTGAGAGAGAAAAGACCCCCCTTTGACCATCTTTAGGTCCCCTATTTATAGATTTTTTTTTTTTTCGATTTGTTTAGGAAGAGTTTTGATTTTTTTGGACTCTTTTTAATTGTTTTTGATAAACCACATGGGGAGGACGGGTTTTTTTGGAGAATTCTAACCTAAATGGACTCTAATTAATCCCTAATTAACACCTAGTTAAACCTTCGAAAGTCCAAATGTGGCACCACCTAGTATGGACCCACATTTGGTTTTTAAAACTTGAATTTAAAACCTTTAAAAACCAATGGTTTAAAACTTAAATAAAATAGATTTTTAAAATTGATTTTGACTCTTGACCTTCCTAATTAAGCCCCTAACTAACCTAAGACTACTAATTAGTCCTCTAACTGACCTAAAAACCCCAAATGTGGCGCCATTTGGGTTTTTCAAAAACCTAATTTTTTTAAAACTTTAAAATCAAAGTTAGAAACTAGAGTGAAGATAGGGGTTTTTAAAATTAAATTTTGACTCACCTAGACATCTAACCTAAGTAGGACCTAGTCTAACCCTGACTTTTACAAATGTGGCGCCACCTTGAGTGGGCCCCACTTGAATTTTCAAAAACAATTTTAAAGCTTGAAATTGAGAGAATTTTCAAAAGAGATTCAAAAGTAGACTTGAAATTAAAAGTTTTGAAATGGCATAGAGTTCCAACTGGATCAGAACTCCTCTGGATATGGCGCTAACTGAGTGGACCCCACATCAGAGTTTTGAAAATTTGAAATAAATACTGAAAATGGCTTTGAAAAGGGGTTAAAATCAATAGTTGAAATTCAAAGTTTTGAAAGTAGAGTCTCAAGCGAACTGGAACTCCGGGTTAGAGTCCTAGATTTTTAGGACTCTGCGATTTTGGTTCTTAAAAGCCAAATAAAGGAATTTTTAAAAAGATTTCATCGAAAATTGTGAAATAAATTAAAAAAACACAGTCAGGGTTAGACTCCTAACTCGACCGAACTCTGAAATAGAGTCCTAAACTAACTGGACTTTGTAAAATGACCTAAGTTTTGAAAACAGATGGAAAAGATTGAAAAGGGAAGTGAAACAGACTTCAGAATAGACTCCTAACTGGATTAGGACTCTGGGACAGAGTCCTAATCAGACTGAAACTCTAGAATTTTGAGAAATTTGACAAATAAAGGAATCTAGAAGCGACACCACTTAAATGGGTCTCATCTGAGAATTGAAATCAATTAAAATTTGAATTTAAAATGAATCCAGATTGTTTTCTGAGAAAATATTTTGAAATATAAAGTCCTGGGGTTGGAAAATGACAGAATATTGAATAAAAACCCAGGTTTTGAAATTGGTTTTTGAAAGAAAGGTTTTAAAAATAGAATCTGGATTAAATGTTTTAAAAACAAGAGTGATGGATCTCAATAATGAGATGTAATGACATGCAATGCTATGCAATGCAATGAAATGGTATGCCGAATGCATGCAATGATATGCAATGACACATGAAATGTAAGTACTGGATGTGGGTGAAAATTTGGGGTGTTTACTGATGCCCCTCTTTGCTGCTAAGCCGGTTGAAAGCCGAGCTTAGTGGCAAAGAAAACACACCAAATTTGGATTATAATAAAAAATGCCCCAGTTAGAAGGATATGACTGGTTATGAAGAAATTAGCCTTGATAAAAATGGTAGATATGAAATGGAGAATAAAGAGGAAAGAATTTACTTCAAAAGAGGTGAGATTCAGGTTTTGCCCTTAACCTGGATGGGACGGGAAATACCTCGTGTAGAAACGAAGCACAGGTTTGACCCTTAACCTGACCGGGCGACGAAATACCTCATCAGAATGAGGCTCAAGTTTAACCCTTAACCTGCTTGGGAAATGAAATACCTCCTCAGAGGAAGCTCAGGTTTGTACCCTTATCCTGATTGGGCGGAAAATGAAATACCTCATCAAAGGAGGCTCAGGTTTATACCCTTGACCTAATTGGGCAGAAAATGAAATACCTCATCAAAGAAGGCTCAGGTTTATACCCTTGACCTGATTGGGCAGAAAATGAAATACCTCATCAAAAGAGGCTCAGGTTTATACCCTTGACCTGATTGGGCAGAAAATGAAATTCCTCATCAAAGGAGGCTCAGGTTTATACCCTTAACCTGATTGGGCGGAAAATAAAATACCTCATCAAATGAGGCCCAGGTTTATACCCCTAACCTGATCGGGCAAAAATGGAATACCTCATCAAAGGAGGCTCAGGTTTGTACCCTTGACCTGATTGGGCGAAAAACGAAATACCTCATCAAATGAGGCTCAGGTTTGTACCCTTAACATGATCGGGCAAAAATGGAATACCTCATCAAAGGAGGCTCAGGTTTGTACCCTTATCCTGATTGGGCAGAAAATAGAATACCTCATCAAAGGAGGCTCAGGTTTGTACCCTTATCCTGATTGGGCGGAATTGAACAGAATCCTCGAAAGAAGACCGTGATGGAACCTTTGAATTTTACACAATAAATCTGACAGGGGTTTCGCAAAAGGATGGCATTGAGGTCCCTAAAGTTCAAAAAGGGATTTGATTTTGGGCGCCTCATTGCTGAGACTAAGTAACTTTTGAAATTGCCTTTTGCTGGAATTGGTGGCTTAACATCAAGCCGAAATTAGACTGTCTATGGTGGGACAGTGGGGACACAGGGAAGTGTGCGAATCTGAGAGCCCATGCGCTCAAATTATACCAAAGAAGGGAAGGACTCTTGAAAACTCCCGTTATCAAGTCCTAAAAGGGATGGTGTCAGGATGCGCCAACGATGAACCTCAAGCTCTCGATTCATGCCAGGATAGCTAGAAAATATTGTCAAAATGTTGAAAATTTGTTGTTGATTTAAAATGATTGAAAGTGATGCACATTGTTTTGAAAATATTCCTTCTTATCTACCGAAAGTATTACCTCTGACTGGGCTTAACTCCGTAGAATCAAGATTCGAATTCAAATTACTTGCGATTGGCTTTCTTTCAAAGAAGCTATCAATTTCCTTGATATGAACAGAAAAGAAAGTATTCTTGATATTGTGAAAATCATTGGTGAAAGAATATTGATAAAAGAATTTCACAAAATTAAAGAAGATTCTTGATAGATTCGGCAGTCTGATATCCTGGGATTCTTTTCTCATGACGATCTTTCTGCACTCTCTTTTTGACAGAATTGGAGCTCTCTTGGATTTTTTTTTTCGGGAATTACATCATCCTTTATTTTGGAGATGTTTTGACTTTTCTCTCTTTTTTTTGGGAAGGGTACGTCACAAACTCCTTCATCTCAGAGATGTTCCGATCCTTCTTTTCTCTCAGAGATTATCTTGATAGTTATTAGCTCTTTGGTTGGAAGTCTCTTGATGATAGCGGTAATTAAATATCCTTTAGGGTTTGTCGGTAGGCTCATCACACTCGCCTTCATCTCGACGGTGATCTGAACTTTCCCTGGAAGGATCCATCACAAACTCCGTCATCTTGGAGATGATTCAAATCTTCTTTGGCCCCGAGGGTCGACTCGCTTAATTCGCCTTCATCTTGACGACAATTGAGAGATCCCTTTTACAGATATTTAATTGCAGCTTAGGTGTTTGAGGAGATATGGAGATTGAGTGGATTTTTCTGTATCACCCAGGATATTTCGACTGCTTCATTTTTCAAGAATGATCTTTAAGAGTGTGTCATTGACTGCGATCAATATTAATCACTCATGGCTTTGCAACAACATTGAATTTTCTTTGCTGGCCATATCGGGGATTTATTCTTCATCCTTTTGGTTGGCCAATAGAAAGATTTTGAATTTTGAATCCTTCTTCGTGAAAGCTCTGTCCTTTCAGAAGTAATGCTGAAGGTATTTTGAAGTAATGTTTTTGTGCAATAAAGATTTTGAAATCAACAAATATTCGACGACGAATTGGCAAAATTTTCTTGAAATCCTTTGTGAAAGCGCAACACATCCATGACTAAACTGAATCCTGAAAAGTCTTAGTAAGAGATCAACTCGAAGGTTAGGTTTGGTTTTGATTTACCAGCTTGAAAGCAGGATTTGTTGACCGTCCAGCTCGAAAGCAGGATTCGTTTTGACCTACCAGCTCGAAAGTAGGATTTGTTGCCTGACTAGCTCGAAAGCAGGATTTGTTGACCGACCAGCTCGAAAGCAGGATTTGTTGACCGACCAGCTCGAAAGCAGGATTTGTTTTGACTGACCAGCTCGAAAGCAGGATTTGTTTTGACTTACCAGCTCGAAAGCAGGATTTGTTGACCGACCAGCTCGAAAGCAGGATTTAATTTGACCGACCAGCTCGAAAGCAGGATTTGTTTATTTGGAAATGATTGACATTAATGAAGTTGTAACCCGAAGGCTTGAAAAGTGATAGGTATTGATAAAGTTGTAAACCGAAGGTAGGAGCATGACTGATGTTGGTAAGATTGTAACCCGAAGGCTTGAATTGAGAATCTGATAGAGTGGGCGGCTCAGAGGCCTGATTGATCAAATTGGATGATCCGAAGGTCAAGATTTGAGAATTACATGACCCGAAGGTCAAAATTGGGAGTCGAACGACACAAGGGATTGAAATGGGAAATCAAAGGTTGAGATTGAAAAATTGAATAACCCGAAGGTCGAAGTTGAGGATTTGAATGACCCGAAGGTCGAAATTAGAATTTGAGTGACCCGAAGGTTGAAATAGAGAATTGGAAATTGGAAATTAGAAATTGGAAATTAGAAATTGGAAGTTTAAAAATTGGAGATTTAAAAATTGGAAATTTAAAAATTGAAAATTGGAAATTGGAAGTTGGAAGCTTAAAAATTGGAAATTGGAGATTAGAAATTGGAAGCTTAAAAATTGGAAATTGGAGATTTAAAAATTGGAAATTTAAAAATTGGAAATTGGAAATTGGAAGTTTAAAAATTGGAAATTGGATGACCTGGAGGTCAAAATTGTGAATTGGTTTACTGGGAACGACATGGGTTCTGTAGGGATTCAGCCTAGGAACGACATTGGTTCATTTGGAACGACATGGGTTCTGTAGGGATTCAGCCTAAAAACGATCAATTCCATAGGGATTTAACCTAGGGACTATAGTTTAAGAAGGAAGGATTCAACTTGTGAGCTTTGAATGGACCAGGTGTTAAACTGGGCTTTTGAGGGAAGATTCGAATTGGAATTCAAGTCTTTAAGGAAAAACTAGATGAATTGGATTTTGAAAGAGGGTTTGGGTCAGAACTCGGATCTTCTAGACCAATTTAAAAGGAAAAGAAAACTCGGATCAGAACCCGAATCTTCGAAGGAAAACTAAATCCATTGTGGAAGGAAAAGAAATTCGAGTCGGAACTCGAATCCTGAAGGAAAGGTAGATCAATTTGGAAGGAAAAGAAATTCGAGTCGGAACTCGAATTTCGGAGGAAAACTAGATTAACTAAAAGGAAAGAAGATCCGAGTCGGAACTCGAATCCTGAAGGAGAACTAGACCGGTTGGAAGGAAAGGAAATTCGAGTCGGAACTCGAATCCCGGAGGAAAACTAGATCAACTAGAAGGAAAGAAGATTCAAGTCGGAACTCAAATCCTGAAGGAAAACTAAACCAGTTAGAAGGAAAGGAAATTCGAGTCGGAACTCGGATCCCGGAGGAAAACTAGATCAACTAGAAGGAAAGAAGATTCGAGTCAGAACTCAAATCCCGAGGGAAAACTAGATCAACTAGAAGGAAAGCAGATTCGAGTCGAAACTCAAATCCCGAAGGAAAACTAGATCAACTAGAAGCAAAGCAGATTCGAGTCGGAACTCAAATCCTGAAAGAAAACTAGATCAATGTGGATACTGAATCTTAAAGTGTACCAGTGCGAACACCGGATTTTGAAAATGTACCAATACCCGCATTATGTTTTAAAAAATTACCAGTATGAATACTGGGTTTTGAAAGATTACCAGCACGAGCACTGAATTTTGGAAGATTACCAGTACGAGCACTGGATTTTAAAAAGATTGTCAGTACGATCACTGGATTTTGAAAGATTACCAGTGTGAGCACTGAATTTTGAAAAATTACCAGTGCGAGCACTGGATTTTAGAAAGATTGACGATGGCTCGGACGACTTGCCGGGGTCTCAGGATTTTATCCCTTATCCTGAATGGGAATTTTGATGCGAATACAAATTGATGCAGATGAATGCAGGTGAATGCAAATGAATGCATGCAAATGCAAATGAATGTAAATGGGTGCACATGTGTGCAAAATGAGAGATTTGTTTGATCCTGCCTCCATACAGGGTATTTGTAGATAAAATCAAAAATTAAAAATGCCCCAGTGTAACTGGGAAAAGAGAATATTGATCATTATTTGAAGAAAATTTTGAAGGAATTATAAAGAATAGGACATGATTTAAGTATAGAATTTTTTTAAATGTCGGGCATTGATAGGATCTGGTAATTCCACTCCATCGTCATTGATGAGCCGATAGGAGTTACGAGGTAATGCCTCTTTGACAACATAGGGACCTTCCCAATTGGGTGACCACTTGCCACCCGGACGGTGTTTGAGATAAGCTGTTGACCTAAGCACTAGATCATTGACTCGAAATTTTCTCTCAATGACAGATTTTGCATATTGTCTGGCTATCCTTTGACGATACGATTGAGCGTGCTCTGCTGCTCTGAGCCTTTTCTCATCTAGCAAATCAAGTTGTACTAGCCGTTGTTGCTGATATTGATCAAGAGGTAATTCTAGAAGTGATGCAAATTTCAGAGCAGGTTTCTGAACATGTAGAGGCAGTACTACTTCAGTTCCGTAGACAAGTTCTGACGGAGTAGCATTAGTTGGAGTTCGAATGGTGGTTCTATACGCCCCCAACGCATCATGAATCTTTTTATGCCAGTCACGGTCTGTTTCCAAAGTTCGCTCCAGGATTCGAATCAGAATCTTATTGGTGGCCTCTGCTTGACCATTCCCTTGAGGATAATAAGGAGCGGAAAAATGATGATGGATTCTGAACTTTGAGCAGAATGTCCTCATTCTCTCATTTTTGAAATGACTACCATTATCTGAAACAATATCATGCGGTATGCCGAAACGACATAGGATATTCTTGTGGATGAATGAGACCACATGTCGGCCTTCTACTGTGCGTAGAGTGACTGCTTCTACCCATTTAGTAAAATATTCTGTTGCGGCAAGAAAGTATTTGTGGTCATTTGAAGCGGACGGAGTAATGGGGCCTACGATATCAAAAGCCCACATGGAAAATGGCCATGGTGAGACGACAGATTGCAAGTATGTCGCTGGCGCATGAATAGAAGGTGCATGCATCTGGCATTGAACACACTTCTTCACAAAACGATAGCAATCTTGTTGCATGCTCCTCCAGTAATATCCTGCTCGGATGATTTGTTTGACAAGAGTTTGGTGGCCAACATGACCACCGCAAATGCCTTCATGTGCTTCCTGCACAACTTCTTTGGCTTCTTCTTCGTCCAAACATCTGGAATATTCAGAACTAAACCCACGACGATAGAGGACATCGGCAAGAACAAAATATCGAACAGACATGCGCTGAATTGCTCGTTGCTCTTTCTTTGAGAATTCTGGAGAAAATTCGCCAGTTTTAATGAAATTCTTGATGTCATGATACCAGGGCTTCTTTTTTTGCTTAGCCTGGTTTATCTGCTCTACTGGGACGAAAGCAGGTTGATCAAGTCTACCAATTTCAAAGGAACGACAAGATTCTTTGCTCTTGAAAGACATGATGGATCCCAGATTGGCTAAACTGTCTGAAACTTTATTGAAGTCTCTCTTGATATGGAAAAGTTGGAATTCTTCGAATTTGTCGGCAAGAGCTGAGACGATTTTCTGATAAGGGAGTAATTTCTGATCCTTCACTTGCCATTCGGCTAGGACTTGATTTACGACGAGCAAAGAATCGCCATAAGCATGCACTCTTTTGACATTAAAGTCCTGTAGAATTTTCAGACCTTGTATCAAAGCTTCATACTCGACCATATTGTGAGTGCACTGAAAATCCAGTTTGAGAGAAAAAAGGATCATCTTTTTCTCTGGTGTGATTAGCAGAATCCCAATTCCTATGCCTGCCATATTCTTGGAACCATCGAAGAATAAATTCCAAATTGGGGATTGTTGAATATTGCAGATTCGCTCATCGGGGAAATCGTCTTCGGCTTTAACATCCTCTGCCAGAGGAAAATCTGCCAATTGATCTGCAACTGCTTGGCCTTTGATAGATTGTTGGGAGACATACTCCAGATCATACTGCATTAACAGAACTTGCCATTTGGCAATCCGTCCACTGAGGAATGGTTGTTCTAGAATATACTTGAGAGGATTTAATTTGGATAGGATCTTGACTTCAGATGCCAGCAGATAGTGTCTCAATTTCTGACACATCCAAACCAGAGCTAGACACGTCTTCTCTATCTGAGAGTATTTCTTCTCGTAGTCAATAAAGGTCTTGCTCACATAGTAAATGGCATGCTCTATCAAACTGCCTTCTTCGTATTGCGCCAAGAATCCGCCGCAAGCAACTTGATTAACTGAAATATATAGCAATAGGGGCTTCCCCAATTCTGGTGGTTTTAAAATAGGAGGGTTGAGCAAGTACTTCTTTATGCGTTCGAACGATTGCTGACACTCTGGTCCCCATTCGAACTTCACTCCTTTTCTGAGCAAATGATTGAACGACTCACATCTCATGGCCAAATTAGAAATAAATCGCCGAATTGATTGCATGCGTCCCTGAAGGCTACACAATTCTTTGAGATTAGTCGGGGGCGGCATGTCAATGATAGCCTTGGCCTTAGCGGGATCCATCTCTATCCCCTTTTTGTTGACCAAGAAGCCTAGCAACTTGCCAGATTCGACTCCAAAAACACATTTTTGTGGATTGAGTCTTAGCTTGTAAAGAATGAGCCGCTTGAAAACTTGATAGAGAGCTTCAATGTGATCTTCCTCTTCTTTGGATTTCACCAGAATATCATCGACATATGCATCCATGATTTTGTGCATCTGATCATGGAAAATGACGGCCATAGCACGCTGATAAGTGGCTCCAGCATTCTTAAGCCCAAAAGGCATAACCGTATAACAGAAGGTGCCCCATGGCGTGGTGAAGGATGTTTTGGATTGGTCACGAGCGGCCAACTTGATCTGATTATATTCGGAGTATCCGTCCATAAAGGAAAACATAGCATGCCCTGCCGTGCTATCAACAAGGAGATCAATATTTGGGAGCGGATAATCATCTTTTGGAGTGGCTTTATTGAGATCACGGAAGTCGATACAGATTCGAACTTTACCATTCTTCTTGGGAGCTGCTACGATATTTGCCAGCCAGTCCGGATAATCAATTGCTCGAATGAATCCTGCTTTAAGCAGATCCTCAAGTCCTTCCTTGACCTGTTGCTTGATTCGAGGATCCATTTTTCTTAACTTCTGCTTAATTGGTTTCGCATCAGGCTTCAGAACGAGGCGATGTTCCACCAATTTAGGATCTAAACCTGGCATATCCTCATAAGTCCATGCGAATACTTCTTCATGCTGCTTGAGAAAATTAATGAGCCTTTCTTTCTCTCCCGGACTCAAACCGCTGCCAATCTTGAGAATTCTAGGATCATCTTCTGATCCAATATTGATGTCCTCAGTCGGATCCTGAACTAAGGATGATGGCTCATCTTGTTTCTGAACTGATGCAAATTCTGGTAATTCTTGAAGAACTGAATCGAACTCTGTGGATTCTTCTGACTGCTTTGTAGTCTGTCTGCATTCTGTTCTTATTTTGACCTGATGAATTACTGCTGACTTTGAACAGGTATTTGGATTAAGGACGAGTTCTTGATAGATCGGGAAGACATTCTGAAAATTGAAGAGTAAATTGATCCAAGGAAATCGCCCATCATAAAACAGATTGCTTTTATTGAGAAGATAATTGTAAAAACAAGAGATCAAAGTAATGACAATTTTGCAAAGATTTGATAATGAGAAGTAAAGAGACAAATGGCATCTAGATAGATAAAGAAAACTTGCAACTTTATTGAAAGATAGAATTGATCACAATGACAGTGATGAAAATGAAATGGGGTATCATCCCAACAAAAGAATAGAAATGAAAAGACAAGCAGATTCTTTTAATGTGTCCCCTTGATGAAAATAGTGCCCTTCTGGGATCTTCTGCCAGTGAAACCCGATCCGGCTCCCTTAGGGTAGAATTGATGATTAGGCTTTTGAAAGAAATTTTGATTAGAGGAAAATATTGATTGAGAATTTTGGTAGACAATTGAAAGAATTATCCCATTACTAGGGATTGAGTTGTCGCTGGGATTACGACAATTGCGCTGCTATTCTTTGTAAAATAAACAACTGAAAATATGCCTTGTTACCTAGGCGAGGTCGTCAAACTAAGGTGAAATGAAAATTAAAGGAATTTTATTAAAAATATGATTTTAATAATACACTTGACAGAGGGGAGGGGGACAGACAATTTTCCACCACTCCTGATAATCAGAGGACACTCGAGGACCAGGAAAAATAGTAAGAGTAACAAAGGAATCCCAGCCATGTCTGGCAGAATGGTATGCTCCGGACCACTGATCTGATGTGAGATCGAACTCTGGCAGGACCCCTGATAGTGGACGAATCTCTACCCGCTTTTGTCTCTGAGAGAACTGCCTGACACACCGCTCTGGATGGTAGTATGCGCATAAGAAGGGACCAAGTAGCCTGAACCGCTTGTCGTACGCATAGGTATATCTGGGAAGTGACTCCTGACGATCAAAGTAGTCCCATACGACTTCTTCCTTCTGAAGGTTATCGATCAAGAATCGGTATCGAGCAACTGGAAGAAGCTTTTCACCATTGTATCTGAATGAGCTAGCTCGGGCTGGCACATGCCAGAGGAACCAAGATTGTAATGCGTAGGTGCACCCTTCGACTAGAATCGATTCTCCAAGTGTGAAGCGGGTCAACCCTCGGTATAGAAAAGCAAGTGCGGCCATGGCAATGGAGAGGTGGCTGGTCTGTCGACTTCCCCACCTTCGCAGAAGTTGGACTATCCTGATATCTATGTAATTCCGTCCATCGAGAAAGTCCCACTGCGAACACCAGTTCTAACCCACAATCGTCCAAGTGGTCCGGAAACATACGAGAGAAGTTCTTGAACCATGAATAATATCACCGGGGAAAGAAGGATCCGGTGCTGAGGACTCGATGTTCTGGAAGACCTTGTCGCACCTCATAGAAGATGTGACCCTCAGGAAAGACTGAATCGAGTTGACTGGATGCCATCAGACTGAAAAACATGGAAAAAATTGGGATAAGACTTGGGAAAATACAGGAATTTTGAAAGAGAATTGCAGGCAGGATAAAATGAAGCAGAAATTCGAGATCCAGAAGAAAGTGAGGATGGAAAATCACCTAGAGTTTTGAAGGAAATTAAGGGAAATTTGGAAAATCGTCAAGGGTTTGATGAAATATGAAGAAATGCTTCATAAAATGAAATCGTCCAAGATTTAAAACATGGACAGTATATGGAAATTGATTGGGGATTTCTGAAAAATCGTTCAGTTATTTAGAAAATTAGGAAAATATGGGAAATAAAAAGAAATGACTACAACACATCCTGCACAAACAAGTATGCACATACAGCATTCCCTAAAAGCTGACTCTAGATGCATAATTTTTTTGAAATAGCTGTGGGACCTTAATCCTAACTCTAAGGTTCAGATCAACTGTGTCCAACCATGCTATGCCGATATACTCAAGCCAAGGCTCGATGTACGTGGCATAAAATCAATTCCTCCGGTTCTAGGTTCAAGTTTTCCAACATCCTTGAGCACCTACCGATATACCTCGGACTATGGCCCTTAGGTACGTGGTAGGGGGGTGTTAACCCAAATAGGTGGCCCAGTTGTGAGACTCTGTCCCGAACTATGGTTCTGGAAGAGAGCCCAGCAACGTGAAGACCGGGACAATATAGGTGGGGTGTTTTTTGAAAAATATGAGCACATGCAAGCAAATAGAAGGCTCTAAGTCCTAAAGAGATAGCTTTTTGAAAAATTTGAAGAAGCAAGCATTGTTTTCATACTATTCCTAGATTAAGGAGTGTTGTATTAGACCTAAGTCTATGTGAGCATGAATAATTCTCCTCAATATGGTCCTACCAAACCATACTTAGTCTACATGGAGTCCATGTCAGCTGGGTTCAAGTCTAGGCTCCTAGGTTCACATGATATTATAAAGTAAAAGCTGACATTCCATGGAACACAATTTTGACAATTTGAATTAAGCAAAGCATTAGATTGATCAGGCGTAGACAGGTCCCATCTCGGTCGCCAAACCTGTTATCATCGCAAAATTTTTAATTTTGCGAGTCAAACTGACCTTTGAAAAAGATTTTGAAAATAACTCGCCTCCGTTTTAAAATGCGGGAAAATTCCGAAGAATGGGACTCGCCTGTCGGTACGAGGTTCAACCGTTCCTGGCGCCTTTACCAGGGGTAATTGAACCAAGGATCAATTGTATGCTTAGCTTTGCTCAACTTGTCTAAATCATGTTCTATTTCCTAAATGCACAAAGAATCAGGCATGTGCTATGGATTTCTGAAAATGCATATTTGAAAACATGATGTTTGATTTGAATATTGGAAATATTTGGAGAATTCTTGGAAATTCTTGAAAATTCTTGGAAATTTTTGGAAAAGATGACACTTGGAAAATCGTGAATCATTGTGAAAGAATATTTCTGAAGAAAGTGAAAATCGACTTTTGAAGAAATCTTGAAGTTTTGTGAAAATCGATTTTGAGAAATGTGAAATAGCTTTGGAAAACTTGATTTCAAACTTTGAAATTGAAAATATAACTTAGAAAAATCGAATTTGGAACTTGGGAAATACTTGAAATATCATTGGCAAATCCATATTTTGAGAAAATCGATTTTTGAAAGACTTAGGAGATTTTGAAGAAATTGATTTCTCTGAATTGAAATTGGAAATTGTAAATGAATGAAATGAATGAATATGGATTTGAAAGACTTGATTTTGAGGAATTGAGGAAATCCTTTTTGTATTTTTGAGAAATGCAGTGCATTTTGAAGTTAGCCTAAGAGTGTAGGCTAAATGTGGCTAATACGAAGATTACAAATCTAGGTATCATTCGTATTCTGACTATGGCCATAAATACAAATTCCACCAAGTTTGTCAACTCCATAAGAGCTTGTGCACATGCCATTCATTTAGACCATAGTGAATTGGTAAAAATATGCATGAATTGGCATACATAGCAGTTATATATCAAAGTTTAAAACTATATGCAATGCATCCTATTCTATGCAGGAATTGAAATTCTTATTCCAAAATTAATTACAATTTACATCACTAATCAAATTTAAATACAGGAAATAAAGGAAAATAAAGTATTCAATGTTCCTGCAAAACTAGAAAACTGGTTAGTGAAGATATGTTGGCTTTTCTAGGTTTATCCAGCAATATCTGGAAATTGCTGGATTTTGCTAGATATAAGCCATTTTTCATGATTCCTTGATATAAACTTAATGAAATATAAAATAAAATTGAATAAATAATGGAAATAATATTTAAAAATTCGAAATTGGGGTCAAAATGACCAAAATACCCCTGATAGCAAGACTATGGCCTTGAAATTAGTGTTTTTAGAAAGATATTTTGTAAAATACAACTTTTGAAATACAAATAATGATAAATTAACTCAAATATGATATGACATGATTAAAAATGTGAAAATTAAGGTTAGGGATTTCGAAATTGAGGTCAAATGACCAAATTACCCCTGATAGCAAGACTATGGCCTTGAAATCAGGGTTTTCTGAAATAGATTTTGATAAAAATTTAAGATTTATGATTGAAATAAGCATAAAATCAAACATGAAACATCCTAATATGATTCTAAACATGAAAAAACCCTAAAAATGCACACTTATGCACGAAAATCAAGAAATATCACCAAAATTGTGATTTTATCAGTGTTTTTTGATCTTTCAGGTATCCTGTTTTGCAATTTTATTAATTCAGACATCAAATGAATTCTAAATTTTATAAAAATTGGCACAGACACTTATTATAACCCTAAAATCAGATTGAAATTGCAAAAATAACTTTTTGACATTATTTTAATCCGAAAATTGCATTAACAACCTAAAATAAGCTATTTTTAACCTAGGCCACATACCAGTTTCAAAGTTAGACCCGAATAAGGGGTCAATTTTCCATGAAAACTTCTGAATTTTTACAGAGATAAACTAAGAAGAAAAACAGACATTTATCAATTTACAGATCGGAAAAATCATCTCCGGTTAGGGAGAAACCCTTCCGACAATCGGAACTAAAATCTAATAAACCTAACAGGGGTTAAAACAGCTACTTTATATTGAAAATACAGACATAAATAGCAACCTTAATAAAAAATTTCTAAAATTTTAGAAGTGAACAGCAGACAAAAAAATAAAAATACTCACTTTTTACAGATCATGAATTGGATTTGTGGTTTGGGATCTATGAACAACACAAGTCTGATTAGGGTTTTGGTAAACCCTAACGAGTTTTAAATTTAAAATCACACTTTCTGTCAGAGGAAAAATACTAAACAGATATCTAAAAATCTCAAAATTTCACAGTAGACAGATCTAATCAATATGAATCCATGGCATTTTACATATCTTAAATCGGATATAAGATGAGAAAAATATCATAACAGCAAGTTACCCTTTTGATTTTAACAACGATTTTAAAGTTTTAAAACTTGATTTGATGTCTGATTTTTCTGACAGAGTTCTCGAATTCCAAAATCTCTGATTTTTTTACAGTAGTTCACTTACACATCCATGTATCACATATAAAAAAATCAGACATTAACAGTAAATATTTCAATCCAAAACAGCATGCTCTTTTCTGTTCTAAACTAAAAACACAGAAATCTAAGAAATTTGAGAAATCATGCATTAACTAATGAAAAACAATAAAATAAACACTAAAACAGTAAAATAAAAATTATTTCTATGCTGGAAAACGTATAATAAACATGAATAAACAAATAAATAAATAAATATTAGGGAATCAATGGCTGGAATTTGATGTTACCTTTAAAAGCATGGATTTAACCCATTAAAAGGGTAAATCACATGTTTCATTGGTTAATAATGTAAAGACCCATGTTAAAATTGATTCTAATGGATTAGAATCCCTGTAAATACCATGAAATAGAGTTAGATCACTTTCTTGAACCTCTCTTGAGGTTCTTGGACTTGAATCCATGGTTTAATCCATGAACACAAGAGTTTCCATGGTGAAATCTATTGAAAAATCATAAAAAACTAATAAAATAATAAAATAATATTAAATAACTCACCTTGGGGCTGCAGCTGCAATGGAGGAAGGTGGAGGTGCTGGAGAGGAGAGAGAACCCATGAAAATTTGAGAGAGAAAAGACCCCCTTTAGGTCCCCTATTTATAGAATTTTTTTTTTTTTTGGATTTGTTTAGGAAGAGTTTTGATTTTTTTGGACTCTTTTTAATTGTTTTTGATAAACCACATGGGGAGGACGGTTTTTTTTGGAGAATTCTAACCTAAATGGACTCTAATCAATCCCTAATTAACACCTAGTTAAACCTTCGAAAGTCCAAATGTGGCACCACCTAGTATGGACCCACATTTGGTTTTTAAAACTTGAATTTAAAACCTTTAAAAACCAATGGTTTAAAACTTAAATAAAATAGATTTTTAAAATTGATTTTGACTCTTGACCTTCCTAATTAAGCCCCTAACTAACCTAAGACTACTAATTAGACCTCTAACTGACCTAAAAACCCCAAATCTGGCGCCATTTGGGTTTTTCAAAAACCTAATTTTTTTAAAACTTTAAAATCAAAGTTAGAAACTAGAGTGAAGATAGGGGTTTTTAAAATTAAATTTTGACTCACCTAGACATCTAACCTAAGTAGGACCTAGTCTAACCCTGACTTTTACAAATGTGGCGCCACCTTGAGTGGGCCCCACTTGAATTTTCAAAAACAATTTTAAAGCTTGAAATTGAGAGAATTTTCAAAAGAGATTCAAAAGTAGACTTGAAATTTAAAGTTTTGAAATGGCATAGAGTTCCAACTGGGTCAGAACTCCTCTGGATATGGCGCCAACTGAGTGGACCCCACATCAGAGTTTTGAAAATTTGAAATAAATACTTAAAATGGCTTTGAAAAGGGGTTAAAATCAATAGTTGAAATTCAAAGTTTTGAAAGTAGAGTCTCAAGCGAACTGGAACTCTGGGTTAGAGTCCTAGATTTTTAAGACTCTGCGATTTTGGTTTTTAAAAGCCAAATAAAGAAATTTTTGAAAAGATTTCATCGAAAATGGTGAAATAAATTAAAAAAACACAGTCAGGGTTAGACTCCTAACTCGACCGAACTCTGAAATAGAGTCCTGAACTAACTTGACTCTGTAAAATGACCTAAGTTTTGAAAACAGATGGAAAAGATTGAAAAGGGAAGTGAAACAGACTTCAGAATAGACTCCTAACTGGATTAGGACTCTGGGACAGAGTCCTAATCGGACTGAAACTCTAGAATTTTGAGAAATTTGACAAATAAAGGAATCCAGAAGCGACACCACTTAAATGGGTCTCATCTGAGAATTGAAATCAATTAAAATTTGAATTTAAAATGAATCCAGATTGTTTTCCGAGAAAATATTTTGAAATATAAAGTCCTGGGGTTGGAAAATAACAGAATATTGAATAAAAACCTAGGTTTTGAAATTGGTTTTTGAAAGAAAGGTTTTAAAAATAGAATCTGGATTAAATGTTTTAAAAACAAGAGTGTTGGATCTCAATAATGAGATGTAATGACATGCAATGCTATACAATGCAATGAAATGGTATGTCGAATGCATGCAATGATATGCAATGACACATGAAATGTAAGTACTGGATGAGGGTGAAAATTTGGGGTGTTTACACAACTCCAAAAGCATTTTCTAAGCATACATCGTGTTTTCCAACTTGCATTTTACAAAATTTCATAGCACATGCCTGAATTCTCTGTGCATTTAGAACAGAACACAATTTCGATGATTTAACTAAGTCAAGCACATTTTTGGTCCTTGGTTCAATTACCCCTGTTAAAGGCGGCAGGAACGGTCGAACCTCGTACCGACAGGTCGAGCCCCATCCCATGGATTTTCCCGCTATTTTAAAAAACGGAGGCGAGTATTTCAAAACCATTTCCAAAATCCGGTCAAGTTTGACTCGCGAAAGCATGTTTTCCTCTTTCTCTCCCGCACGGGAAGGGAAGACGGAAAATTTTCGTGACGATAACAGCTAGCCATGGAAGGCCCAGCCCACCAGCCTGCGCACCAGCCCTTCAAGGGGCGCTACCAACATAAGGAGAGGAAAACACAAAAAAAAGAACAAAAAAAAAAGAAGAAGAAAATTTAGCTTACCTTAATGCCAATGTTGGAAACAGCGTGAAATGGGGAAACCAAGGGTTTCCCTAGTATTTGATGGGTCTCACCCACCCACGAACCCACTGCACCATGCATGCAAGGGGACGGTTTGGGCCCATGCCCCAAACCGAAAGCAAAATAATAATAATAAAAAAATGAAATGAATGGAGGGGGCTCACCTTGCTGTGCAGGGTTGGCTCAGCTGGGAAGGAGTGTAAGACCCGCAGATTTCTGAGTGCTTTATTGTTTGATTTGAGTTGGAATGTATGCTTGTGTGTACTTGTGAGGTGTAGCACGTGATTTAATGAGATTTGACTATGCTTTGTATTTCTGCCTTGTATGCGCGACATGAAAATTGCATAACTATATGGTGCAAGTAAGAAGTGTCTAATCCTGGAAGAATTAGCTTCTGAAAATTTAAGGGTTAATTTATAATATATTTTTATGGTTTGTCCCTGAATTTAAGACTTATACGACGTAAAAACCTCGTCAGTGCATGCGAATTACGAGTTCGGACCCAAGTTTGGACCCGAATCGTGATACGCTTAATTCTCGCAATTGGGTGAGAATTTCCTTATAAGGCTTTATGCATTTCGTAGTAATTGAGGTTATATACGGCACTAAAAGATTTAATAGAATTTATTTAATGTTTTATTTCATTAATTAAGTGTTGTTTTGAAATATATTGAATTGGTGATTTTGGATCTTGGATCCGGGTCACCTAGAGGACCCAAAGCCTTTGGGCACCCCTCTAGAGGGACAATTTTGTCTATGGTTGACCAGCTGGTCAAGGTCTGACCAGCTGGGTGGCACTTTTGAAAAGATTTGCATGAATTTTAAAATATAGGCCACGATTGGCCATTTTCTTCTTTTGAAACTCATGATGAGTCTTGAAACTCATCATGAAGGGCATTTTTCAATAAAGGGGACCATGGGATTGGCGCCCCATGGTGCTTTTGTAATTGTTTCAAAGAGATTTAAATAGCCAAAACCGATTGGCTAGCCTTAGGGGCAGTCATTGTAATTCCTTCAACTTTTAAAGGCTCTTTCAAAACTTTTTAATGGCATATTTGCAAACCTTTTTAGAAACTTCAAATGAGAGACATGCATTGGTTGTGGACTGGCCATGGGGGGGCGTGGAGCACTCCAGCCCTCCATCTAGGATGGATTAATCTCAGCCGTCCATCCCTCCTAACCCTACCTACTTAACCCTTGAAGAGAGAGAAGAGAGCCCTCTCTTGGGCGATTTTCTTGGAGGAGCCTCTCTCTCCTCCCTTACTCTTCTCCTCCTTCTTCTTCTCAAAATCGAGTTTGTGAGTGTGAGTGTGGTGCGGCTCCAGCCGTGAGCACCTCCTTCATCTCCTTCCTCTCTATTGTAAAGCCGCGAAGGTGAGACACCTCCTTCCCTTTTTCCGATTATGGATTTTGTTCGAGCAAAGTTCTAACTTTGCTTGTATTATTGGGCATTTTCGTTCTTGATTTCCTCCTTCCTCGTTTATGTATTTTGCAAATGGGCTGCACCCTATGAGAATGTGGGTTTTCGTTTTTAAGCAAGTCTTTATGCAATTGTTTTCGCCGCCACACCATGAGCGTGGTTGGCTTGAAAGCCTCACGGTTTTTATCTTCCATTTGTTGATTTTTCATGAGGTTACATGCCTTCATTTCCATTTCGGGTCCATGCACCAACTGCTCCCTTTCTTTTCCTGGATTTAACGACTTTGCTTTGCTCGGTTTTGACGCCGTGAACCCTTCATTTTGGGCCCAGCCGAATCGGGTCCAGACTGCTGGACATGTCCAGCAGCTTGTTGACCTTGGAACGACTCCCAGCCAGGGCGTCTTCCCCTCCTTCCTTGTGGTGCGTTTCGAACCGTGGTCAAGCCCACCAAATCGGGTGGGTGTGGGTCGGTCTGGCCCTGGCCTGACATGGTCTGGACCATACACGGTCCAGACCTGTCAAAGGCCTGCTCCTGATTCGTTCAGCTGGGCGCCATGCCCAGCACACCACTCATTTCTGTTCGGGTTGGGGCATAGGCCCTTTTCGCGCCTTTCAGCTTGTGTTTCGGACTTGCTGCGGCAGTTGCAGCATTTGTGCTGTAACCGGGTGCAGGCTGCACCCGTCTCTTTGGCCATTGGCTAAGGCCAGCTTGGGTCTGGACCAGTCGGTCCAGACCTGGTCCACGTTGACGCACCTTCTGCAACCAAACTGCAGCAGGTGGGTCGCCTCCGGGTACTAGCTGCAATGCCAGCACCCTTCTCGTTTTGGTGGTAGCCGGGCCCCAAGTGAGGTCTGGACCAGTCGGTCCAGACCTGGGTCCCTTTCTTGGCTACACCCGGATTGCAGCCCATGCGGCTGCATGTGTGCTTATACAGCGCGGGGTCCAATACCCCCAACGAGTGCCTACGACAAGGGTTTTTCCTATGCCCCGACAGTCCACATTAGTGATTGGCCATGTCTAAGACATTGGGTTTGCGACCGCTCCATAGAACACACACACATGCATGTACATCCTCCTTGTTGCACCTTTGAGCAACTTTAGTGAGCCTTCGGACTGCAGCATAGGCGGCTGCAAGTGCACGCGTGGCACGGGGTCCAATGCCCCAATGAATTCCTTAATGTTGACTCGTTGTGATTTAGGTAAAGTGCGCGATTGCTAGAGGGAGTAGTAAATAAAACATATAGTTGTATGTGCGCTAATACCTGTTAATGTCATCGATATGATCATGTGGATTTAGCCTTTTCACACTTGTGTTTGTTTTGTTATGAAGCACGAAATGCTTACAAATATTTTTGTCTTCAATGCCTTTAAATAACTATGTCTTTTCCCTTGTCCTGCATGGATCAAAGCAACTTGTATATTTACAAGTGTTGACACTTGGTCATGTGGGGTTTCCGATGGTATTGGAGTGTCATGCACTCGAACACACACGCATAGCATAGTAGCATTTGGATGATGAATATGATCGCTAACTCATGTTAGTGAATCTCGTATGATTGTCACCTAAGGAACGTGGGCATAATCGTGCTTGCTATGCCTTGGGGTGCACTATGGATATTGCAGTCGTGTGAGACATATGCAATTTAGCCTATGGATATTGCAGTGGTGCATGACTCGCGCAACCTCGGAACTCCTTGGCGAGTTGTTAGCGAGATGAGTTTGTTGATGGTTGCAATGTGCGGGTTATGAACCTTGGCACTGCTTGTGAGTTAGACCTTATATGGCAAATGCTTCTAACTGTCCCATCATAGCATGCAATGTTGGAATTATCATAGGATGGTTCATTCGCTTATGACACGATGCACATATTTATTCATTTGTACTTTATGTTCTGTGATGCATACCTCACTATTCGATATGAGTTGTGACATGAATAGTCGTAGTTAGTCACTCATGCTTTGACTACTTACACTGATTTATGCTAGTGACAGATCTTCGTATTGTTGCATTAGTACTTTATGTTCTGCGATGCATAACTTGTCATAAATGTTGGTCCATTGCTTAATTATGTTCCTTGATACATGCCATGTTATACCTAGAAATTGTCGATATTGCTCCATGTGTAGTTATCACTGTTCTATACTTGTCCATGCTGCAATTGCTCAAAAACTGTAAGTTAGCATGATATGTTTACCTGGTATAGCTTGCTTTCGATTTCCACATATGGTATATTATGGTCTGGTTTGTCTCACAAGCTCGAAAGAGTACTGACCCCATTTTATGGGGATACAGGTTTACTTAGGCGTGCGATGGAGCTCGGTGTGCTGCAGCGGACCTTGAACCCACACTTCTGAACCTCACCTGTTGTATCCTGGCAGTTTTGGTTTTATAAGGGAATGATTTGTAAATTTATAAAATAATTAATAAAAGTTGTTTCATATACTGTTGTTTCACTCTCGTAGTGGCCGCCGAGGGTTTTTCCGCTTGTTCTTTTCCCTTTTGGCTTCTTCCGCATCTTTACGCATCTGATTTTCAAAAAAAAAAAGTTTACTCAAAAATTTAAAAAGGGCTTTACAGGTCGGGAAATCTGGGGGCGCTACAGTCTGGTATCAGAGCCGTGTTTTTAAAAGAGTTAAGAAGTGTGGTTCAAGTCTCTGTACGCATCAGTCATCGCATTGTAAGTATTTCTAATCCAGTTTCTGTTGTTTCGTGGCTTGTTCTGCTTGATTTGGTGAATTGTGTGTTTCTCGGGTGTCATCCGATGAGAGACCCGGTTTCGTGTTTTAAGCCTTGTATTTCGGGCTTAAGACATCGAATGTCGGAACCTAAGGGTTTGTTTGTGCTTGTGGACCTAGTTCCCAAGCTGTTTCGAGTCGACTCCTGTGAGAATTGGAGATTTCGACTGAGATCTTAGGGGACTACTCGCATAGTTTGCCCTTCTCGTTCTACGTCGTGTGGTGGAGACGATTGATATATCATAGCGATTATCGAGCATTTAGCCTTATCGTGTTATAGACGAGATGGCTTCGACGAGAATCATCGTGTGAGGCTCGGAGTGGATATTTTCCCTCTTTTCCCACTTCGATGGAATTGTTCGTAACCCTGCCTTTGACGAAGGGTATCTTGTTGGATGTGATTCTTTTGGACAGAAGGCTGAAGCCTTGTCTGTGCCAGTGAGCTTCTATGTATTCCGTTGGCGGATACTTGACACTGTCGTTTTCCCCAGACGTTCTTGGTGATAAGAACGTATTTGTTGCTCGTGCTTAGCAGGTCGTGTTTGTGTTGCCGGTGATGGCACCTGACTCTTGAGAGGGTCGTGTTCTGGGGATGGCTCGACACCGATTATCTGGGTGTTGTCGCTCGTGAGAGAGCGTTGCGGGAATTTTTGTTTCCCCCACCACTGTCTGGAGGATCATGGTGCGTTGGCTTAGGAGGTGATTCCTGGTAGCGCCAACTGTACCGCTGGATGGAGTAGCTCTCCGGCGATGCCATTAGCGTGGTGATTCGCTAATGATGCTGTTAGCGTGGTGATTCGCTAATGATGCCATTAGGATGGTGATTTCCTAATGACGCTACTGAAGTGGTGATTCTTCAGTAATGCAGTTAGCGTGGTGATTCGCTAACGATGTCATTGGAGTGGTGATTCTCTAATGAAGGTCATTGGAGTGGTGATTCTCCAGTGATACCGTTGGGGTGGTGACACTTCAGTGATGCCGTTAGCGTGGTGATTCGCTAATGATGTCGTTAGCGTGGGGATTCGCTAATGATGCCATTAGAATGGTGATTTCCTAATGACGCTACTGAAGTGGTGATTCTTCAGTAATGCAGTTAGCATGTTGATTCGCTAACGATGCCATTGGAGTGGTGATTCTCTAATGAAGGTCATTGGAGTGGGGATTCTCCAGTGATATCGTTGGGGTGGTGACACTTCAGCGATGCTGTTAGCGTGGTGATTCGCTAACGATGCCGTTAGCGTGGTGATTCGCTAATGATGCCATTAGGATGGTGATTTCCTAATGACGCTACTGAAGTGGTGATTCTTCAGTAATGCAGTTAGCATGGTGATTCGCTAACGATGCCATTAGGGTGGTGATTCTCTAGTGAAGGTCATTGGAGTGGTGATTCTCCAGTGATACCGTTGGAGTGATGATACTTCAGCGATGCCGTTAGCATGGTGATTCGCTGACGATGCCATTAGGATGGTGATTTCCTAATGAGGTTGCGGGAATAGTGATTTCCTTAGCATGGTTGTCAGCATGGCAGTTCTCCGACTATGCCATTAACGTGGTGATTCGCTGACGATGCCGTAGGATGGTGGTTTCCTAATGATGCCGCTAGGATGGCGATTCCCTAACGATGGTGTGCTTAACAAAGTTACAATTAACGATGTTACGATAGATGATAGCTTGGGACGATGCTAGATGAGTATAGATGACTCTCGTATTTTGTCTTGTCATGTGATGATGACTTTCCTTGTTTCGTTAGAATGGTGTTTTTCTAACGCTCATCGTCTAGGATGATGATCTTCTAGCGATAGCAACCTTGTTTGGTGTCGCTTGAATTCCTTCATAGAACGTGCTTTCGTCGTGTTGTGTCGCACGATTGAATGTGATGTAAATTTTGTCTCAATTTTTGTGTGCTTTATACTTATGATTGTTGTTTGACTGCTGCGATTGTTGTTTCGCGAGCTAGGTTTTTTTTCAGACCTACCTTTTTACTCACATTGCCTTCTGATAATGATAGATGACTTGGAAGACTAGATGCAATGTTGTTATGGGCACTGTGAACCACCTTGCAGAGGTTGTGCATCAGCAAGCAGCTGCAATGCATCAGATGGGCGAGAATCTTCAGCATGTAGCCCAGAGTGTGCAAAACAGCAGTGTGGTTACGTATAAGCAATTCATGGAGTTAGATCCTCCTGCTTTTATGGGTAAGGCAGACCCTGAAGCTGCTGAGTCGTGGTTACGTGAGATGGAACGTATTTTTCGTGTTCTGGATGTCCCAGAAGAGAAGAAAGTGGATTTTGGCACTTATCGTTTGAAGGACCATGCAGAGAAGTGGTGGGACACTATCTCTTCGGTCAGATTCAAGGACGCGACTGTTACGTGGGATGAATTCGTGGAAGTTTTTAACTCTGCTTATTTTCCGAAGCATGAACGCAGTAGGAAGATGCAAGAATTCTTGGACTTGCAGCAAGGAGCGATGACCTTGTCCGATTATATTACAAGATTTCGTTGTTTGGAACAATATTGTCTGAAAGTTTACGTTGCGGAGAATGATCGAGCAATGAAGTTCGCTCGTGGTTTGAGGCCTACTTTGAGAACTAAGGTGTTCACTAACGGACCTAAATCGCTCGAAGAGGCTATCGAAGTAGCTACGTTGTTGGATGACGATCAACCCGAGCATCAGGCTCAAGTTTTCGCGATTGTAGCGGAGAAGAAACCTAGTGTGGTGGAGTCCTCACCACCTACTAGAGGGCGGAAGCATCAGAAAGTGCAGCAGAATGTCCAGCGGGGACGACCTCAACGATCGAATCGCCAATAGAAGCAACCTCAGTGACCGGGAGTTCAGCGGAAGTATCGGCAATGCAATGTAGATCACGCTTTTGGAGCTTGTCCTCGTTTCAATGGCAAGTGTTTCAAGTGTGGACAACCTGGGCATATTGCCAAGTTTTGCTTAGAGAAGCCTCTGACAGACTTAGTTGTTGCCGAGTAGGTGCTGTCAGACGAGATCTGACCCTTTTATTGTTGCTTGTTGTTTCGTGATTTCGCGGACGAAATCCCCTTTAAGGAGGGTAGAATATAAGACCCGTGGATTTCTGAGTGCTTTATTGTTTGATTTGAGTTGGAATGTATGCTTGTGTGTACTTGTGAGGTGTAGCACGTGATTTAATGAGATTTGACTATGCTTTGTATTTCTGCCTTGTATGCGCGACCTGGAAATCGCATAACTATATGGTGCAAGTAAGAAGTGTCTAATCCTGGACGAATTAGCTTCTGAAAATTTAAGGGTTAATTTATAATATATTTTTATGGTTTGTCTCCGAATTTGGGACTTATACGACGTAAAAACATCGTCAGTGCATGCGAATTACGAGTTCGGACCCAAGTTTGGACCCGAATCGTGATACGCTTAATTCTCGCAATTGGGTCAGAATTTCCTTATAAAGCTTCATGCATTTCATAGTAATTGAGGTTATATACGGCACTAAAAGATTTAATGGAATTTATTTAATGTTTTATTTCATTAATTAAGTGTTGTTTTGAAATGTATTGAATTGGCGATTTTGGATCTTGGATCCGGGTCACCTAGAGGACCCAAAGCCTTTGGGTGCCCCTCTAGAGGGACAATTTTGTCTATGGTTGACCAGCTGGTCAAGGTCTGACCAGCTGGGTGGCACTTTTGAAAAGATTTGCATGAATTTTAAAATATAGGCCACGATTGGCCATTTTCTTCTTTTAAAACTCATGATGAGTCTTGAAACTCATCATGAAGGGCGTTTTTCAATAAAGGGGACCATGGGGTTGGCGCCCCATGGTGCTTTTGTAATTGTTTCAAAGAGATTCAAATAGCCAAAACCGATTGGCTAGCCTTAGGGGCAGTCATTGTAATTCCTTCAACTTTTAAAGGCTTTTTCAAAACTTTTTAATGGCATATTTGCAAACCTTTTTAGAAACTTTAAATGAGAGACATGCATTGGTTGTGGGCTGGCCATGGGGGGGCGTGGAGTACTCCAGCCCTCCATCTAAGCTGGATTAATCTCAGCCGTCCGTCCCTCCTAACCCTACCTACTTAACCCTTGAAGAGAGAGAAGAGAGCCCTCTCTTGGGCGATTTTCTTGGAGGAGCCTCTCTCTCCTCCCTTGCTCTTCTCCTCCTTCTTCTTCTCAAAACCGAGTTTGTGAGTGTGAGTGTGGTGCGGCTCCAGCCGTGAGCACCTCCTTCATCTCCTTCCTTTCTATTGTAAAGCCGCGAAGGTGAGACACCTCCTTCCCTTTTTCCAATTGTGGATTTCGTTCGAGCAAAGTTCTATCTTTGCTTGTATTATTGGGCATTTCTGTTCTTGATTTCCTCCTTTCTCGTTTATGTATTTTGCAAATGGGCTGCACACTATGAGAATGTGGGTTTTCGTTTTTAAGCAAGTCTTTATGCAATTGTTTTCGCCGCCACACCATGAGCGTGGTTGGCTTGAAAGTCTCACAGTTTTTATCTTCCATTTGTTGATTTTTCATGAGGTTACATGCCTTCATTTCCATTTCGGGTCCATGCACCAACTGCTCCCTTTCTTTCCCTGGATTTAACGACTTTGCTTTGCTCGGTTTTGACGCCGTGAACCCTTCATTTTGGGCCCAGCCGAATCGGGTCCAGACTGCTGGACATGTCCAGCAGCTTGTTGACCTTGGAACGACTCCCCGCCAGGGCGTCTTCCCCTCCTTCCTTGTGGTGCGCTTCGAACCGTGGTCAAGCCCACCAAATCGGGTGGGTGTGGGTCGGTCTGGCCCTGGCCTGACATGGTCTGGACCGTACACGGTCCAGACCTGTCAAAGGCATGCTCCTGATTCATTTAGCTGAGCGCCATGCCCAGCACACCACTCATTTCTGTTTGGGTTGGGGCATAGGCCCTTTTCGCGCCTTCCAGCTTGGGTTTCGGACTAGCTGCGGCGGTTGCAGCATTTGTGCTGCAATCGGGTGCAGGCTGCATGGTTGCACCCCTCTCTTTGGCCATTGGCAAAGGCCAACTTGGGTCTGGACCAGTCGGTCCAGACCTGGTCCACGTTGACGCACCTGCTGCAATAAAACTGCAGCAGGTGGGTCGCCTCCGGGTACTAGCTGCAACGCCAGCACCCTTCTCGTTTTGGTGGTAGCCGGGCCCCAAGTGAGGTCTGGACCAGTCGGTCCAGACCTGGGTCCCTTTCTTGGCTACACCCGGATTGCAGCCCATGCGGCTGCATGTGTGCTTATACAGCGCGGGATCCAATACCTTCAACGAGTGCCTACGGCAAGGGTTTTTCCTATGCCCCAACAGTGCACATTAGTGACTGGTCGTGTCTAAGACATTGGGCTTGCGACCGCTCCATAGAACACACACACATGCATGTACATCCTCCTTGTTGCACCTTTGAGCAGCTTTAGTGAGCCTTCGGGCTGCAGCCTAGGTGGCTGCAAGTGCACGCGTGGTACGGGGTCCAATGCCTCAATGAATTCCTTAATGTTGACTCGTTGTGATTTAGGTAAAGTGCGCGGTTGCCAGAGGGAGTAGTAAATAAAACATATAGTTGTATGTGCGCTAATACCTGTTAATGTCATCGATATGATCATGTGGATTTAGTCTTTTCGCACTTGTGTTTGTTTTGTTATGAAGCACGAAATGCTTACAAATATTTCTGTCTTCAATGCCTTTAAATAACTATGGCTTTTCCCTTGTCCAGCACGGATCAAAGCAACTTGTATATTTACAAGTGTTGACACTTGGTCATGTGGGGTTTCCGATGGTATTGGAGTGTCATGCACTCGGACACACACGCATAGCACAGTAGCATTTGGATGATGAATGTGATCGCTAACTCATGTTAGTGAATCTCGTATGATTGTCACCTAAGGAACGTGGGCATAATCGTGCTTGCTATGCCTTGGGGTGCACTATGGATATTGCAGTCGTGCGAGACATATGCAATTTAGCCTATGGATATTGCAGTGGTGCATGACTCGCGCAACCTTGGAACTCCTTGGCGAGTTGTTAGCGAGATGAGTTCGCTTATGGTTGCAATGTGCGGGTTATGAACCTTGGCACTGCTTGTGAGTTAGGCCTTACATGGCAAATGCTTCTAACTGTCCCATCATAGCATGCAATGTTGGAATTATTATAGGATGGTTCATTCGCTTATGACACGATGCACATATTTATTCATTTGTACTTTATGTTCTGTGATGCATACCTCACTATTCGATATGAGTTGTGACATGAATAGTCGTAGTTAGCCACTCATACTTTGACTACTTACACTGATTTATGCTAGTGACAGATCTTCGTATTGTTGCATTAGTACTTTATGTTCTGCGATGCATAACTTGTCATAAATGTTGGTCCATTGCTTAATTATGTTCCTTGATACATGCCATGTTATACCTAGAAATTGTCGATATTGCTCCATGTGTAGTTATCACTGTTCTATACTTGTCCATGCTGCAATTGCTCAAAAACTGTAAGTTAGCATGATATGTTTACCTGGTATAGCTTGCTTTCAATTTCCACATATGGTATATTATGGTCTGGTTTGTCTCACCAGCTCGAAAGAGTACTGACCCCGTTTTATGGGGATACAGGTTTACTTAGGCGTGCGATGGAGCTCGGTGTGTTGTAGCGGACCTTGAACCAACACTTCTGAACCTCACCTGTTGTATCTTGGCAGTTTTGGTTGTATAAGGGAATGATTTGTAAATTTGTAAAATAATTAATAAAAGTTTTTTCATATACTGTTGTTTCACTCTCGTAGTGGCCGCCTAGGGTTTTTCCTCTTGTTCTTTTCCCTTTTGGCTTCTTCCGCATCTTTACGCATCTGATTTTCAAAAAAAAAAAGTTTACTCAAAAATTTAAAAAGGGCTTTACAGGTCGGGAAATCTGAGGGCGCTACAAGGAGGCTGTTGTGCCCACCAAAAGGGGAGTGTTAGACGGTGGAGTGGAGAAGGGCTGGGGAAGAGAGGAAGAGGAGAGAGGGTGTCGACCCGCTCTCTCTTCCCTTCCCTTGCTTAAAAAGAGGAGAGGGGAGATGGGTGGTGGGCAGTGGAGGGGAGATGGGTGGTCTCCCTCTCCCACGCCCCACCCTAGCTCTATGGACCTAAAAAGAGGGGTCAAGGGTGGCCCCAACCACCCCCAACCACTCCCCTTAATTTAAGGGGAGTGGTTGGCCTTGACCTCTCAAGGTCAAGGTCAACCCAAAAAAATCGACATCTCTTATTTTTTTTTTGAAATCTTTATAAATTGTAGGGGCTACCTCCTAAGGGGCGTCCAACCTACCTGTAAACACCCCAAATTTTCCACATCCATTCTCAAACAACCCTCCTCAGGCAGTGTCAACCCTATTAGGTCAGTGTAGGAGTCAAACCCTGAGTCAGTTTCAGAAAATCACTATTTTACCCATTTTCACTAGGAAAATTACCATTTTACCCCTAGGTCATCCCGGACCCTAGTCAGTCGGAGTCAACAAAGCTCACTGGTCAGTTCAGAACATTTAGAATATCAGTCATTCCAAAGCTCATCTGAGCTCACAGTGAGAAGACCATTTTCATTTCTGACAATTCTTGCCAAATTGGGATCATTTCTTCAGAAATAAGCTCATTTTTCACTCAAATCCAAGTCAATTGTCTCTGAGTCAGTCATTCATAGTCAGTCATATTCCCCAGAGTCTAACTTGAGCTCACCAGAAGTTCGAGTGCTTCTGTTTCAGTTCAAAACCATTTCTAAGTGTTCAGGAGCCCATTTTAGTCCATTTCAGCTCTTTCAGCTGAAATTAAGCCGAGTTCAGTCAGTTGAGCTAGTGTTTGAGCCTTGATTTTAGTTCATCTCAGTATTACTGACCTTTGTTTTAGCTCAAAGCCAGTTCAGGTTCGTAATTCACTTCGCTCCAGTGACCATTCTGTATCATTTCTTTAAAAATGACAGCTTTTCTTGAAAATTCAGCCGGAAAGGTCAGTTGAGTCAGTATCATTGTCAGTTCATTTGAGTTCTAAAACTCTAAAACCCAGCTCAATCCAGTTCATTTCAGTTTAATCCAGCTCAAACCCTAATTTACAGTGTCACTCTAGCTTGGCAGAGCTCGAAAATGATTTCTTCAACCATTTTTGCAAATTTTGTCAATTTTAACACTTTTTGAACTGGTACGAGTGTCAATCGGGGTCTAACATCCAAAATTCTTCATTCAGGGTTAGCATTTCGCATAGCATTTCATGTCATTTCATATCATTTCATAACATTTCATCACATTTCATTTTATTTTCGAAGTCCAGAACTCTAGTTTTATAAATTTCAATCCAGATTGAGTTTTAAAAATTTTCAGAAATCAATTTCAAACCCCGGGTTTCCAAAATTAACATTTTTACCCCCGAAAGTCTAAATTTGGAAATATTTTCTCAAGAAAAATAATCTGGATTTATTTCAAACTCAAAATTTTCAAATTCTACACTGGATTTGCTTCGCAACGAGCTATTAAACTTCAAAATCTGAGCTCGTTTCAAAAACTGCCAAAAATATTTCGTTTTGTTTGGAAATATTTTCTCGAGAAAGACAATTTGGATTTCTTTCAAAATCAAAATTTCAAATTCTACACTGGATTTGCTTCGCAACGAGCTATTAAACTTCAAAATCTGAGCTCGTTTCAAAAACTGCCAAAAATAGCTCGTTTCGTTTGGAAATATTTTCTCGAGAAAAACAATCTGGATTTCTTTCAAAATCAAATTTTCAAATTCTACACTAGATTTGCTTCGCAACGGGGTATTGAACTTCAAAATCCGAGCTCGTTTCAAAAACTGCCAAAAATAGCTCGTTTTGTCTGGAAACTTTCTGAAAAGACTATTTTACCCCTCTAATCGTCAAAATGAATTTCAAAATCAAAATTTGGACCCGCTCTGAGATGGCCCATCCATTTGCATTCTCTTGTTTTAATTTATAAGAAAAGAAAAAAAAATTATCTTTTTCTTTATTTTTTGTTGTTTGTTTTATTTTATTTTATTTATTTATTTTTAAATTATTTTATTCTTCCTAAGGTGGGACCCACAAGGGGATCAACCACCCTAGCCCACCTTCCAGCCCACTTCCTTTCTTCTTTTTCCTCTATTTTTTTTTATTTTTATTTTTTATTTTATTTCTTTTCTATCCTTCTTTCCTTCTTTCTTTCTTTTCTTTCTTTCTTTCTTTTTTTCCTTCCTCCTTTCTTTCCTCTCCCTCTAACTCACGTATGGTAGTCCAGCCCCTCCTCTCTTCCTCTTTCTCCCTCCTTTCTTTCTTTCTTTCCTTTTCCTTCTTCCCCTCTTCTTTCTTTTTCCTATCCTTCCTTCTTTCCCCTTTCTTCCTTACTCTCTTGCCATTTCCCTCCACAGCCGTATGGCTGCCAACCATTCACGTAAACTGATTCCATCCTCTCATTCCTAGCAAAAATTAAACCTAGAAACTTAGGGCAAATGGTTATTAAGCCCTAAGTCAAAAAACAAAACGGGGAGATACGTTGGCTGCCTCTCATCTCTTAACGCACCTCTCATATCTCATATCTCTCTCTCTCTCCCTTGAACTCTCTCTTTCATTGCAGCAACACAGCTCCACGCCCAGCACTTGTACCACACCACCACACAAGACACCAGTCACTTTCAAGCTCCTTTCTGCAGCCCTTCTTCAGCCACCCCGAGGAAACAGTTCAGCCATCTCCAGCCAACAGCCACCAGCTGGCACCACCTCTTCTAAGTGCACTTCGCAGCAGCCAACCTTCAATAGTTGCAGCAGCTGCCGCTCCTTCCATGACCAGCAGTTCAACCTCTCCTTCACCAGCCACACCATCTTCAAGCTCCAGCCGGCATCCTTTTCGCAGCTGCAGCAACAGGTTCAGCCACCTCCTTGGAAGCTTAGCCCTTCCATCGATGCAGCAAGTATTCCTTCAACCATATCCAAGTGCAAATCCCAGGTAAAGACCTTCCTCGTGTTTTTCTTTTGAATATGGCTTGTGAATCCAGTGTAAAACTAGATTCGCATGTCTTGGAAATCCTGTTCTTTAATTATCATGATGTGAGATTTTCGATTCCCCATGAGAATGCTATGAAAGAGGGGCGATCCATCCGACAAGTGGATCGGATCTCCTCACATCAAAAGCTAACATCAAGCCAATATCATACCTTCTTGGGTATTTCTTTTCTTTTCATTAATTTCATGTAGGTTGCACGTTTTAATGTCATATTTTGGTTCATTGCATGATTTAAGTAGTTGCTCTAGTTATGTAGCGTAGGTTTTACTAGTTTTTGTCTAAAAAATTTTATGCTTTGATGTTATGCGCAGTCCCAGTTATGATTCTGTGTCTAATTTTTCTTTTATAAATCCTAAAAATTTTTATGATAGTTCTATTATCTTATCTCTGACCTCCCGCCAAAAACCCCAAACCATTTGGGTTCTAGAACCCTATCAAACAAATCAAATCCCAAACCGGGATTCTGCATTTCTGGAACTTCCAGTTTCTGCTTTAGCAGACAAAAACCTATGGCACCACCCTTGTGGGAGATTAGGATTGTCCTCCAAAAATCACAGTGAATTCATAATCGAATCTACTGATGATCTGAAAATTTTGAGGTTTTTACAGTTAGTTTTGACCTCTGTAAAAAAATCGGATTTCTCAGCTCCTTGGGAAAATCTCAATTTTCCTTCATCAAGGTATAGACAGACCTTAATGCACCGATTCAACCCAATCCATAGCCCTTCTGCAAAAACCTTCAAAATGAAAGTTGTTCCTAACATAATTTCCTGTCATTTCCCAAAATGTAGGAATTTTTGGATCTGTTTCATTATTTTTCCTGGATTTTCCCTTTCTGTCTAACAGATTCAAATGTCCAGAAATCTCAGAGATTTAGGTCTCTGATAACAGTATGGACTTTTCCAAACCATAACCCGAATCCCAATGTTGTCAAAAGATTAAATCTTCCTTTGTTTGTCAGGGACATCTTCCCACAATTTCAGCCTTTTTCCCATCCGTCTTCCATTTTTCCCATGTTTTCTACCGAAACCTGTCTGTTTCCCCTAAATCGTAGAGTCGCCGGATTCCGATCCGACTTGCCGGAGTGGCACAGCTCCGACCATAGGTCAAAACCAGAAAGTGTAAAAGGAAACAATCCTTGCCTTACTGTCCTCTATCACCCCATAAAATTTGGGAAATTTTTATGGAAATTTGATATCCTAAATCCCCTTTACAATCAACATTTTAGGCAAAAATCACAAAATTTAAGGTTTTTATTTGAATTTCCATATTTAAAAATACAAAAAAATTAGATTTTCGAGCTCCATTATGTTTCTAGGGTTATTTTAGGTGTCCATGCCAAATTTGGTTTAATTCCAAGTTCATTTGCTCCATGTGTTAGTTTATCTTTAAATTCAGAAGCGAAAATCAGGCGAAAATCAGGTTAAATTTGATATTTATGATATTTTTGCCATTTTAGGGTTTTTATCATGTACATAAGCATGTAGAATCATATTAGGGTTAATTTCAATCTCCTTTGCATTTCATATTTTTCAATTTTGCAAAATTTATTTCAGAAAACCCTCGTTTCAAGGCCATAGTCTTGTTATCGGGGGTATTTTGGTCATTTTGACCTAAATTTCGAAATTTCAATTTCTAATTCTCCAAAATTTTATGCATATCATCATATTTCATCATATTATATTTGATTTATTTCATTTGATTTTCAAATTTCCAAAATTTACAAAAATTCTTTCAAAAAACCCAGATTTCAAGGTCATCAGGGGTATTTTGGTCATTTTGACCCCAATTTCGAATTTTCAAGTTTATTTTTGAAATTTATTCATTATTTATCATGTTTATATCAAAGGGGGTATGATTTTGGGTTTATATCTGAATAATATCCGATAATTTCCTATATTTTCGGATAAATTCAGAAAAACCTACATTTTTGTGCTAACCTTGTTTTCTAGTTTTGCAGGAACATTCAAAAAGAAGATTTAGCTTTTATTTCTTTTATTTCAGTTTAATGTAAAAATCAATGTAATATTTGGAATAAGAGTTACTTTTCTGCTTAGAATAGGGTTGCATTGCATATAGTTTAATTTATGCAAATTTCAATATGTGATGTATGATTCTTGCACATTATTTCAAATTCACTATGGTTTACACGAATGGCACATGCACAAGCTCTTATGGAGTTTATAAACTCGGTGGGATTTGTATTTATGGCCATAGTCAGAATACGAAGAAACCCAAGATTTATGATCTTCATATTAGCCACATTCAGCCTACACTTTTAGGCTAACTTAAAAAATGCACTGCATTTCTCAAAGTTTTAAAAGGATTTCCCAATTCCTCAATGAAGTTCCCTTTTCAAATTCATATTCATTCATTCATATTATTCAAGTTGCATTGTTTTCAAATTCATTTTCCAATTTCAATTTCAAAAAATTCAGTTTTCTCAAGAATTTCCAAGTCTTTCTCAGGATCTGATTTTCTCAAAATCCTAAGTTTTCAAATGACATTTCAAAGCATTTCCCAAGTTCAAATCAAGATTTTCCTATGCTTTAAAATTCTCAAATTTCAAAATCCCAAGTTTTCAGAAATCCATCTTCTCAGAATTCCTGTTTTCCTGAGAATTCATTTTCCTTTTCAGAAATCACTTTTCCAATAAATTTCCTGATTTTCTCAGAATTTTCAAATCCATTTTCTCAGAAAACAATTCCAAATTTCAAAATCGATTTTCCAAAGTTCAAGTTTTCCTGAGGAATCACTTTCCAATGCAAATTTCTGATTTCCATTGAAATTCAGTGATTTTCCTAGGAATTCAATTTTCAAGCACTTTTCCAATCCTTTTCCAAATGCATTTTAATTTTCCAAAGCAAACATCATATTTTCTCAAACTTGCATTTTTCAAAATTCCATAGCACAAGCCTGATTCTTTGTGCATTCTAGGAAAAATAGAGCATAATTTAGCTATTTGAGTCGAGTTAAAGCACATAATTGGTCCTTGGTTCAATTACCCCTGGTAAAGGCGCTAGGAACGGTTGAACCTCGTACCGACAGGTGGATCCCATTCCACGGAATTTTCCCGCAAATTTTTAAAATGGAGGCGAGTAATTTTCAAAACCAATTTCAAAACTTTGGTCGAGTTTGACTCGCAAAATTCGTTTCTCTCTCACAAGGGAGGGGAAAATTTTTTGCGATGATAACAGGTTTTGCGACCGAGATGGGACCTGTCTTCGCCTGATCAATTATGTGCTTTAACTTAGCTCAATTATCAAAATTATGTTCTATGGAATGTCAGCTTTAATTCCTGATATCATGTGAACCTAGGAGCCTAGACTTGAACCCAGCTGACATGGATTGCATGTCGACTAGGCATGGTTTGGTAGGACCATATTGAGGAGAATTATGCATGCTCACTTAGACTTAGGTCTGAAATACAACACTCCTCAATCTAGGACTTGTATGAAAACAATGTTTGCTTCTTCAAAAGTTTTCAAAATTCTATCTCTTTAGGACTTAGAGCCCTCTGTTTGCCTGCATGTGATCATATTTCAAAAACCACCCCACCTATGTCTACCCGGTCTTCACGTTGCTGGGCTCTCTTCCAGAACCATAGTTCGGGATCGAGCCTCACAACTGGGCCACTTATTTGGGCTAACGCCCCCCTGCCATGTACCAAGGGTCATAGTCCAACGTATATCGGCATGCGCTCAAGGATGTTGGGAAAACACAGGCCTAGACCCGGAGATGAGTTTTATGCCACGTACATCGAGCCTCGGCTCGAGTATATCGGCATAGCATGATTGGACACAGTTGATCTGAGCCTAGAGTCAGGATTAGGGTCCTAAAGCTCTTTCAAAATCAATGCATTTAGAGATCAGCTTCTTAGGGATTGTTGTATGTGCATAATTGTTTGTAATTGAATGTATGATATTCATTTTCGCCTTATTTTCTCATATTTTTCCCAATTTTTCCAAAATACAGAACAATTTTCCAAAATACCTCATTTTTCATCTTTTATGAAATATCTCCTTTTTCTCAAAAACCCTGGACGATTTTTTTAAATTATCCACCTTTTCTTCAAAACTTCAAGAGATTTTCCATTCTTTCGTTCCTCTGGACTTCGAATTTCCAGCTTTCATTTTATCCTGCCTGCAATTTTCAAAGTTCTTGTATTTTTCCAATGTCTAATTCCAATATTCCTATCTTTCAGTCCAATGGCATCCAGTCAGCTCGACTCTGTCTTTCCTGAGGGTCACATCTCCTACGAGGTGCGACAAAGTCTTCTCGAGCATCGAGCTCTTAGCACCGGACCCTTCTTCCCCCGGTGGTACTATATTTGGTTCAAAAACTTCTTCCGTATGTTTCCAGACCATTTCAGCGACTGTGGGTTGGAACTGGCATCTGCAGTGGGGAAGTTGACAGTTAATGGCAATCTGATCCATGCACTGGCAGAGCGGTGGAATCCGCGCACTTGCACATTCTGGTTCCCATGGGGCGAGATGACCCTGTTGATGAACGAATTTTCAGAGATTATGGGACTGCCCGAGCCAGCCAGTCAGCCTGGAGATCCATTGGAGCAACAATTTTTTTTTTTGATCAATGTCAAGAGTCTGGACCCTAAAGATGTTGTAGCTCGCATGACAGGACGCAAGTCTTTGCCACTGATTGAAGAAAATGGAAATGACTATGTGAAACTGATCGAGATCTACCGACAGTATGGGGCATTTGCAGAAGTCAGCTCATTATCCAGAACAACTCGAGAAAGAATTCAGTATGCGATGGTCATATGCACTGAAGGGCTCGCTTTCTTCCCAGATATACATATGTGTATGGCAAGCAGTTCAAGCTACTTGGCCCATTTTCCTATACCTACTACTATCCAGAGTGATGCGTCAAGCAATTTTCTCAGAGACAGAAGCGCATAGAAGCTCGGCTACTATTAGGGGTTATGCCAAAGTTCAACCTTGCATCAGCGCAGTGGTCCGAAACATACCATTCTGCCAAATATGGCTGGGATTCTTTCATCATTCCAACTCTTTTCTCCAGACCTCGTGTCTCTGCTGATCATAAAGAGTGGTGGCAAATTGTTTGTCCGCCCCCTCTTTCTCAAGTTTATTATTAATGCAATCATGTTTTCCCTTCAATGAATAAAAAACTTTCAAATTCTTCATTCTTGGTTTGACGACCTCGCTTAGGTGACAAGGCATATTTGCAGTTGTTCGTTCTTCTCGCAAAGAATGGCAACACAATTGTCGTGACTCCAGCGACGACCTAATCCCTAGTAATGGGATGTTCTTTCAATTATCTACCAAATTCTCATCAAATATTTTTCCTATATTCATTTCTATCCTGAATCTTCATCATTAAAATATAATCATCCATCTCATTCTGCAGAGAATATCGGTATTTCCAAGTGGTTCAGGTCAGATCAAGAAAGAAGACACCACTGTGTCAGTGCATCAGTGATTTTAGAAGCAGGCAAGAAGAAATGGATTCTCCAAGATCTGCCAGAAGACAGAGTCTGAATGATAGGGATGACATTGATCCTTCTACATATCAGATGTTCAAGAAAATGATGATTAGGATTATGTCTGAGCAAGCTGAAGACAGTTTCAGAAAGGCTCCCATCAAGGAGAAGACATATGTCTCCTTCTCTCAAAATATCATTGGCAAGAGCAACAAGTGATTTGGCGCGTGTCTGCTCGATATTTTATTCTCTCTGATGTCCTTTATCATCGTGGATTCAGTTCTGAATATTCCAGATGCCTAGACAAAGATGAAGCCAAAGAAGTCATGTGGAAAGTACACTAAGGCATTTGCGGTGGTCACGTCGGCTACCAAAATCTTATCAAGCAAATCATCCGAGCAGGATATTACTGGAGAACTATGCAACAAGATTGCTATCGTTTTGTGAAGAAGTGTGCTCAATGCCAGATGCATGCACCTTCTATTCATGCGTCGACGACATATTTGCAATCTGTTGTTTCGCCATGGCCATTTTCTATGTGGGCTTTTGATGTTGTAGGCCCCATTACCCCTTCTGCTTCAAATGACCACAAATATTTTCTTGCCGCAACAAAATATTTTACTAAATGGGTAGAAGCAGTCACTCTACGCACAGTAGAAGGTCGACACGTGGTCTCGTTCATCCACAAGAATATCCTATGTCGTTTTGGCATACCGCACGATGTCGTGTCGGACAATGGTAGTCATTTCAAGAATAATAGAATGAGGACATTTGGCTCAAAGTTCAGAATTCATCATCATTTCTCCGCTCCTTATTATCCTCAAGGGAATGGTCAAGCAGAGGCCACCAATAAGATTTTGATTCGAATCCTGGAGCGAACTTTGGAAACAGGCCGTGATTGGCATGAGAAGATCCATGATGCATTGTGGGCATACAAAACCATCACTCGGACTCTAATTAATGCTACTCCGTCAGAACTTGTCTACGGAATTGAAGTAGTACTGCCTCTACATGTTCAGAAACCTGCCCTGAAGTTTGCATCACTTCTGGAGCTACCACTTGATCAGTATCAGCAACATCGGCTAGTATAGCTTGATTTGCTCAATGAAAGGAGGCTCAGAGCAGCAGAGCATGCTCAATCATATCGTCAGAGGATAGCCAAACAATATACAAAATTTGTCATTGAAAGGAAATTCTGAGTCAATGATCTAGTGCTCAGATCAACGGCCTATCTCAAGCACCGCCTGGGTGGCAAATGGTCACCGAATTGGGAAGGTCCCTATGTTGTCAAAGAGGCACTACCTCGTAATTCATATCGGCTCATCAATGCCGATGGTGTGGAATTATCAGACTCTATCAATGCTCAATATTTGAAAAAATTCTATACTTAAATCCTCTATTCCATCTTTTGTAATTCCTCAATATATTTTCTTCAATAATGGTCAAATTCTTCTTCCCCAGTTATACTGGGGCATTATTTTGAAAATTATCTTCAAAACGTCCTGTATGCAGGCGGGATCACACAAATCTCTCATTTTGCATGCATGTGCACCCATTTACATAATTTGCATCCATCTACATTTGCATGCATTCATTCGCATTCATCTGCATTCATATGCATCAATTTGCATTTGCATCAAACTTCCCCTTCAGGTTAAGGGATAAACCTGAACTACCCATTCAGGATAAGGGATAAATCCTGAGACCCCGACAGTTGTCTAAGTCATCGTGAGGATGAAGATTGAAAATCTCTCATCAGAATTAGTTGGGTAAATTTTCAAAAATCCAGTGTTCGTGCTGGTAAGATTTTCAAAAACCAGTGTTCATGCTGGTAAAATTTTCTAAATCTTGTGTTCGTGCTGGTAAATTTTCAAAATCCAGTGTTCGTGCTGGTAAGATTTTGAAAAAACAGTGTTCGTGCTGGTAAAATTTTCTAAATCCAGTGTTTGTGCTGGTAAATCTTCAAAATCCAGTGTTCGTACTGGTAATTCTTTCAAAAACAGTATTCGTACTGATCCATTTTCAAAATCCAGTACTTATACTGGTTCATTTCCAAAATCCGGTATTCACACTAGTACATCTTTCAAAATCCAATTGTTATTGGTCGGACTTTCAAAATCCAATTTTTATTGGTCAAACTTTCTAAATCTGGTTTACTGGTTAATGTTTTCAAACCTAATCCATGCTACTCTAGTTTTCTTCATGATTCGAGTTCCGACTCGAATTTTCTTTTCTTCCAATGGATCCAGTTTTCCTTCGAAGCTTCGAGTTCCGACTCGAATTTCTTTTCCTTCCACAATGGATCTAGTTTTCCTTCGAAGATTCGAGTTCCGACTCAAATTTTCTTTCCTTCTAATTGATCTACTTTTCCTTCAGGATTCGAGTTCCGACTCGAATTTCTTTTCCTTCCACAATGGATCTAGTTTTCCTTCGAAGATTCGAGTTCCGACTCGAATTTTCTTTCCTTCTAACCGGTCATGTTTTCCTTCAGGATTCGAGTTCCGACTCGAATTTTCTTTCCTTCCAATGGATCCAGTTTTCCTTCGAAGATTCGAGTTTCGACCTGAATTTTCTTTTCCTTCTGAATTGGTCTAGAAAATTAGAGTTCCGACTCGAATTTTCTTCTAAATCCAATTCAAATGTCTAGAATTGGTCTAGAAACTTAGAGTTCCGACTTGAATTTTCTTTCAAAACCCAATTCATTTAGTTTTTCCTTGAAGATTTGAATTTCGATTCGAATCTTCCCTTAAAACCCAGTTTAGCACCTGGTCCATTCAAAGCTCACAAGTTGAATCCTTACTTCTTAGACTGTGATCCGTAGGTTAAATTCCTATGGAATTGATAGTTCGTAGGTCGAACCCCTGCTGAACCGATGTGATCCCTAGGTTAAATTCCAATGGAATTGATAGTTCTTAGGTGGAATCCCTATTGAACCCATGTCGTTCCCAGTGAACCAATGTCGTTCTTACGCTGAATTCCTATTGAACACATATTTTTTCCAGTAAGCCAATTTTCAATTTTGACTTCCAGGTCATCCAATTTCCAATTTTTCAATTTCCAAATCTCTAATTTCGACGTTCGGGTCACTCAATTTCCAATTTCGACCTTTAGGTCAATCAATTTCAATTTTGACTTTCGGGTCAATCAATTTCCAACTTCGATCTTTGGGTCGATCAATTCCAATTTCGACCTTTGGGTCAATCAATTTCCAAATTTCCAACTTCAATCTTTGGGCCGATCAATTCCAATTTCGACCTTTGGGTCAATCAATTTCCAATTTCCAAATATCAATTTCCAAATTTCCAATTTCCAATTTCCAATTTCCAATTTCCAATTTCAAATATCAAATTTTAAAATTTCAAAATTTCAATTTCCAATTTTGACCCTTTTGGTCACCCAATACCAATTTCAGTCATTTCCTCTTGCGAGAGACCCTTTTTACATGGAGTTCAAGGGAGCTCGTTCTTTTCGCATGCTATCCTTTGTTCACCTAGCCCCTTTTCAGGGAGAGTTTGAAGGGACTCGTGTCTATGTGAATCGTTTGCAAAATAAAATTCCAATTTCATACAAGGAACCCTTAGTTCAGGGAGAGCTTCGACGGAAGTTCGCTTTCCTTGTGACCATAATTTCGTACTAGGCCATTTCATCATGAAGGACCCTCTTTTCAGGGAGAGTGTGATGGACTCGCTCCTTCATGACCAATTCACCGACCTCACCATTACCGGCCCCCTTTCCATAAGAGAAGCCTAATGTTAGGAAGTTTTGACGAAAGCTTAATTTCTCTTCGAAAGTTCGTTTTGCAAACACCTCCTCTTCAGGGAAGAGAGGAGTAATTTCTATTTCCCATTTCTGAATCTTCTCCTTTGGGGAAAGGAGAAGAAAATTTTTGTCGTGGATGTATTGCGTTGTGCTTCAAATACTCGCTTCCACAAAGGATTTAAAGAAAATCTTGCCAATTTGTCATTAAATATTTGTTGATTTCAAAATTTTTTATTGCACAAAAACATTACCTCAGAATACCTTCAGTATTATTTCCGAAAGGTCAAAGCTTTCGTGAAAAAGGATTCAAAATTCAAATTCTTTTTATTGGCCAACCAAAAGGATGAAGAATAAATCCTCGATATGGCCAGCAAAAAGAAATTAAATGTTGTTGCAAAGCCATAAGTGGTCGGTATTGATCGCAGTCAATGGCACATTTTTAAAGATCATTCTTGGAAAATAAAGCAGTCAAAATATCCTGGGTGATACAGAAAAATTCATTAAATCTCTATATCTCCTCAATCACCTAAGCTGCAATTAAATATTTGCAAAAGGGATCTCTCAATTGTCGTCAAGATGAAGGCGAATTAGGCGAGTAGACCCCCGGGGCCAAAGAAGATTTGAATCATCTCCAAGATGACGGAGTTTGTGACGGATCCTTCCAGAGAAAGTTCAGAGCACCGTCAATATGAAGGCGACTGCGATGAGCCTCCCGACAAACCCTAAAAGATATTTAATTTTCGCTATCATCAAGAGATTTCCAACCAATGAGCCAATAACCGTCGATTTAATCCCTGAGAGAAAAAGAAGGATCGAAACATCTCCAAGATGAAGGAGTTTGTGACGTACCCTTCCAAAAAAAAAGAGAGAGAAAAGTCAGGACATCTCCAAAATGAAGGATGATGTAATAAAATCCCCAAAAGACTAAGAGAGCTCTAATTCTGCCAAAAAAAAAAGTGGGCAGAAAGATCATCATGAGAAAAGAATCCCAGGATATCAGACTGCTGAATCTGTCAAGAATCTTCTTTAAAATTTGTGAAATTCTATTATCAATATTCCTTCACCAATTGCTTTCACAATATCAAGAATACTCTCTTTTCTATTCATATCAAGGAAATTGATAGCCTCCTTGAAAGAAAGTCAATTGCAAGAAATTTGAATTCGAATCTTGATTCTACGAAGTTAAGCCCAGTCGGAGGTAATACTTTAGGTAGAAAAGAGGGAATATTTTCAAAACAATGTGCATCATTTTAAATTATTTTGAATCAACAATAATTTTCAACATTTTGCCAATATTTTCTAGTCATCCTGGCGTGAAGCGAGAGCTTGAGGTTCATCTTTGGCGCATCCTGACATCAGTTGTTATCCCTTTTAAGGACTTGATAACGGGAGTTTTCAAGGTTCCTTTCCTGTTGGTATAATCTGAGCGCATAGGCTCTCAGATTCGCACACTTCCCTGTGTCCCTACTGTCCCACCATAGACAGTCCAATTTCGGCTTGAGGTTAAGCCACCAATCATTTTCTCGCAAAAGGTCACCAATTTCAAAAGTTATTTAGTCTCAGCAATGAGGCGCCCAAAATCAAACCCCTTTTCAAGCTTTAGGGATCCCAATTTCATCCTTTTGCAAAACCCTTATCGGATTCATTGTGCGGAAATTCGAAGGTTCCATCATGGTTTCTTTCTTCGAGGATTCTATTCATTTTCCGCGCAATCAAGATAAGGGTACAAACCTGAGCCTCCTTTGATGAGGTATTTCACTTTCCGCCCAATCAGGATAAGGGAACAAACCTGAGCCTCCTTTGATGAGGTATTTCATTTTCCGCCCAATCAGGATAAGGGAACAAACCTGAGCCTCCTTTGATGAGGTATTTCATTTTTCGCCCAATCAGGATAAGGGTACAAACCTGAGCCTCCTTTGATGAGGCATTTCATTTTCCTTCTGATCAGGATAAGGGTACAAACCTGAGCCTCCTTTGATGAGGTATTTCATTTTCCTTCTGATCAGGATAAGGGTACAAACATGAGCCTGCTTTGATGAGGTATTTCATTTTTCGCCCAATCAGGATAAGGGTACAAACCTGAGCCTCCTTTGCTGAGGTATTTCATTTTCCGCCCAATCAGGATAAGGGTACAAACCTGAGCTTCCTCTGAGGAGGTATTTCGTTTTCGATCAGGATAAGGGTACAAACCTGAGCCTCCTTTGATGAGGTATTTCATTTTCCGCCCAATCAGAATAAGGGTACAAACCTGAGCCTCATTTTGATGAGGTATTTCATTTCCCGGTCAGGTTAAGGGTTAAACCTGAGCTTCGTTTCTACATGAGGTATTTCCTGTCCCATCCAGGTTAAGGGCAAAACCTGAATCTCACTTCTTTTGAGGCAAAATTTTTCTTCTTTATTCTCCATTTCATATCTACCATTTTCATCAGGGCTAAATCTCTTCATATCCAGTCAGATCCTTCTAATTGGGGCATTTTTATAGCCCAAATTTGGTGTGTTTTTCTTTGCCACTAAGCTCAACTGTAAACACCCCAAATTTTCCACATCCATTCTCAAACGACCCTCCTCAGGCAGTGTCAACCCTATTAGGTCAGTGTAGGAGTCAAACCCCGAGTCAGTTTCAGAAAATCACCATTTTACCCATTTTCACTAGGAAAATTACCATTTTACCCCTAGGTCATCCCGGACCCTAGTCAGTCGGAGTCAACAAAGCTCACTGGTCAGTTCAGAACATTTAGAATATCAGTCATTCCAAAGCTCATCTGAGCTCACTGTGAGAAGACCATTTTCATTTATGACAATTTCTGCCAAAATGGGATCATTTCTTCAGAAAAAAGCTCATTTTTCACTCAAATCCAAGCCAATTGTCTCTGAGTTAGTCATTCATAGTCAGTCATATTCCCCAGAGTCTAACTTGATCTCACCAGGAGTTCGAGTGCTTCTGTTTCAGTTCAAAACCATTTCTAAGTGTTCAGGAGCCCATTTTAGTCCATTTCAGCTCTTTCAGCTGAAATTGAGCCGAGTTCAGTCAGTTGAGCTAGTGTTTGAGCCTTGATTTTAGTTCATCTCAGTATTACTGACCTTTGTTTTAGCTCAAAGCCAGTTCAGGTTCGTAATTCACTTCGCTCCAGTAACCATTCCGTATCATTTCTTTAAAAATGGTAGATTTTCTTGAAAATTCAGCCGGAAAGGTCAGTTGAGTCAGTATCATTGTCAGTTCATTTGAGTTCTAAAACTCTAAAACCCAGCTCAATCCAGTTCATTTCAGTTTAATCCAGCTCAAACCCTAATTTCCAGTGTCACTCTAGCTTGGCAGAGCTCGAAAATCATTTCTTCAACCATTTTTGCAAATATTATAAATTTTAACACTTTTTGAACTGGTACGAGTGTCAATCGGGGTCTAACATCCAAAATTCTTCATTCAGGGTTAGCATTTCGCATAGCATTTCATGTCATTTCTCATCATTTCATATCATTTCATAACATTTCATCACATTTCATTATATTTTCGAAGTCCAGAACTCCAGTTTTATAAATTTCAATCCAGATTGAGTTTTAAAAATTTTCAGAAATCAATTTCAAACCCCGGGTTTCCAAAATTGACATTTTTACCCCCGAAAGTCTAAATTTGGAAATATTTTCTCAAGAAAAATAATCTGGATATATTTCAAACTCAAAATTTTCAAATTCTACACTGGATTTGCTTCGCAACGAGCTATTAAACTTCAAAATCTGAGCTCATTTCAAAAACTGCCAAAAATAGCTCGTTTCGTTTGGAAATATTTTCTCGAGAAAGACAATTTGGATTTCTTTCAAAATCAAAATTTTAAATTCTACACTGGATTTGCTTCGCAACGAGCTATTAAACTTCAAAATCTGAGCTCGTTTCAAAAACTACCAAAAATAGCTCATTTCGTTTGGAAATATTTTCTCGAGAAAAACAATCTGGATTTCTTTCAAAGTCAAATTTTCAAATTCTACACTGGATTTGCTTCGCAACGGGGTATTGAACTTCAAAATCCGAGCTCGTTTCAAAAACTGCCAAAAATAGCTCGTTTCGTCTGGAAACTTTCTGAAAAGACTATTTTACCCCTCTAATCGTCAAAATGAATTTCAAAATCAAAATTTGGACCCGCTCTGAGATGGCCCATCCATTTGCATTCTCTTGTTTTAATTTATAAGAAAAGAAAAAAAAAATTCTTTTTCTTTATTTTTTGTTGTTTGTTTTATTTTATTTTATTTTATTTTTTTTAATTATTTTATTCTTCCTAAGGTGGGACCCACAAGGGAATCGACCACCCTAGCCCACCTTCCAGCCCACTTCCTTTCTTCTTTTTCCTCCATTTTTTTTTTTTTTTTTTTTTTTATTTTATTTCTTTTCTTTCCTTCTTTCTTTCTTTTCTTTCTTTCTGTTTTTCCTTCCTCCTTTCTTTCCTCTCCCTCTAACTCACGTATGGTAGTCCAGCCCCTCCTCTCTTCCTCTTTCTCCCTCCTTTCTTTCTTTCTTTCCTTTTCCTTCTTCCCCTCTTCTTTCTTTTTCCTTTCCTTCCTTCTTTCCCCTTTCTTCCTTACTCTCTTGCCATTTCCCTCCACAGCCGTATGGCTGCCAACCATTCACGTAAACTGATTCCATCCTCTCATTCCTAGCAAAAATTAAACCTAGAAACTTAGGGCAAATGGTTATTAAGCCCTAAGTCAAAAAACAAAGGGGGAGATACGTTGGCTGCCTCTCATCTCTTAACGCACCTCTCATATCTCATATCTCTCTCTCTCTCTCCCTTGAACTCTCTCTTTCATTGCAGCAACACAGCTCCAAGCCCAGCACTTGTACCACACCACCACACAAGACACCAGTCACTTTCAAGCTCCTTTCTGCAGCCCTTCTTCAGCCACCACGAGGAAACAGTTCAGCCATCTCCAGCCAACAGCCACCAGCTGGCACCACCTCTTCTAAGTGCACTTCGCAGCAGCCAACCTTCAATAGTTGCAGCAGCTGCCGCTCCTTCCATGCCCAGCAGTTCAACCTCTCCTTCACCAGCCACACCATCTTCAAGCTCCAGCCGGCATCCTTTTCGCAGCTGCAGCAACAGGTTCAGCCACCTCCTTGGAAGCTTAGCCCTTCCATCGATGCAGCAAGTATTCCTTCAACCATATCCAAGTGCAAATCCCAGGTAAAGACCTTCCTCGTGTTTTTCTTTTGAATATGGCTTGTGAATCCAGTGTAAAACTAGATTCGCATGTCTTGGAAATCCTGTTCTTTAATTATCATGATGTGAGATTTTCAATTCCCCATGAGAATGCTATGAAAGAGGGGCGATCCATCCGACAAGTGGATCGGATCTCCTCACACCAAAAGCTAACATCAAGCCAATATCATACCTTCCTGGGTATTTCTTTTCTTTTCATTAATTTCATGTAGGTTGCACGTTTTAATGTCATATTTTGGTTCATTGCATGATTTAAGTAGTTGCTCTAGTTATGTAGCGTAGGTTTTACTAGTTTTTGTTAAAAAAAATTTATGCTTTGATGTTATGCGCAGTCCCAGTTATGATTCTGTGTCTAATTTTTCTTTTATAAATCCTAAAAAATTTTATGATAGTTCTATTATCTTATCTCTGACCTCCCGCCAAAAACCCGAAACCATTTGTGTTCTGGAACCCTATCAAACAAATCAAATCCCAAACCGGGATTCTGCATTTCTGGAACTTCTAGTTTCTGCTTTAGCAGACAAAAACCTCTGGAACCACCCTTGTGGGAGATTAGGATTGTCCTTCAAAAATCACAGTGGATTCATAATCGAATCTACTGATGATCTGGAAATTTTGAGGTTTTTCCAGTTAGTTTTGACCTCTGTAAAAAAATCGGATTTCCCAGCTCCCTGGGAAAATCTCAATTTTCCTTCATCAGGGTATAGACAGACCTTAATGCACCAATTTCACCCAATCCATAGTCCTTCTGCAAAAACTTTCAACATGAAAGTTGTTCCTAACATAATTTCCTGTCATTTCCCAAAATTGAGAAATTTTTGGATCTGTTTCATTATTTTTCCCGGATTTTCCCTTTCTGTCTAACAGATTCCAATGTCCAGAAATCTCAGAGATTTAGGTCTCTGATAACAGTATGGACTTTTCCAAACCATAACCCGAATCCCAATGTTGTCAAAAGATTAAATCTTCCTCTGTTTGTCAGGGACATTTTCCCACAATTTCAGCCTTTTTCCCATCTGTCTTTCATTTTTCCCATGTTTTCTACCGAAACCTGTCTGTTTCCCCTAAATCCTAGAGTCGCCGGATTCCGATCCGACTTGCCGGAGTGGCACAGCTCCGACCATAGTTCAAAACCAGAAAGTGTAAAAGGAAACAATCCTTGACTTACTGTCCTCTGTCACCCCATAAAATTTGGGAAATTTTTATGGAAATTTGATATCCTAAATCCCCTTTAGAATCAACATTTTAGGCAAAAATCACAAAATTTAAGGTTTTTATTTGAATTTCCATATTTAAAAATATAAAAAAATTAGATTTTTGAGCTCCATTATGTTTCTAGGGTTATTTTAGGTGTTCATGCCAAATTTGGTTTAATTCCAAGTTCATTTGCTCCATGTGTTAGTTTATCTTTAAATTCAGAAGCGAAAATCAGGCGAAAATCAGGTTAAATTTGATATTTATGATATTTTTGCCATTTTAGGGTTTTTATCATGTACATAAGCATGTAGAATCATATTAGGGTGAATTTCAATCTCCTTTGCATTTCATATTTTTCAATTTTGCAAAATTTATTTCAGAAAACCCTCGTTTCAAGGCCATAGTCTTGTTATCGGGGGTATTTTGGTCATTTTGACCTAAATTTCGAAATTTCAATTTCTAATTCTCCAAAATTTTATGCATATCATCATATTTCATCATATTATATTTGATTTATTTCATTTGATTTTCAAATTTCCAAAATTTACAAAAATTCTTTCAAAAAACCCAGATTTCAAGGTCATCAGGGGTATTTTGGTCATTTTGACCCCAATTTCGAATTTTCAAGTTTATTTTTGAAATTTATTCATTATTTATCATGTTTATATCAAAGGGGGTATGATTTTGGGTTTATATCTGAATAATATCCGATAATTTCCTATATTTTTGGATAAATTCAGAAAAACCTACATTTTTGTGCTAACCTTGTTTTCTAGTTTTGCAGGAACATTCAAGAAGAAGATTTAGCTTTTATTTCTTTTATTTCAGTTTAATGTAAAAATCAATGTAATATTTGGAATAAGAGTTACTTTTCTGCTTAGAATAGGGTTGCATTGCATATAGTTTAATTTATGCAAATTTCAATATGTGATGTATGATTCATGCACATTATTTCAAATTCACTATGGTTTACACGAATGGCACATGCACAAGCTCTTATGGAGTTTATAAACTCGGTGGGATTCGTATTTATGGCCATAGTCAGAATACGAAGAAAACCAAGATTTATGATCTTCATATTAGCCACATTCAGCCTACACTTTTAGGCTAACTTAAAAAATGCACTACATTTCTCAAAGTTTTAAAAGGATTTCCCAATTCCTCAATGAAGTTCTCTTTTCAAATTCATATTCATTCATTCATATTATTCAAGTTGCATTGTTTTCAAATTCATTTTCCAATTTCAATTTCAAAAAATTCAGTTTTCTCAAGAATTTCCAAGTCTTTCTCAGGATCTGAGTTTCTCAAAATCCTAAGTTTTCAAATGACATTTCAAAGCATTTCCCAAGTTCAAATCAAGATTTTCCTATGCTTTAAAATTCTCAAATTTCAAAATCCCAAGTTTTCTGAAATCCATCTTCTCAGAATTCCCGTTTTCCTGAGAATTCATTTTCCTTTTCAGAAATCCCTTTTCCAATAAATTTCCTGATTTTCTCAGAATTTTCAAATCCATTTTCTCAGAAAAGCAATTCCAAATTTCAAAATCGATTTTCTAAAGTTCAAGTTTTCCTGAGGAATCACTTTCCAATGCAAATTTCTGATTTCCAATGAAATTCAATGATTTTCCCAGGAATTCAATTTTCAAGCACTTTTCCAATCCTTTTCCAAATGCATTTCAATTTTCCAAAGCAAACATCATATTTTCCAAATGCATATATGTATTCTAAGGCAGTCAAAAAAATCTTATAGTAATTAAATCATGCTTATATGTGTTCTAAGGTTGTCAAAAAAATTATAGTGATTCATTCTTGCAAATATGTGTTCCAATGCTCTCAAAAAAAATTTGTAGTGATTCAATCATGCATATATGTGTTCTAAGGCTGTAAAAAAAAATTTATGGTGATTCAGTAATGCATTTTTGTGTTCTTAGGCTGCAAAATAATTTCATAGTGATGCAATCATGCATATATGTGTTCTAACGTTGTCAAAAAATTTTTATGGTGATTCAATCATGCAGATATGTGTTCTAAGGTTGTCAAAAAAAATTTATAGTGATACAATCATGCACATATCTTTTCTGATGCTGTCAATTTTTTTTATAGAGTTTCAATCATGCATATTTGTGTTGTAAGGCTGTCAAAAATTTTCATAATGATTCAATCAAGCATATATGTGTTCGAAGGCTGCAAAAAAAATTCATAATGATTCAATCTTGTAGATATGTGTTCTAAGATTGTCAACAAAAATTTATAGTGATACAATCATGAAGATATGCATTTTAAGGTTGTCAAAATTTTTTTACAGTGATTTAATCATGCATATATGTGTTCTAATGCTCTAAAAAAAAAATTTATAGTGATTCAATCAAGCATATATTTGTTCTAAGGCTAAAAAAAAAAAATCATGGTGATTCAATGATGCATAATATATGTTCAAAGGCTGCAAAAAAAAATCATAGTGTTTTAAACATGCGTATATGCGTTCCAAGGTGGTAAAAAAAAAATCGTAGTGATTCAATCATGCAAATATTTGTTCTAAGGTTGTCAATTTTTTTTTATAGTTATTCAATCCTGCATATATGTGTTCAAATGCTCTTAAAAAAAAATTATAGTATTTCAATCACGCATATATGTGTTCTCAGGCTGACAAAAAAATTTCATAGTGATTCATCATGCATATATGTGTTCTAAGGATGCAACAAAATTTCATAGTGATTCAATCAGGCATATATATCTTGTTAGGCTATCAAAAAAATATCATAGCGATTCTATCATGCAGATATGTGTTTTAAGATTGTCAAAAAAGAATTATAGTGATTGAATCATGCATATGTGTGTTCTAATGCTCTAAAAAAAATTTGTAGTGAATCAATAACATATATGTGTTCTAAGGCAGTCAAAAAATTTAATAGTGATTCAATCATGCATATATGTGTTATTAGGCTGCAAAATAATTTCATAGTGATTGAATCTTGCATATATGTGTTCTAAGGTTCTAAAAAAAAATTCATAGTGATTCAATCATGCTTATGCTTGTTCTAAGGCTGTCAAAAAAAATTCATAGTGATTCAATCAAGCATATATGTGTTTTAAGGCGGTCAAAAATTTTTTATAGTGATTCAATCATGCATATATGTGTTCTAAGATTGTCAAAAAAAATTTAATGTGATTCAATGATGCATATATGTGTTCTAATGCTCTCAAAAAAAAATTATAGTGATTCAATCATGCATATATGTGTTCTAAGGCTGGCCAAAAAATTTCATAGTGATTCAATGAAGCATATATGTGTTTTAAGGCTAAAAAAAAATTCATAGTGATCCAATCAAGCATATATATGTTCGAAGGCTGTCAAAAAAATTTCATAGTAATTCAATTATGCATATATGTGTTATAAGGCTGTCAAAAAAATTTCATAGTGGTTAAATCATGCTTATATATGTTCTAAGGCTGTCCAAAAAAATTTATAGTGCTTCAAGCATGCATATATGTGTTCTAAGGCTGTCAATAAAATTTTATATTGATTCAATCATGCATATATGTGTTCTAAGGCTGTCAAAAAAAATTCATAGTGATTCAATCATGCAAATATGTGTTCTAAGGTTGTGAAAAAAAATTCATAGTGATTCAATCATGCATATATATATTCTAAGGCTGTCAAAAAAAATTTATAGTGATTCAATCATGCATATATGTGTTCTAAGGCTGTCAAAAAAAATTCATAGTGTTTAAATCATGCTTATATGTGATCTAAGAGTGTCAATAAAATTTCATAGTGATCCAATCATGCATATATGTGTTCTAAGGCTGTCAAAAAAATTCATAGTGTTTAAATCATGCTTATATGTGTTCTAAGAATGTCAATAAAATTTCATAGTGATTTAATGATGCATATATGTGTTCTAAGGCTGTCAAAAAAGATTCATAGTGATTCAATCATGAAGATGTGTGTTCTAAGGTTGTCAAATTTTTTTTACAGTGATTCTATCAGCCATATATGTGTTCTAGTGCTGTGAAAAAAAAATTTAGTGATTCAAGCACGCATATATGAGTTCTAAGGCTGTCAAAAAAATTTCATAGGGTTTAAATCATGCTTATATGTGTTCTAAGAATGTCAATAAAATTTCATAGTGATCCAATCATGCATATATGTGTTCTAAGGCTGTCAAAAAATTTCATAGTGATTCAATCATGAAGATATGTGTTCTAAGGTTGTCAATTTTTTTTTACAGTGATTCAATAAGGCATATATGTGTTCTAAAGCTCTAAAAAATAATTTAGTGATTCAAGCACGCATATATGAGTTCTAAGGTTGTCAAAAAAATTCATAGTGATTCAATCATGCATATTTGTGTACTAAGGCTGCAAAAAAATTTCATAGTGATTCAATCATGCATAAGTGTGTTCTAAGGACGTCAAAAATGTTTCATAGTTTTTCAATCATGCATATATGTGTTCGAAGGCAGTCAAAAAAAATTTATAGTGATTAAACCATGCTTATAAGTGTTCTAAGGTTGTCAAAAAATTTTTATAGTGATTCACTCTTGCATATATGTGTTCTAATGCTCTCAAAAAATTTTTGTAGTGATTCAATCATCCATATTTGTGTTCTAAGGCTGTAAAAAAAAATTCATAGTGATTCAATAATGCATTTATGTGTTCTTAGGCAGCAAAATAATTTCATAGTGATTCAATCATGCATATATGTGTTCTAAAGTTGTCAAAAAAAATCATAGAGATTCACTCATGCAGATATGTGTTCTAAGGTTGTCAAAATTTTATAGTGATACAATCATGCGCATATCTTTTCTGGTGCTGTCAAAATTTTTTTATAGAGATTCAATCATACATATATGTGTCGTAAGGGAGTCAAAAATTTTTCATAGTGATTCAATCATGCATATATGTGTTCTTAGGCTATAAAAGAATTTCATAATGATTCAATCATGCAGATAGTTGTTCTGAGATTGTCAAAAAAAATTTATAGTGATATAATCATGAAGATATGTGTAGTTGTCAAAAAATTTTTACAGTGATTTAATCATGCATATATGTGTTCTAATGCTCTCAAAAAAAAAAATTTAGTGATTAAATCAAGCATATATGTGTTGTAAGGCTGGCAAAAAAAATTCATTTTGATTCAATCATGCATATATATGTTCAAAGGGCACAAAAAAAATTCATAGTGATTCAACATGCGTATATGTGCTTCGAGGTGGTAAAAAAAAATTCATAGTGATTCAATCATGCAGATATGTGTTCTAAGGTTCTCAAAAAAAATTTATAGTTATTCAATCCTGCATATATGTGTTCAAATGCTCTAAAAAAAAATTGTAGTGATTCAATCACGCATATATGTGTTCTATGGCAGACAAAAAAAAATCATAGTGATTGATCAAGCATATATGTGTTCTAGGGCTGAAAAAAAAATCATAGTGATTCAATGAAGCATATATATGTTCTAAGGCTTTCAAAAAGATTTAATAGTGATTCAAACATGCAAATATGTGTTTTAAGGTTGTCAAAAAAAATTTATGGTGATTCAATCATGCATATGTGTGTTCTAATGGTCTAATTTTTTTTTTGTAGTGATTCAATAACATATATGAGTTCTAAAGCAGTCAAAAAAATTTAATAGTGATTCAATCATGCATATATGTGTTATTAGGGTGCAAAATAATTTCATAGTCATTCAATCATGCATATATGTGTTCTAAGGTTCTCAAAAAAAATTTCATAGTGATTCAATCATGCATATATGTGTTCTAAGGCAGTCAAAAAAAAATTTATAGTGATTCAATAGGCATATATCTGCGCTACGGCTGTCAAAAAATTTTTCTACTGATTTAATCAATCATATATGTGTTCTAAGGCTGTCAAAAAAATCTCATACTGATTTAATCATGCATATATATATATATATATATATATATATATATATATATATATATATATGCTACGGTTGTCAAAAAAAATTCATAGTGATTCAGTCATTCATATATGTGTTCTAAAGCTGTCAAAAAAAATTTATAGTGATTCAATCATGCATATATGTGTTCTAAGGCAGTAAAAATAATTCATAGTAAATGCACCATGCATATATGTGTTCTAAGGTTGTGAAAAATATTTTATAGGGATTTAATCAAGCAGATAAGTGTTCTAAGGCTGTCAAAAAAAATTTATTGTGGTACAATCATGCATATCTTTGTTCTTATGATGTCAAAAAATTTTTATGGCGATTTAATCATGCATATATGTGTTCTAAGGCTGTCAAAAAAAAATTGTAGTGATTCAATCATGCATATATATGTTCTAAGGCTGAAAAAAAAAATCATAGTTATTGAATCATGCATATATGTGTTCTAAGGTTGTGAAAAATATTTCATAGTGATTGAATCATGCATATAATTGTTCTATGGCTGTCAAAAAGATTTCGTAGTGATTGAATCATAAATATGTGTTCGAAGGCTGTAAAAAAAAATTCATAGTAATTCAATCATGCATAATTGTGTTCTAAGGCCATAAAAAGAATTCATTGTGATTCATTCAGGCAGATACGTGTTCTAAGGTTGTCAAAATTTTTTTAAAGTGATTTAATCATGCATGTATGTGTTCTAAGGCTGGCCAAACAATTTCATAGTGATTCAATCATGAATATATGTGTTCTAAGGCTGCAAAAATATTTTATAGTGATCCAATCATGCATATATATGTTCTAAGGCAGTAAAAAAAAATAATAGTTATTCAATCGTGCAGATATGTGTTCTAAGGTAGGAAAAAAAATTTGTAGTGACTCAATCTTGCATATATGTGTTCTATTGCTCTAAAAAAAAAATTATAGTGATTTATTCAAGAATATATGTGTTCTAAGGCTGTCAAAAAATTTTCATTGTGATTCAATCATGCATATATGTATTCTAAGGCTGCAAAAAATTTTTATAGTGATCCAATCATGCATATATATGTTCTAAGGCAGTCAAAAAAATTTCATAGCGATTCAATTATGCTTATATGTCTTCTAAGGCTATCAAAAAAAAATTGTAGTGATTCAATCTTGCATATGTGTTCTAAGGTTGTCAAAAAAAATTGTATTTATTCAATCATACATATATGTGCCCTAAGGCTATGAAAAAAATCTCATAGTGATTCAATCATGCATATATGTGTTCTACGATTGTCAAAATAATTTCATAGTGATTCAATCATTCATATATGTGTTCTAAGGCAGCAAAAAAATTTCATAGCCATTCAATCATGCATATATGCGTTCCTAGGCTATGAAAAAAATTTCATAGTGATTCAATAATGCATATATGTGTTCTAAGGATGCCAAAAAAAATTCATAGTGATTCATTCCGGGAGATATGTGTTCTAAGGTTGTCCAAAACTTTTTATAGTGATTTAATCATGCATATATGTGTTCTAAGGCTGGCTAAAAAATTTCATAGTGATTAAATCATGCATATATCTGTTCTAAGGCTGCAAAAAAAATTTATAGTGATCCAATCATGCATATATATATTCTAAGGCTGTCAAAAAAAATTGATAGTCATGCAATCATGCAGATATGTGTTCTAAGGTAGTCATAAAAAATTTATAGTGATTCAATCATGCATATACGTGTTTTAATGCTCTAAAAAAAATTATAGTGATTCAATCATGCATATATTTGTTCTAAGGCTGTCAAAAAAAATTCATTGTGATTCAATCATGAATATATGTGTTCTTAGGCTGCAAAATAATTTCATAGTGATTCAATCATGTATATATGTGTTCTAAGGTTGTCAAAAAAAATTCATAGTGACTCCATCATGCATATATGTGTTCTAAGGCTGTCAAAAAAAATTCATAGTGATTCAATCATGCTTATATGTGTTCTAAGGCTGTGAAAAAAAAATTCAAAGTGGTTCAATCATGCATATATGTGTTCTACTGCTCTTAAAAAAAATTTGTAGTGATTCAATCATGCATATATATATTCTAAGGCTGTCAAAAAAATTTCATAGTGATTCAATCATGCATATATATGTTCTAAGGCTGTAAAAAAAAACTCATATTGATTGAATCATGCATATATGTGTTCTAAGGTTGTTAAAAATATTTCATAGTGATTCAATCATGCGTATATGTGTTCAAAGGCAATCAACAAGATTTCATAGTGATTCAAACATGCATATATGTATTCTAAGTCAAATAAATTTCATAGTCATTCAATCATGCATATATGTGTTCTAACACTATCAAAAAAATATTATAGTGATTCAATATTCCATATATGTGTTCTAAGGCTGTCAAAAAAAATTCATAGTAATTCGTTCAGGCAGATATGCATTCCAAGGTTTGTCAAAAAAAAATTATAGTGGTTGATTCATGCATACATGTGTTCTAATGCTCTAAAAAAAATTTATAGTGATTCAATCATGCAATTATGTGTTCTATGCCTAGCCAAAAACTTTCATAGTGATTCAATCATGCATATATGTGTTCTAAGGCACCAAAAAAAATTTAAAATGATCCAATCATGCATATATATGTTCTAAGGCTGTCAAAAAAATTTCATAGTGACACAATCATGCAGATATGTGTTCTAAGTTAGTAAAAAAAAATTTGTAGTGATTCAATCTTGCATATATGTGTTTTAATGCTCTCAAAAAAAAATTATAGTGATTCAATCATGCATATATGTGTTCTAAGGCTGTCAAAAATTTTTTATAGTGATTCAATCATGCATATATGTGTTATAAGGTTGTCAATAAAAATTCATAGTGATTGAATCATGCATATATGTGTTCTAAGGCTGTCAAAATATTTTTATAGTGATTCAATCATGCTTATATGTGTTCTACGGCAATAAAAAAAAAATCATAGTGATTCAATCAAGAATATATATATTCTACTGCTCTCTAAAAAATTTGTAGTGATTTAATCATAGCCATTCAATCATGCATATATGTGTTCTAAGGCTATCAAACAAATTTCATAGTGATTGAATCATGCATATATGTGTTCTAAGTTTGTAAAAAATATTTCATTGTGATTCAATCATGCATATTTGTCTTTAAAGGCAGTCTATAAGATTTCATAGTGATTCAATCATGCATATATGTATTCTAAGGCTGTAAAAAAATATTCATAGTGATTCAATCATGCATATATGTGTTCTAAGGCTATCAAAAAAAATTCATAGTGATTCAATCATGCAGATGTGTGTTCTAAGTCTGTAAAAAAAAATTCATAGTGATTCATTCAGGCAAATATGTGTTCTAAGGTTGTCAAAAAATATTTATAGTGATTTAAGCATGCATATATGTGTTCTAATGCTCTAAAACAATTTTTATAGTGATTCAATTATGCATATATGTGTTCTCAGGCTGGCCAAAAAATTTGTTAGTGATTCAAGCATGCATATATGTGTTGTAAGGCTGCAAAAAATTTTTATAGTGATCTAATCATGCATATATATGTTCCAAGGCTGTAAAAAAAAACTATATTGATTCAATCATGCAGATATGCGTTCTAAGGTAGTAAAAAAAAATTATAGTGATTCAATCTTGCATATATTTGTCCTAATGCTCTCAAATAAAATTTATAGTGATTCAATCATGCATATATGTGTTCTAAGGCTGTAAAAAAAAAATCATAGTGATTCAATCTTGCATATATGTGTTCTAAGGTTGTCAAAAAAAATTTGTACTGATTTAATCATGCATATATGTGATCTAAGTCAGTCAAAAAAATCTCATAGTGAATTCATCATGCATATATGTGTTCTATGGTTGTCAATAAAAAATCATAGTGATTCAATCATGCGTATATGTGTTCTAAAGCTGTAAAAAAAAATCATAGTGATTTAATCAGGAATATATGTGTTCTACAGCTCTAAAAAAAAATTATAGTGATTCAATCACGCATATATGTGTTCTAAGGCTTTAAAAAAGATTTCATAGTGATTCAATCATGCATATATGTGTTCTAAGGGTGTCAAAAAAAATTCATAGTGATTCAATCATGCATATATGTGTTCTAAGGTTGCAAAAAAATTTCATAATGATTCAATCATGCAGATATGTGTTCTAAGATTGTCAAAAAAAAATTATAGTGATACAATCATGAAAATATGTGTTTTAAGGTTGTCAAAAACTTTTTACAGTGATTTAATAATGCATATAGGTGTTGTAATGCTCTCAAAAAAAAGTTTGTAGTGATTCAATCAAGCAGATATATGTTCTAAGGCTGCCAAAAAAATTTCATGGTGATTCAATCATGCATATATATGTTCAAAGGCTGCAAAAAAAATTCTTAGTGATTCAATCATGCATATATGTCTTCAAATGCTCTAAAAAAAAATATGTAGTGATTCAATCACGCATATATGTGTTCTAAGGCCGACAAAAAAATGTCATAGTGATTCATCATGCATATATGTGTTCTAAGGCTTAAAAAAAAATTCATAGTGATTCAATCAAGCATATATATGTTCTAAGGCTGTCAAAAAAATTTCATAGTGATTCAATCATGCAGATATGTGTTTTAAGGTTGTCAAAAAAAATTATAGTGATTCAATCATGCATATGTGTGTTCTAATGCTCTCAAAAAAAAATGTAGTGATTCAATAACATATATGTGTTCTAAGGCTGTCAAAAAAATTTAATAGTGATTTAATCATGCATATATGTGTTATTAGGCTGCAAAATAATTTCATGGTGATTCAATCATGCATATATGTGTTCTAAGGTTGTCAAAAAAAAATTCATAATGATTCAATCATGCTTATACGTGTTCTAAGGCTGTCAAAAAAAATTCATAGTGATTTAATCATGCATATATGTGTTTTAAGGCGGTGAAAAAATTTTTGTAGTGATTCAATCATGCATATATGTGCTCTAGAGCTATCAAAAAAAAATTGTACTGATTGAATCAATCATATATGTGTTCTAAGAATGTCAAAAAAAATTTATAGTGATTCAATGATGCATATATGCTTTCTAATGCTCTCAAAAAAAATTTATAGTGATTCAATCATGCATATAAGTGTTCAATGCTGGCCAAAAAATTTCATAGTGATTCAATCAAGCATATATGTGTTCTAAGACTGCAAAAAAAATTCATAGTGATCCAATCAAGCAAATAAATATTCTAAGGCTGTCAAAAAAATTCATAGTGATTCAATTTTGCATATATGTGTTATAAGGGTGTCACAAAAATTTCATAGTGATTAAGTCAAGCATATGTGTGTTCTAAGGCTGTCCAAAAAAATTCATAGTGCTTCAAGCATGCATATATGTGTTCTAAGGCTTTAAAATTTTTTTATAGTGATTCAATCATGCATATATGTGTTCTAAGGCTGTCAATAAAATTTTAGATTGATTCAATCATGCATATACGTTTTCTAAGGCTGTCAAAAAATATTCATAGTTATTCAATCATACATATATGTGTTCTAAGGTTGTGAAAAAAAATTTATAGTGATTCAATCATGCATATATATGTTATAAGGATGTCAAAAAAAATTCACAGCGACTGAATCATGCATATATGTGTTTTAAGGCTGTCAAAAAAAATTCATAGTGTATAAATCAAGCCTATATGTGTTCTAAAAATGTTAATAAAATTTCATAGTGATCCAATCATGCATACATGTGTTCTAAGGTTGTCAAAAAAGTTTTACAGTGATTCAATCAGGCATATATGTGTTCTAATGCTCTGAAAAAAAAATTAGTGATTCAAGCACGCATATATAAGTTCTAAGGCTGTAAAAAAAAATTCATAGTGTTTAAATCATGCATATATCTAAGAATGTTAATAAAATTTCATTCTGATCCAATCATGTGTTCTAAGGCTGTCAAAAAAAAATTCATAGTGATTCAATCATGAAGAAATGTGTTTTAAGGTTGTCAATTTTTTTTTACAGTGATTCAATCAGGCATATATGTGTTCTAATGCTCTAAAAAAAAATTTAGTGATTCAAGCACGCATATATGAGTTCTAAGGCTGTCAATAAAATTTCATAGTGATTCAATCATGCATATTTGTGTACTAAGGCTGCAAAAAAAATTCATAGTGATTCAATCATGCATGTATGTGTTCTAAGTACGTCAAAAATATTTCATACTGATTTGATCCTGCATATATGTGTTCTAAGGCAATAAAAAAAAATTTATAGTGATTAAATCATGCTTATATGTGTTCTAAGATTGTCAAAAAAAATTTATAGTGATTCACTGTTGCATATATGTGTTCCAATGCTCTCAAAAAAAATTTGCAGTATTTCAATCATCCATATATGTGTTCTAAGGCTGTAAAAAAAATTCATAGTGATTCAATAATGCATTTATGTGTTCTTTGGCTGCAAAATCATTTCATAGTGATTCAATCATGCATATATGTGTTCTAAGGTTGTAAAAAAAAAAATCGTAGAGATTCAATCATGCAGATATGTGTTCTAAGGTTTTCTAAAAAAATTTATAGTGATATAATCATACACATATCTTTTCTAGTGCTGTCAATTTTTTTTTATAGAGATTCAATCATGCATATATGTGTTGTAAGGCTTTCAAAAAATTTTCAGAGCGATTCAATCATCCATATATGTGTTCTATAGCTGCAAAAAAGTTTTATAATGATTCAATCATGTAGATATGTGCTCTAAGATTGTCAAAAAAGATTTATAGTGATACAATCATGAAGATATGTGTTTTATGGTTGTCAATTTTTTTTTACAGTGATTTAATCATGCATATATGTGTTCTAAGGCTGCAAAAAAAAATCATGGTGATTCAATCATGCTTCAAAGGCCGCAAAAAAAATCATAGTGATTCAAACATGCATATATGTGTTTCGAGGTGGTAAAAAAAATTTCATAGTGATTCAATCATGCAGATATGTGTTCGAAGGTTGTCAAAATTTTTTTATAGTTATTCAATCCTGCATATATGTGTTCAAATGCTCTCAAAAAAAATTTGTAGTGAATCTCTCATGCATATATGTGTTCTATGGCTGACAAAAAAATTTCATAGTGATTCATCATGCATATATGTGTTCTAAGGCTGCAAAAAAAATTCATAGTGATTCAATCAAGCATATATATGTTCTAAGGCTGTCAAAAAAATTTCATAGTGATTCAATCTTGCAAATATGTGTTTTAAGGTTGTCAAAAAAAAATTATAGTGATTCAATCATGCATATGTGTGTTCTAATGCTCTAAAAAAAAATTGTAGTGATTCAATAACATATATGTGTTCTAAGTCAGACAAAAAAATTTAATAGTGATTTAATCATGCATATATGTGTTATTAGGCTGCAAAATAATTTCATAGTCATTCAATCATGCATATATGTGTTCTAAGGTTCTAAAAAAAAAATCATAGTTATTCAATCATGCTTATATGTGCTCTAAGGCTGTCAAAAAAAATTCATAGTGTTTCAATCATGCATATATGTGTTTTAAGGTGGTCAAAAAAATATTTTAGTGATTCAATCATGCATATATGTGTGCTAAGGCTGTCAAAAAAAATTTCTACTGATTCAATCAAACATATATGTGTTCTAAGGCTGTCAAAAAAATCTCATAGTGATTCAACCATGCATATATATATATGCTACGGTTGTCAGAAAAAATTCATAGTGATTCAGTCATTCATATATGTGTTCTAAGGCTGTAAAAAAAAATTCATAGTGATTCAATCATGCATATATGTGTTCTAAGGCTGTAAAAAAAAATCATAGTGTTCTAAGGTTGTGAAAAATATTTTATAGGGAATCAATCATGCAGATAAATGTTCTAAGGTTGTCAAAAAAATATTTTTGTGGTACAATCATGCATATATCTATTCTAATGCTATCAATTTTTTTTTATAGAGATGTAATCATGCATATATGTGTTCTAAGTCTGTCAAAAAAAATTCCTAGTGATTCAATCATGCATATATATATTCTAAGGCTGAAAAAAAAAATTCATAGTTATTGAATCATGCATATATGTGTTCTAAGGTTGTGAAAAATACTTCATAGTGATTGAATCATGCATATATGTGTTCTATGGCTGTCAAAAAGGTTTCGTAGTGATTGAATCATGCAGATATGTGTTCGAAGGTTGTCAAAAATTTTTTATAGTTATTCAATCCTGCATATATGTGTTCAAATGCTCTCAAAAAAAATTTGTAGTGAATCTCTCATGCATATATGTGTTCTATGGCTGACAAAAAAATTTCATAGTGATTCATCATGCATATATGTGTTCTAAGGCTGCAAAAAAAATTCATAGTGATTCAATCAAGCATATATATGTTCTAAGGCTGTCAAAAAAATTTCATAGTGATTCAATCTTGCAAATATGTGTTTTAAGGTTGTCAAAAAAAAATTATAGTGATTCAATCATGCATATGTGTGTTCTAATGCTCTAAAAAAAAATTGTAGTGATTCAATAACATATATGTGTTCTAAGTCAGACAAAAAAATTTAATAGTGATTTAATCATGCATATATGTGTTATTAGGCTGCAAAATAATTTCATAGTCATTCAATCATGCATATATGTGTTCTAAGGTTCTAAAAAAAAAATCATAGTTATTCAATCATGCTTATATGTGCTCTAAGGCTGTCAAAAAAAATTCATAGTGTTTCAATCATGCATATATGTGTTTTAAGGTGGTCAAAAAAATATTTTAGTGATTCAATCATGCATATATGTGTGCTAAGGCTGTCAAAAAAAATTTCTACTGATTCAATCAAACATATATGTGTTCTAAGGCTGTCAAAAAAATCTCATAGTGATTCAACCATGCATATATATATATGCTACGGTTGTCAGAAAAAATTCATAGTGATTCAGTCATTCATATATGTGTTCTAAGGCTGTAAAAAAAAATTCATAGTGATTCAATCATGCATATATGTGTTCTAAGGCTGTAAAAAAAAATCATAGTGTTCTAAGGTTGTGAAAAATATTTTATAGGGAATCAATCATGCAGATAAATGTTCTAAGGTTGTCAAAAAAATATTTTTGTGGTACAATCATGCATATATCTATTCTAATGCTATCAATTTTTTTTTATAGAGATGTAATCATGCATATATGTGTTCTAAGTCTGTCAAAAAAAATTCCTAGTGATTCAATCATGCATATATATATTCTAAGGCTGAAAAAAAAAATTCATAGTTATTGAATCATGCATATATGTGTTCTAAGGTTGTGAAAAATACTTCATAGTGATTGAATCATGCATATATGTGTTCTATGGCTGTCAAAAAGGTTTCGTAGTGATTGAATCATGCATATATGTGTTCTAAGGCTGTAAAAAAAAATCATAGTGATTCAATCATGCATATATGTGTTCTAAGGCTGTAAAAAAGAATTCATTGTGATTCATTCAGGCAGATACGTGTTTTAAGGTTGTCTAAAATTTTTTATGGTGACTTAATCATGCATATGTGTTTTAAAGCTCTAAAAAAAAATCATAGTGATTCAATCATGCATATATGTGTTCTAAGGCTGGCCAAAAAATTTCATAGTGATTCAATCATGAGTATATGTGTTCTAAGGCTGCAAAAATATTTTATAAAGATCCAATCATGCATATATATGTTCTAATGCATAAAAAAAAATCATAGTGATTCAATCGTGCAGATATGTGTTCTAAGGTAGTCAAAAAAAAATTTTAGTAACTCAATCTTGCATATATGTGTTCTAATGCTCTCAAAAAAACATTATAGTGATTTAATGAAGAATATATATGTTCTAAGGCTGTCAAAAAAATTTCATTATGATTCAATCATGCATATATGTATTCTAAGGCTGCAAAAAAATTCATAGTGATCCAATCATGCTGTGATCATCGCAAATTTTTTCCTCTCTTTGATACTTCTCTCTCTTCCTTCTCTTTTTCCTTTCTAACCTCTATTTCCTCCTTTTTGAAGGGAGAAAATGAAAGACAGAAAAGAAGAAAGAAGAGAAAAGAAAAGAAAGAAGAGAGAGAGGAACTCTTCTGCGAAGGTCTCACTTGACCTAAATTTTGAAAAATATTTTAAAAGATTACTCGCCTCCGTTTTTGAAATATTTGCGGGAAAATTGGGAGACGGGATTCACTCGTCGGTACGAGGTTCGACCGTTCCTGGTGCCTTTACCAGGGGTAATCAAACCAAGGGTCGAATTTATGCCTTTTTGCTTTGCTAAAAGATTATCTAAGAATTTATTCTAAGTCTAGAGAAAATGCACAAAGAATCATGCTTGTGCAATGCAAGGATGTATGCTCTTTTCAATAATGGTTTGAAAAAAAAAATCTCCAAGTATTTTCTGAGATGAACTTGATAATGGAGTGAAGAAATGGTTGAATCTAACTTAGAACTTGAGATAGATCAGGGAAAAGATAATTTGAAGTTCTACGTCTTTGAAATAATCAGAGTTTTGGAGAATAAATCTTTGATTTTGAAAAGAATGATTTGAAGCTGAGATAAAAAGGAAAATAAAGGAAATTTTAAAGTCACAAATTGACTTTGAATGGATTTAGGAGAGAAAATAAAATTTGAAATGGAATTGAATTCCAATTTCGAAATTTGAAATCAGGATGGGACTTGAGAAATCCAAATTGAGTTTGAAAAATAGAATTGGGCTTAAGAGATCAAGATGGGATATGAGAAACGGAATTGGTTTTTGGAATTTGGAAATCAAGATAGAATTTGAATCCAAAGTCTGAATTCTAAATGGAATTTGTATCCGAAGTTTGAGATCCAAGATGGAGCTGGATCCGAGATTTGGAATCCTAAATGGAATTTGGATCTGGAGTCTGAGATCCAAGATGAAGTTGAACTCTGGATCTAGAATCCTAAAATGGAGTTAAATTCTAATTTTGGAATTGGATTTTGAAAGTCCAAAATGGGACTTTTGAAGAATGGTCTGGGTTTTTTAAAAACCCATAGTGATTTTAAGACTTAGGAAAATTTTCATAATCATTCTCAAAACTTTGAATTGAGAATCAAGACTCAATCTTGGAATAGAGCTTGGAAGATAAAGAATAATTTTGAAATGAGAAGATGAATCAGAGATTTCAAAGTTAAATTGAATTTTGAATTGAATTGAAAATTTGAAGTTTGAATATAAAGTGATTCTGAAATTTCAAAGTCAAATTGGACTTTGAATTTTGAAAAATAGAATTCTGAATTTGTATCTGTAAATAAGGATTGATTTGAAGAAAATACTCAAAATCACTTGGAATTTTGAAAGGAAATTTTAAAAATATGATGCAATTCTATACTATATGATGAATGAATCTAAAAGAATGTAAAATTGGATTTTAAAAATCATATTTCATTCTTTAAGTGAATGCAAATGAGATTGAAGATATAATATATCCTTGACTATGGTCATTGAATATATTATATAACAATCATGTTTAAATTCAGGTGAAGAATAAAATATATTTTAGTGCTTTTATAGAGTTTTAAAATGAAATTAACCCTCAATATATCCTGACTATGACCATTGATATATATTTTGAGTTAATTTTAAGCTAAACTCTGATAAAAGAGGAAAATATTTAGAAAAAAAAATATGATGATTTTTTAAAAGGATCTAGTGTAGATCTAGTGTTATTTTATAAAAGATAAAAATCCTAAGTTTTGTTTACATCCTGACTATGGCCATTGATGTAAATCATCAACTTAGGATTAATCACCTTTTATAAAAATGGTGTGCGTGCCATTCGTGTTTCACCATTGTGAGATTTTGGAAAATAAAGATAAAAAGCATGAAAACAAGCAATTTATGACATTTACAATGCTCATCCATTCTATCTAAGAGCTGGAAATGTAAATTCTCATTAAGACCTAACTTATTACAATATTTAAAATTGAAATTACAACTCCCAAGTAATGACATTTTCCACATATTCCCTACAAAACACTTGGTTAATATGAAAATAGAAGAAAATCGCACATATCATATGAATGTCAATGGTAAAATGCTCATATGCCAAGATATACATGATGAAAAAGATGGAAAATGACACACATACCTATATACATACATAGATATACATGCATGCTTATGTATACATACATATATATGAGTATATACATATATATATATATATATATATATGCATATATTCATATATATATATATATATATGTATATATATATATCATGTATGACATGCACTCAATGTAGGTGGATGGGAGTGATGCTGATGAAGGGACAGAAAACAGGGTGTAGAAATGCTAGCAATGAGCTATACATAAGTGGAGGCACAAAGGCATTGTGCAGGGGATATTGCTGGTGGAGATGGTGGTGAGTGAGGCTGGTATGTGAATGAAGTGGAAAACGTTGGAATGAAATGGAATACAATGGCATATGTTGTGGTAGGCTACAGGATGAATAGTGCTATTAACAGAAAATGAGTATTGATGATAATACTATAACTTACAGGTGATATTGTGGATGTTGCAAAGGATATAATGAGGGCTGCTATACTGTTATGAATACCAGAAGGGTGAGACACAGCAGTGCATTGGATCTGCTGTGAGTATGTGCAAGGCTACAATAGTGTCAAGCACTGCTGTTGGTGTATGGATAGCCAAATGATAGACGGTGAAGGTATGGAGTGATAAAACTCTGGTTGTGAATAGGAAGAGGATAACATTCATGCTGTTGTAAGTGCAGCGGTGATACTTGTAAAGAATGTAAATGAGATGTTGGGGTGTAGATAAGATGCAGGGTCGTGGATCAGACTTTTTCAAAGACTTTGAAGTGGAAAGATGGTAACTCTAATAAATAAAGTAACATAGGTAGCTGAGAAAAAGGGGAGTATTTGAAGTTACTGCTGCAAGTGCAGTAAGTGAACAGGGTATACCAGTGTAATGGTGGTTGCTGGGAGTATGTATGTGTTAGGGAGGTTGCGGCGGTGTAAAGCATGGTTGTGGATATATGAAGGGCTATAACAGTGCTTGGCACTGTTATAGATGTGTAGACACCACAGAATCTGTGAAGGCTATGGGGGTTATATCCATGAGATGTTCCAGTTCGCTATGCTAAAAACCCAACTTACAAACAGTACACACAATACAATTTGCTATTGAGATAATGGGAATATGCACAATACAGTTTTCTATGCTCATTTGACACACATAACAAGCACTTATGCTAACATGCCTATATTTACAAACAGTACCATTATTATTTACTGAACATACTCACATTATTTAATTTACTGTGGAGACCTTAAAATTTCGGTCAAAACATAACCCAAGAAATACTTACCTAGTTGGCCCCTTTCTTAGACCACGTGTATTCATCTTGACCGAATAAAATCAAGCTGTATCTATGTGGTAATCAGCACAAGGAAAGTGAGAGTATGGAAGCGACTTATAGTGGAAGCTGTGAGTGCACAATATATGAAAATTTTGCGTAGCAGGGAGACTACAGTGGGTGCCACTATTCAGATCAGTACTAGAGTAGTATGGGTAGTAGGTGGTGATCAGTGAGGTAAAGTAAGGTGATGGCTGTGACAGGAGCTATCAACGAGCCAATATCGAGGGATATAATCCAAGGGGATAGTAATGGTAAGTACTTAATCACAGGACCAATCGAAGGTGACTTACAGGGATTTGGTTGATCCTGTTATGAGGGAACAAAAGTCCTAACACCAAATTGTCTTCCACATCCAAAAAGTTGGCACAACACAGCATATATATATATATATATATATATATATATATATATATATATATATATATATATATATATATATATAAAAGGATATAGAATACCTGATTTCTTAATTTTTAAAGTTCTCTAATTGATAATGAACACAATACTAACCCATGACATTCATTTCGCTAGAGACAACATTGTCAGCAGATATGAGTTCCAGACAAATATTTGTAATTCTATCTGCTAGGTCCGCCAACACATCTTCCAAGACATCTATATCATGTTGAGCAAGGAATTGACCATCATACTACTCTCCAGTCTTAATTGAGCTAAATCACAGCAAATCTGCATATAGACCATCCTTCCCAGTTTTGAACTCCATAAAATGGAATCATCATCTTCAAATCTTTCAAATGCTCTTGCAAGAATAGCCTTCTGATGCGTTATCTCCCTTAAAGACAACTTCTCTTTCAGCCATCCCATGTATATGGGTTGAATTGAGGCCTTCATAATTCCTGATATAACTACTAACCAGTCCTCCTTGTTGAGAATGCCACTGCCTTCTGAAATATTCTCAACCTCTCTTGATGCTGTAAGTGTTCCATCATTAGACAAAGCAACAAGACCAGGCTTCCTACCATCCATCTTCCAAAAGGGTACGGTGATGGATGATAACTTTATTTCAGCAACAGTGGGGGTTGTTTGCTGTCAAAAACCAAAACTGCCATATCATCCACAACCTTTTTAGGATATCAACAGTTCAGAGATATTTCAGAGGCCGCTTGAGCTAGGACGAAAGGTTTCTGGCGAGAGTGGTCGCAAGATTCTTGGCAGCAAAACTAAATGCCCCAGAATCAGCTCTCTACCGATTGGGAGCTGAGGAACCCTTTCGGCAATTTTTATTCAGATTGCAAACCACAAAGAGAAGAGAGAGATGATACAGAACATAAGAACTGAAAAAAACAAATTGTACAATATTGCATAACAGGAAATGAAAACAACGAAATAGCTTCAAGACAATTTATATTGGAATTAGTAATCTGTACAATATGGGTAAATACCAAAAGGGGAAATGCAACCACAATGTATGATACTTATAAAATCTAAACGCACTGTGTCGTGGAAGTTAACGACTAATCAAGGATAAGGGAAAGACATTGATGTATACCTACGTGCGATGATATGTATGATTGATGCTTACGAACAGGGAAATGGGATATCTAACACTGTGCTGATCACAAACACCAAATAAGATGAATGAAAGGGGTGTACAGGCTTATAACAACATGCTCGAAGCAAAATGTAAAGCAAGAAATGGTAAATAAGAGCATATGCTAAATGCTGAATAACAAAAAAGAGAGATATGCGAACGCCATCGGATATCATCTGAAACAATAAACTAAGCATACACGGAAAATCAAAACAGAACTAAGAAAAGGGAACGGAATGTTAACGAGTAAAGGATAGATCCCCATCAAACGGGGAGACCACTCGTACCTGTGGGAAGATGCCATGGTCCGTCCAACACCAAGATGTAATTACCATAAAAAAAAAGTATATCGATCTAGGTGAACTAAAAACAATTAAATGTCATCTATACTGGTGGTTCAATACAAACAGACGATCAAACACAAGTTACGAACATCAATAATTAGAATAAGCAGAAGAAATAGGATACGAATACAGGGATCTTCGATCAAATCGGTTCTGGATGATTTCTCATAGCAAACGATTATGTCAAAAAATGAACAAAAAGAAGATGGGACGAAATAAAAATGATCATACACAATGAGAAAACTAGAATCGAGCAAAACAAGACAAGTAAAATCAGTCGATAAAATGACTTAGTCGGGATTAAACAAACTAATATTCAATTTTCCTAAACTAAAGAAATTTTGAAACAGGAAAAAGAAACTGTCAGGATCAGATCATCCTGTTGATGTTGCATGCATGCAAATCGAAATTGCCATGAGCAAGTCGATGATGCCAGAGGTGCGTTAACGGAGTAAAGAAAAACAGAACTTAAACAGAGAGAAACAACAATGGATTTTTTTACCGTGATCTGATATTACAAGGAGGATCGGCCTTCTTTAAACAATCCAGAGAAGTGGAGGGTTTTAGTTGATCGGGTGATGTTTCCTATGGAAGGATGAAGACGGATCTTCTACGGTGCATGCTCCCGCTGGGATCCTGAGGTTGCAGGCAGCCTTTTGCTTCAGCCGACAGAAAAAGGAAAAGGGGGATTAGAGGAAGAAGAGAAGGAAGAAAAAAATTGAGGAGAAGCTGTGGAGGGGTGAAGGCGATGGATTTAGGGTTCCTCTGTGTGTCTTTTTAAAGAGGGGAAGAAAGTTCGGGAAGAAAGGCTGGTGGGCATCGATGGCGGAGGAAGGGGGTTCGGAGATGGAGGGTTTGAGGAAGAGGGTTTCGGGAGGGTAGCGCGGGTGAGAGAGTTTCCGAGAGAGATAGAGAGAGAGAGAAAGAGAGAGAAAAAAGGAAGCTTGCGAAAAAGGAATTTTTTGTTTTTTCCAAAAAGGGTCTCCCTTAAAAAGGTTTTTTTATAAAAAATGGGTTTTCAAATGAGGTTTTTAGCGAAAACACGTTTCAAAAAGAATTTAAACTGCATATTTTCTATTTTTTTTGGATTTTTTGGCATTTTCCATAATTTTTTGTATTTTGGGAATAAAACCCTAAATTTTACGAGAAAACAAAGATTTAAAACTATTTTTTTTGTATTTTGAGAAATATTTACAAAAAGGGGGTTTTCTAAGGATTCAGGCTTTTATTTTTGAAATTTTTCTCAGAAAAGGGGTTTTGGATCCGATTCGGATCAAAACTGGGTCAGAGATAAGACTTTGAGTCCGAATTCTAACAAACCTAAGGAATGAATGGAATTTTTGGTTGAAAATTGACCCAATTATTTAGAAGACGGAGGTCAGGGGCAAAAGGGGAATTGTTTGGATTTTTTGGAAAATTTGGGGTGTTCACAGATGCCCCTCTTTGCTGCTAAGCCGGTTGTAAGCTGAGCTTAGCGGCAAAGAAGACACGCCAAATTTTCTAAAAACAATGCCCCAGTCAGAAGGTCTGAACTGGGTGTGGAAGAATTGGCTTTGAAAAGCTTTTATTTTTCAGGTTTTTGGGCCTTACCTTGAAGAGGTTTTGGGGAAGAGAACGAGATCCTCGAGACTGAAAATAATTTGGACAGAAGAAAATGAGGAAATTGTGATGGGACTTTGGTATGATTATCCCGAAATGGTAAAAGGAGAGATTTTTGAAGAAGTCTCACGGCTGAGACAAAGATAAGAATTCTTGAAAAGACACAGGTTTAGCCCTTAACCTGGATGGGACATTTTTGATAAATACCTCGTGAGATGAGGTTCAGGTGTAATTTTTATTTGAATGGAAATACAAAGCATGGATTCCTCGATGGGAAGAACCATGACGGGACTGGGAGAAATACCTCACCAGAATGAAGCAATTCTCTTTAAAAAGTATATACAATGCTAAGTTGTATCAAAATATATATTGAGCATTTATTTCATTTTGGATAACCAGAAAATTTTGCCAATAAGATGGAATTGCAATTGATTCAAATGCTTGAAAGTGTTCTCGAATGTGCGAAAGATATTCCCTCTTTTGACCTAGAGTATTTCCTCCAAAATAAAGTTAACTTCCGAGATTTCGGAGTCAGATTCAAATTTCAAAGTTGTTGAGTTTCTTCAAGGAAGTTATCCATTTCCTTGACATGAATAGAGAAGAGATACTCTTAATTTCATAGAAGCGAGTAGTGAAAAGACATTGATGAAAGGATTTTGCATGAGAAAAGAGGATTTCTGTCAATTTTGGCAGTTTGATATCTTGAGGTTTTTCTCAGAATGATCTTTCTGGCATTCTTTTTGATATAATGAGCTTTCTTGGGTTTTCGGGGGAGTTTATTACATCATCCTTCATTTTGGAGATGTCCTGGCTTTTTCTTTTTCTTCGAGGAAGGGTACGTTACAAACTCCTTCTCAGAGATGCTTCGATCCTTCTTTTTCTCAGGAATTATATTGGTGATATTGGCTCATTGGTAAAAATCTCTAGATGATAGCAGCAATCAAATATCTTTTAGGGTTTGTTGGGAGGCTCAGCGCAGTCGCCTTCATCTTGGCGGTGATCTGAACGTTCTCTGGAAGGATCCGTCACAAACTCCTTCATCTTGAAGATGATTCGAATCTTCTTTGGCCCCGGGGGTCGAACTCGCATATTCGTCTTCATCTTGACGACAATTGACAGATCCCCTTTGCGGATATTTGATTGAAGCTTAAATGAATGAATGAGGAGGTATGGATTGAGTGGATTCTTTTTATCGCTCAGGATATTTCCACTGCCTGATTGCAAGAAAAAACAACTTAAAACATGTGCCATAGCTATGATCAATATCGATTCACTTTCGACTTTTCAACATCATTGAATATTTCTTTTGCTAATCGTACCAAGGATATTTCTTACGTCCTCTTGGTTGATCAACAGAGAGAAGATTTGAATTTTACTCTTTTCCGCAAAAAGCTTCACCCTTTTTGAAAGGAATACTAGAGGTAGTCTGAGGTGATTCTTTTGTGCAATAAAATAGTGAAATCATCACAAATTTTGGCAGATTGGCAAGATTTTCGAGAATCCTTGGTAAGATAACCACTCAATATGAATTTTGATAAGACCTAGGGATGAAATTTTTAATTTTTTGGCAATTTTGATCAGTAAAACTGGATTTTACAAGACCAACTTAAAAAACGAGGTTAAGTAAAGAATTTTGGAAAAGAACCTGGGTAAAAGAATTTGGTAAAAGAATTTGCTAAAGGACAAAATGTCAAACTGGAATTTGAGAAGGACTTTGATAAAAGAATTTTTGAAAAAAAAAGATTTTGGTAAAGGATTTTGGTTAAACTGGAATTTGAGAAGGACTTTGATAAAAGAATTTTTGAAAAAAAAAGATTTTGGTAAAGGATTTTGGTTAAACTGGAATTTGAGAAGGACCAATTTGTGAAAATTGGAATTTTGGAGGACCAATGTACACATTGGAATTTTGAAGGACTAGTGTAAAACTGGAATTTTGAAGGACCAATTTGAGCAATTGGAATTTGGAAGGACCAATGTAAACATTGGAATTTTGAAGGACCAGTGTAAAACTGGAATTTTGAAGGACCAATTTGAGAAAATTGGAATTTTGGAAGGACCAATGTAAACATTGGAATTTTGAAGGATCAGTGTAAAACTGGAATTTTGAAGGACCAATTTGAGCAATTGGAATTTGGAATGACCAATGTAAACATTGGAATTTCGAAGGACCAGTGTAAAACTGGAATTTTGAAGGACCAATTTGAGAAAATTGAAATTTTGGAAGGACCAATGTAAACATTGGAATTTTGAAGGACCAGTGTAAAAATGGAATTTTGAAGGACCAATTTGAGCAATTGGAATTTGGAAGGACCAATGTAAACATTGAAATTTTGAAAGACCAGTGTAAAAATGGAATTTTGAAGGACCAATTTGAGCAATTGGAATTTGGAAGGACCAATGTAAACATTGGAATTTTGGAAGGACCAGTGTAAAACTGGAATTTTGAAGGACCAATTTGAGAAAATTGGAATTTTGGAAGGACCAATGTAAACATTGGAATTTTGGAGGATGAATTAGAAAAAAATGAAAATTTGAAGGATCTGGTGTAAAACTAGAATTTGAAGGACCAATTCATGAAAATTGGAATTTGGAAGGACCAATGTAAACATTGGAATTTTGAAGGACCAGTGTAAAACTAGAATTTTGAAGTACCAATTTGAAAAATTGGAATTTGGAAGGACCAGTGTAAACTGGAATTTTTGAAGGACCAATTTATGAAATTGGAATTTGGAAGGACCAATGTAAACATTAGAATTTTGAAGGACAAGTGTAAAAACTGGAATTTTTGAAGGACCAATTCATGAAAATTGTAATTTGGAAGGACCAATGTAAACATTGGAATTTTGAAGGACCAGTGTAAAACTGGAATTTTGAAGGACCAATTTGAAGAATTGGAATTTGAAAGGACCAATGTAAACATTGGAATTTTGAAGGAGCAATGTAAGACTAGGGTTTTAAAGGACCAATTTGAGAAAATTGGAGTTTTGAAGGACCAATGTCAACATTGGAATTTTGAAGGACCAGTGTAAAACTAGAATTTTGAAGGACCAATTTGAGAAAATTGGAATTTTGGAAGGACCAATGTAAACATTGGAATTTTGGAGGATGAATTTGAAAAAAATGAAAATTTGAAGGATCTGGTGTAAAACTAGAATTTGAAGGACCAATTCATGAAAATTGGAATTTGGAAGGACCAATGTAAAAATTGGAATTTTGAAGGACCAGTGTAAAACTGGAATTTTAAAGTACCAATTTGAAAAATTGGAATTTGGAAGGACCAGTGTAAACTGGAATTTTTGAAGGACCAATTTATGAAATTGGAATTTGTAAGGACCAATGTAAACATTAGAATTTTGAAGGACAAGTGTAAAAACTGGAATTTTGAAGGACCAATTCATGAAAATTGTAATTTGGAAGGACCAATGTAAACATTGGAATTTCGAAGGACCAGTGTAAAACTTGAATTTTGAAGGACCAGTTTGAAGAATTGGAATTTGAAAGGACCAATGTAAACATTGGAATTTTGAAGGAGCAATGTAAGACTAGGGTTTTGAAGGACCAATTTGAGAAAATTGGAGTTTTGAAGGACCAATGTAAACATTGGAATTTTGAAGGACCAGTGTAAAACTGGAATTTTGAAGGACCAATTTGTGAAAATTGGAATTTTGAAGGACCAATGCAAACATTGGAATTTCGAAGGTCCAATTGGGATTTTGAAGGACCAATTTACGAAATTGGAATTTTGAAGGACCAATGAAAATATTGGAATTTGATGAAGGGCCAATTGGAATTTGAAGGACGAGTGTGACACTGGAATTTTGAAGGACCAATTTGAGAATTGGTTTTGGTGAAGGACCAATATGAGAATTGGATTTGGAAGGACCACTGTGAGAATTGGATTTGATGAAGGACCAATGTGAGAATTGGATTTCATGAAGGACCAATATGAGAATTGGATTTGATGAAGGACCAGTGTTGGACTGGATTTGGAAGGACCAATGTGAGAATTGGTTTTGATGAAGGACCAGTGTTGGACTGGATTTGATGAAGGACCAGTGTTGGACTGGATTTGAAAGGACCATTATAGAAGGTTGCGCTGCTTCTATGAATGGTTTCAGGATTATCCCTTATCCTCAACGAGAAACTCAGGTTTACCCCTTAACCAGAAGGGGAATGAAGAAATTTTGAAGAGAATAAACCTGAAGCTTGAAAAAGGAGTCCGAGTCGGAACTCGGATATTTAAAAGGAAGATGGAACATATAAGGGGGAAAACCCGAGTTGGAACCCGAATCTTCAAAATAAATGATAAAAGAGAAAATCGAGTTTGAAAACTCGATTTTTTGACGCAACGATTGGTTCCAACACGAGCATTGGATCCAAAAGGAAGTCCGAGTCGGAACCCGAACCTTCAAATGAAAAGATAAAAGGAAGACCCGAGTCGGAACCCGAATCTTTAAAAAGAAAAAAATAAAAGATAAAAGAAAATTATTGGTCCAATTAGAACCAAAGGGCAGCCCGAGTCAGAACTCAAAATTTCAAAAGAAAAGATAAAAGGAAGACTCGAGTCGGAACCCGAATCTTTAAAAGGCGAAGATAAAAAGAAAAATGATTGGTCCAATGCAAGCATTAGAACCAAAGGGAAGCTCGAGTCAGAACTCGAAACTTCAAAAGAAAAGATAAAAAGGAAGACCCAAGTCGGAACCCAAATCTTTAAAAGGAAAAGATAAAAAGGAAAACGATTGGTCCAATGAGAGCATTAGAACCAAAGGGAAGCTCGAGTCGGAACTCGAAACTTCAAAAGAAAAGATAAAAAGGAAGACCCGAGTCGGGACCCGAATCTTTAAAAGGAAAAGATAAGAGATAAAAGAAAACGATTGGTCCTAATTAGAACCAAAGGGGAGCCCGAGTCAGAACTCGAAACTTCAAAAGAAAAGATAAAAGAAAGACCCAAGTCGAAACCCGAATCTTTGAAAGGAAAAGATAAAAGAAAACGATTGGTCCAACGCGAGCATTAGAACCAAAGGGAAGCCCGAGTCGGAACTCAAAACTTCAAAGGAAAAGATAAAAGGAAGATCCGAGTCGGAACCTGAATCTTTAAAAGGAAAAGATAAAAAGAAAATTAAGAATTGATGAAAATTAAAGAAATTATGGAAAATGATTCAGGTTTATCCCTTAACCTGAAAGGGAAAAGAATAAAATTGACAAATTTGACAAGATTTGATAAAAGGTTGATAAAGAATTAAAAGAATTGATAACAAATGATAAAGAATCAATAAAATTGATAAAGAATTGGAATTAATAAAGAATTGACAAAGATTGTCAAAGATCTAATAAAAAAACGGTAAAGCTTGGTAGAAAAATTGAAGATATTTGGAAGATGATGAAAGACTTCAGGATTATCCCTGATCCTGAAGGAAAAAGGATCTCGCGGGACGAGGTTCAGGTTTATCCCTTAACCTGAAAGGGAAATTCAGGTTTGTCCCTTAACCTGAGTGGGAAATTCAGAAGAAAAATGAATACCTCATGGGAAAGAGGCATCATGTTTATCCCTTAACCTGAAAGGGTAAAGAAGAAGGAAAAGGAATACCTCATGGGAAAGAGGCATCAGGTTTATCCCTTAACCTGAAAGGGTAAAGAAGAAGGAAAAAGGAATACCTCATGGAAAAGAGGCATCAAGTTTATCCCTTAACCTTAAAGGGTAAAGAAGAAGGAAAAAGGAATACCTAATGGGAAAGAGGCATCAGGTTTATCCCTTAACCTGAAAGGGTAAAGAAGAAGGAAAATGAATACCTCATGGGAAAGAGGCATCAGGTTTATCCCTTAACCTGAAAGGGTAAAGAAGAAGGAAAAGGAATACCTCATGGGAAAGAGGCATTAGGTTTATCCCTTAACCTGAAAGGGTATTTGAAATAAGAATGACAAAATTAATAAAAATGGATGAAAAATAAATAAGATTGATAAAATTGATAAAGATGAATAAAACTGCTAAAACTAATAAAGATTGATAAATGAAAAAGTTGAGAAAAAGATTTTGTTTGATCCTGCCTGCATGTGGGATCTTTAAAATGAGATGAGAATGTTTATGAGAAAATCTTTTTTGAAAAGAGGATCAACCGTGAGGTTGATTTTGAAGAATGATCAATACGAGAGCTAATCTTTTTGGAGAAGGATCAATACGAGGATTTATTTTGGAGAGAGATCATCATGAGGGTTGATCTTTTGAAAACAGTGGTTTTAAAACCGATTTTGAAAAGGATATCAACACAAGACCTGATTTTTGAAGGTAATGGTTCGAAACTGATTTTGAAAAGAGAAGATCAACACAAGGGTTGATTTTTTGAAGATGACGGTTCAAAACTAATTTTGAAAAGAAAGATCAACACCAGGGTTGATTTAAGATGGTGGTTCAAAACCATTTTTAGAAAAGGATATCAACACAAGGGTTGATTTTTGGAAGATGATGGTTTTAAAACTAGAAGATCAACACACTGGTTGATTTGGAAGAAGATTGGGTCAAATTTTGAATTTTTGGTGATTATGATGAAAATTTTGCAAAAAAATATATATATATTTTTTTCAGATTTTTATGATTTTGAAAAACCCTCATAGGCAATATCATTTCTCTCATGGATGATGTTGGGATTTGCCCTTATCCTGAAAAGCATAGGAATCTGATGGCAAAAAGAATATTTTGAAGCGTAAATGTAATTTTAACAATAAAAGATGCACCAATATGGCGAAAGAAATAAGAATTGAACATCAGAAATAGGAATGAAATTGCCATTTCATTGATAAGTAATGACTGAAAACAAAACTTGGATATTTACAAGTGATAAAAAGGGATCACAGAAGACTGGGGCTGACTTGCCCCTACAAGATGATTGCTAAGAAAAGGAGAAAAAAATTAGAGAAGCTTCAGCATCTCTAGTTCTTGGAGTGGTCCGGGAAAGGCTTGGTTAGGACAGCGGGTTGTTCTTCTTCTTCGTTCTCTATCAGGAGATTTTTATCAATGTAATCCTGGATAATGTTCTTTAGGATGAAGCAGTGCTCTGTATCATGCCCCACTGCTCGGTGAAACTTGCAGAACTTGTCCTTTCATTTTCCCAGGGAGACCGGGGGATCAGCAACTCTCGGAAGTTTAATCATATCTTTGCTCAACATATACTCCAGAACTTGCTCGAGGGACTGTTCCAGAGCAGTGAATTGGCGGTCATAACCCCACCCTTCACGTTTTATTTTCTCCTTCTACTTGGCTGAAACTGGCTTGTCATTCTTCTTGGAGGGTTCCTCCCGCTGCCCCATCTGCTTGTTCGTGCTATCCTTGCTGCTACTGCCCCCAGAGTTAGCTGAGAATGTATAATTCACCTTCTTTTTGAGGTCTTGACCGCCCTTGACGAGAGTGATGCCCTCATAATTTCCATTGTCCATCCCCATTTCGAGCCACTCAGCTCGTTCAATAAGCTCTACGAATGATTTTGATGGGTAAGTAGAAATGAGGCTTCTGAGAGGCTTAGAAAAATTGTTCAGGATAACTTGGATTGCATGCTCCTCTGAGATGGGGGTTCTCATCTTATTGCAGGTATCTCTCCACCTCCGAATGAAGTCTATGGCCTTTTCCTTATCTTCTTGTTTCAGGTTGTATAGGTGATTGAGGGTTGGCAGTGCTTCAGTGTTAAACATGAACCGTTCCACGAACAGATTAACAACTTTATCAAAATTTTGCAGATCGACGGGGTTGATATGCTCTGCGTACCATTTTGCTGCTACGCCTTCTAAGCTGTGAGGAAAGCACAAGAAGAGGGCCCGATTGTCTTCACTGAATCTGGCGCATTTGGCGAAGAACATTGCGAGATGGGCCTTTGGGTTGCCGGATCCATCGAACTTAATAAATTTTTGGGGGAGGTCTTCCAAGCTGCTGTCCCCATCTAGACCAAGGTAGAAGTCCTGCTTGGTATACACTTTCTTTCCCTTGTCTCGAATCTGCAGATCTTTGACCATCTTCGTCAATACTTGAATTGAATCCTCTGCCAGGACCCCATCTTTAGGCTTGTTGACTTATTCAGGTTCTTCTGCCACTTTCTTGGGCTGTCGCATATGTTTTGGGACGAATACGAACTGCTCTTCTTCGGAATCCTCTCCTGCTGATTCTGAACCCTCTGAGATGCTGTCCTGCTGAATTTTCTTTTTGTTGATCCTGACATGTTTCTTTACTGGCTTTCTCTTGATCTTGTTTTTAGAGGATGTTTTCTTTGAACTTCCCCCGGCTTGCTCAGACATCATTTTTGCCATCATCTTTTGAAAGATCTTATACATTGTCGGGTCGACATCATCCTCATCTGAATCATGTTTCCGGGATGCTCTGGGAGAGTTCACTTCTTCCACCTCATTGTCATTGTGCTACTGAGCTGCCCTCCTTTCTGCCCGTGTTTGAACCATGATGAAGTGTTGATGCTGTCTGTAGAATAAAGGAAGGATTAAAACTCGAGGATTTTTTTGGGAAAAAGAGACGATGAAGGAGATATTTAAAAGACTTTGAGAAGAGATTTCTTGATAAAAGGAGATCTTGGATGAGAAAAATAGAATTTTTGAAGACTTTTTTGATGATGGATGACAAGACCTGAATATTTTTGAAAAATTGCAGGCAGGATCAAAGAAAATTAAATAAATCAGAAAAGAAAAGAGAAAAATACACCTGGACTTTTGAAAGATAGAGGAAGACTTAAAAGAATATCCAGGGTTTTTTTTAAAAAAATTTACGAAAGAATAAAGAATGAGAAATATACAATCCTGGATTTTGGAAAATAGAAGAAATTTCGAAACAAATATTCAGGGTTTTGTAATAGGATTTTATAAGATAATATCTAAAAGAATCAAATTATACAAGCAATGATGCTCATAATAGCACTCCCTAGAAGCTGACTCTAAATGCAATATTCGAAAAGGCTAGTAGGACCTTAATCCTAATTCTAAGGTTCAGATCATCCGATTTCGATCAAGGTATGTCGATATACCCAAGCCGAAGCCCGAAGTACGTGGCATATAAAATATTTCTTCCGTTTTAAGGTAAAGGCTTCCCAACATCCTTGAGCACCTACCTGTAAGACCCGCAATTTTTCAGAAAATATCTGAATAAATTCATGAGGCATTTACCGGTAAAAATAGCATTTTTTCTCAGAATGCGAAACGAATCAATTTCTGTGAGCCAATTATACTTAGGATATTCGTCGAATCGCGAATATATGCTCAAACACTCTGGAAGCCATAACTTCCTATCTGAACGAAATCAAAGGATTCCTGCGAGCCAACTTTCTTAGTGGCATCAATACGAAGATAATGGCCTACTCAGAATTTTTCAGAAAAAAATGCCGAAAACTCAATTTTTGCGGGACCCACGGAAATATGGGTGGGACCCATAGAAATATTTCTCAGAAAAACATTCTAGAATATTCTAGAATGTTCCAGCACCTTCCAGAGCCTTCCAGCATGTTCCAGCACCTTCCATGGAAGGGATTCTCAGAAAAGCCCAAGGGCAAAAGGGTAAATGAGGTTGCTTAGCCCCTAAGCAACCTCCCCTATAAATAGAGGACCCCCCCCTCCTTTAGAAAATCGCCAACCCCTCTCTCTCTCCTCCTTTTCCAAACCTCCCCTACCTAGCCTAGCCCACCTGAGCCCACCTGACCTGGTCTGAGCCTGCCTGACCTGGTCCTAACCCACCTGACCTAGGTCTGAACCTACCTGACCTAAGTCTGAACCCAGTTGACTTGACTTGAACCTGGTTTGGTTCAAAGTCAAAGTCCAAGTCCTTTTTCATCCGAAGTTCGAAGTTGATCCTTTTTCGAAGTCGAGCCTCGTTCGAAGCGTTTGAAGCAATCGGAGCCGTTTCTTCCACGATTTGAAGTAAGTTCGCTTCATTAAACCATCTCTCTCAAGTATTTGATTGTTTGTATATAGCATATACTTTCTGAAGTAGTATCTTGCTTTAGTTCTTGGTTGAGCCCTCTAAGACGCTTCGGTGTTCACGCGCTCGCCTCGTAACTATCGTCAGATATATATGTTCGAATGCGCAGTATATGCGTTCTTCAAAATAGTATCTCGCCCTAGTTCTTGGTTGAGCCCTCTAGGACACTTCGGTGTTCACTCGCTTGCCTCGTAACTATCGTTGGATACAGATCTAGGTGTATATCTGCTGATTTTGTCGACGCGTTTTATATCGCACAGGCTATGTAATTTACCTTTGCCGTCGGGTCATATGATGCCAAGGCTCCCTGCTTTCCGCAATTTCCAATTATGCATTTAGTTACGCCGTCGCAACGAAGGATGCCAAGGCTCCTGCTTTCTGCAATGTATTTACTTACGCCGTCGCGTCGAACGATGCCAAGGCTCCTGTTTTGTTATATATATAGAATATTTCGTTCGGTTAAACACCCCGAACAATAGTATATGCATTTCTTTACGCTGCCGCTGTATAAAGCACAGGCTTCTGCTTATACTACATATATGGCGCGTAAATGAGCGTTCAAATGGAGATCAACTCCAAATCGCCAATGTGATTCCCTTACCGCTCCTCGTTCAAGATTCTGCTTGACGAATGAAGCCCCTATTGGAAAGGCTTCGGTTTTTGGCAAAATGCTCTTTACGTAAAGACTAAGTCAATTACGTATGGCCTGGCTATGGCCCAGGGTTCCTGCAACCTTGATGGATGCAAGTACGCACAACGGTGCGCATCCATTTCCTCGAATTAAGCGTGGCGATTTTCTACCAAAGAGGGGAGATGCCGCTGAAATGGATAAAAGAAACGCACGCTTTCTCCGTAAAAGAGAGGAAGTGCTGCTGAAATTTCTGAAGAAGCTAAGAATAGCTCAGAAAGAACATAGCAGGATACTCTGACATATAGCAGAGTGCTACCCAGTTCATGGTTTGCCCTCTACAAACGTAGAAGGGTTCGTCGCACCACTGCCGGTAGAGCAGGGGAGGTGCTGACGAAATGGTTGGCAGAAGAGCTGCCGGAACCAATGGAAGGGCAAAATGATGTCCGTTGATGGAACGATGCCAGATCGGCTCGTATTCTTGTGCCTGCAAAGGCACCTTGCTCGTAAGGGCCGCTGAGCCGGAGTAGAGGTTGTGCCTTGGCTAGGTTTGGACTCGTTGCGTAAAAATACGCCGAGTAGCCGATCTATTTAGATCGAGTCATATGCATGCTTATTGAGAACGGTTACGCAACCAGACTCGTAAGGGCCGAAGAGCCAGAGTGTGCTGTTTCCACCCAAAGAGGTGTGATGCTCGTGGTGGCCGAAGTGCCAAGAGCGGTGTTCTGCATGCATATGAATAAGACTTAAGGTCGCACATACCCCGCGGTTGAAAATCGTGTTAGGGGTACCCCCTCAGTAATGACTGTGTTGGGGCGGACTGAATGGGGTCGGGTACATACTCCCGTAGTGCTAAAAGCACGGGCTGCCTAAATGTCATGCAGATTTTGTCCAAGTAATTGTAAGACTGGCAGACCCGTTCAGGAATTATGCTCACTGTGGAATGACAGTGATGGTACAGCCTTGAGTGACACGTATTTTACTTTGGACCTGATAGAGTCCACGATGGCCTCAGTCATTCATGGGTTTTGGGGTCGTGGTTATCCTTAAGATCTAAGGATTGAACCCAACTACTGCAAGTAGAGGATGCATCCGAATATGGGCCTAGTAGGGTTCTCCCAGTTGAAACACACTGCCCTACTATGGATAGGGTCAACAGGCCTCTGGGGTATCTAAAATACATAGAATAATCAACCCCCAGAACGTCGCGTTGATGCCCGGACAATAGCTCTACCTGCGTACCAAAGGCGGGAGCGGTTAATTATCAAACAATGCATTAGCTTAGGTACAACGATGCTTTGAATGTATGAGTGGATGACGTGTTGAGTCAGTCCTGCATAACCTTTGTGAAGGTGTCATGTTCGGTATACTACTGGGCCGACTAGGCAAAGACCCGTGTTGTATCCGCACGACTAAGTGAAGCTCGAGGAGCTGTCCTTAGATGCGTGGGATATGGATGTGCCAGGTATGAAGACTTGAGCTAGGCATCACTTTAAGACCCGAAAGAGGTCAAGGCTAAGTCGTGAAGACTTGAGCGAATGTTCAACTCAAAGCCCTGCGGAGGCTCTTGCGATATACGCTAAGTCTTGGAGGCTTGAGCGTCGTTATTACGCATTGCGACCCTAAGTGGTCATTATTTGTACTTGAGTTGAATGGATGAATGACTGCATGCTTACCAGACCATCAGTGGTTCTGACCCCGTTTAATGGGGATTTCAGGTGTTGGACCTGCGTGGCGATATGTGGAGCAAGGCGGCATCGAGTTCCAGGGTTTCTCTAGACAGAGTTGTACTGTTTCCTTTTATTGAACCTATACTGCTTTTCCAAGCAGTGATGTTGTAATAAACATGTGGTTTTCGATAAAATGGAACACCTCGGTGGTCAATGAGTTGCTTGGCCAGATACCTGCAACGTGCTCGGGGTTTTCTAAAACTGACGACTCATTATCGTCTGATTCCGCTGCTAAAAGCTTTTCTAAGTTCCACTGCAAAGAAAAAAAAAAGAAATTCATGAGAATTTTAACTTAGCTTTGTTTTGGAAATCCGGGGCTTTACAGAATTGGTATCAGAGCATGTGTCTGAGAAACCTGGTTCAAGATCCGTCGTGTTTGCGGTATCGCACTGTAAGTATAAATCTTATACTTTTTTTGATTTGATTATATTTGTGTGAATAGATAAATGGCTTCTAGGACGAGGAGAACCATGCCGAGCGAGGAGTCCCATACACAGGACTTCCTGCTAGAGACACTCAACAGGCTTGTGTCTGCCATTCGTGAATCAAGGCAAGCACCAGCCCCACCTCGCAATGAGAACCTTGGAGGAATAACATATGAAAAGTTCCTCAAACTCGACTAACCAGTTTTCGTTGGTAGTGCCGATCCAGAGCTTGCAGAAAGCTGGATCGAGGAGACAGAGCGTGCATTCATGGTGTTGGGAGTACCAGAGGATAGAAAGACAAACTTCGACAATTATAGGCTGAAGGATAATGCACGAAAGTGGTGGGATACCACTAAGATTATCCAGTTCTCAGATCACGAAGTCATCACTTGGAATGATTTTCGGAGAGCATTTTTGGATAATTACTTCCCGTTGCACTCCAGGAATAAAAAGAAGATGGAGTTTTTGGAATTGGAGCAAGGTGGTATGAGTCTGATGGACTATACCACCAGATTTCAAAACCTTGAACGATATTGCTCCACGTTATTCGATTCTGACCAAGAAAGGGCCGATAAATATATAAATGGATTGCAAGGAGGGTTGCGATCTCGTGTGATAACAAGCATGCCCTCGACTTTTCAAGTTGTTGTGACAGCATCTTCAAAGATTAGCGAGGATTGGGCGCGATCAAAAGTGATCATAGCAAAAAGGCCCGTAGTTGATGGTGGGAACAATAAGAGGATGTTCCCAGGTGACCAGGACTCACGACCACCTTTTTATAAGAGGGATTTTCAAGAGAACAACTTTACTCCACCGGCCGAGCGTCCATTGCAGATGGTAGAAGCCAATCAGCCCTACCAACAGCCTAATTTTCGATGCTCAAGGTGTAGCTCAGATCATCCCGGAGGGGTTTGTCCTCGCGATATGGGAGGTTGCCTGTATTGCGGCAAACCAGTGCACCGTGTAAGAGAATGTCGCAAGAAGGCCTCAAATCTTCAACAGAGAAATATGGGATCTGGAGGACCCTCTCAACAAACACAACAACAACGACTATCACTACCCAGGATAGAGCAGAAACCTGTGGCAGGTCGTGTCTATTCAGTGACAGCCGAACAACTCACGAATAATGACCATATCAAGGAATCTGGATACCTTGATAGATAGAGTTGTAATGGGTAAAAAGCTATCAAAAGACAAGATCCAATAATTGCTCGAGACAAGAGGCTTATGACCTTGTGTACGGTCATCTGGATCGATATGTATCCCTTCTCTCTAAAGTAATGTTGGATTTGTTAATTTAAATTTTAAAGTGCTTATACCCAGAAATTGATGGCTATAGACTCCATGATTGGGAAATTAAGTTTGCGTAATTAGAAACGCTAAAAGTCACTTAATAAAATAAACCATCGAGGAATTGTTCCCAAGAAGAGAGTCCTGTGAGGTTTTACATATTCAAGATCAGATCGTCTAGCCAGAGCGAGCCTGTGAGGGTATACAGCTCTGTGCGAGTTTATATGTTCCAAAACCAGTAGCTTGGCTAGTATGATTCTGTGAGGGTGTACTGATCCAATATCAGGTAAGTCTGACGAAGGCGAACCTGTGAGGAGGTACGTTTCCAATACCAGGTAGTCTGACAGGGGACTTGTTCCAAAATGGTTAAATCCTAGTAAGAAGGATCTGTGTATGAAATAGTTACACGAGATGGCTATGTTGATAGCCGGTTGGAAGAACATTGATTCATCAGAACTGTCGTGGTTGTAGCGTAATTTGAACTCAGATATGAGAAGCATACCTCATCGATCATGAAACATGATAGGAGGTTATGATTGGAATAAATACGATGTTGAACTAAGTGAATAACATTATGAATCTAACATATGGAAGAAATATCCTGAGTTACGCACTTTGTACTCTTAACTGAATTTCGCGGATGAAATTCCTTTAAGGGGGTAATGATGTAAGACCCGCAATTTTTCAGAAAATATCTGAATCAATTCCTGTGAGCCAGTTATACTTAGGATATTCGTTGAATCGCGAATATATGCTCAAACACTCTGGAAGCCATAACTTCCTATCTGAACGAAATCAAAGGATTCCTGCGAGCCAACTTTCTTAGTGGCATCAATACGAAGATAATGGCCTACTCAGAATTTTTTAGAAAAAAATGCCGAAAACTCAGTTTTTGCGGGACCCACGGAAATATGGGTGGGACCCACAGAAATATTTCTCAAAAAAACATTCTAGAATATTCTAGAATGTTCCAGCACCTTCCAGAGCCTTCCAGCATGTTCCAGCACCTTCCATGGAAGAGATTCTCAGAAAAGCCCAAGGGCAAAAGGATAAATGAGGTTGCTTAGCCCCTAAGCAACCTCCCCTATAAATAGAGGACCCCCCCCTCCTTTAGAAAATCGCCAACCCCTCTCTCTCTCCTCCTTTTCCAAACCTCCCCTACCTAGCCTAGCCCACCTGAGCCCACCTGACCTGGTCTGAGTCTGCCTGACTTAGCCTGAGCCTGCCTGACCTGGTCCTAACCCACCTGACCTAAGTCTGAACCCAGTTGACTTGACTTGAACCTGGTTTGGTTCAAAGTCAAAGTCCAAGTCATTTTTCGTCCGAAGTTCGAAGTTGATCCTTTTTCGAAGTCGAGCCTCGTTCGAAGCGTTTGAAGCAATCAGAGTCGTTTCTTCCACGATTTGAAGTAAGTTCGCTTCATTAAACCATCTCTCTCAAGTATTTGATTGTTTGTATATAGCATATACTTTCTGAAGTAGTATCTTGCTTTAGTTCTTGGTTGAGCCCTCTAAGACGCTTCGGTGTTCACGCGCTCGCCTCGTAACTATCGTCAGATATATATGTTCGAATGCGCAGTATATGCGTTCTTCAAAATAGTATCTCGCCCTAGTTCTTGGTTGAGCCCTCTAGGACACTTCGGTGTTCACTCGCTTGCCTCGTAACTATCGTTGGATACAGATCTAGGTGTATATCTGCTGATTCTGTCGACGCGTTTTATATCGCACAGGCTATGTAATTTACCTTTGCCGTCGGGTCATATGATGCCAAGGCTCCCTGCTTTCCGCAATTTCCAATTATGCATTTAGTTACGCCGTCGCAACGAAGGATGCCAAGGCTCCTGCTTTCTGCAATGTATTTACTTACGCCGTCGCGTCGAACGATGCCAAGGCTCCTGTTTTGTTATATATGTAGAATATTTCGTTCGGTTAAACACCCCGAACAATAGTATATGCATTTCTTTACGCTGCCGCTGTATAAAGCACAAGCTTCTGCTTATACTACATATATGGCGCGTAAATGAGCGTTCAAATGGAGATCAACTCCAAATCGCCAATGCGATTCCCTTACCGCTCCTCGTTCAAGATTCTGCTTGACGAATGAAGCCCCTATTGGAAAGGCTTCGGTTTTTGGCAAAATGCTCTTTACATAAAGACTAAGTCAATTACGTATGGCCTGGCTATGGCCCAGGGTTCCTGCAACCTTGATGGATGCAAGTACGCACAACGGTGCGCATCCATTTCCTCGAATTAAGCATGGTGATTTCCTACCAAAGAGGGGAGATGCCGCTGAAATGGATAAAAGAAACGCACGCTTTCTCCGTAAAAGAGAGGAAGTGCTGCTGAAATTTCTGAAGAAGCTAAGAATAGCTCAGAAAGAACGTAGCAGGATACTCTGACATATAGCAGAGTGCTACCCAGTTCATGGTTTGCCCTCTACAAACGTAGAAGGGTTCGTCGCACCACTGCCGGTAGAGCAGGGGAGGTGCTGACGAAATGGTTGGCAGAAGAGCTGCCAGAACCAATGGAAGGGCAAAATGATGTCCGTTGATGGAACGATGCCAGATCGGCTCGTATCCTTGTGCCTGCAAAGGCACCTTGCTCGTAAGGGCCGCTGAGCCGGAGTAGAGGTTGCGCCTTGGCTAGGTTTGGACTCGTTGCGTAAAAATACGCCGAGTAGCCGATCTATTTAGATCGAGTCATATGCATGCTCATTGAGAACGGTTACGCAACCAGACTCGTAATGGCCGAAGAGCCAGAGTGTGTTGTTTCCACCCAAAGAGGTGTGATGCTCGTGGTGGCCGAAGTGCCAAGAGCGGTGTTCTGCATGCATATGAATAAGACTTAAGGTCGCACATACCCCGCGGTTGAAAATCGTGTTAGAGGTACCCCCTCAGTAATGACTGTGTTGGGGCGGACTGAATGGGGTCGGGTACATACTCCCGTAGTGCTAAAAGCACGGGCTGCCTAAATGTCATGCAGATTTTGTCCAAGTAATTGTAAGACTGGTAGACCCCTTCAGGAATTATGCTCACTGTGGAATGACAGTGATGGTACAGCCTTGAGTGACACGTATTTTACTTTGGACCTGATAGAGTCCACGATGGCCTCAGTCATTCATGGGTTTTGGGGTCGTGGTTATCCTTAAGATCTAAGGATTGAACCCAACTACTGCAAGTAGAGGATGCATCCGAATATGGGCCTAGTAGGGTTCTCCCAGTTGAAACACACTGCCCTACTATGGATAGGGTCAACAGGCCTCTGGGGTATCTAAAATACATAGAATAATCAACCCCCAGAACGTCGCGTTGATGCCCGGACAATAGCTCTACCTGCGTACCAAAGGCGGGAGCGGTTAATTATCAAACAATGCATTAGCTTAGGTACAACGATGCTTTGAATGTATGAGTGGATGACGTGTTGAGTCAGTCCTGCATAACCTTTGTGAAGGTGTCATGTTCGGTATACTACTGGGCCGACTAGGCAAAGACCCGTGTTGTATCCGCACGACTAAGTGAAGCTCGAGGAGCTGTCCTTAGATGCGTGGGATATGGATGTGCCAGGTATGAAGACTTGAGCTAGGCATCACTTTAAGACCCGAAAGAGGTCAAGGCTAAGTCGTGAAGACTTGAGCGAATGTTCAACTCAAAGCCCTGCGGAGGCTCTTGCGATATACGCTAAGTCTTGGAGGCTTGAGCGTCGTTATTACGCATTGCGACCCTAAGTGGTCATTATTTGTACTTGAGTTGAATGGATGAATGACTGCATGCTTACCAGACCATCAGTGGTTCTGACCCCGTTTAATGGGGATTTCAGGTGTTGGACCTGCGTGGCGATATGTGGAGCAAGGCGGCATCGAGTTCCAGGGTTTCTCTAGACAGAGTTGTACTGTTTCCTTTTATTGAACCTATACTGCTTTTCCAAGCAGTGATGTTGTAATAAACATGTGGTTTTCGATAAAATGGAACACCTCGGTGGTCAATGAGTTGCTTGGCCAGATACCTGCAACGTGCTCGGGGTTTTCTAAAACTGACGACTCATTATCGTCTGATTCCGCTGCTAAAAGCTTTTCTAAGTTCCACTGCAAAGAAAAAAAAAAGAAATTCATGAGAATTTTAACTTAGCTTTGTTTTGGAAATCCGGGGCGTTACACTACCGATGTACCTCGGACTATGGCCCTTAGGTACGTGGTAGGGGGGCGCGAACCCAAATAAGTGGTCCAGTTGTGAGGCTCTCTCCCGAACTATGGTTCAGTGAGACAGCCCAACAACGTGAAGACCGGAACAATATAGGTAGGGAGGTTTTCAAAAATATGCTCAACATGCAAGAAATCAGATGTCTCTAATGCAAGTCCTAAAGAGATAGATTTAAATAAAGAGAGGCATACACTTGCACACATTGTTTGCATTCAATCCCTAGAATTGAGGAGAGTTGTATTTCAGACCTAAGTCTAATGTGAATATGGAATAATCTCCTCAATATGGTCCTACCAAACCATACTTAAATCCTATATGCAATGATGTCAGCTTAGGACAGAGTCTAGGCTCCTAAGGTTTGCATGAAAAATGAAGCTGACATTTGAAGAATAAAGACTTAGATAATATCAAAGCAAAGCAAAAGGCACAGATTCAACCGGACGAAGACGTGTCCCATCACAGTCGCCACTTCTGTGATCATCGCAAAATTTTTCCTCTCTTTGGTATTTCTCTCTCTTCCTTCTCTTTTTCCTTTCTAACCTCTATTTCCTCCTTTTTGAAGGGAGAAAATGAAAGACAGAAAAAAAGAGAGAAGAGAAAAGAAAAGAAAGAAGAGAGAGAGGAACTCTTCTGCGAAGGTCTCACTTGACCTTAATTTTGAAAAATATTTTAAAAGATTACTCGCCTCTATTTTTGAAATATTTGCGGGAAAATTAGGAGACGGGATTCGCTCGTCGGTACGAGGTTTGACCGTTTCTGGCGCCTTTACTAGGGGTAATCAAACCAAGGGTCGAATTTATGCCTTTTTGCTTTGCTAAAAGATTATCTAAGAATTTATTCTAAGTCTAGAGAAAACGCATAAAGAATCATGCTTGTGCAATGCAAGGATGTATGCTCTTTTCAATAATGGTTTGAAAAAAAAAATCTCCAAGTATTTTCTAAGATGAACTTGATAATGGAGTGAAGAAATGGTTGAATCTAACTTAGAACTTGAGATAGATCATGAAAAAGATAATTTGAAGTTCTACTTCTTTGAAATAATCAGAGTTTGGGAGAATAAATCTTTGATTTTGAAAAGAATGATTTGAAGCTGAGATAAAAAGGAAAAGAAAGGAAATTTCAAAGTCAGAAATTGACTTTGAATGGATTTAGGAGAGAAAATGAAATTTGAAATGGAATTGAATTCCTATTTCGAAATTTGAAATCAGGATGGGACTTGAGAAATCCAAATTGAGTTTGAAAAATAGAATTGGGCTTAAGAGATCAAGATGGGATATGAGAAACGGAATTGGTTTTTGGAATTTGGAAATCAAGATAGAATTTGAATCCAAAGTCTGAATTCTAAATGGAATTTGTATCCGAAGTTTGAGATCCAAGATGGAGTTGGATCCGAGATTTGGAATCCTAAATGGAATTTGGATCTGGAGTCTGAGATCCAAGATGAGGTTGAACTCTGGATCTAGAATCCTAAAATGGAGTTAGATTCTAATTTTGGAATTGGATTTTGAAAGTCCAAAATGGGACTTTTGAAGAATGGTCTAGGTTTTTTAAAAACCCAGAGTGATTTTAAGACTTAGGAAAATTTTCAGAATCATTCTCAAAACATTGAATTGAGAATCAAGACTCAATCTTGAAATAGAGCTTGGAAGATAAAGAATAATTTTGATATTTGAAATCAGAAGATGAATCAAAGATTTTAAAGTTAAATTGAATTTTGAATTGAATTGGAAATTTGAAGTTTGAATACAAAGTGATTCTGAAATTTCAAGGTCAAATTGGATATATGTGTTCTATGGCTGACAAAAAAATTTCATAGTGATTCATTATGCATATATGTGTTCTAAGGCTGCAAAAAAATTTCATAGTGATTCAATCAAGCATATATATGTTCTAAGGCTGTCAAAAAAATTTCATAGTGATTCAATCTTGCAAATATGTGTTTTAAGGTTGTCAAAAAAAATTATAGTGATTCAATCATGCATATGTGTGTTCTAATGCTCTAAAAAAAAATTTATAGTGATTCAATAACATATATGTGTTCTAAGTCAGACAAAAAAATTTAATAGTGATTCAATCATGCATATATGTGTTATTAGGCTGCAAAATAATTTCATAGTCATTCAATCATGCATATATGTGTTCTAAGGTTCTCAAAAAAAATTCATAGTGACTCAATCATGCTTATACTTGCTCTAAGGCTGTCAAAAAAATTTCATAGTGTTTCAATCATGCATATATGTGTTTTAAGGTGGTCAAAAAAATATTTTAGTGATTCAATCATGCATATATCTGTCAAAAAAAAATTCTACTGATTCAATCAAACATATATGTGTTCTAAGGCTGTCAAAAAAATCTCATAGTGATTCAACCATGCATATATATATATGCTACGGTTGTCAGAAAAAATTCAAAGTGATTCAGTCATTCATATATGTGTTCTAAGGCTGTAAAAAAAAAATCATAGTGATTCAATCATGCATATATGTGTTCTAAGGCTGTAAAAAAAAATCATAGTGTTCTAAGGTTGTGAAAAATATTTTATAGGGAATCAATCATGCAGATAAATGTTCTAAGGTTGTCAAAAAAAATTTATTGTCGTACAATCATGCATATATCTGTTCTGATGCTGTCAATTTTTTTTTATAGAGATGTAATCATGCATATATGTGTTCTAAGGCTGTCAAAAAAATTTCGTAGTGATTCAATCATGCATATATTTATTCTAAGGCTGAAAAAAAAAATTCATAGTTATTAAATCATGCATATATGTGTTCTAAGGTTGTGAAAAATATTTCATAGTGATTGAATCATGCATATATGTGTTCTATGGCTGTCAAAAAGGTTTCGTAGTGATTGAATCATGCATATATGTGTTCTAAGGCTGTAAAAAGAAATCATAGTGATTCAATCATGCATATATGTGTTCTAAGGCTGTAAAAAAGAATTCATTGTGATTAATTCAGGCAGATACGTGTTCTAAGGTTGTCTAAAAATTTTTATGGTGACTTAATCATGCATATATGTGTTTTAAAGCTCTAAAAAACAAATCATAGTGATTCAATCATGCATATATGTGTTCTAAGGCTGGCCAATAAATTTCATAGTGATTCAATCATGAGTATATGTGTTCTAAGGCTGCAAAAATATTTTATAAAGATCCAATCATGCATATATATGTTCTAATGCATAAAAAAAAATCATAGTGATTCAATCGTGTAGATATGTGTTCTAAGGTAGTCAAAAAAAAATTTAGTGACTCAATCTTGCATATATGTGTTCTAATGCTCTCAAAAAAAAATTATAGTGATTTAATCCAGAATATATATGTTCTAAGGCTGTCAAAAAATTTTCATTGTGATTCAATCATGCATATATGTATTCTAAGGCTGCAAAAAAATTCATGGTGATCCAATCATGCTGTGATCATCGCAAAATTTTTCCTCTCTTTGGTACTTCTCTCTCTTCCTTCTTTTTTTCTTTTCTAACCTCTATTTCCTCCTTTTTGAAGGGAGAAAATGAAAGATCGAAAAGAAGAGAGAAGAGAAAAGAAAAAAAAGAAGAGAGAGAGGAAGTCTTCTGCGAAGGTCTCACTTGACCTTAATTTTGAAAAATATTTTAAAAGATTACTCGCCTCCGTTTTTGAAATATTTGCGGAAAAATTGGGAGACGGGATTCGCTCGTTGGTACGAGGTTCGAACATTCCTGACGCCTTTACCAGGGGTAATCAAACCAAGGGTCGAATTTATGCCTTTTTGCTTTGCTAAAAGATTATCTAAGAATTTATTCCAAGTCTAGAGAAAATGCACAAAGAATCATGCTTGTGCAATGCAAGGATGTATGCTCTTTTCAATAATGGTTTGAAAAAAAAAATCTCCAAGTATTTTTTGAGATGAACTTGATAATGGAGTGAAGAAATGGTTGAATCTAACTTAGAACTTGAGATAGATCAGGGAAAAGATAATTTGAAGTTCTACGTCTTTGAAATAATCAGAGTTTGGGAGGATAAATCTTTGATTTTGAAAAGAATGATTTAAAGCTGAGATAAAAAGGAAAAGAAAGGAATTTTCAAAGTCAGAAATTGACTTTGAATGGATTTAGGAGAGAAAATGAAATTTGAAATGGAATTGAATTCCAATTTCGAAATTTGAAATCAAGATGGGACTTGAGAAATCCAAATTGAGTTTGAAAAATAGAATTGGGCTTAAGAGATGAAGATGGGATATGAGAAATGGAATTGGTTTTTGGAATTTGGAAATCAAGATAGAATTTGAATCCAAAGTCTGAATTCTAAATGGAATTTGTATCCGAAGTTTGAGATCCAAGATGAAGTTGGATCCGAGATTTGGAATCCTAAATGGAATTTGGATCTGGAGTCTGAGATCCAAGATGAGGTTGAACTCTGGATCTAGAATCCTAAAATGGAGTTAGATTCTAATTTTGGAATTGGATTTTGAAAGTCCAAAATGGGACTTTTGAAGAATGGTCTGGGTTTTTTAAAAACCCATAGTGATTTTAAGACTTAGGAAAATTTTCAGAATCATTCTCAAAACATTGAATTGAGAATCAAGACTCAATCTTGGAATAGCGCTTGGAAGATAAAGAATAATTTTGAATTTTGAAATCAGAAGATAAATCAGAGATTTCAAAGTTAAATTGAATTTTGAATTGAATTAGAAATTTGAAGTTTGAATACAAAGTGATTCTGAAATTTCGAAGTCAAATTGGACTTTGAATTTTGAAAAATAGAATTCTGAATCTGTATCTGTAAATAAGGATTGATTTGAAGAAAATACTCAAAACCACTTGGAGTTTTGAAAGGGAATTTTGAAAATATGATGCAATTCTATACTATATGATGAATGAATCTAAAAGAATGTAAAATTGGATTTTAAAAATCATATTTCATTCTTTAAGTGAATGCAAATGAGATTGAAGATATAATATATCCTTGACTATGGTCATTGAATATATTATATAACAATCATGTTTAAATTCAGGTGAAAAATAAAATATATTTTGGTGATTTTATAGAGTTTTAAAATGAAATTAACCCTCAATATATCCTGACTATGGCTATTGATATATATTTTGATTTAATTTTAAGATAAACTCTGATAAAAGAGGAAAATATTTAGAAAAAAAAAATATGATGATTTTTGAAAAGGATCTAGTGTAGATCCAGTGTTATTTTATAAAAGATAAAAATCCTAAGTTTTGTTTACATCCTGACTATGGCCATTGATGTAAATCATCGACTTAGGATTAATCACCTTTTATAAAAATGGTGCACGTGCCATTCGTGTTTCACCATTGTGAGATTTTGAAAAATAAAGATAAAAAGCATGAAAATAAGCAATTTATGACATTTACGATGCTCATCCATTCTATCTAAGAGCTGGAAATGTAAATTCTCATTAAGACCTAACTTATTACAATATTTAAAATTGAAATTACAACTCCCAAGTAATGCATTTTCCACATATTCCCTACAAAACACTTGGTTAATATGAAAATAGAAGAAAATCACACATATCATATGAATGTCAATGGTAAAATGCTCATATGCCAAGATATACATGATGAAAAAGATGGAAAATGACACACATACCTATATACATACATATATATACATGCATGCCTATGTATACATACATATATATGAGTATATATATATATATATATCACGTATGACATGCACTCAATGTAGGTGGATGAGAGTGATGCTGATGAAGGGACAAAAAACAGGGTGTAGAAATGCTAGCAATGAGCTATACATAAGTGGAGGCACAAAGACATTGTGCAGGGGATATTGCTGGTGGAGATGGTGGTGAGTGAGGCTGGTATGTGAATGAAGTGGAAAACGTTGGAATGAAATGGAATACAATGGCATATGTTGTGGTAGGATACAGGATGAATAGTGCTATTAACAGAAAATGAGTATTGATGATAATATTGTAACTTACAGGTGATATTGTGGATGTTGCAAAGGATATAATGAGGGCTGCTATACTGTTATGAATACCAGGAGGGTGAGACACAACACTGCTGTGAGTATGTGCAAGGCTACACCAGTGTCAAGCACTGTTGTTGGTGTATGGATAGCCAAATGATAGACGGTGAAGGTATGGAGTGATAAAACTCTGGTTGTGAATAGGAAGAGGATAACATTCATGTTGTTGTAAGTGCAGCGGTGATACTTGTAAAGAATGTAAATGAGATGCTGGGGTGTAGATAAGATGCAGGGCCGTGGATCAGACTTTTTCAAAGACTTTGAAGTGGAAAGATGGTAACTCTAATAAAGAAAGTAACACAGGTAGCTGAGAAAAAGGGGAGTATTTGAAGTTACTGCTGCAAGTGCAGTAAGTGAACAGGGTATACCGGTGTAATGGTGGTTGCTGGGAGTATGTAAGTGTAAGGGAGGCTGCGGTGGTGTAAAGCATGGTTGTGGACATATGAAGGGCTATAACAGTGCTTGGCATTGTTATAGATGTGTAGACACCACAGAATCTGTGAAGGCTATGGGGGTTATATACATGAGATGTTCTAGTTTGCTATGCTAAAAACCCAACTTACAAACAGTACACACAATACAATTTGCTATTGAGATAATGGGAATATGCACAATACAGTTTTCTATGCTCATTTGACACACATAACACACACTTATGCTAACATGCCCATATTTACAAACAGTACCATTATTATTTACTGAACATACTCACAATATTTAATTTACTGTGGAGACCTTAAAATTTCGGTCAAAACATAACCCAAGAAATACTTACCTAGTTGGCCCCTTTCTTAGACCATGTGTATTCATCTTGACCGAATAAAATCAAGCTGTATCTATGTGGTAATCAGCACAGGGAAAGTGAGAGGATGGAAGCGACTTATAGTGGAAGTTGTGAGTGCACAGTATATGAAAATTTTGCGTAGCAGGGAGACTACAGTGGGTGCCACTATTCAGATCAGTACTAGAGTAGTATGGGTAGTAGGTGGTGATCAGTGAGGTAAAGTAAGGTGATGGCTGTGACAGGAGCTATTAACGCGCCAATATCGAGGGATATAATCCCAGAGGATAGTAATGGTAAGTACTTAATCACAGGACCAATCGAAGGTGACTTACAGGGATTTGGTTGATCCTGTTATGAGGGAACAAAAGTCCTAACACCAAATTGTCTTCACATCCAAAAACTTGACACAACACAACATATATATATATATATAAAGGATATAGAATACATGATTTCTTAATTTTTGAAGTTCTCTAATTGATAATGAACACAATACTAACCCATGCCATTCATTTCGCTGGAGACAACACTGTCAGCAGATATGAGTTCCAGACAAATATTTGTAATTCTATCTGCTAGGTCCGCCAACACATCTTCCAAGACATCTATATCATGTTGAGCAAGGAATTGACCATCATACTACTCTCCAGTATTAATTGAGCTAAATCACAGAAAGCACAACAAATCTGCACATAGACCATCCTTCCCAGTTTTGAACTCCATAAAATGGAATCATCATCTTCAAATCTTTCAAATGCTCTTGCAAGAACAACCTTCTGATGCTTTATCTCCCTTAAAGACAACTTCTCTTTCAGCCATCCCATGTATATGGGTTGAATTGAGGCCTTCATAATTCCTGATATAACTACTAACCAGTCCTCCTTGTTGAGAATGCCAGGCTTCCTACCATCCATCTTCCAAAAGGGTACGGTGATGGATGATAACTTTATTTCAGCAACAGTGGGGGTTGTTTGCTGTCAAAAACCAAAACTGTCATATCATCCACAACCTTTTTAGGATATCGACAGTTCAGAGATATTTCAGAGGCCGCTTGAGCTAAGATGAAAGGTTTCTGGCGAGAGTGGTCGCAAGATTCTTGGCAGCAAAACTAAATGCCCCAGAATCAGCTCTCTACCGATTGGGAGCTGAGGAACCCTTTCGGCGATTTTTATCCAGATTGCAAACCACAAAGAGAAGAGAGAGATGATACAGAACATAAGAACTAAAAAAAACAAATTGTACAATATTGCATAACAGGAAATGAAAACAACGAAATAGCTTCAAGACAATTTATGTTGGAATTAGTAATCTGTACAATATGGGTAAATACCAAAAGGAGAAACGCAACCACAATGTATGATACTTATAAAATCTAAACGCACTGTGTCGTGGAAGTTAACGACTAATCAAGGATAAGGGAAAGACATTAATGTATACCTACGTGCGATGATATGTATGATTGATGCTTATGAACAGAGAAATGGGATATCTAACACTGTGCTGATCACAAACACCAAATAAGATGAATGAAAGGGGTGTACAGGGTTATAACAACATGCTCAAAGCAAAATGTAAAGCAAGAAATGGTAAATAAGAGCATATGCTAAATGCTGAATAACAAAAAGGAGAGATATGCGAACGCCATCGGATATCATCTGAAACAATAAACTAAGCATACACGGAAAATCAAAACAGAACTAAGAAAGGGAACAAAATGTTAACGAGTAAAGGATAGATCCCCATCAAACGGGGAGACCACTCATACCTGTGGGAAGATGCCATGGTCCATCCAACACCAAGATGTAAGTACCATAAAAAAAAAAGTATATCGATCTAGGTGAACTAAACACAATTAAATGTCATCTATACTGGTGGTTCAATACAAACAGGCGATCAAACACATGTTACGAACATCAATAATTAGAATAAGCAGAAGAAATAGGATACGAATACAGGGATCTTCGATCAAATCGGTTCTGGATGATTTCTCATAACAAACGATTATGTCAAAAAATGAACAAAAAGAAGATGGGACGAAATAAAAATGATCATACACAATGAGAAAACTAGAATCGAGCAAAACAAGACAAGTAAAATCAGTCGATAAAATGACTTGGTCAGGATTAAACAAACTAATATTCAATTTGCCTAAACTAAAGAAATTTTAAAACAGGAAAAAGAAACTGTCAGGATCAGATCATCCTGTTGATGTTGCACGCATGCAAATCGAAATTGCCATGAGCAAGTCGATGATGCCAGAGGTGCGTTAACGGAGTAAATAAAAACGGAACTTAAACAGAGAGAAACAACAATGGATTTTTTTACCGTGATCTGATATTACAGAGAGGATCGACCTTCCTTAAACAATCCTGAGAAGTGGAGGGTTTTAGTTGATCGGGTGATGTTTCCTATGGAAGGATGAAGAGGGATCTTCTATGGTGCGTGCTTCCGCTGGGATCCTGAGGTTGCAGGCAGCCTTTTGCTTCAACCGACAAAAAAAGGAAAAGGGGGATTAGAGGAAGAAGAGAAGGAAGAAAAAAATTGAGAAGGAGAAGCTGTGGAGGGGTGAAGGCGATGGATTTAGGGTTCCTCTGCGTGTCTTTTTAAAGTGGGGAAAGAAAGTTGGGGAAGAAAGGCCATTGGGCATCGATGGCGGAGGAAGGGGGTTCGAAGATGGAGGGTTTCGGGAGGGTAGCGCAGGTGAGAGAGTTTCTGAGAGAGAGAGAGAGAGAGAGAGAGAGAGAGAGAGAGAGAGAGAGAGAGATAAAAAAGGAAGCTTGCGAAAAAGGAATTTTTTGTTTTTTCCAAAAAGGGGCTCCCTTAAAAAGGGTTTTTCATAAAAAATGGTTTTTCAAACGAGATTTTTAGCGAAAACACATTTCAAAAAGAATTTAAACTGCATATTTTTTGATTTTTTTGGATTTTTTGGCATTTTCCACAATTTTTTGTATTTTTTGAATAAAACCCTAAATCTTACGAGAAAACAAAGATTTAAAACTATTTTTTTTGTATTTTGAGAAATATTTACAAAACGGGGGTTTTCTGAGGATTCAGGCTATTATTTTTGAAATTTTTCTCGGAAAAGAGGTTTTGGATCCGATTCAGATCAAAATTGGGTCAGAGATAAGACTTTGAGTCTGAATTCTAACAAACCTAAGAAATGAATGAAATTTTTGGTTGAAAATTGACCCAATTATTTAGAAGACGGAGGTCAGGCGCAAAAGGGGAATTGTTTGGATTTTTTGGAAAATTTGGGGTGTTCACACATGCATATATATGTTCTAAGGCAGTAAAAAAAAATTCATAGCGATTCAATCATCAATACATGTGTTCTAAGGCTATCAAAAAAAATTTGTAGTGATTCAATCGTGCAAATATGTGTTCTAAGGTTGTCACAAAAATTTGTATTTATTCAATCACACATATATGTGTCCTAAGGTTGTGAATAAAATCTCATAGTGATTCAATCATGCATATATGTGTTCTACGATTGTCAAAATAATTTCATAGCGATTCAATCATTCATATATGTGTTCTAAGGTTGCAAAAAAAAATCATAGCCATTCAATCATGCATATATGTGTTCTAAGGCTATGAAAAAAATTACATAGTGATTCAATCATGCATATATGTGTTTCAAGGCTATAAAAAAATTCATAGTGATTCAATCATGCATATATGTGTTCTAAGGCTGTCAAAAAATTTTCAAAGTGATTTATTCCGGGAGATATGTGTTCTTAGGTTGTCCAAAATTTTTTATAGCGATTTAATCATGCATATATGTGTTCTATGGCTGGCAAAAAATTTTCATAGTGATTAAATCATGCATATATGTGTTCTAAGGCTACAAAAAAAAATCATAGTGATCCAATCATGCATATATATATTCTAAGGCTGTCAAAAAAAATTGAAAGTGATTTAATCATGCAGATATGTGTTCTAAGGTGGTCAAAAAAAATTTATTGTGATTCAATCATGCATATACGTGTTCTAATGCTCTCAAAAAAATTTATAGTGATTCAATCATGCATATATGTGTTCTAAGGCTATAAAAAAAATTTCATTGTGATTCAATCATGCAAATATGTGTTCTTAGGCTGCAAAATAATTTCATAGTGATTCAATCATGTATATATGTTTTCTAAGGTTGTCAAAAAAAATTCATAGTGAATTCATCATGCATACATTTGTTCTAAGGCTGTCAAAAAAATTTCATAGAGATTCAATCATGCTTATATATGTTCTAAGGCTGTGAAAAAAAAGTTCAAAGTGATTCAATCATGCATATATGTGTTCCACTACTCTCATAAAAAAATTGTGGTCATTCAATCATGCATATATGTATTCTAAGGCTGTCAAAAAAAATTCATAGTGATTCAATCATGCATATATATGTTCTAAGGCTGTAAAAAAAAAATCATAGTGATTGAATCAAGCATATATATGTTCTAAGGTTGTGAAAAATATTTCATAGTGATTCAATCATGCGTATATGTATTCAAAGGCAATCAATAAGATTTCATAGTGATTCCATCATGCATATATGTATTCTAAGGCCGTCAAAAAAATTTCATAGTGATTCAATCATGCATATATGTGTTCTAACGCTATCAAAAAATCATCATAGTGATTCAATATTGCATACATGTGTTCGAAGGCTGTATAAAAAATTCATAGTGATTCGTTCAGGCAGATATGTGTTCCAAGGTTGTCAAAAAAAAATTATAGTGATTTAATCATGCATATTTGTGTTCTAATGCTCTAAAAAAAAATTATAGTGATTCAATCATGCAATTATGCATTCTAAGGCTGGCCAAAAAATTTCATAGTGATTCAATCATGCATATATGTGTTCTAAGGCAGCAAAAAAAATTTATAATGATCCAATCATGCATATATTTGTTCTAAGGCAGCAAAAAAAAATTATAATGATCCAATCATGCATATATATGTTGTAAGGCTGTCAAAAAAAATTCATAGTGATGCAATCATGCAGATATATGTTCTAAGTTAGTCAAAAAAAATATGTAGTGATTCAATCTTGCATATATGTGTTCTAATGCTCTAAAAAAAAATTTGTAGTGATTCAATCATGCATATATGTGTTCTTAGGCTGCAAAATAATTTCATAGTGATTCAATATTGCATATATGTGTTCTTAGGCGGAAAAATAATTTCATAGTGATTTAATCATGCATATATGAGTTCTAAGGCTGTCAAAAAAATTTTATAGTGATTCAATCATGCTTATATGTGTTCTAAGGCAATAAAAAAAATCATAGTGATTCAATCAAGAATATATGTGTTCTACTGCTCTCAAAGGAATTTTATATTGATTCAATCATGCATATATGTGTTCTTAGGCTATCAAACAAGTTTCATGGTGATTCAATCTTGCATATACATGTTCTAAGGCTGTAAAAAAAAAATCATAGTGATTGAATCATGCATATATGTGTTCTAAGTTTGTGAAAAATATTTCATTGTGATTCAATCATGCATATTTGTGTTCAAAGGCAGTCAATAAGATTTCATAGTGATTCAATCATGCATATATGTATTCTAAGGCTGTCAAAAAAAAATCTTTGTGATTCAATCATGCATATATGTGTCTAAGGCTATCAAAAAAATTTCATAGTGATTCAAACATGCATATATGTGTTCTAAGTCTGTAAAAAAAATTCATAGTGATTTATTCTGGCGGATATGTGTTCTAAGGTTGTCAAAAAAACATTATAGTAATTTAATCATGCATATTTGTGTTCTAATGCTCTCAAAAAAATTTATAGTGATTCAATCATGCATATATGTGTTCTGAGACTGGCCAAAAAATTTCATACTGATTCAATCATGCATATATGTGTTCTAAGGCTGCAAAATTATTTTATAGTGATCTAATCATGCATATATATGTTCTAAGGCTGTAAAAAAAAAATCAAAGAGATTCAATCATGCAGATATGCATTCTAAGGTAGTAAAAAAAAAATTGTACTGATTCAATCTTGCATATATGTGTCCTAATGCTCTCAAATAAAATTTATAGTTTTTCAATCATGCATATATGTGTTCTAAGGCTGTAAAAAAAAAATCATAGTGATTCAATCGTGCATATATATGTTCTAAGGTTGTCAAAAAAAAAATTGTATTGATTCAATCATGCATATATATGATCTAAGTCTGTCAAAAAAATCTCATATTGAATTAATCATGCATATATGTGTTCTATGGTTGTCAATAAAACTTTATAGTGATTCAATCATGCATATATGTGTTCTATGGCTGTCAAAAAAATTTCATAGTGATTCAATAATGCTTATACGTGTTCTAAGGCTGTCAAAAAAAATGCATAGTGATTCAATCAAGAATATATGTGTTCTACAACTCTCAAAAAAATTTGTGGTGATTCAATCATGCATATATGTGTTCTAAGGCTTTAAAAAAGATTTCATAGTGAATCAATCATGCATATATGTGTTCTAAGGCTGTCAAAAAAAGTTCATAGTAATTCAATCATGCATATATGTGTTGTAAGGCTGTCAAAAAATATTCATAGTGATTAAGTCATGCATATATGTGTTCTATGGCTGTCAAAAAAATTTCATTGTGATTCAATGATGTATATATGTGTTCTAATGCTCTAAAAAAAATTTGTAGTGATTCAATCATTAATATATGTGTTGTAAGGCTGGCCAAAAAATTTCAAAATGTTTCAATCATGCATATATGTGTTCCAAGGCTGGAAAAAATTTTCATAGTGATCCAATCATGGATATATATGTTCGAAGGCAGTCAAAAAATTTTCATAGCGATTCAATCATGCATATGTGTTCTGAGGCTATCAAAACAATTTTGTAGTGATTCAATCATACATATATGTGTTCTAAGGTTGTCAAACAAAATTTGATTTTATTCAATCCTACATATATGTGTCCTAAGGCTGTAAAAAAAAACTCATAGTGATTCAATCATGCATATATGTGTTCTACGATTGTCAAAAAAATTTCATAGTGATTCAATGATACATATATGTGTTCTAAGGCCGTCAAATTTTTTTTATAGTGATTCAAACTTACATATATGTGTTCTAATGCTATCAAAAAATTTTATAGAGACTCAGTCATGGATATATGTGTTCTAAGGTTGTCAAAAAAAATTCATAGTAATTCAATCATGCATATATGTGTTCTAAGGGTGTCAAAAATTTCATATTGATTCAATCATGCATGTATGTGCTCTAAAGCTGCAAAAAAATTTTATAGTGATCTAATCATGCATATATATGTTCTAAGGCTGTAAAAAAAAAATCATTGTGATTCAATCATGCAGATATGCATTCTAAGGTAGTAAAAAAAAAATTATAGTGATTCAATCTTGCATATATGTGTCCTAATGCTCTCAAATAAAATTTATAGTGATTCAATCATGCATATATGTGTTCTAAGGCTGTCAAAAAAAAATCATAGTGATTCAATCATGCATATATGTGTTCTAAGGTTGTCAAAAAAAATTTGTATTGATTCAATCATGCATATATGTGATCTAATTGTATCAAAAAAATCTCATATTGAAGTAATCATGCATATACGTGTTCTATGGTTGTCAATAAAAATTCATAGTGATTCAATCATGCATATATGTGTTCTAAGGCTGTAAAAAAAAAAATTATATTGATTCAATCATGCTTATATGTGTTCTAAGGCTGTCAAAAAAATTCATAGTGATTCAATCAAGAATATATGTGTTCTACAACTCTCAAATAAAATTATAGTGATTCAATCACGCATATGTGTTCTAAGGCTTTAAAAATGATTTCATAGTGATTCAATCATGCATATATGTGTTCTAAGGATGTCAAAAAAAAATCATAGTGATTCAATCATGCGTATGTGTGCTAAGGCTGTCAAAAAAGTTTCATAGTGATTAAATCATGCATATCTGTGTTCTATGGCTGTCAAAAAAAATTCATAGCGATTCAATGATGTATATATGTGCTCTAATTCTCTAAAAAAATTTTGTAGTGATTCAATCATGAATATTTGTGTCGTAAGGCTGGCCAAAAAATTTCAAAATGTTTCAATCATGCATATATGTGTTCCAAGGCTGCAAAAAAATTTCATAGTGATTCAATCATGCATATATGGGTTCTATGGCTTTAAAACAAAAATCATAGTGATTCAATGACGCATATATGTGTTCTATTGCTCTAAAAAATAGTTTGTAGTGATTCAATCATGAATATATGTGTTGTAAGGCTAGCCAAAAAATTTTAAAATGTTTCAATCATGCATATATGTGTTCCAAGGCTGCAAAATTTTTTCATAGTGATCCAATCATGCATATATATGTTCTAAGGCTGTCAAAAACTTTTCATAGCAATTCAATCATGCATATATGTGTTCTAAAGCTATCAAAATTTTTTTGTAGTGATTCAATCATGCATATATGTGTTCTAAGGTTGTCAAAAATGTTTTGTTTTTATTCAATCATACATATATGTGTCCTAAGGCTGTCAAATAAAAACTCATAGTGATTCATTCATGCATATATGTGTTCTACGATTGTAAAAAAAAATTCATAGTGATTCAATCATTCATATATGTGTTCTAAGGCTGCAAAAAAATTTCATAGCCATTCAATCATGCATATATGTGTTCTAAGGATGTAAAAATAATTTCATAGTAATTGAATCATGCATATATGTGTTCTAAGGTTGGGAAAAATATTTCATAGTGATTCCATCATGCATATAGGTGTTCAAAGGCAGTTAATAAGATTTCATAATCGTTCAATCATGCATATATGTATTCTAAGGCTGTCACAAAAATTTCATAGTGATTCAATCATGCTTATATGTGTTCTAAGGCTATCAAAAAAATGTTATAATGATTCAATCATGTAGATGTGTGTTCTATGGTTGTCAAAAAAAAATCATAGTGATTCAATCATGCATATATATATATATGTGTGTTCTAAGGCTGTAAAAAATAATTTCATAGTGATTGAATCATGCGTATATATGTTCTAAGGTTGTGAAAAATACTTTATAGTGATTTAATCAAGCATATATGTGTTCTAATGTTGTAAAAAAGATTTCATAGTGATTCAATCTTGCATATATGTGTTCTAAGGCTGTGTAAAAAAGTTTATAGCGATTCAATCATGCATATATGTGTTCTAAGGCTGTAAAAAAAATTTCTTAGTGATTCAATGATGCATATATGTGTTCCAATGCTCTAAAAAAAAGTTTGTAGTCATTCAATCATGAATATATGTGTTGTAAGGCTGGCCAAAAAATTTCAAAGTGATTCAATCATTCATAAATGTGTTCCAAGGCTGCAAAAAAAAATTCATAGTGATCCAATCATGCATATATATATTCTAAGGCTCTTAAAAAAATTTTATAGCGATTCAATCATGCATATATGTTTTTTTAGGCTATCAAAAAAATTTTCTAGTGATTCAATCACACATATATGTGTTCTAGGGTTGTCAAAAAAAAATTGTATTTATTCAATCATACATATATGTGTCCTAAGGCTGTCAAAAAAATGTCATAGTGATTCAATCATGCATATTTGTGCTCTACGATTGACAAAAAAATTTCATTGTGATTCAATCATTCATATATGTGTTCTAAGTCTGCAAAAAAATTTCATAGCCATTCAATCATGCATATATGTGTTCTAAGGCTATAAAAAAAAATTCATAGTCATTGAATCGTATATATATGTGTTCTATGGCTATCAAAAAAATTTCATAGTGATTCAATCATGCATATATGTGTTTCAAGGCGGTAAAAAAAAAATCATAGTGATTCATTCTGGGAGATATGCGTTCTAAGATTCGCCAATTTTTTTTATAGTGATTTAATCATGCATATATGTGTTCTAATGCTCTAAAAAAAAATTTGTAGTGATTTAATCATGCATATATGTGTTCTAAGGCAGGCCAAAAAATTTTCTAGTTATTAAATCATGCATATTTGTGTTCTAAGGCTGCAAAAAAAAATCATAGTGATCCAATCATGCATATATATATTCTAAGGCTATAAAAAAAAATTGATAGTGACTCAATCATGTAGATATGTGTTCTAAGGTAGTAAAAAAAAATTATAGTGATTCAATCATGCATATATGTGTTCTAATGCTCTAAAAAAAAATTTAAAGTGATTCAATCATGCATATATGTGTTCTAAAGATGTCAAAAAAATTTCATAGTGATTCAATTATGCATATATGTGTTCTTAGGCTGCAAAATAGTTTCATAGTGATTTGATCATCATATATGTTTTCTAAGGTTGTAAAAAATATCTCCTAGTAATTCAATCATGCATATATGTGTTCTAAGGCAGTCAATAAGATTTCATAGTGATTCAATCTTGCATATATGTGCTCTAAGGCTGTCCAAAAAGTTTCATAGTGATTCAATCATGCATATAAGTGTTCTAAGGCAATAAAAAAAATTCTTAGTGATTGAATCATGTGATTGAATCACTATGAATTTTTTTTTATAGCATTAGAACACATATATACATGATTGAATTACTATAATTTTTTTTTGAAAACTTTAGTACACATATCTGCATGATTGAATCACTATGAAATTTTTTTGACAGCGTTAGAGCACATATATGCACGATTGTGTCACTATGATTTTTTTTTACAGCCTTGGAAAAGATGTATGCTTGATTGAATCACTATAAAAAAAATTTCACTGCATTAAAACACATTTATGCATGATTGAATCACTATAAATTTTTTTTGATAGCTTTAGAACACATATCTGCCTCATTATTTTTACTATGAAATCTTTTTGACAGCCTTAGAATACATATATTCATGATTGAATCACTATGAATTTTTTTTTACTGCCTTCGAACACATATATTTAAGATTGAATCGCTAAATTTTTTTTCAAAGAGCCTAGAACACGTATATACATGATTGAGTCACTATGAAATTTTTTTGACAGCCTTAGAACACATATATGCATGATTGAAAGACTATAAATTTTTTTTGACACCCTTAGAACACATATATACAAGATTGAGTCACTATGAATTTTTTTTCATAACCTTTGAACACGTATATGTATTATTTAATCACTATTAAATTTTTTTAACGACATTAGAACACATGTATGCATGATTGAATCACTATAAATTTTTTTTGGAAGCCGTAGAACACATATATGCATGATTGAATCACTATAATTTTTTTTTCAGAAGCCGTAGAACACATATATACATGATTGAATCACTATGAATTTTTTTTGACAGCCATAGAACATATATATACATGATTGAGTCACTATAAAAGTTTTTTGACAGCCTTAGAACACATATATGCATGATTGAATCACTATGAAATTTTTTTGACAGCATTAGAACATATATATACATGATTCAGTCACTATGAATTTTTTTTACAGCATTAGAACACATATGTGCATGATTGAATCACTATAATTTTTTTTGATAGCCTTAGGACATATATCTTCCTGATTGATTCACTATGAAGTTTTTTTTGACAGCCTTAGACCACATACATGCTTGATTGAATCACTATGATATTTTTTTTACAGCCTTAGAACATATATATACATGATTGAGTCACTGAATTTTTTTTTACAGCCTTGAAACACATATATGCTTGATTAAATAGCTATAAATTTTTTTTACAGCCTTAGAACACATATATGCATGATTAAATCTCTATGAAATTTTTTGACAGCCTTAGACCACATATATATATGATTGAATCACTATAAAAAATTTTGACAGCCTTAAAACACATATATGCATGTTTGAATCACTATGATTTTTTTTTTACTATCTTAGGACACATATATGCATGATTGAATCACTAGGAAATTTTTTGGACAGCCTTAGAACACCTATACGCGTGATTGAATCACTATGATTTTTTTTTGACAGCCTTATAATACATATATGCATGATTGAATCACTATGAAATTGTTTTTACTAGCTTAGAACACATATATGCATGAATTAATCACTATGATTTTTTTTTTGACAGCCTTAGATCACATATATACATGATTGAATCAATTTGAAAATTTTTTGACAGCCTTAGAATGCATATATGTTTGATTGAATCACTATGATTTTTTTTTAACAGCTTTAGAACACATATGCTAGATTGGATGACCATAACTTTTTTTGACTGCTCTAGAGAACATAAAAGCATGATTGAATCATTATGTATTTTTTTGACAACCGTAGAATAGATATTTGCATTATTGAATCACTATGAAATTTTTTTAACAACCATCGGACACATATATGCCTGATTGAATCACTATTAAATTTTTTTGACGGCCTTAGAATATACATATACAAGATTGAATAACTATGATTTTTTTTTGACAACCTTAGAACATATATATACAAAATTGAATCAATTTTAAAAAAATTTTACAGCCTTAGAACACATATATGCATGATTGAATCACTATGAAATGTATTTAACAGCCTTAGAACAAATATATGCATGATTGAATCACTATGATTTTTTTTTGAAAGCCTTAAAACACAAATATGCAAGATTGAATCTCTATGAAATTTTTTTGACAGCATTAGAAAACATAAATGCATGATTGAATCTTTATGATTTTTTTTTTGACAGCGTTAGAACACATATATGCATGATTGAATCACTATGAAATTTTTTTGATATCCTTAGAACATATACATTCATGATTGCATCACTATGATTTTTTTTTGACAAGCTTAATACACATATATGCATGATTGAATTGGTATGATTTTTTTTTTCTGGCTTAGAGCGTATATATGCATGATTGAATCACTATGAAAATTTTTTTACAGCATGATAACATATATATGCATGATTGAGTCACTATGCAATTTTTTTGACAGTATTAGAACATATACATGCGTGATTGAATCATTATGAATTTTTTTTGACAATCGTAGAACAAATATATGCATTATTCAATCACTATAAAAAAAAACTTAACAACCTTAGGACACATATATACATGATTTAATCACTATAATTTTTTTTTGACAATCATAGAACATATATATACATTATTGAATCACTATGAAATTTTTTTAACAACCTTAGGACACATATATGCTTGATTGAATCACTATGAAATTTTTTGACAGCCTTAGAACATATATATGCATGATAGAATCACTATGAATTTTTTTTGAAAGCCTTAGAACACATATGCATGATTGAATCACTATGAAATTTTTTTGATAGCCTAAGAAGACATATATGCAAGAGTGAATCACTATGAAATTTTTTTGACAGTCGTAGAAGACATATATGCTAGATTGGAATATTGTAAATTTTATTTGACAGCCTTAGAACACATATATGCACGACTGAATCACTATAAATTTTTTTTGACAACCTTAGAGCACATATCTGCATAATTGAATCACTTTAAAAAAATATTAACAGCCTGAGAACACATATATGCATGATTCAATCACTATGATTTTTTTTTGATAGCCTTAGAATGCATATATGCATGATTGAATCACAATGAATTTTTTTTACAGCCATAGAACATATATATGCATGATTGAATCGCTACAAAATTGTTTTGACAGCATCAGAACAAATATATGCATGATAGAATCACTTTGAAATTTTTGTACAGCCTTAGATCACATATATGCCTGATTGAATCACTATGAATTTTTTTTTAGAACGATAGAACAGATATATGCATTATTGAATCACTATGAATTTTTTTTAACAAACTTACGACACATATATGCCTGATTGAATCACTATGAAATTTTTTTGACAGCCTTAGAACATATATATACAACATTGAATCACTATGAAATTTTTTTGACAGCCTTACAACATATATATGCCTGATTGAATCACTATGAAATTTTTTTGATAGCCTTAGAACACATATATGCATGAATAAATCACAATGAAATTTTTTTTATAGCCCATGAAAACATATTTATAAGATTGAATCACTATAAAATTTTTTGAGAACATTATATGCATGATTGAATCACTATGAAATTATTTTGACAGCATTAGAACACATATATACATGATTGAATCACTATAAACTTTTTTTGACAACTTTAGTACACATATCTGCATGATTGAATCACTATGAAATTTTTTTGACAGCCTTAGAACACATATATGCATCATTGAGTCACTATGAAATTTTTTTGACAACCTTGGATTATATATATGCAAGATTGAATCACTACGAAATTTTTATGACAGCCTTAGAACACATATATGCTTGATTGAACCACTATAAATTTTTTTTACAGCATTATAACACATATATGCATGATTGAATCACAATAAATTTTTTTGACAGCCAAAGAACACATATCTGCCTGATTGATTCACTATAAAATCTTTTTGATAGCCTTAGAATACATATATGCATGATTGAATCACTATAAAAAAAATTTACTGCGTTCAAACACATATATGTAAGATTGAATCATTACAAAATATTTCTCAGAGCTTAGAACACATATATACATGATTGAGTCACTGTGAAATTTTTTTGACAGCCTTAGAACACATATATGCATGATTGAAACACTATAAAAAAAATTTGACAGCCTTAGAAAACATATATGCATGATTGAGTCACTACAATTTTTTTTTTACAGCCTTAGAATACATATATGGATGCTTGAATCACTATGAAATTTTTTTGACAACCATAAAACACATATACGCTTGATTGAGTCACAGTGAACTTTTTTTGACAACCTTAGAACACATATATACATGATTGAAACTGTATAAATTTTTTTTGACAACCTTAGAATACATATATGCATGATTGAGTTACAATGAATTTTTTTTACAGCCTTAGAACACGTATACGCATGATTGAATCACTATTAAATTTGTTTAATGGAATTAGAACACATATATGCATGATTAAATCACTATGAAATTTTTTAACACCCTTACTACACATATATACATGATTAAGTTACTATGAAATTTTTTTGACAGCATTAGAACATATATATACATGATTGAGTCACCATGAATTTTTTTTTACAACCTTAGAACACATATCTGCCTGATTGATTCACTATAAAAAATTTTTGACAGCCTTAGGATAAATATATGCATGATTGAATCACTATGAAATTTTTTTTATAGGCTTATATCACATATATGCAAGATTCAATCACTATGATTTTTTTTTTGTTGCCTTAGAACACATATATACATGATTAAATCTATGTGAATTTTTTTTAACAGTTTTAGAACACATATACGCATGATTGAATCACTATAAAAAAGTTTGGACAGACATAGAACACATATATGCATGTTTGACTCACTATGAAATTTTTTTACTACCTTAGGACATATATATACCTGATTGAATCACTATGAATTTTTTTTGACAGCCTTAGAACACATATTTTTTATAGCCTTTGAACACATATATGCATGATTGAATCACTATAAATTTTTTTTTGAAAAGCTTATAACACATTTAAGCATGATTGAATCACAATGAATTTTTTTTGGAAGCCATAGAACACATATATGCATGACTGAATCACTATGAAATTTGTTTTACAGCCACAGAACATAATATACATGATTGAGTGACTATAAAATTTTTTTGACAGCCTTAGAACACATATATGCATGATTAAATCACTATGAAATTTTTTTGACAGCATTAAAACATATATATACATGATTGAGTCAGTATGATTTTTTTTTACAGCATTAGAACAAATATGTGCGTGATTGAATCACGATAAATTTTTTTTGACAGCGTTAGATCGTATATCAGCCTGATTGATATCCCTTGAAATTTTTTAGACAGCCTTAGACCACATATATGCTTGATTGAATCAATATACATGATTGAGTCACTATGAATTTTTGTTTACAGCCTTGGAACACATATATGCTTGTTTGAATCACTGTAAAAAATTTTTTTACAGCCTTAGAACACATATATGCATGATTAAATCTCTATGAATTTTTTTTGACAGCCTTAGAACACATATATACATGATTGAATCACTATAAAAAATTTTGCCATCCTTAGAACACATATATGCATGTTTGAATCATTATGATTTTTTTTTTACTAGTTTAGGACACATATATGCATGATTGAATCACTATGAAATTTTTTTGACAGCTTAGAACACATATATGCATGATTGAATCACTATGAATTTTTTTTGACAGCCTTATAACACATATATGCATGATTGAATCACTATAAAATTGTTTTTACTGCGTTAGAACACATATATGCATGATTGAATCACTATGATTTTTTTCTATAACCCTAGAACACATATCTGCATGATTGAATCACTATGAAATTTATTTGACAGCCTTAGAACACATATATACATGACTGAATTACTTTGAAATTTTTTTGACAGCCTTAGAATGCATATATGTATGATTTAATCACTATGAATTTTTTTTAACAGCTTTAGAACACATATATGCTTGATTGGATCACTATGAATTTTTTTTGACAGCTCTAGAACACAAAAATGCATGATTGAATCACTATGAATTTTTTTTTACAATCGTAGAACACATATATGCATCATTGAATCACTATGAATTTTTTTTAACAACCTTAGGACACATATATGCCTGATTGAATCACTATCATTTTTTTTTACAGCCTTAGAACATATGTATGCAAGATTGAATCACTAAGATTTTTTTTTTACAGCCTTAGCACATATATATGCATGATTGAATCAATTTAATTTTTTTTTCACAGCCTTAGAACTCATATATGCATGATTCAATCACTATGAAATGTTTTTGACAACCTTACAACAAATATATTCAAGATTGAATCACTATGATTTTTTTTTTAAAAGCCTTAAAACACATATATTCATGATTGAATCACTATGAATTCTTTTTATAGCATTGGAACACTTATATGCATGATTGAATCACTATGAAATGTTTTTCACAGCCTTAGAACACATATATGCATGATTGAATCTCTATGAATTTTTTTTGGCAGCATTAGAACTCTTGTATGCATGATTGAATCCCTATGATTTTTTTTTTACAATCGTAGAACACATATATGCATTATTAAATCACTATGAAATTTTTTTGACAACCTTAGGACACATATATGCATGATTGAATCACTATCAATTTTTTTTGACAGCCTTAGAACACATATATGCATGATTGAATCATTATAAATTTTTTTTGACAGCCTTAGAACACATATATGCATGATTGAATCACTATGAAATTTTTTTGAAAACCTTAAAACACATATATGCATGATTGAATCACTATGAATTTTTTTTGACAGCATTAGAACACATATATGAATGATTGAATCATTATGAATTTTCTTTATAGCATTAGAACACTTGTATGCATGATTGAATCACTATGAATTTTTTTTACAGACATATAACACATATATGCATCATTTGAGTCACTATGAAATTTTTTTGACAGACTTAGAACACATATATGCAAGATGGGGTCACTATGATTTTTTTTTTACAGTATTAGAACATATAGATTCATGATTGAATCACTATAATTTTTTTTTGACAGGCTTAGAACACATATATGCATGATTGAATCACTATGAAATTTATTTTGACTGACTTAGAACACATATATGCAAGATTGAATGACTATGAAATTTTTTTGACATACTTAGAACACATATATGCATGATTGAGTCACTATGCAATTTTTTTGACAGTATTAGAACATATACATGCGTGATTGAATCACTATGAAATTGTTTTGACAGACTTAGAACACATATATGCATGATTGAATCACTATAAAAAAATTTTGACATCATTAAAACACATATATGGAAGATTGAATCGCTATGAAATTTTTTGACAACCTTAGAACACAAATATGGTTGATTGAATCACATTGAAATTTTTTTGACAATCGTAGAACAGATATTTGCATTATTGAATCACAATGATTTTTTTTAGCAACCTTAGGACACATATATGCATGATTGTTTCACTTTAAAATTTTTTTAACAATCATAGAACTGATATATGCATCATTGAATCACTATGATTTTTTTTTAACAACCTTAGGACATATATATGCATGATTGAATCACTATGAATTTTTTTTGACAACCTTAGAACACATATATACAATATTGAATTACTATGGAATTTTTTGACATGGTTAAAAAACATACATGCAAGATTAATTCACTATGAAAGTTTTTCGACAGTCATGGAACACATATATACATGAGTGAAATACTGTAATTTTTTTTGACGGCCTTAAAACACATATATGCACAATTGAATCACTATAAACAAATTTTGACAACCTTAGAACACATATCTGCATGATTGAATCACTTTAAAATTTTTTTAACAGCCTTAGAACACATATATACATGATTCAATCACTATGAATTTTTTTTGATAGCCTTATAACACATATATGCATGACTGAATCACTATGAAATTTTTTTGACAGCCTTAGACCACATATATGCATGATTGAATCACTACAAAAAAAAATTTGACAGCATTCGAAGAAATATAGGCATGATAGAATCACTATGATTTTTTTTTAACAAACTTGGGACACATATATGCATGATTGAATCACTGTGAAATTTTTTTGACAGCCATAGAACAAAAATATGCTTTATTGAATCACTATGAATTTTTTTTGACAATCCTAGAACAGATATTTGCATTATGGAATCACTATGAATTTTTTTTAACAACCTTATGACACATATATGCATGACTGAATCACTATAATTTTTTTTTAACAATCGTAGAACTGATATATGCATTATTGAATCACTATGAATTTTTTTTAACAACCTTAGGACATATATATGCCTGATTGAATCACTATGAAATTTTTTTGACAGCCTTAGAACATATATATGCATGATTGAATCACTATGAATTTTTTTTGACAGCCTTAGAACACATATATGCATGATTGAATCACTATGGACTTTTTTTGACTGCCTTAGAACACATACATGCAAGATTGAATCACTATGAAATTTTTGCGACAGTCGTAGAACACATATATGCATGATTGAAATACTATAAAAGTTTTTTGACAGCCTTAGAACACATATATGCACGATTGAATCACTATAAAAAGAAATTGACAACCTTAGAACACATATTTGCATGATTGAATCACTTTAAAAAAAAATTAACAGCCTTAGAACACATGTATGCATGATTTAATCACTATGAATTTTTTTTGACAGCCTTAGAACACATATATGCATGACTGAATCACTATGAAATTTTTTTGACAGCCTTAGAACACATATATGCATGACTGAATCACTAAAAAAAAAATTGACAGCATTAGAACAAATATATGCATGATAGAATCACTTTGAATTTTTTTACAGCCCTAGAACACATTTATGCCTAATTGAATCACTTTGAATTTTTTTTAACAAACTTAGGACACATATATGCATGATTGAATCACTATGAAATTTTTTTGACCGCCTTAGAACACAAATATGCTTTATTGAATCACTATGAAAATTATTTGACAGCCTTAGAACACATATATACGTGATTGAATTACTTTGAATTTTTTTTGACAGCCTTAGAATGCATATATGTATGATTGAATCACTATGAATTTTTTTTGACAGCCTTAGACCACATATATGCATGATTGAATCACTACAAAAAAAAATTTGACAGCATTCGAAGAAATATAGGCATGATAGAATCACTATGATTTTTTTTTAACAAACTTGGGACACATATATGCATGATTGAATCACTGTGAAATTTTTTTGACAGCCATAGAACAAAAATATGCTTTATTGAATCACTATGAATTTTTTTTGACAATCCTAGAACAGATATTTGCATTATGGAATCACTATGAATTTTTTTTAACAACCTTATGACACATATATGCATGACTGAATCACTATAATTTTTTTTTAACAATCGTAGAACTGATATATGCATTATTGAATCACTATGAATTTTTTTTAACAACCTTAGGACATATATATGCCTGATTGAATCACTATGAAATTTTTTTGACAGCCTTAGAACATATATATGCATGATTGAATCACTATGAATTTTTTTTGACAGCCTTAGAACACATATATGCATGATTGAATCACTATGGACTTTTTTTGACTGCCTTAGAACACATACATGCAAGATTGAATCACTATGAAATTTTTGCGACAGTCGTAGAACACATATATGCATGATTGAAATACTATAAAAGTTTTTTGACAGCCTTAGAACACATATATGCACGATTGAATCACTATAAAAAGAAATTGACAACCTTAGAACACATATTTGCATGATTGAATCACTTAAAAAAAAAATTAACAGCCTTAGAACACATGTATGCATGATTTAATCACTATGAATTTTTTTTGACAGCCTTAGAACACATATATGCATGACTGAATCACTATGAAATTTTTTTGACAGCCTTAGAACACATATATGCATGACTGAATCACTAAAAAAAAAATTGACAGCATTAGAACAAATATATGCATGATAGAATCACTTTGAATTTTTTTACAGCCCTAGAACACATTTATGCCTAATTGAATCACTTTGAATTTTTTTTAACAAACTTAGGACACATATATGCATGATTGAATCACTATGAAATTTTTTTGACCGCCTTAGAACACAAATATGCTTTATTGAATCACTATGAAAATTATTTGACAGCCTTAGAACACATATATACGTGATTGAATTACTTTGAATTTTTTTTGACAGCCTTAGAATGCATATATGTATGATTGAATCACTATAAATTTTTTTTAACAGCTTTAGAACACATATATGCATGATTGGATCACTATGAAATTTTTTTGACAGCTCTAGAACACATAAATGCATGATTGAATCGTTAAGAATTTTTTTTGACATTCATAGAACATATATATGCATTAATGAATCACTATGAATTTTTTTTAACAACCTTAGGACACATATATGCCGGATTGAATCACTATCAAATTTTTTTGACAGCCTTAGAACATACATATGCAAGATTGAATCACTATGAATTTTTTTGATAGCCTTAGAACACAAATATGCTTGATTGAATCACTATGAATTTTTTTTGACAATCCTAGAACAAATATTTGCATTATGGAATCACTTTGAGTTTTTTTTAACAACCATATGACACATATATGCATGATTGAGTCACTATAAACTTTTTTTAACAATCGTAGAACTGATATATGCATTATTGAATCACTTTGAATTTTGTATAACAACCTTAGGACATATATATGCCTGATTGAATCACTATGAAATTTTTTTGACAGCCTTAGAACACATATATGCATGATTGAATCACTATGAAAATTTTTTGACAGCCTTAGAACACATATATGCATGATTGAATCACTATAGAATTTTTTTGACTGCCTTAGAACACATACATGCAAGATTGAATCACTTTGAAATTTTTGCAACAGTCGTAGAACGCATATATGCATGATTGAAATACTATAAATTTTTTTTGACAGACTTAGAACATATATATGCACGATTGAATCACTATAAAAAAATTTTGACAACCTTAGAACAAATATTTGCATGATTGAATCACTTTAAAAAAATTTTAACAGCCTTAACACATATATGCATGATTCAATCACTATGAAATTTTTTTGACAGCATTAGAACACATATAGGCATGACTGAATCACTATAAATTTTTTTTTACAGCCTTAGAACACATATATGCATGATTGAATCACTACAAAAAAAGTTTGACAGCATTAGAACAAATATATGCATGACAGAATCACTTTGAATTTTTTTTACAGCCTTAGAACACATTTATGCCTAATTGAATCACTATGATTCTCTTTTAACAAACTTAGGACACATATATGCATGATTGAATCACAATGAATGTTTTTGATAGCCTTACAACAAATAAATGCATGATTGAATCACTATGAAATTTTTTTGAAAGCCTTAAAACACATTGATATTTTTTTGACAGCATTAGAACACATATATGCATGATTAAATCATTATGAATTTTTTTCTATAGCATTAGAACACATATATTCATGATTGAATCACTATAATTTTTTTTGACAAACTTAGAACACATATCTGCATGATTATATCACTATGAAATTTTTTGACAGACTTAGAACACATATATGCATGATTGAGTCACTATAAAATTTTTTTGACAGCCTTAGAACCTATACATTCAAGATTGAATCACTATGATTTTTTTTTGACAGGCTTACAACACATATATGCATGATTGAATCACTAATAAATTTTTTTGACAGACTTAGAACACATATATGCAAGATTGAATCTCTATGATTTTTTTTTGACATACTTAGAACACATATATGCATGATTGAATCACTATGAAATTTTTTTGACAGTATTAGAACATATATGCATGATTGAATCACTATAAAAAAATTTTGACATCATTGGAACACATATATAGAAGATTAAATCACTATGAAATTTTTTGGACAGCCTTAGAACACAAATATGCTTGATTGAATCACTATGAATTTTTTTTCACAATCGTAGAAAAGATATATGCATTATTAAAACACTATGATTTTTTTTTAACAACCTTAGGACACATATATGCATGATTGAGTCACTATAAATTGTTTTTAACGATCGTAGAACTGATATATGTATTATTGAATCACTATGAATTTTTTTTAACAACCTTAGGACATATATATGAATGATTGAATGACTATGAAATTTTTTTGATAGCCTTGGAACACATATACGCATGATTGAATCACTATGGAATTTTTTTGACAGCCTTAGAAAACATACATGCAAGATTGAATCACTATGAAATTTTTTGACAGTCGTGGAACACATATATGCATGATTGAAATACTGTAAAAAAATTTTGACTGCCTTAGAACACATATATGCATGATTGAATCACTATAAAAAATTTTTGACAACCTTAAGACACATGTCTGCATGATTGAATCCCTTTAAGAAATTTTTAAGAGCCTTAGAACACATATATGCACGATTTAATCACTATGAAATTTTTTTAACTGCCTTAGAACACGTATATGCATGACTGAATCACTATGAAATTTTTTTGACAGCCTTAGAACTCATATATGCATGATTGAATCACTATAATTTTTTTTCAAAGCATTAGAACAAATATATGCATGAGAGAATCACTTTGAATTTTTTTTACAGCCTTAGAACACATATATGCCTCATCACTATGATTTTTTTTTAACAAACTTAGGACACATATATGCACGATTGAATCACTATAAAATTTTTTGACAATCATAGAACAAATATTTGCATTATTGAATCACTATGATTTTTTTTTCAATCTTAGGACACATATATGCATGATTGAATCACTATAAATTTTTTTTAACAATCATAGAACTGATATATGCATTATTGAATCACTATGATTTTTTTTTAACAACCTTAGGACATATATATGCATGATTGAATCACTATTAAATTTTTTTGATAGCCTTAGAACATATATATGCATGATTGAATCGCTGTGAAATTTTTTTGACAGCCTTATAACACATATATGCATGATTGAATCACTATGGAATTTTTTTGACAGCCTTAGAACACATACATGCATGATTGAATCACTAAGAAATTTTTTCGACAGTCGTAGAACACATATATGCGTGATTGAAATACTGTAACTTTTTGTCGACAACCTTAGAACACATATCTGCATGATTGAATCACTTTAAATTTTTTTTAACAGCCTTAGAACACATATATGCATGATTCAATCACTATGAAATTTTTTTGACTGCCTAAGAATGCATATATGCAAGACTGAATCACTATGAAATTTTTTTGACAGCCTTAGAACATATATATGCATGATTGAATCACTACAAAAAAAAATTGACAGCATTTGAACAAATCTCTGCATGATAGAATCACTTTGAATTTTTTTTATAGCCTTAGGACATACATATGCCAGATTGAATCACTATGATATTTTTTTAACAAACTTAGGACACATATATGCATGATTGAATCACTATGAAATTTTTTTGACAGCCTTAGAACACAAATATGCTTGATTAAATCACTATGAATTTTTTTTGACAATCATAGAACAGATATTCGCATTATTGAATCACTTATGATTTTTTTTTACCAACCTTAGGACACATATATGCATGATTGAATCACTATAAAAAAATGTTAACAATTGTAGAACTAATATGTGCATTATTGAATCACTATGAATTTTTTTTAACAACCTTAGGACATATATATGAATGATTGAATCACTATGAAATTTTTTTGAAAGCCTTAGAACATATATATGCATGATTGAATCACTATGAATTTTTTTGACAGACTTAGAACACATATATGGATGATTGAATCACTATGGAATTTTTTTGATAGCCTTAGAACACATACATGTAAGATTAAATCACTATGAAATTTTTTTGACCATCGTAGAACATGTATATGCATGATTGAAATACTGTAAATTTTTTTTGACAGCCTTAGAACACATATATGCATGATTGAATCACTATAAAAAAAATTGACAACCTTAGAACACATATCTACATGATTGAATCACTTTTAAAAAAATTTAACAGCCTCAGAACACATATTTGCATGATTCAATATCTATGAAATTTTTTTGACAGCCTTAGAACACATATCTGCATGACAGAATCACTATGAAACTTTTTTAACTGCCTTAGAACACATATATACATGATTGAATCACTACAAAAAAAATTTGACAGCATTAGAACAAATATATGCTTGATAGAATCACTTTGAATTTTTTTTACAGCCTTAGAACACAAATATGCCAGATTGAATCTCTATAAAGTTTTTTTAACAAACTTATAATGCATATACGCATGATTAAATCACTATGAGTTTTTTTGAAAGCCTTAGAACGAAAATATGCTTGATTGAATCACTATGAATATTTTTTGACAGCCTTAGAACGCAAATATGCTTGATTGAATCACTATTAATATTTTTTGACAATCGTAGAACAGATATTTGCATTATTGAATCACTATGAATTTTTTTTAACAACCTTAGGACATATATATGCATGATTAAATCACTATGATTTTTTTTTTACAATCGTAGAACTGCTATATGCATTATTGAATCACAATGATTTTTTTTTGACAACCTTAGGACATATGTATGCATGATTGAATCACTATAAAATTTTCTTGATAGCCTTAGAAATATATATGCATGATTGAATCACTATGAAATTTTTTTGACAGCCTTAGAACACATATATGCATGATTGAATCACTATAGAATTTTTTTTATCAGCCTTAGAACACATACATACAAGATTGAATCACTATGAAATTTTTTTGACAACCGTAGAACACATATATGCATGAGTGAAATTCACTATAAAAATTTTTGACAACCTTAGAACACATATCTGCATGATTGAATCACTTTCAAATTTTTTTAATAGCCTTAGAACACATGTATGCATGATTCAATGACTATGAAATTTTTTTGATAGCCTTAGAACATATATATGCATGACTGAATCACTATGAAATTTTTTGGACAGCCTTATAACTCATATATCTATGATTGAATCGCTACAAAAAAAATTTGATAGCATTAGAACAAATATATGCATGATAGAATCAGTTTGAATTTTTTTTACAGCCTTAGAACACATATATGCCTAATGGAATCACTATGAATTTTTTTTGACAAACTTAGGACACATATATGCATGATTGAATCACTATGAAATTTTTTTGACAGCCTTAGAATACATATATGCATGATTGAATCACAATGAATTTTTTTGATGGCCTATGAAAACATATAAGCAAGATTCAATCACTATGATTTTTTTTGACAGCCTTAGAACACATATATGCATGTTTGAATCAACATCAAACTTTTTTTGACAGCCTTAAAACACATATATTCATGATTGAATCTCTATAATTTTTTTTTGACATCAATCAAGCACATTGATGCATGATTGAATCTCTATGAAATTTTTTGGAAAACCTTATAACATATATCTGCATGTTTGAATAACTTTGAAATTTTTTTGACAGCCTTAGAACACAAGTATGGATTACTGAATCACTATTAAAATTTTTTGACAGCCTTAGAACAAATATATGCATGATTGAATCACTATAATTTTTTTTTTACAGTGTTAGAATATATATATGCATGATAGAGTCTCTATAAATTTTTTTTTACAGCCTTAGAACACATAAAAGCATGATTGAATCACTATGAAATTTTTTTGACAACCGTAGAACAGATATATGCATGATTGAACCACTATGAATTTTTTTTAACAACCTTAGGACAAATATATACTTGATTGAATCAGTATGAAATATTTTTTACAGCCTTAGAAAATATATATATGCATGATTGAATAACTACGAAATTTTTTTGATAGCCTTAGAACATATATATGCAAGATTGAATCACTTTAAAAAAATATTAACAGCCTTAGAACACATATATGCATGATTGAATCACTATAAAGTTTTCTTGACAACCATAGAACAAATATTTTCATGATTGAATCACTAAGAAATTTATTTGACAGCCTTAGAACACATATATGCATCACTGAATCACTATGAATTTTTTTTGACATCATTCGAACACATATATGTATGATTGAATTAGTGTAATTTTTTTTTACAAACTTAGAACATATATCTGCATGCTTGAATCACTATGAAATTTTTTTTACAGCCTTAGAACACATATATACATGATTGAATCACTAAATTTTTTTTTTTGACGGCATTAGAACACATATATGCATGATTGAATCACTATAAAAAAAATTGACAACCTTAAAACACATATCTGCCTGATTGGTTCAGTATGAAATTTTTTTGACAGCCTTAGGATACATATATGCATGATTGAATCACTATGATTTTTTTTTACAGGCTTAGAACACATATATGCAAGATGGAATCACTATGAATTTTTTTTTGCAGCCTTAGAACACATATATGCATGATTGAATTACTATGAATTTTTTTTTTATAGCCTTAGAACACATATATGCATGATTGAATCACTATGAATTTTTTTTGACAGCCTTAGAACACATATATGCATGATTGAATCAGTATGAATTTTTTTTACATCCTTAGAACACATATATGCATGATTGAATCACTATGGAATTTTATTGACAGCCTTAGAACACATATATGCATGATTGAATCACTATGAAATTTATTTGACTGCCTTAGAACATATGTATGCATGATTGAATCTCCATAAAAAAAAATTGGCATCATTAGAACACATATATGCATGATTGAACCACTATAACTTTTTTTTAAAACCTTAGAACACATATCTCCATGATTGACTCACTATGAAATTTATTTGACAGCCTTAGAACACATATATGCATGAATGAATCACTACAAATTTTTTTTGTTAGCCTTTGAACACATATGTGCATTACTGAATCACTATGAAATTTTTTTGAGAGCCTTAGAATACTTGTATGCAATATTGAATCACTATGAAATTTGTTTGACAGCCTTAGAGCACATATATGCATGATTGAATCACTATGAAATTTTATTGACAGCCTTACAAAACATATATGCATTATTGAATCACTATGAAATTTATTTGACAGCCTTAGAACACACACATATATTCATGATTGAATCACTTTAAAAAAGTTTTGACAGCCTTAGAACTCATTTATGCATATTTGAATCACTATAAATTTTTTTTTACTACTTTAGGACACGTATATCATGATTGAATCACTATGAATTTTGTTGACCTCCTTAGAACACATATATCCATGATTGAGTCACTATGAAATTTTTTTGACAGCCTTAGAACACATATATGCATGATTGAATCACTATGAAATTTTTTAACAGCCTTAGAACACATATATGCATGATTGAATCACTATGGGAATTTTTTTTCAGCCTTAGAATACATATATGCATGATTGAATCACTATGATTTTTTTTGTATATCCTTAGAACACATATATGCCTCATTGAATCTCAATAAAAAAAAATTGACATCATTAGAACAAATATATGCATTAGTAAATCAGTAAATTTTTTTTTTAAAAACCTTAAAACATATATCTGCATGATTGAATCACTATGAAATTTATTTGATAGCCTTAGAACACATATATGAATGATTGAATCACTAGAACACATATGTCCAAGATTGAATCACTATGAAAATTTTTTGACAGCCATAGAACACATATATGCATGATTTAGTCACTATGAATTTTTTTTTACAGTCTTACAATACGTATATGTATAATTGAATCACTATGATTTTTTTTTACAGCCTTAGAACATATATATACATGATTGAGTCACTATGAATTTTTTTTGAAAAGCCATAGAACACATATACGCATGATTGAGTCACTATGATTTTTTTTTCTACCTTAGGACACATATATGCTTGATTGAATCACTATGAATTTTTTTTTACAGTCTTAGAACATATATATGCACGATTGAATCACTATGAATTTTTTTGACAACATTAGAACACATATATGCATGACTGAATCACTATGAATTTTTTTTTAAAGCCTTAGAACACATATATGCTTGATTAAATCACTATAAAAAAATTTTGACTGCCTTAGAACATATGTATGCATGATTGAATCTCCATAAAAAAAAATTGGCATCATTAGAACACATAGATGCATGATTGAATCACTATAACTTTTTTTTTAAAACCTTAGAACACATATCTCCATGATTGACTCACTATGAAATTTATTTGACAGCCTTAGAACACATATATGCATGAATGAATCACTACAAAATTTTTTTGTTAGCCTTTGAACACATATGTGCATTACTGAATCACTATGAAATTTTTTTGAGAGCCTTAGAATACTTGTATGCAATATTGAATCACTATGAAATTTGTTTGACAGCCTTAGAGCACATATATGCATGATTGAATCACTATGAAATTTTATTGACAGCCTTACAAAACATATATGCATTATTGAATCACTATGAAACTTAATTGACAGCCTTAGAACACACACATATATTCATGATTGAATCACTATAAAAAAGTTTTGACAGCCTTAGAACTCATTTATGCATATTTGAATCACTATAAATTTTTTTTTACTACTTTAGGACACGTATATGCATGATTGAATCACTATGAATTTTGTTGACCTCCTTAGAACACATATATCCTTGATTGAGTCACTATGAATTTTTTTTGACAGCCTTAGAACACATATATGCATGATTGAATCACTATGAAATTTTTTAACAGCCTTAGAACACATATATGCATGATTGAATCACTATGGGAATTTTTTGACAGCCTTAGAATACATATATGCATGATTGAATCACTATGATTTTTTTTGTATATCCTTAGAACACATATATGCCTCATTGAATCTCAATAAAAAAAAATTGACATCATTAGAAGAAATATATGCATTAGTAAATCAGTAAATTTTTTTTTTAAAAACCTTAAAACACATATCTGCATGATTGAATCACTATGAAATTTTTTTGATAGCCTTAGAACACATATATGAATGATTGAATCACTAGAACACATATGTCCAAGATTGAATCACTATGAAAATTTTTTGACAGCCATAGAAGACATATATGCATGATTGAGTCACTATGAATTTTTTTTGACAGTCTTACAATACGTATATGTATAATTGAATCACTATGATTTTTTTTTTGCAGCCTTAGAACATATATATACATGATTGAGTCACTATGAATTTTTTTGAAAAGCCATAGAACACATATACGCATGATTGAGTCACTATGATTTTCTTTTCTACCTTAGGACACATATATGCTTGATTGAATCACTATGAATTTTTTTTTACAGTCTTAGAACATATATATGCACAATTGAATCACTATGAATTTTTTTGACAACATTAGAACACATATATGCATGATTGAATCACTATGAATTTTTTTTTAAAGCCTTAGAACACATATATGCTTGATTAAATCACTATAAAAAAAATTTGACTGCCTTAGAACATATGTATGCATGATTAAATCTCCATAAAAAAAAATTGGCATCATTAGAACACATAGATGCATGATTGAATCACTATAACTTTTTTTTTAAAACCTTAGAACACATATCTCCATGATTGAATCACTATGAAAGTTATTTGACAGCCTTAGAACACATATATGCATGAATGAATCACTACAAATTTTTTTTGTTAGCCTTTGAACACATATGTGCATTACTGAATCACTATGAAATTTTTTTGAGAGCCTTAGAATACTTGTGTGCAATATTGAATCACCATGAAATTTGTTTGACAGCCTTAGAGCACATATATGCATGATTGAATCACTATGAAATTTTATTGACAGCCTTACAAAACATATATGCATTATTGAATCACTATGAAATTTATTTGACAGCCTTAGAACACACACATATATTCATGATTGAATCACTATCAAATTTTTTGACAGCCTTAGAAAACAAATATGCTATGAATTTTTTTTGACAGCCTTAGAACACATATATGCATGATTGAATCACTATGAAATTTTTTTGACACCCTTAGAACACATATATGCATGATTGAATCACTATGAATTTTTTTTGACAGCCCTAGAACACATAAATGTATGATTGAATAACTACGATTTTTTTTTACAACTGCAGAACAGATATACGCATTATTGAATCACTATGAAATTTTTTTAACAACCTTAGGACACATATATGCATGATTGAATGAATATGACATTTTTTTGACAGCCTTAGAACATAGACATGCAAGGTTGAATCACTATGAATTTTTTTTGACAGCCTTAGAACATATATATGCATGATTGAATCACTTTGAAATTTTTTTCAAAGCCTTAGAACACATATATGCATGATTGAATCACTATGAGATTGTTTTTATAGCAATAGAACACATATATGCATGATTGAATCACTATGAAATTTTTTTGACAACGTTACAACATAAATATGCATTAGTGAATAACTATGAAATTTTTGTGACAGCCTAAGAACACATATATGCAATTTTAAATCACTATGAAATTTTTTTTACAACCTTAGAACACATATATGCATGATTGAATCACTATGAAATTTTTTTGACAATGTTAGAACACATATATGCATGATTGAGTCATTATAAAATTTTTGTGAGAGCCTTAGAACACATATATGCATGATTGAATCACTACAAAAATTTTTTGACAGCATTAAAACACATATATGCATGAGACAATCACTATGAAAACTTTTTGACAAACTTAGAACACAAATATACATGATTGAATCATTTTGAAATGTTTTTGACAGCATTAGAACATATATATGGATGATTAAATCACTATGAAACTATTTTGACAGCATTAAAACACATATATGCATGATTGAATCTCTTTAAAATTTTGTTGACAGCCTTAGAACATATATATGCATGATTGAATCACAATGAATTTTTTTTTACAACCTTAGAACACATATATGCATGATTGAATCATAATAAAACTTTTTAAACAGCCTTAGAACACATATATGCATGATTGAATCACTATGAAATTTTTTTGACAACTTTAGAGCACATATATGCATGATTGAATCACTATGAAATATTTTTCACAGCCGTGGAACACATATATGCATGATTAAATCACTATGGAATTTTTTTGACAGCCTTAGAACACATAAATGATTTTTTTTTGACACCCTTAGAACACTATGAATTTTTTTTTACAGCCTTAGAACATATATATGAATGATTGAATAACTATGAAATTTTTCTGACAAGCATAAGACACATATGCATGATTGAATTACTATGAGATATTTTTGACAACCTAAGAACACATATATGCATGTTTGAATAAATACAAATTTCTTTTGATAGCATTTGAACATATATATGCGTGATTGAATCACTAAAAAGACTTTTTGACAACTTTAGAACACATATATGCATGATTGAATCACTTTGATTTTTTTTTGACACCCCTAGAACACATAAGCATGATTTAATCACTATCAAATTTTTTTTTAAAGCATTAGAACAAATATATGCATGAGAGAATCACTTTGAATTTATTTTACAGCCTTAGAAAACATATATGCCTGATCACTATGATTTTTTTTTAACAAACTTAGGACACATATATGCACGATTGAATCACTATAAATTTTTTTGACAATCGTAGAACAGATATTTGCATTATTGAATCACTATGAATTTTTTTTATCAACCCTAGGACACATATACGCATGATTGAATCACTATAAAAAAAATTTAACAATCATAGAACTAATATATGCATTATTGAATCACTATGAATTTTTTTTAACAACCTTAGGACATATATATGCATGATTGAATCACTATGAAATTTTTTTGACAGCCTTAGAACATATATATGCATGATTGAATCGCTGTGAAATTTTTTTGACAGCCTTATAACACATATATGCATGATTGAATCACTATGGAATTTTTTTGACAGCCTTAGAACACATATATGCAAGATTGAATCACTAAGAAATTTTTTCGACAGTGGTAGAACACATTTATGCGTGATTGAAATACTGGAACTTTTTTTTGACACCCTTAAACACATATATGCATGATTGAATCTATATAAAAAAAATTTGACAACCTTAGAACACATATCTGCATGATTGAATCTATATAAAAAAAATTTGACAACCTTAGAACACATATCTGCATGATTGAATCACTTTAAATTTTTTTTAACAGCCTTAGAACACATATATGCATGATTCAATCACTATGAAATTTTTTTGACTGCCTAAGAATGCATATATGCAAGACTGAATCACTATGAAAATTTTTTGACAGCCTTAGAACATATATATGCATGATTGAATCACTACAAAAAAAAATTGACAGCATTTGAACAAATCTCTGCATGATAGAATCACTTTGAATTTTTTTTATAGCCTTAGGACATACATATGCCAGATTGAATCACTATGATATTTTTTTAACAAACTTAGGACACATATATGCATGATTGAATCACTATGAAATTTTTTTGACAGCCTTAGAACACAAATATGCTTGATTAAATCACTATGAATTTTTTTTGACAATCGTAGAACAGATATTCGCATTATTGAATCACTTATGATTTTTTTTTAACAACCTTAGGACACATATATGCATGATTGAATCACTATAAAAAAATGTTAACAATCGTAGAACTAATATATGCATTATTGAATCACTATAAATTTTTTTTAACAACCTTAGGACATATATATGAATGATTGAATCACTATGAAATTTTTTTTACAGCCTTAGAACATATATATGCATGATTGAATCACTATGAAATTTTTTTGACAGACTTAGAACACATATATGGACGATTGAATCACTATGGAATTTTTTTGATAGCCTTAATACACATACATGTAAGATTGAATCACTATGAAATTTTTTTAACCGTCATAGAACACGTATATGCATGATTGAAATACTGTAAATTTTTTTTGACAGCCTTAGAACACATAAATTCATGATTGAATCACTATAAAAAATTTTGATAGTATTAGAACAAATATATGCTTAATAGAATCACTTTCAATTTTTTTTACAGCCTTAGAACTCAAATATGCCAGATTGAATCACTATAAAGTTTTTTTAACAAACTTAGGATGCATATACGCATGATTAAATCACTATGAAATTTTTTTGACAGCCTTAGAATGAAAATATGCTTGATTGAATCACTATGAATATTTTTTGACAGCCTTAGAACGCAAATATGCTTGATTGAATCACTATGAATATTTTTTGACAATCGTAGAACAGATATTTGCATTATTGAATCACTATGAATTTTTTTTAACAATCTTAGGACATATATATGCATGATTGAATAACTATGAATTTTTTTTTTACAATCGTAGAACTGCTATATGCATTATTGAATCACTATGAATTGTTTTTGACAACCTTAGGACATATGTATGAATTATTGAATCTCTATGAAATTTTTTTGATAGCCTTAGAAATATATATGCATGATTGAATCACTATGAATTTTTTTTGATAGCCTTAGAACACATATATGCATGATTGAATCACTATGGAATTTTTTTTATCAGCCTTAGAACACATACATACAAGATTGAATCACTATGAAATTTTTTTGACAACCGTAGAACACATAATATGCACGATTGAAATTCTGTAAATTTTTTTTGACAGGCTTAGAACACATATATGCATGATTGAATCACTATAAAAAAATTTTGACAACCTTAGAACACATATCTGCATGATTGAATCACTTTAAAAAATTTTTAATAGCCTTAGAACACATGTATGCATGATTCAATGACTATGAAATTTTTTTGACAGCCTTAGAACATATATATGCATGACTGAATCACTATAAAATTTTTTGGACAGACTTAGAACTCATATATGCATGATTGAATCACAACAAAAAAATTTTGATAGCATTAGAACAAATATATGCATGATAGAATCACTTTGAATTTTTTTTACAGCCTTAGAACACATATATGCCTAATTGAAACACTATGATTTTTTTTGACAAACTTAGGACACATATATGCATGATTGAATCACTATGAAAATTTTTTGATAGCCATAGAACACATATATGCATGATTGAATCACAATGAAATTTTTTTGATGGCCTATGAAAACATATAAGCAGTATTCAATCACTATGAATTTTTTTGACAGCCTTAGAACACATATATGCATGATTGAATCAACATTAAACTTTTTTTGACAGCCTTAAAACACATATATTCATGATTGAATCTCTATAAATTTTTTGGAAAACCTTATAACATATATTTGCATGTTTGAATAACTTTGAAATTTTTTTGACAGCCTTAGAACAGAAATATGGATTACTGAATCACTATTAAAATTTTTTGACAGCCTTAGAACAAATATATGCATGATTGAATCACTATAAATTTTTTTTACAGTGTTAGAACACATATATTCATGATAGAGTCTCTATAAATTTTTTTTTACAGCCTTAGAACACATAAAGCATGATTGAATCACTATGAAATTTTTTTGACAACCGTAGAACAGATATATGCATGATTGAACAACTATGAATTTTTTTTAACAACCTTAGGACAGATATATACTTGATTGAATCAGTATGAAATATTTTTGACAGCCTTAGAACATATATATGCACGATTGAATAACTACGAAATTTTTTTGATAGCCTTAGAACATATATATGCAAGATTGAATCACTTAAAAAAAATATTAACAGCCTTAGAACACATATATGCATGATTGAATCACTATGAATTTTTCTTGACAACCTTAGAACAAATATTTTCATGATTGAATCACTAAGAAATTTATTTGACAGCCTTAGAACACATATATGCATCACTGAATCACTATGAATTTTTTTTGACATCATTCGAACACATATATGTATGATTGAATTAGTGTAATTTTTTTTTTACAAACTTAGAACATATATCTGCATGCTTGAATCACTATGAATTTTTTTTTACAGCCTTAGAACACATATATACATGATTGAATCACTAAATTTTTTTTTTTGACGGCATTAGAACACATATATGCATGATTGAATCACTATAAAAAAAATTGACAACCTTAAAACACATATCTGCCTGATTGGTTCAGTATGAAATTTTTTTGACAGCCTTAGGATACATATATGCATGATTGAATCACTATGATTTTTTTTTACAGGCTTAGAACACATATATGCAAGATGGAATCACTATGAATTTTTTTTTGCAGCCTTAGAACACATATATGCATGATTGAATTACTATGATTTTTTTTTTATAGCCTTAGAACACATATATGCATGATTGAATCACTATGAAATTTTTTTGACAGCCTTAGAACACATATATGCATGATTGAATCAGTATGAATTTTTTTTACATCCTTAGAACACATATATGCATGATTTAATCACTATGGAATTTTATTGACAGCCTTAGAACACATATATGCATGATTGAATCACTATGAATTTTTTTTTATAGCCATAGAACACATATATGCATGATTGACTCTCTATAAAAAAAATTGACATCAGTAGAACACATATATGCATGATTGAATCACTATAATTTTTTTTGAAAACCTTAGAACACATATCTGCATGATTGAATCACTAGGAAATTTATTTGACATCCTTAGAACATATATATGGATGATCGAATCACTATGAAATTTTTTTGAGAGCCTTAAAACATATATGTGTATGGTTGAATCACAATGATTTTGTTGTTGCAGCCTTAGAATACATATGTGCATGATTAAATCTCTATGAAATTTTTTTGACAGCCGTAGAACACATATATGCATGAGTAAATCACTATAAATAAAATTTTGACAACCTTAGAACACCTACAAACATGTTTAAATCACTATAGATTTTTTTACTATCTTAGGACACATTCATGCATGATTCAGTCACTATGATTTTTTTTTACCGCCTTAGAACACATTCATGCATGATTCAGTCCCTATGATTTTTTTTTTACCGCCTTAGAACACATATATGCATGATTGAATCACTATGAAATTTTTTTGACAGCCTTAGAGCATATATATACATGATTGATTCACTATGAATTTTTTTTTGACAGCCTTAGAACACATATATGCATGATTGAATCACTATAAAATTTTTTCGATAGCCTTTTAACACATATATACATGATTGAAACTCTATAAAAAAAATTTGACATCATTAGAACACATATATGCATGATTGAATCACTATAATTTTTTTTTAAACCATAGGACACAAATCTGCATGATTGAATCACTCTGAAATTTATTTGACAGCCTTAGAACACATATATACATGCTTGAATCACAATGATTTTTTTTTGAGAGCCTTAGAACACATATGTGCATTATTGAATCACTACGAAACTTTTTTGACAGCGTTAGAAAGCATATAAGCATTATTAAATCACTATAAAATGTATGCCTGATTGAATCACTATGATTTTTTTTTGAAGCATAGAACAGATATATGCATTAATGAATCAATATAATTTTTTTTTAACAAACTTCGGACGCATATATGCAAGATTGAATCACTATGAAATTTTTTTGACAGCCTTAGAACATATATATGTAAGATTGAATCACTATGAAATTTTTTTGACAACCTTAGAACATATATATGCCTGATTAAATCACCATGAAATTTTTTTTATAGCCTTGGAATACTTATATGCATGATTGAATCTCAATGAAATTTTTTTGACAGCCTATGAATACATATACGCAAGATTTAATAACTATGATTTTTTTGTTATAGCCTTAGAACACATATATGCATGATTGAATCACTATGAAAATTTTTTGACAGCCTTAGAACACATATATGCATGATTGAATCACTATGAACTTTTTTTGACAGCCTTAGAACACATATATGCATGATTGAATCTCTTTAAATCTTTTTTGACATCATTAAAACACTTATATGCATCATTGAATCTCTATAAAAAAATTTGGAGAAAGCCTTAGAACACATTTATGGATGATTGAATCACTAAGAATTTTTTTGACAGCCATAGAACAGATATATGGATGATTGAATCACTATAAAAAAATTTTTATAGCGTTAGAACACATATATGCATGATTGAATCACTATGAATTTTTTTTTACTGCCTTAGAACACATAAATGCCTGATTGAATCACTATGAAATTTTTTTGACAAATGTAAAACAGATATATGCATGATTGAATCACTATGAAATATGTTTTACAGACTGAGAACATATATATGCTCGATTGAATAACTATGAATTTTTTTTGATAGCCTAAGAACATATATATGCAAGATTGAATCACTTTGAATTTTTTTTAGCAGCCTTAGAACGCATATATGCATGATTGAATCACTATGGCATTTTTTTGACAGTGTTAGAACAAATATATGCATGATTGAATCACTATGAATTTTTTTTGATAGCCTTAGAACACATATGCATGATTAAATCACTATGAAATTTTTTTAACATCATTACAACACATATATGTATGATTGAATTAGTGTAAATTTTTTTTACAAACTTATAACATATATCTTCATGATTGATTCACTAAGAAATTTTTTTGCCTGCCTTAGAGCACATATATGCATGATTGAGACACTATGAAATTTTTTTTACAGCATTAGAACAAATATATGCATGATTGAATCACTATAAAAAATTTTTGACAACATTAGAACACATATCTGCCTGATTGATTCAGTATGAACTTTTTTTTAGAGCATTAGGATACATATATGCATGATTGAATCACTATGAACTTTTTTTTACAAGCTTACAACACATATATTCAAGATTAAATCACAATGATTTTTTTTTTGCAGCCTTAGAAGACATATATGCATTATTAAATCTATTTTTTTTGACAGCCTTAGCACACATATATTCATTATTGAATCACTATAAAAAAGTTTTGACAGCCTTAGAACTCATTTATGCATATCTGAATTACTATAAATTTTTTTTAACTACTTTAGGACACATATATGCAAGATTGAATCACTATCAATTTTGTTGACCTCCTTAGAACACATATATCCATGATTTTTATCAATATGAATATGACAGCCTTAGAACACAAATATGCATGATTGAATCACTATGAAATTTTTTAACAGCCTTAGAACACATATATGCATGATTGAATCACTATGGATTTTTTTTGACAGCCTTAGAATACATATATGCATGATTGAATCACTATGAATTTTTTTTGATAGCCTTAGAACACATATATGCCTCATTGAATCTCAATAAAAAAAAATTGACATCATTAGAACAAATATATGCATTATTGAATCACTAAATTTTTTTTTTGAAAACCTTAGATCACATATCTGCATGATTGAATCACTATGAAATTTATTTGATAGCCTTAGAACACATATATGAATGATTGAATCACTAGAATACATATGTCCATGATTGAATCACTATGAAAATTTTTTGACAGCCATAGAACCCATATATGCATTATTGAGTCACTATGAAATTTTTTTGACAGTCTTACAATACGTATATGTATAATTGAATCACTATGATTTTTTTTTACAGCCTTAGAACATATATATACATGATTGAGTTACTATGAATTTTTTTGAAAAGCCATAGAACACATATATGCTTGATTAAATCACTATAAAAAAAATTTGACTGCCTTAGAACATATGTATGCATGATTGAATCTCCATAAAAAAAAAATGGCATCATTAGAACACATATATGCATGATTGAACCACTATAACTTTTTTTTTAAAACCTTAGAACACATATCTCCATGATTGACTCACTATGAAATTTATTTGACAGCCTTAGAACACATATATGCATGAATGAATCACTACAAATTTTTTTTGTTAGCCTTTGAACACATATGTGCATTACTGAATCACTATGAAATTTTTTTGAGAGCCTTAGAATACTTGTGTGCAATATTGAATCACTATGAAATTTGTTTGACAGCCTTAGAGCACATATATGCATGATTGAATCACTATGAAATTTTATTGACAGCCTTACAAAACATATATGCATTATTGAATCACTATGAAATTTATTTGACAGCCTTAGAACACACACATATATTCAGGATTGAATCACTATAAAAAAGTTTTGACAGCCTTAGAACTCATTTATGCATATTTGAATCACTATAAATTTTTTTTGACTACTTTAGGACACATATATGCATGATTGAATCACTATCAATTTTGTTGACCTCCTTAGAACACATATATCCATGATTGAGTCACTATGAAATTTTTTTGACAGCCTTAGAACACATATATGCATGATTGAATCACTATGACATTTTTTAACAGCCTTAGAACACATATATGCATGATTGAATCACTATGGGATTTTTTTGACAGCCTTAGAATACATATATGCATGATTGAATCACTATGATTTTTTTTTTATAGCCATAGAACACATATATGCCTCATTGAATCTAAATAAAAAAAAATTGACATCATTAGAACAAATGTATGCATTATTGAATCACTAATTTTTTTTTTTAAAACCTTAGAACACATATCTACATGATTGAATCACTATGAAATTTATTTGATAGCCTTAGAACACATATATGAATGATTGAATCACTAGAATACATATGTCCATGATTGAATCACTATGAAAATTTTTTGACAGCCATAGAACACATATATGCATGATTGAGTCACTATGAATTTTTTTTGACAGTCTTACAATACATATATGTATAATTGAATCACTATGATTTTTTTTTACAGCCTTAGAACATATATATACATGATTGAGTCACTATGAATTTTTTTGAAAAGCCATAGAACACATATACGCATGATTGAGTCACTATGTTTTTTTTTTGCTACCTTAGGACACATATATGCATGATTGAATCACTATGAATTTTATTTTACAGTCTTAGAACATATATATGCACGATTGAATCACTATGAATTTTTTTGACAACATTAGAACGCATATATGCATGATTGAATCACTATGGATTTTTTTTTAAAGCGTTGCAACACATATATGCTTGATTAAATCACTATAAAAAAATTTTGACTGCCTTAGAACGTATGTATGCATGATTGAATCTCCATAAAAAAAAATTGGCATCATTAGAACACATATATGCATGATTGAATCACTATAACTTTTTTTTTAAAACCTTTGAACACATATGTCCATGATTGAATCACTATGAAATTTATTTGACAGCCTTAGAACACATATATGCATGAATGAATCACTACGATTTTTTTTTGTTAGCCTTTGAACACATATGCGCATTACTGAATCACTATGAAATTTTTTTGAGAGCCTTAGAATACTTGTATGCAATATTGAAACACTATGAAATTTGTTTGACAGCCATAGAGCACATATATGCATGATTGAATCACTATGAAATTTTATTGACAGCCTTACAAAACATATATGCATTATTGAATCACTATGAAATTTATTTGACAGCCTTAGAACACACACATATATTCATGATTGAATCACTATCAAATTTTTTGACAGCCTTAGAAAACAAATATGCTATGAATTTTTTTTGACAGCCTTAGAACACATATATGCATGATTGAATCACTATGAAATTTTTTTGACAGCCTTAGAACACATATATGCTTGATTAAGTCACTATGAATTTTTTTTGATAGCCTTAACACACATATATACATGATAGAATCACTATGAAAATTTTTTGACAACCTTAATACACATATATGAAGGATGGAATCACAATGACAATTTTTTGACAACGTTAGAACACATGTATACGTGATTGAATCACAATAAAAAAAAATTGACAGCCTTAGAACACATATATGCTTGATTGAATCACTATGATTTTTTTTTGAGTAACTTAGAACACCTATCTGCATGATTGAATCACACTAATTTTTTTTAACTACCTTAGAACACATATATTCATGATTGATTAACTATTGAATTTTTTAGATAACCTTAGAACACATATATGCATGATGGAATCACTATGAAACCTTTTTAACAACCTTAGAACACATGTATGCAAGATTGAATGACGATGTAATTTTTTTTACAACCTTAGAACAAATATATGCAAGATTGAATCTCTATGAAATTTGTTTAACAACCTTAGAAAACATATATGCAAGATTGAATCACTATGAAATCTTTTTTGACAATTTTTTTTGAAATTCAATCAAGCATATATGTGTTCTAATGCTCTCTAAAAAATTTTGTAGTGATTCAATCATGCATATATGTGCTCTAAGGCTGTCAAAAAAAATTTATAGTGATTCAATCATGCATATATGTGTTCTTAGGCTGCAAAAAAATTTCAAAGTGATTAAATAATGCATATGTGTGTTCTAAGGCTGTAAAAAAAAAATCATAGTGATTCAATCATGCATATATGTGTTTTAAGGCTATTAAAAAAAAATCATAATGATTCAATTATGCTTATATGTGTTCTAAGAATGTCAAAAAAAAATCATAGTGATTTAATCATGCATATATGTGTTCTAAGGGTGTCAAAAAAATTTGTATTGATTCAATCATGCATATATGTGTTCTAAGGCTGTCAAAAAAATCTCATAGTGATTCAATCATGCACATGTGTTTCATGATTGTCAAAAAAAATTTATAGTGACTTAATCATCCATATATGTGCTCGAAGGATGTAAAAAAAAATTTATAGTGATTCAATCATGCATATATGTGTTCTAAGGTTGTCAAAAAAGTTCCATAGTGATTAAATATTGCATATATGTGTTCTAAGGTTGTCAAAAACATCTCATAGTGATTAAATCAAGCATAAATGTGTTCTATGGTTGTAAAAAAAAATTCATAGTGATTCAATGATTCATATATGTGTTATAAGATTGTCAAAAAAAGTTCATAGTGATTCAATCATGCATATATGTGTTCTAAGGTTCTAAAAAAAATTTCATAGTGATATAATCTTGCATATATGTGTTCTGAGGGTCTCAAAAAAATTTCATAGTGATTCAATCATGCTTATATGTGTTTTAAGGGCGTCAAAAAAAATTCATTGTGATTCAATCATGCAGATATGTGATCCAAGGTTGTTAAAAAAATTTATAGTGATTCAATCATGCATATATGTGTTCTAATGCTGTCCAAAAAGATTTATAGAGATTCAATCATGCATATATGTATTCTAAGGCTGTCAAAAAAATTTCATAGTGATACAATAATGCATATATATGTTCTAAGGCTGTAGAATTTTTTTATAGTGATTCAATCATGCATATATGTGTTCTAAGGCCATAAAGTTTTTTTATAGTGATTCAAAAATGCTTATATGAGTTCTACGGTTGTTAATTTTTTTTTTAGTGATTTAATCACGCATATATGTGTTCTAAGGCTGTCAAAAAAACTTCATAGTGATTCAATCATGCATGTATATGTTCTAATGCAGCAAAAAAAAATATAGTTATTGAATAATGCATATATATATTATATGGCTATGAAAAAAAAATATAGTGATTCAATCATGCATATATGTGCTCTAAGGTTGTAAAAAAAAATTCATGTGGATTCAATCATGAACATATGTGGTCTAAGGCTGTCAAAAAAATTGGATAGTGATTAAATCATGCTTATATGTGTTCTAGGGGTGTAAAAAAAAATTCAAAGTGATTCAATCATGCATATATGTGTTCTAAAGTTGTCAAAAAGTCTTTATAGTGATTCAATCACGCATATATATGTTCAAATGCTATCAAAAGAAATTTGTATTGATTCAAACATGCATATATGTGTTCTTAGGTTGTCAAAAATATCTCATAGTAATTCAATCATGCATATGTGTCCTATGCTTGTCAAAAACATTTCATAGTTATTCAATCATTCATATATATGTTCTAAGGCTGTCAAAAAAAATTCATAGTGTTCTAAGGGTGTCAAAAAAAATTCATTTATGTGTTCTAAGGCTGTCAAAAAAATTCCATAGTGATTCAATCATGCATATATGTGTTCCACGGCTGTCAAAAATATTTCATAGTGATTCAATAATGCATATATGTGCTCTAAGGTTGTCAAAAACTTTTCATAGTGATTCAATTATGCATATATGTGTTCTAAGGCTGTCAAAAAAAATTCATAGCGATCCAATTATGCATATTTGTGTTCTAAGGCTGCAAAAAAATTTCATAGTGATTGAATCATCCAGATATGTGTTCTAAGGTTGTTAATTTTTTTTTATAGTTATTCAATCATGCTCATATGTGTTCTAAGGCCGTCAAAAAAAATTCATAGTGATTCAATACGGCATATATGTGTTATGAGGCTGTGATTAAAATTTCATAGTGATTAAATCATGCTTATATGCGTTGTAAGGATGTCAAATAAATTTCATAGTGATTCAATCATGCATATATGTGTTGTAAGGCTGTGAAAAAAGTTTCATAGTGATTCAATTGCGTAGATATGTGTTCTAAGGTTGTCAAATTTTTTTTATAGTGAGTCAATCATGCATGTATGTGTTCTAATGCTCTCAAAAAATATTATAGTGATTCAATCATGCATATATCTGTTCTAAGGCTATCAAAAAAAATTTTTATACTGATTAAATCATGCATATAAGTGTTCTAAGGGTGTCAAAAAAGTTTCATAGTGATTCAATCATGCATATATGAGTTCCTAGGCTGTCAAAAAAATTTCATAGTGATTCAATCATGCACATATGTGTTTTAATGTTGTCAAAAAAATTTCATAGTGATTCAATAATGCATATATGTGTTTTAAGTCTGTAAAAAAAAATTCATAGTGATTCAATCATGCATATATGTGTTCTAAGGTTGTCAAAAAATTTTATAGTGATTCAATCATGCATACATGTGTTATAATGCTGTCAAAATTTTTTATTATTGATTCAATTGTACACATATGTGTTCTAAAGCTGTCAAAAAAAAATTGTATTGATTCAATCATGCATATATGTGTCCTAAGGCTGACAAAAAAATCTCATAGTGATTCAATCAAAGGTATATGTGTTCTATGGTTGTAAAAAAAATTTCATAGTGATTAAATCATTCATATATGTGTTCTATGGCAGTAAAAAAAAAATCATAGTGATTCAATCATGCACATATGTGTTCTAAGGCTTTCAAAAAAAATTCATAGTGACTCATCATACATATATGTGTTATAAGGCTATCAATTTTTTTTTATAGTGATTCAGTCATGCATATATGTGTTCTAAGGCTATCAAAAAAATTTCATAGTGATTCATTCATGGATATCTGTGTTCTAAGCCTACAAAAAAAAAATTCATAGTGATTCAATCATGCACATATGTGTTCTAAGTCGGTCAAAAAAATTTCAATCATGCACATGTGTGTTCTATGTCTGTCAAAAAAAATTTATAGTGATTCAATCGTGCATATATGTGTTCTAGTTCGGTTAAAAAAAAATTGTAGTGATTTAATCATGCAAATATATGTTCAAACACTCTAAAAAAAAATTCATAGTTATTCAATCACACATATATGTACTAAGGCTATCAAAAATTTTTTTTGCAGTGATTCAATCTTGTATATATGAGTTCTAAGGCTGTCAAAAAAATTTCATAGTGATTCAATCATACATATATGTGATCTAAGGCTGTCAAAAAACTTTCATATTGATTCAATCATGCATGTATGTGTTCTAAGGTTGTGAAAAAAAAATTATAGTGATTCAATCAAGCATATATGTGTTCTAAAGCAGTGAATTTTTTTTTATAGAGATTCAATCATGCACATATGTGTTCTAAGGCTGTCAAAAAATTTAATAGTGATTGAATCATGCATATATGTGTTCTAAGGCTGTAAAAAAAAATTTATAGTGATTCACTCATGCACATATGTGCTCTAAGGTTGTCAAAAAAATTTCATAGTGATTCAATCATGAGTATATGTGTTCTAAGGCAAAAAAAAAAAAATTGTAGTCATTCAATCTTGCAAATATGTGTTCTAAGGCTATCAAAAAAATTTCATAGCGATTCAATCATGCATATTTGTGTTCTAAGGCTTTCAAAAAAAATCATAGGGATTCAATCATACAGATATGTGCTCTAAGGTTGTCAAAAAAATTTATAGTGATTCAATCATGCATATATGTGTTCTAATGCTGTCAAAAAAAATTATAGAGATTCAATCATGCATATATGTGTTTTAAGGCTGTCAAAAAAATTTCATAGTGATATAATATTGCATATATATGTTCTAAGGCTGTCAAATTTTTTTATACCAATTCAATCATTCATATATGTGCTTTAAGGCCATAAAAAATGTTTTATGGTGATTCAAAATTCTTATATGTGTTCTACAGTTCTTAAAAAAATTTTATAGTGATTTAATCATTCATATATGGGTTCTAAGGCTGTCACAAAAATTCATAGTTATTCAACCATGCACGTATATGTTCTAATGCAGCAAAAAAATTATAGTTATTGAATAATGCATATATATATATTATAAGGTTGTGAAAAAAAAATTATAGTGATTCAATCATGCATATATGTGTTGTAAGGGTGTCAAAAAAAAATCATAGTGATTCAATCATGTATATATGTGTTCTAAGGTTGTCAAAAAAATCTCATAGTGATTCAATCATGCATATATGTGTCCTATGCTTGTCAAAAAAAATTTCAGAGTGATTCAATCATTCATATATATGTTCTAAGGCCATAAAAAAAATTCATAGTGATTCAATAATGCACATATGTGTTCTAAGGTTGTCAAAAAATTACGTAATGATTCAATCATGCATATATGTGTTCTAAGGCTGTCAAAAAAAGTTCATAGTGACTCAATCATACATATATGTGTTTTAAGGATGTCAAGAAAATTTCATAGTGATTCAATCATGCGTATAAGTGTTCTAAGGCTGTAAAAAAAAATTGTATTGATTCAATCATGCATATATGTGTTCTAAGGCTGTCAAAAAAATCACATAGTGATTCAATCATGCAGATATGTGCTCTATGGTTGTAAAAAAAAAATCATAGTTATTCAATCATTCATGTATGTGTTCTAAGGCTGTCAAAAAAATTCCATAGTGATTCAATCATGCATATATGTGTTCTACAGCTGTCAAAAATATTTCATAGTGATTCAATCATGCATATATGTGCTATAAGGTTGTCAAAAAATTTTCATTGTGATTTAATCGTGCATATATGTGTTCTAAGGCTGTAAAAAAAAATTCATAGTGATTCAATCATGCGTATGTCTTCTAAGGCTATCAAAAAAAAAATCATAGTGATCCAATTATGCATATTTGTGTTCTAAGGCTGTAAAAAAATTTCATAGTTATTAAATCATCCAGATATGTGTTATACGGTTGTTAAAAAATTTTCATAGTGATTCAATCATGTGTATATGTGTTATAAGGCAGTCAAAATAAATTCATAGTGATTCAATCAGGCATATATGTGTTCTAAGGCTGTCAAATAAATTTCATAGTGATTCAATCGTGCATATATGTGTTCTAAGATTGTCAAAAAAAATTCATAGTGATTCAATCATGCATATATGTGTTGTTAATCGCTGAAAAAAAATTCATAGTGATTAAATCATGCTCATATGTTTTCTAAGGTTGTCAAAAAAATTTCATAGTGATTCAATCATGCTTATATGTGTTGTAAGGCTGTGAAAAAAAATTCATAGTGATTCAATCATGTAGATATCTACTCTAAGGTTATCAAAAAAGTTTTATAGTGATCCAATCATGCATATATATGTTCTAATGTGATGATGCATGAAATGCACATCATGTTAACAAGTTTTTCATGCATTTTGTAATGAGTTTAAGGTTTTAAACCCATGTTTATATGCATTTTGTTAGTAAGGGGTTATGGTTCGAATTTCAGAGAAATCGGAGTTAAAATGAGAGAGTTATGGCGATTTCAGTGTTTGGGCATGAATTTCGAGGTGGCTCGGATCCCTATCCCACCCAATTAGGTTGTTTGGACCTTGGATCAACCTTTAGAAAGCCCAAAATCCAACCCACACGCCTATCCATATCCATTTCAAAAAGTTTTGCAGAAACCCCCCCAGAAAGTGGCGCCTAGTAAAATAATTTTTTATAACATTGTTTCTGAAATTCCAAAAAGTATAAATATACTTTTTAGAAGAACCCTAGGCATCTTTGGCTTGGATTTGACGCCCCCTACAGTGTCTCTAGCTCCAGCATCATCTTCCTCTTCCATTCCATCACGTTTTGGCCATTGAAGACCGGTTTATGCTTGGAAATCAAGCATATTTTGATCTCCCTTGTTATTTCTTTACATTTCTTCTTCTTCCTTGCTGCGTTTTTCACCATTTTCTGTGTTTTTGCAGGTGTAGCAGAGGTGGAGACTACTAACCTTGATTGACAGTGCGAAACACATCATCAAGGTGAACCGGCCCTACCTTCATCCGGTTTTCTGAGCCCTCCGATCAAGAATCGGCACACATCCCATCCTCGGTGGATCTCCAACGTGTTGCAGCTGCAAAAGTGCTGTTCTTGGTGAAGTTCCAGCATCCTCGAACCATTCGGGACGCCAAGGCCAAGCCACTGTCTGCTCTTCTTCTTCCCCACGATCGTCGGATCACCCGAGAGGTAGGTCTTCTTCTCCCTTCTCTTCTAGTTAAAACCGAATTGTGTGTGTTGATTTTATTTTTTATTTTCTGTGTGTTTCTTATTTTTCTTTTTGTTTCAACCTTAGAGTAAATCCCGTGCATAGACCAGCACGTTAGATTAGGTTTATTTTATTGATTGAGTTGTTTGAATCTTGCTTTTTAAGATTTTTCACCCAAATCGTGAAAATCGGCTAGATCTTCATCTAGCCGATTCTTCAAGTCTGTCCAGTGGGTTTGTGGGTCTGTTCTACAGAAAAACCAATTTAAAAAAGGTTCATTTTGATTCAATTTAGTCGTTGGGTTTGCTTGTTTTGTGTTTCAATTAAATAGAAAAGAAAAAAAAAATCGGCTAGACTATTTCTAGCCGATTCTTGTGTTTTATAAAATTATTCGTGTTTTTTTTTTTTTTATAGTGTTACTGGTTGTTCTGTGTGTGCTTTGTTGTGCTTTGTTGATTCCAGTATCATTCATTTTCGTTTTAAGGGAAGTTGGATTTCTTAGGTGGCGTGTGAGAGTTTATCTCAAAATCGTTGAATGAGAAAGGGAAATTAGTGAAGTGCGTGTGCTTCCATTGTGGATGTCGTGTAATTTGTTTTTTTTATTGCAGTTTGTCAATTTGTAAGGTTGTGTGATTCAAGTTCATCATGTTTGAGTCTTTGTAAATTTAGTTTTGATGTTTAATTGTTTTCGGTGGTTTGTTTCATTGCGAGAAAAAAAAATACAAAAATCGAGTTTTATTTTCTTTGTGTTTTTGATTGATGTATTCATCTGGCTGCATGTTTGATATTTAGTTTAGTTTGTGTTCTTGTGTTCGTGATTGATTGTTTCTTGAAGTTAGATAGTTTTAGAAAGAGATTTAGTCGTTTGCATTTTTGATGCTTTGTTCATTAGAATAGTGTTTAGATAATTTAGTGTTTTTTGGTATTTTATGATTTCCAGCATAGTGTTGTTCATGTTTTTATTCGTGTAATTAGGAGTTTTTGATCATATATTGATTTAGTTTTAGCAAGGTACTTGTCATTTAGTTTAATCGTTTTTTTTTTAGTTAGTATTTTTAGGTCTTCTTCTTCCCCAAGGTGGGGCGGCAGCCATTAGAGCTCCCTTCGAGCTCTAGGCTATTTTTGGTATATCTTAGAAATTAGGTAAGGTCATTAAGGTGTCTAGGTTCAATGAATTAGGTTTAATGCCTTAGACGTTTTTAGGAGCTATTTAAGTTAGTATTGAATTAGGTGTAGCATTTAATTCTAGGAACTCGTATTTTCTATTTGAGTCTTTTCATTACCTAGGTAAGTTTTAAATGCCTTAGCCTAGAAAGTAGCTCAATTAGGGTTGACGAGTTTTGAGAAGGAAGGCAATTAAGGTAATTGAATTTGAAAACGTTTTTGGAAATAGTGGATTCTTCAAAAATCGTGTGGAGCATTTAAAGAAGAATTAAATTTTGATTGTTTATTAAAAAGGAGTTACTTACTTAGCTTTGGAAAGTGCTCTTGAAATTCAATTAAATTTCCAAATTTGGTGTCCACGATTTCAAGAAAGAAATCAATGCAACTTAATTCTATCTTGGAAAGTAAAAATCGTGGAATTCTCTAGGTTGGAAGTTTTCCTTTTCCAAAGTGGATTTTAAAGATATTTAAGGATTGTAACTCCCCATTTAAGTGGACGATTTTTGATAATCCAACTTTCTAGAATTCGAAAATTGATAGTTATTACCTTCTTTTTCCAACCTTCTATATTAAATTCGTTTAGATTTGAATTAATTTTAGGTTGGGGAGTAGGTTACTCATTAGATATGTCTTAAATAGGGTTCGACCTAGTCAATTTAGTTGATCTAATTAGTTGAGTCAAACCTAACCTAACCTAGTCAAAACCGAACCTAGTTGAGTCAACCAAACCCAGTTAGCTAAGTCAAACCTAGTCCGAGTCACAACCTAGCCTAAGTCAAGTCCTAGATCAAACCTAACCTAACCTAGTCAATCTAATTGACTTAGTTAAATGAGTCGTGTTCCTAACCCAAACCAAGCATAGCCAAGCCAAACCGACCCTAGCTAAGTCAAGACCGAGTCTATCTAAGTCAACCAAGCCTAGTCGAGTCAACCCTAGTCGACCCTAGTCCTATTTTAAAATCTGCACCTTATTGTTCTTTAGTGGCCTCATTCCCTTTAGATTTAATTTATAGTACCTTTAGAATAGCTAGTTTAGTTACTTACTTAATCATTTTAGTTAAATTTTACCATTGTTGATTTAATGTGTGATTGGTAATTTTTTTATATAGTATTAATTTAGTTAGTTCCGTTGCATTTAGTTTATATTTAGTGCATTACTTATTCATATAGTTAAATGCATGATTTAGTCCCTTAGTTGTATTTGCATTATTAGCTCATTTAGTTTATAGTCATAAAATGTATATCATATTTCATTTAGACTGCATTTAGCTTCATCGTAGTTAATATCAGCATATCAGCTATCATTTAGGGTCATTTAAGTTTGCATTACATTTAGATTACATTCATAGTGTTTAAAATAGATTCATAGAGTGAATAGTGTATTGAAAGAAAAACCTGATTTTTGCCCCATTGCACTGTCATAATTTCATGTGCAAAAATTCCGAGTTTTTAAAAAATTCTTTTTCTATTCACTTTATCAACGTGTTAGCTAACTGCATACCAAATTTCAGCTTGATCCGAGTTGGTTTGGTCTGATTTTTAAGCGTTTTGTGAAAACCGCTTTTTCTGGTTTTTAAATTTTGGGACTTTCGATATCCTGATTTTTTCCAATTTTGAAACGCTTATATTTGGAGTTACAGATAATGTTTTTTAGTTCTGTAAAAACAGTCAGATTATTTAATCTGTCAGTTACAGAACAGAACAAATTTTGGGAAAATCAGACCTCGTTTGCTTTGTCAAACAGTGGTTTTCCGACAAGCTGTCAGAACTCTATTTTACACTAGTTAGGGGCATATTTGTAATTTCTTTAGTTTCAGCATTTTAGTATTGTTTTCAGTATTTTCTGCATCGTAGGAGCTGCATCTGCATCATACAGCATTGTTAGCCTTAGTTTAGCTGATTTTAGAATTAGTTTAATATTTTATTTAATTGTTTTCTTATAATTAGAATTTGTTTTATTAATTTCTTAAAAATTAGACTTAGTTTCATTTATAATTTGATTTAGTAGAATAAATTACTAACTTTTCATTTTCCTTTGTTTTAGGTTGAAAAGCACAATCATTTTTCCAGGGTTCATTGTCCAAGTGCGAGGATTGTCTAATTGGCGAAAGGACCAAAATACCCCTGGTGTGCAACTGAAGATTAGATTGTTTTTTTCAATCCTTTTAGTGATTCATTGTATTGTATTAGCTGTGTAATTGTAGATTGAATTTTATAATTAATAAATTAAATTTTGAGAAATATTCTGAGTAATTCCTGTTCCCTGCGGATTCGACCCATACTTACCACCTTGTGGAAAGTCGGTTTTTATACTTTTGGTTGACGATTTTCCAAAGTTTTTATTGAAAATTATTGTTTAAAAATATCATTTCAAAATATCAACCATAATGCTCTCAAAAAATTTCATAGTGATTTAATCATGCGTATCTGTGTTCTATGGTTGTCAAAAAAAAATCATAGTGATTCAATCATTCATATATGTGTTCTAAGGCTGTCAAAAAAAAATATCATAGTGATTCAATCATGCACATATGTGTTCTAAGGCTGTCAAAAAAAGTTCATAGTGACTCAATCATGCACATATAAGTTATAAGGCTGTCAACATTTTTTTATAGTGATTCAATCATGCATATATGTGTTCTAAGGCTATCAAAAAAATTTCATAGTGATTCAATCATGGACATCCGTGTTCTAAGCCTGTCAAAAAAAATTCATAGTGACTCAATCATGTACATATGTATTGTAAGGCGGTCAAAAAAATTTAAATCATGCACATGTGTGTTCTATGTTTGTCAAAAAAAAATCATAGTGATTCAATCATGCATATATGTGTTCTAATGTTGTTTAAAAAATTTGTAGTAATTCAATCATGCAAATATATGTTCAAACACTCTAAAAAAAATTTCATAGTGACTCAATCATACATATATGTACTAAGTCTATCAAAAATTTTTTTATAGTGATTCAATGTTGTATATATGAGCTCTAAGGCTGTCAAAAAAAATTCAAAGTTATTCAATCATGCATATATGTGTTCTAAGGATGTAAAAAAAAATTCATAGTGATTCAATCATGCTGATATGTGTTCTAATGTTGTGAAAAAAAAATTATAGTGATTTAATCAAGCATATATGTGTTCTAAAGCAGTGAAAATTTATTTATTGAGATTCAATCATTCATATATGTGTTCTAAGGCTGTCAAAAAAAAAATCATAGTGATTCACTCATGCTTTCAATCTTGCATATATGTGTTTTAAGGCTGTCAAAAAAAATTCATAGCGATTCAATCATGGATATTTGTGTTCTAAGGCTGTCAATAAAATTTCATAGTGATTCAATCATGCAGATATGTGTTCTAAGGTTGTCAAACAAAATTTATAGTATTTCAATCATGCATATATGTCTTCTGAGGTTCTCAAAACAATTTCATAGCAATTCAATCATGCATTTATATGTTCTAAGGCTGTCCAAAAAATTTCATGGTTATTCAATCTTGCATATATGTGTTCTAAGGCTCTCAAAAAATTTTAATTAGTGATTTAATCATGCATATATGTGTTCTAATGTTGTAAAAAAAATTTCATAGGTATTGAATCAAGCATACATGTGATATAAGGCTACAAAAAAAAATTCATAGTGAGTCAATCCTGGATATATGTGTTATAAGGCTGTAAAAAAAAAATCATAGTGATTCAATCATGCATATCTGTGTTCTTAGGTTGTCAAAAAAAAAATCATAGAGATTCAATCATGCACACATTGTTCTAAGGCACTCAAAAAAAATTTAATCACAAACATTTGTGTTCTAAGGCTGTCAACAAAATTTCATAGTGACACATGCATATATGTGTTCTAAGGCTGTCAAAAAAATTTCATACTGACTGAATCATGCATATTTGTGTTCTAAGGCTGTGAAAAAAAATTCATAGTGATTCAATCATGCATATTTGTGTACTAAGGCTGTCAAAAAAAATTTATAGTGATTCAATCATGCAGATATGTGCTCTAAGGCTGTTAAATTTTTTTTATAGTGATTCAATCATGCATATTTGTGTTCTAAGGTTCTCAAAACAATTTTATAGTGATTCAATCATGCATGTATGTGTTCTATGGCTGTCAAAAAAATTTGATAGTGATTCAATCTTGCATATGTGTGTTATAAGTCTGTCAAAACAATTAAATAGTGATTCAATCGGGCATATATGTGTTCTAAGGCTCTAAAAAGAAATCATAGTGATTAAATCATGCATATATGTGTTCAAGGCTGCCAAAAAAAATCAAAGTGATTCAATCATGTATATTTGTGTTTTCGGGCTGCAATAAAATTTCATAGTGATTCAATTGTGCAAATATGTGTTCTAAGCCTGTCAAAAAAAAATTCATAGTGATTCAATCATGCATATATGTGTTCCAAGGTACTCAAAAAAGTTCATAGTGATTAAATCATGCTTATATGTGTTCTAAGGCTGTCAATCAAATTTCATAGTGATTCAACCATTCATACATATGTTCTAAGGCTGTTAAAGAAAAAATTCATAGTGTTTCAATAATGCATATATGTGTTTTAAGCTGGTAAAAAAAATTATAGTGATTAAATCTTGCCTATATGTGTTCTAAGGCTGTCAATTAAATTTCATTGTGAATCAATCATAAAGATATGTGTTCGAAGGTTGTGTAAAAACATTTATTGTGATTGAATCAAACATATATGTGTTCTAATGCTGTCAAATTTTTTTTTTAGTGAGTCAATCATGCATATATGTGTTCTATGGATGTAAAAAAAAATCATAGTGATTCAATCATGCATATATATGTTCTAGGGCAGCAATAAAATTCCATAGTGATTCAATCATGCATATATGTGTTCTAAGGCGGTCAAAAAAATGTATAGTGATTAAATCATGCTTATATGTGTTCTAAGGCTGTCAATAAAATTTCATTGTGATTCAACGATGCATATATGTGTTTTAAGGCTGTAAAAAAAAATTCATAGTGATTTAATCATGCAGATATATGTTCTAAGGTTGTCAATTTTTTTTTAAAGTGATTCAATCATGCATATATGTGTTCTAAGGCTCTCAAAAAAAATTTTGAGTGATTAAATCATGCATATATGTTCTATGGCTGCCAAAAATATTTCATAGTGTTTCAATCATGCTTATATGTGTTCTAAGGCTGTCAAAAATAATTTGTAGTGATTCAATCATGCATATATGTGTTCTAAGCCGGTCAAAAAAAATTTGTAGTGATTCAATCATGCACATATGTGTTCTAAGCGGTCAAAAAATTTCAATCATGCACATATGTGTTCAAAGTCTGTCAAAAAAATTTCATAGTGATTCAATCATGCATGTGTGTTCTAATGCTGTAAATTTTTTTTTGTAGTGATTCAATCATGCATATATATGTTCAAACACTCTCCAAAAAATTTCATAGTGATTCAATCATACATATATGTACTAAGGCTATCAAAAAAAACTTCATAGCGATTCATTCTTGTATTAATGAGTTCTAAGGCTGTAAAAAAAAATTCATAGTGATTCAATCATGCATATATGTGTTCTAAGGCTGTCAAAAAAATTTCATTGTGATTCAATCATGCATGTATGTGTTCTAAGGCTGTAAAAAAAAATTCATAGTGATTCAATCATGCATATATGTGTTCTAAGGCTGTCAAAAAAATTTTATAGCGATTCACTCATGAACATATGTGTTCTAAGGTTGTCAAAAAATTTCATAGTGATTCAATCATGAGTATATGTGTTCTAAGGCCACAAAAAAAAATCATAGTCATTCAATCTTGCATGTATGTGTTCTAAGGCCGTCAAAAAAATTCATAGTGATTCAATCATGCATATATGTGTTCCAGAACTGCAATAAAATTTCATAGTGATTCAATAGTCCGAATATTTTCTAAGGCTGTCCAAAAAATTTCATAGTGATTCAATCATGTATATATGTGTTCCAAGGCTCTCAAAAAAATTTATAGTGATTAAATCGTACTTATATGTGTTCTAAGGCTGTCAATAAAATTATATAGTGATTCAACCATTCATATATATGTTCTAAGGCTATAAAAAAAATTCATAGTGATTCAGTCATGCATATATGTGTTCTATGATGGCCAAAAAAATTTTATAGTGATTAAATCTTGCTTATTTGTGTTCTAAGGCTGCCAATAAAATTTCATTGTGATTTAGTCATAAAGATATGTGTTCTAAGGTTCTCAAAATTTTTTTATAGTGATTGAATCATGCATATATGTCTTCTAAGGTTGTAAAAAAAAATTCATAGTTATTCAATCTTGCATATTTATGTTCTAAGGCTCTAAAAAAAAATTCACAGTGATTAAATCATGCATATATGTGTTATAAGGCTATCAAAAAAAAAATCAAAGTGATTCAATCATGCATATCAATGTTCTAAGGCTGTCAAAATAAAATCATAGAGATTCATTCATGCACATGTGTGTTCTAAGGTGCTAAAAAAAAATTTAATCATGCACATATGTGTTCTAAGTCTATCAAAAAAATTTATAGTGATTCAATCATGCATATATGTGTTCTTCGACTGTCAAAAAAATTTCATAGTGATTCAATAATACATATATGTGTTCTAAGGCTGTCAAAAAAATTTCATAGTGACTCTTGCATATGTGTGTTCTAAGGCTATCAAAAAAAATTCATTGTGACTGAATCTTGCATATTTGTGTTCTATGCTGTGAAAAAAAATTCATAGTGATTCAATCATGCATATTTGGGTTCTAAGGCTGTCAAAAAAGTATTATAGTGATTCAATCATGCATTTACGTGTTCTAAGGCTGTAAAAATAAAAATTCATAATGATTCAATTTTAAAGATATGTGTTCTAAGGTTGTCAAAAAAATTTTGTAGTGATTTAATCATGCATATATGTGTTCTAAGGCTCTAAAAAAAAATCATAGTGATTCAATCATGCATTTGTGTTGTAAGTCTGTAAAAAAAAAATCATAGTGATTAAATCATTTATATATGTGTTCTAAAGCTATCAAAAAAATTCGTAGTGATTCAATCATGCATATATGTGTTCCAGGGCTGCAATAAAATTTCATAGGGATTCAATAGTGCGAATATGCGTTCTAAGGCTGTCGAAAAAATTTCATAGTGATTCAATCATGCATATATGTGTTTCAAGGCTCTCAAAAAAAATCATAGTGATTAAATCATTCTTATATGTGTTCTAAGGCTGTCGATAAAATTATATAGTGATTCAACCATTCTTATATATGTTTTAAGGTTGTCAAAAAAATTTCGTAGTGATTCAATCATGCATATGTGTTCTACGCGGTCAAAAAATTTTATAGTGATTAAATCTTGCTTATATGTGTTTTAAGGCTGTCAATAATATTTCATTGTGATTCAATCATAAAGATAGGTGTTCTAAGGTTGTCTAAAATTTTTTATAGTGATTGAATCACGCATATATGTGTTCTAATGCAGTCAATTTTTTTTTAAGTGATTCTATCATGCATATGTGTGTTCTAAGGTTGTAAAAAAAATCATAGTTATTCAATCATGCATATTTGTGTTCTAAGTCTCTAAAAAAAATCATAGTGATTAAACCATGCATATATGTGTTCTAAGGCTGTCAAAAAAATTCATAGTGATTCAATCATGCATATATGTGTTCTAAGGCTGCAAAAAATTTTATAGTGATTCAATCTTGCGTGTATGTGTTCTAAGGCTGTCAAAAATATTTCATAGTGTTTCAATCATGCTTATATATGTTCTAAGGCTGTAAAAATTTTTTTGTAGTGATTCAATCTTGCATATATGTGCTCCAAGGTTGTCAAAAAGAATTTGTATTGATTCAATCATGCATATATGTGTTCAAGGCTGTCAAAAAAATCTCATAGTGATTCAATCAAGCATTTATGTGTTCTATGGTTGTCAAGAAAATATCATAGTGATTCAATCATTCATATATGTGTTCTAAAGCTGTCAAAAATTTTTATAGTGATTCAATCATGCATATATGTGTTTTGAGGCTGTCAAAAAAATTCCATTGTGATTCAATCATGCATATACGTGTTCTAAGGCTATCAAAAAAATTTCATAGTGATTTAATCCTGCATATATCTGTTCTAGGGCTGTCAAAAAAAACTCATAGTGCTTCAATCATGCAGATATGTGTTCTAATGTTGTCAAAAAAAATTTATTTTGATACAACCATGCAAATATGTGTTCCGACGCTGTCAAATTTTTTTTATAGAGACTCAATCATGCATATGTGTTCTAAGTCTGTCAAAAAAATTTCATAGTGACTCAGTCATAAATATATGTATTCTAATGCAGTCACAAAAATTTCATAGTGACTCATGAATATATGTGCTCTAAGGCTGTCAATAAAATTCCATTATGATTCAATCTTAAAGATATGTGTTCTAAGGTTGTCAAAATTTTTTTATAGTGATACAACGATGTATATATGTGTTCTAATGCTGTCAATTTTTTTTTTAGTGGTTCAATCATGCATATAAGTGTTCTAAGGTTGTAACAAAAAATTCATTGTGATTTAATCATGCATATTTATGTTCTAAGGCTATCAAAAAAAATTCATAGCGATTAAATCATCCATATATGTGTTCTAAGGTTGCCAAAAAATTCATAGTGATTTAATCTTGCATATATGTGTTCTAGGGCTGGAATAAAATTTCATTGTGATTCAATCATGCCAATATGTGTTATAAGGCTGTCAAAAAAAATTCATAGTTATTCAATCAAGCATATATGTGTTCTAAGGCTCTAAAAAAAAAGTCATAGTGATTAAATCTTGCTTATATATTTTCTGAGGCTGTCAATAAAATTTCATAGTGATTCAACCATTCATATATGTGTTCTAAGGCTATCAAAAAAAATTCATAAGGATTAAATCTTGCATATCTGTGTTCTAAGGATGTTAAAAAAAAATCATAGAGATTCAATCAAGCATATATGAGTTCTATGGCTGTCAAAATTTTTTTTTGGTGATTCAATCATACATATATGAGTTCTAAGGCAGCCAAATTTTTTTTATAGTGATTAAATCATGATTATATTTGTTCTAAGGCTGTCAAAAAAATTCATAAGGATTCAATCGTGTATATATGTGTTCTAAGTCTGTCAAAAAAAATTCATAGAGATTCAATCTTGCATATATGTGTTCTAAGGCTATCAAAATTTTTTATAGTAATTCAATCATGCATATATGTGTTTTAAGGCTGTCAAAAAAATTTCATAGTGACTCAATCATACATATTCGAGTTCTAAGGCTGTGAAAAAAAATTCATAGTGATTCAATCATGCATATTTGTGTTCTAAGGATGTCAAAAATTTTTTATAGTGATTCAATCATGCAAATATATGCCCTAAGGTTGTTAAAAAAAAATTTATAGTGATTCAATCATGCATATATATGTTCTAAGGTTCTCAAATTTTTTTTATAGTGATTCAATCATGCATTTATGTGTTATAAGGCTATCAATAAAATTTCATAGTGATTCAATCTTGCATATGTGTGTTCCAAGGCTCAAAAAAAAAATTAAATAGTAATTCAATCAGACATATATGTGTTTTAAGGCTGTCAAATTTTTTTTATAGTGATTCAACCATAAAGATATGTGTTCTAAGGTTGTCAAAAAAAAATTGTAGTGATTCAATCGTGCATATATGTGTTCTAATGATGTCAATTTTTTTTTTAGTGATTCAATCATGCATATATGTGTTCTAAGGCTGTAGAAAAAATGCAAAGTGATTCAATCATGCATATTTGTGTTCTAAGGCAGTAAAAAAAAATTCATAGTGAACAAATCATGCATATATATGTTCTAAGGATGTGAAAATAATTCATAGCGATTCAATATTGCATATATGTGTTCTAAGGCTTTCAAAAAAATTTCATAGAGATTCAATCATGCATATATGTGTTCTAAAGCTCTCAAAAAAAAATCATAGTGATTAAATCATGCTTATATGTGTTCTAAGGTTTTCAATAAAATTTCATAGTGATTAAATCATGCTTATATGTGTTCTAAGGCTGTCATAAAAATTTCATTATGATTCAATCTTAAAGATATGTGTTTTAAGCTTGTCAAATTTTTTTTATAGTGATTCAATCATCCATATATGTGTTCTAATGCTGTCAACTTTTTTTTCTAGTGTTTCAATCATTCATATAAGTTTTCTAAGGCTGTAAAAAAAAAATCATAGTGATTTAAACATGCATATTTATGTTCTAAGGCTGTCAAACAAAATTCATATTGATTAAATCATGCATATATGTGTTCTATGGCTGTCAAAAAAAAATCTTAGTGATTAAATCATGCTTAAATATGTTCTAAAGCTGTCAATAAAATTTCATTATGATTTAATCTTAAAGATATGTATTCTAAGGTTGTCAAAAAAAATTTATAGTGATACAATGATGCATATATGTGTTCTAATGCTGTCAAATTTTTTTTAGTCATTCAATCATGCATATAAGTGCTTTAAGGTTGTAAGAAAAAATCATAGTGATTAAATCATGCATATATGTGTTCTATGGCTATCAAAAAAATTCATAGTGATTCAATCTTGCATATATGTGTTCTGGGGCTGCAAAAAAATTTCATAGTGATTCAATCATGCAAATATGTGTTCTAAGGCTGTCAAGAAAATTTCAGAGTGTTTCAATCAAGCATATATGTGTTCTAAGGCTCTAAAAAAAAAATTATAGTGATTAAATCATGCTTATATGTTTTCTGAGGCTGTAAATAAAATTTCATAGTAACTCAACCATTCATATATGTGTTCTAAGGCTATCAAAAAAAATTCATAAGGATTCAATCCTGCATATCTGTGTTCTAAGGATGTCAAAAAAAATTCATAGAGATTCAATCAAGCACATATGCGATCTAGGGCAATAAAAAAAAATTCAATCTTGCATATATGTGTTCTAAGTCTGTCAAAAAAATTTCATAGTGATTCAATCATGCATATATGTGTTCTATGGCTGTCAAAAAAATTTCATAGTGATTTAATCATGCATATATGTGTTCTAAGTTTGTTCAGAAAATTACATAGTGATTCAATCATACTTATATGTGTTCTAAGGCTGTCAAAATTATTTTTTAATGATCCAATCATGATTATATTTGTTTTGACGCTGTCAAAAAAAAAAATCATAATGATTCAATCGTGTATATATGTGTTCTAAGTTTGTCAAAAAAGTTTCATAGTGATTCAATCTTGCATATATGTGTTCGAAGGCTGTCAAAATTTTTTTATAGTGATTCAATCATGCATGTATGTTTTCTAATGCTGTGAAAATTTTTTTATAGCGATTCAATCATGCATATATGTGTGCTAAGGCTATAAAAAAAATTTCATAGTGAGTCAATAATGCATATATGTGTTCTAAGGCTGTCACAAAAATTTCATAGTGACTCATGCATATATGTGTTCTAAGGCTATCAAAAAAAATTTATAGTGACTCAATGATGCATATTTGTGTTCTAAGCCTCTGAAAAAAAATTCATAGTGATTCAATCATGCATATTTGTGTACTTAGGCTGTCAAAATTTTTTTATGGTGATTCAATCATGCATATATGCTTCTCTAAGTTTGTTAAATTTTTTTTATAGTGATTCAATCATGCATATATGTGTTCTAAGGTTGTCAAAATTTATATAGTGATTCAATCATGCATTTATGTGTTCTAAGGCTGTCAAAAAAATTTCATAGTGATTCAATATTGCATATGTGTGTTCTAAGCCTATGAAAAAAATTAAATAGTGATTCAGTCAAGCATATATGTGTTCTAAGGCTGTCAAAAAAATTTCATAGTGATTTAATACTAAAGATATGTGTTCTAAGGTTGTCAAAATATTTTTGTAGTGATTCAATCATGCATATATGGGTTTTAATGCTGTCATTTTTTTTTTTTAGTGATTGAATCATGCATATATGTGTTCTAAGGCTGTAAAAAAAATTCATAGTCATTTAATCATGCATTATTATGTTCTAAGGCTGTGAAAAAAATTCATAGTGATTAAATCATGCATATATGTGTTCTAAGGCTGTCAAAAAAATTCATTGTGATTCAATCATGCATATATGTGTTCTAGTGCGGCAATAAAATTTTATAGTGATTCAATCATTCCAATATGTGTTCTAAGGCAGTCAAAAAAAATTCATAGTGATTCAATCATGCATATATATGTTCTAAGGCTCTAAAAAAAAATTCATTCATGCATATATGTGTTCTAGTGCTGTAAAAAAAAATTCATAAAGATTGAATCCAGTATATATGTTTTCTAAGCCTGTCAAAAAAATTTCATAGTAATTCAATCATGCATATATATGTTCTAATGCTATCAAAAAAATTTCATAGTGATTCAATCATACATATATGTGTTCTAAGGTAGTCAAAAAAAATTTCTTGTGATTCGATCATGCATATATGTGATCTAATGCAGTAAAAAAAAAATCATAGTGACACAATCATGCATATATGTTGTCTAAGGTGTTAAAAAAAAAATCATAGTGATTCAATCATGCATATATGTGCTCTAAGGCAGTCAATAAAATTCCATAGTGATTCAATCATCCATATATGTGTTCTAAGGCTGTCAAAAAATTTTCATAGTGTTTTAATCATTGATATATGTGTTCTAACGCTGACAAAAAACTTCCATAGTGATTCAATCATGCATATATGTGATCTAAAGATGTCAACAAAAATTCATAGTGATTCAATTATGCATATATGTGATCCAAGGCCGTCAAAAAAATTTCAAAGTGATTCAATCATGGATATTTGAGTTCTAAGGCTGTCAAAAAAATTTCATAATGATTCAATCATGAATATATGTGTTCTAAGGCTGCCAAAAAAATTTGATAGTGATTCAATCTTGCATATATGAGTTCTAAGGTAGTAAAAAAAAAATCAAATGAATCAATGGTGCATATATGTGTTCTAAGGTAGTAAAAAAAATTTCATCGTGATTCAATCATGCATATATGTCTTCTAAGGTAATCAATATAATTTTATAGTGATATAATCATGTATATATGTATTCTAAAGCTGTGAAAAAAATTTCATAGTGATTCACTCTTGCATATATGGGTTCTAAGGCTGTCAAAAAACATTCATAGAGATTCAATCATGCATATATGTGTTCTAAGGCAGTCAAAAAAATTCAGAGTGATTCAATCACTCAAATATGTGTTCTAAGGCTGTCAAAAACATGTTATAGTGATTCAATCATGCATATATATATATTCTAAGGTAGTAAAAAAAAATCTAGTGATTCAATCTTGCATATATGTGTTCTAATGTTGTAAAAAAAAAACATAATGATACAATCATGCATATATGTTCTCTAAAGTTGTAAAAAAATTGCATAGTGATTCAATCATGCATATATGTTCTAAGGTTGTCAAAAAAAGTTCATAGTCATTCAATCGCGCATATATGTTTTCTAAGGCTATAAAAACAAATTCATAGTGATTCAATCATGCATATATGCGATCGAAGGATGTCAAAAAAATTTTATAGTGACTCAATTTAGCATATTTGTGTTCTAAGGTAGTCAAAAAAAGTTTCAAGTGATTCAACCATGCATATATGTGTTCTAAGGTAGTAAAAAAGAATTTCTAGTGATCCAACCATGCATATATGTGTTCTAAGGTAGTAAAAAAAAAATCATACTTATTCAATCATGCATATTTGTGTTCAAAGTTGTCAAAAGAATTTCATAGTCATACAATAATGCATATTTGTGTTCAAAGCTGTCAAAAAATTTTCATAGTGATTTAAGCATGCATATATGTGTTCTACAGCTGTCAAAGAAAACTATAGTGATACAATCATGCATATATGTGTTCTACGGTTGTCAAAATTTGTTTATAGTGATTCAAGCATGCATATATTTGTTCTAAGTTTGTCAAAAAAAATTCATAGTGATTCAATCACGCATATATGTGTTCAAAGGCTGTCAAAAAAAATTTATAGTGATTATTCAGTCATGCATAGATGTGTTCTAAGGCTATCGAAAAATTTCATAGTGACTCGATCGTGCATATGTGTTCTAAGCTTGTCCAAAAAATATTATAGTGATTCAATCATGCATATATGCGTTCTAGTGCTGTCAAAATAAATTCATAGTGATACAATCATGCATATATGTGTTCTAAGGTTGTAAAAAAAGATTCGTAGTGATTCAATCATGCATATATGTGTTCTAAGGTAGTAAAAAAAAAATCATAGTGATTCAATCTTGCATATATGTGTTCTAAGGTATTAAAAAAAAATTTCAAATTAATCAATGGTGCATATATGTGTTCTAATGTAGTAAAAAAAAGTTTCATTGTGATTCAATCATGCATATACGTGTTCTAAGGCAATCAAAATAATTTTGTTGTGATTCACTCTTGCATATATGGGTTCTAAGGCTGTCAAAAAAAATTCATAGTGACTCAATCTTGCATATATGTGTTCTAAGGCTGTCAAAAAAAATTCAGAGTCATTCAATCACTCAAATATGTGTTCTAAAGCTGTCAAAAAACATGTTATAGTGATTCAATCATGCATATATATGTTCTAAGGTATTAAAAAAAAGTTCTAGTGATTCAATCTTACATATATGTGTTCTGATGTTGTAAAAAAAAACATAGTGATACAATCATGCATATATGTGGTCTAAGGTTGTAAACAAAAAGTCATAGTGATTCAATTTAGCAAATTTGTGTTCTGAGGTAGTCAAAAAAAGTTTCAAGTGATTCAACCATGTATATATGTGTTCTAAGGTAGTCAAAAAAAAATTCTAGTGATTCAATTGTGCATATATGTGTTCTAAGGTAGTAAAAAAAAAATTCATACTTATTCAATCATGCGTATATGTGATATAAGGCAGTCAAAAAAATTTCATAGTGATACAATCATGTATATTTGTGTTCAAAGGCTATCAAAAAAATTTCATAGTGATTCAATCATGCTTATATGTGTTCTACGGCTGTAAAAAAAAACTATAGTTATAAAATCATACATATATGTGTTCTACGACTGTCAAATTTTTTTTATAGTGATTCAATCTTGCATATATGTGTTCTAAGGCGGTCCAAAAAAATTCATAGTGGTTCAATCACTCATATATGTTTTCTAAGGCTGTCAAAGAAATGTTATTGTGATTCAAGCATGCATATATTTGTTCTAAGGCTATCAAAAAAATTTCATAGTGATTCAATCATGCAGACATGTGTTCTAAGTTACTCAAAAAAATTTTATAGTGATTCAATCATGCATATATGTTTGTAATGCAGTCAAACAAAATTGTGGCTATTCAATCATGGATATATGTGTTTAAGGTTGTGAAAAAAAATTCATAGTGATTCAATCTAGCATATATGTGTTTAAAGGCTGTCAAAAAAAATTTATAGTGATTATTCAATCATGCATAGATGCATTCTTAGCCAATCAAAAAATTTCATAGTGATTTAATCGTGCATATATCTGTTCTAAGGTTGTCCAAAAAATATTACAGTGATTCAATCATGCATATATGTGTTCTAGTGCTGTCAAAATAAATTAATTGTGATACAATCATGCATATATGTGTTCTAAGGTTGTAAAAAAAAATCAAAGTAATTCAATCATGTATATATGTGTTCTAAGGCTTTTAAAAAAATTGCATAGCGATTCAATCATGCATATATGTGTACTAAGGTTGTCAAGAAAAATTAATAGTGATTCAATCATGCATATATGTGGTCTATGGCTGTCAAGAAAAATTCATAATGTTTCAGTCATGCATATATGTATTCTAAGGCTGTCAAAAACATTTTATAGTGATTCAATCACTCATATATGTGTTCTAAGGCTTTCAAAAAAATGTTATAGTGACTCAATCGTGCATATATGTGTACTAAGGCTGTAAAAAAATTTCATAGTGATTCAATCATGCATTTATGTGTTATAAGGTTGTCAAAAAAATTTCATAGTGATTCAATCATTCATTTATGTGTTATAAGGTTGTCAAAGAAATTTCATAGTGATTGAATCGTGCATATATGTGTTCTTAGGCTCTCAAAAAAATTTCATAATGATACAATCATGCATATATGTATTCTAAGGCTGTGTAAAAAAATTTTTAGTGATTCAATCACGCATATATGTGATCTAAGGCAGTCAAAAAAATTTCATAGTGATTCAATCATGAATTTATGTGTTCTAAGGCTCTCAAAAAATTTGAACAGTGATTTAATCATACATATATGTGTTCTAAGGTTGTCAAAAAAAATTTATAGTGATTCAATCATGCATATATGTGTTCTAAGGTTGTAAAAAAAAATTCATAGTGATTCAATCTTGCATATATATGATGTAAGGATGTTAAAAAAAAGTTCATTGTGATTTAGTCTTAAATATATGTGTTCTAAGGTAGTCAAAAAAAGTTTTAAGTGATTCAATCATGCATATATGTGTTCTAAGGTAGTCAAAAAAAATTCATAGTGATTAAATCATGCATATATATGCATTCTAAGGCAATAAAAACAATTTCATAGTGACATAGTCATGCATATTTGTGCTCTATGGCTGTCAAAAAAAATTCATAGTGACTCAATCATACATATATGTGATCTACGACTGCAAAAAAAAATTTATAGCGATTCAATGATTCATATATGTGTTCTAAGGCTGTCAAAAAAATTTCATTGTGATTCTGGCAAAAAAATGTTAGAGCGATTCAATCGTGCATATATGTGTTCTAAGTCTGTCAAAAAAATTTCATAGTGACTCAATCATGAATATATATGGTCTACGACTATCAACTTTTTTTTATAATGATTCAATCATGCATGTATGTGTTCTAAGGCTGTCAAAAAAGTTTCAAAGTGATTGAATCACTCACATATGTGTTCTAAGGCTGTAAAAAAAGTTTCAAAGTGATTGAATCACTCACATATGTGTTCTAAGGATTTTAAAAAAATGTTAAAGTGATTCAATCATGCATATATGTCTGATAATGATGTAAAAAAAAAATCATAGTGATTAAATCAAGCATTTATGTGTTATAAGGTTGTCAAAAAAAATTCATAGTGATTCAATCATGCATATATGTGTTCATAGGCTGTAAAAAAAAAAATTTAGTGATACAATCATGCATATATGTGTTCTACGACTGTCAAAAAAATTTCATAGTGATTCAATCATGCATATATGTGTTCTAAGGCTGTCAAAAAAATTTCATTGTGATTCTGGCAAAAAAATGTTAGAGCGATTCAATCGTGCATATATGTGTTCTAAGTCTGTCAAAAAAAATTCATAGTGACTCAATCATGCATATATATGGTCTACGACTATCAACTTTTTTTTATAATGATTCAATCATGCATGTATGTGTTCTAATGCTGTCAAAAAAGTTTCAAAGTGATTGAATCACTCACATATGTGTTCTAAGGCTGTCAAAAAAGTTTCAAAGTGATTGAATCACTCACATGTGTTCTAAGGATTTTAAAAAAATATTAAAGTGATTCAATCCTGCATATATGTCTTATAACGATGTCAAAAAAAAATCATAGTGATTAAATCAAGCATTTATGTGTTATAAGGTTGTCAAAAAAAATTCATAGTGATTCAATCGTGCATATATGTGTTCATAGGCTGTAAAAAAAAAAATTTAGTGATACAATCATGCATATATGTGTTCTACGACTGTCGAAAAAATTTCATAGTGATTCAATCATGCATATATGTAATCCAAGGCTGTTAGAAAAAAATCATAGTGATTGAATCATGCATATATATGTTTTAAGGCTGTCAAAAAAATTGCATAGTGATTCAATCATGCATATATGTGTTCTAAGGTTGTCAAAAAAAATTTATAGTGTTTCAATCATGCATATATCTGTTCTAAATCTGCAAAAAAATTTCATAGTGATTCAATCATGCATATATGTGATCTTGATATATAAAAAAACATTCATTGTGATTCAATCTTGCATATATGTGTTCTGAGGTAGTAAAAAAAAAGTTCTAGTGAATCAATCGTGCATATATGTGTTCTAAGGTAGTAAAAAAAAAGTTCTAGTGAATCAATCGTGCATATATGTGTTCTAAGGTAGTCAAAAAAAAATTCGTAGTGATTAAATCATGCATATATGTGTTCTAAGGCAGTAAAAAAAAATTCATAGTGACACAATCATGCATATTTGTGTTCTAAGGCTTTCAAAAAAATTTCAAAATGACTCAATCATGCACAAATGTGATCTATGACTGTCAAAATAATTTCATAGTGATTCAATCATGCATATATGTCTTCTAAGGCTGTCAAAAAATTTTCATAGTGTTTCAATCACTCATATATGTGTTCTAAAGTTGTAAAAAAATTGTTATAGTGATTGAATCATTCATATATGTGTTCTAAGTCTGTCAAAAAAAATTCATAGTGATTCAATCGTGCATTTGTGTTATGAGGTTGTCAAAAAATTTTCATAGTGACTTAATCGTGCATATATGTGTTCTAAGGCTGTCTAAAAAATTTCATAGTGATTCAATCATGCATATATGTGATCTAAGGCTGTCAAAAAAATTTCATAGTGATTCAGTCATGCAAATATGTGTTCTATTGCTGTGAAAAAAATTGTTGTGGTTCAATCACACATATATGTGTTCTAATGCTGTAAAATTTTTTTTTTTAGTAGTTCAATCATGCATATATGTGTTCTAACATTGTTAAAAAAAATTCATAGTGATTCAATCATGCATATATGAGTTCTAAGAATGTCAAAAGAATTTCATAGTGATTCAATTTTGCGTATATGTTTTATAAGGTTGTCAAAAAAATTTCATAGTGATTCAATCTTGCATATATGTGATCTAAAGCTGTAAAAAAAAATTCATAGTGATTCAATCATGCATATATATGTTCTAAGGCTGTCAAAAAAAATTCATAGTGATTCAATCATGCATATATATGTTTTAAGGCTGTCAAAAAAAATTCATAGTCATTCATCTTGCATATAAATGTTCTAATGTTGTAAAAAAAAATTCATAGTGATTCAATCATGCATATATGTGTTCTAAGGCTGTCAAAAAAAGTTCGTAGTGATTTAATCATGCATATATGTGTTCTAAGCCTATAAAAAAAAATCATATATATTCAATCATGTAAGTATATGTTCTAAGGATGTCAAAAAAAATTCATTGTGCTTCAATCTTTCATGTATGTGTTCTAAGGCGCACAAAAAACTTTCATAGTGATTCAATCATGCATATATGTGTTCTAAGGCTGTCAAAAAAAGGTTATAGCTATTCAATCATGCATATATGAGTTCTAAGATTGTCAAAAAAAAATTATAGTGACTCAATCTAGCATATATGTGTTCAAATGCAGCAAAAAACTTTTGTAGTGATTCAATCATTCATATAGGTGCTCTATGGATGTCAAAATTTTTTTATAGTGATTGAATCTTGTATATATTGTTCTAAGGTTGTCAAAAAACATTTATAGTGATTCAATCATGCATATCTATATTCTATGGCTGTCAAAAAAATTTCATTTTCATTCAATCAAGCATATATGCGTTATAAGGCTGTAAAATTTTTTTTATAGTGATTCAATCATGCATTTATGTGTTCTAACGCTGTCAAAAAATTTTATTGTGACTCAATCATGCATGTATGTGTTCTAACGTTGTCTGAAAAATTTTATAGTGATTCAATAATGAATATATGTGTTCTAAGATTGTCAAAAAACTTTCAATCATGCATATATGTGTCCTAAGGCTCTCAAAAAAATTTCATAGTGATTCAATCATGCATATATGTGTTCTAAGGCTGTCAAAAAAAATATATAATGACTCAATAATGCATATATGTGTTCTAACGTTGTCAAAAAAAATTTATTGTGATTCATTCATGCATATATGTGTTCTAAGGCTATTCAAAAAATTTCATAGTGATTGAATCATGCATATATTTGTTTTAAGGATGTCAAAAAAAATTTAATTAGGCATGTCTGTGTTCTAAGGCCGTCAAAAAAATTTCATAGTGATTCAATCATGCATATATGTCTTCTAAGTCTATTAGAAAATTTCATAGTGATTCAATCATGCTTATATGTGTTCTAAGGCTCTCAAAAAATATTTATTGTCATTCACACATACATATATGTGTTCTAAGGCTGTTAAAAAAAATTCATAGTTACTCAATGATAAATATATGTGTTCTAACATTGTCAAAAAAATCTCATAGTGATTCAATCAAGCATATATGTGTTCTAAGGCTTTCAAAAAAAAATCATAGTGATTCAAACATGCATATATGTGTTCTAAGGTTGTCCTTAAAATTTCATAGTGACTAAATCTTGCATACAAGTATACTAAGGCTGTCAAAAAAATCTCGCAGTGATTCAATCATGCATATATTTGTTCTAAGTCTGTCAAAAAATTTTTATAGTGATTCAATCATGCATACATATGTGTTCTAACGTTGTCAAAAAAAATTCATAGTGATTCAATCATGCATGTATGTGTTCTAAGTCTGTCAAAAAAATTTCATAGTGATTCAATCATGTAGATATGTGTTGTAAGGTTGTCAAAAAAATGTTACCGTGATTCATGCATGGATATATGTAATCAAAGGTTCTCAAAAAAATGTTATAGTGATTCATTCATGCATATATGTGTTCTAATGCAGTAAAAAAAAATTGTATTGGTTCACTTATGCATATATAAGTTCTAAGGCTATTAAAAAAATTTCATAGTGATTCAAACTTTCATATATGTATTTTAAGGCCGGCAAAAAAATTTCATAGTGACTCAATCATGCATATATGTGTTGTAAGGCTGTCTAATAGATTACATTCTGCTTCAATCATGCATATATGTGTTCTAAGGCCGTCAAAAAATTTTAATAGTGACTCAATCTTGCATGTATGTCTTCTAACATTGTCTAAAAAATTTATAGTGATTCAGTCATGCATATATGTGTTCTAAGGTAGTCAAAAAAAATTTCAAGTGATTCAGTCATGCATATATGTGTTCTATGGTAGTCAAAAAAATTTGATAGTGATTCAAACATGCATATATGTGTTCTAAGGTTGTCAAAACAATTTTATAATGACTCAATCATGCATATATGTGTTCTAACGTTGTCAAAAAAAAATTATATGGATTCATTCATATATATATATATAGGTGTGTGTGTGTGTGTGTGTTCTAAGGCTGTCCGAAAAATTTCATAGTGATTCAATCATGCATGTAGGTGTTCTAAGGCTGTCAAAAAAAATTCAATCATGCATATATGTGTTCTAAGACTGTCAAACAAAAAATCATAGTGACCTAATCATGCATATGTTTCTTCTAAGGCAGACCAATAAAATTCATAGTGATTCAATCATGCATATATGTGTTCTAAGGCTCTCAAAAAAATTTCACAGTGATTCAATCATGTATATATATGTTCAATTGCTGTCATAAAAACTTCACAGTGATTCAATCATGCATATATGTGTTCTAAGGCTGTCAGAAAAATTTCATAGTGATTCAATCAGGAATATATGTGTTCTAAGGCAGTAAAAAAAATTTCACAGCGATTCAGTCATGCATATATGTGTTCTAAGGCAGGCAAAAAATTTTCATAGTGATTCAATCATGCATATATGTGTTCGAAGGCTCTCAAAAATTTTATAGTGATTCAGTCATGCATATATGTGTTCTAAGGTTGTCAATAAAATTTTGTAGTGATTCAATCATACATATATGTGTTCTAATGTTGTCTAAAAAATTTCATAGTGATTCAATCATGCATATATGTGTGCTAAGGTTGTCTAAAAAAATCTATAGTGATTTAATAATGCATATATGTGTGCTACGGTTGTCAAAAAAATTTCATAGTGATTCATTCATGCATATATGTGTTCTAAGGCTATCAAAAAAAATTCACAGTGATTCAATCTTGCATATATGTGTTCTAAGGCTGTCAAAAAAAAATTGTAGTGATTTAATCAAGCAAATGTGTCCTAAGGTTGTAAAAAAAAATTCATTGTGATTCAATCATGCATATATGTGATCTAAGGCTGTGAATTTTTTTTATATTAATTGTATCCTACACATATGCATTCTAAGGCTGTAAAAAAAAAATCATAGTAATTCAATCATGCATATATGTGTTCTTAGGATGTCAAAAAAAATTCATAGCAATTCAATCTTGCATATGTGTTTTCTACGGTCGTCAAAAAAATTTAATAGTGATTCAGTCATGTATATCTGTGTTCTAATGCTATCAAAAAAATTTCATAGTGATTCAATCATGCATATATGTGCTCTTAGGATGTCAAAAAAATTCGTAGTGATTCAATCTTGCATATATGTGTTCTAGTGCTTCCAGAAAAATTTCATAGAGATTCATTCATGCATATATGTTTTCCAAGGCTATCAAAAAAATTTCATTGTGATTAAATCATGTGCATATATGTTCTAATATTGTCAACAAAATTTCATTGTGATTCAATCATACATATATGTGTTCTAATGCGGTCAAAAAAATTTCATAGTGATTTAATCATGCATATATGTGTTCTTAGGATGTCAAAAAAAATTTATAGTGATTTAATCTTGCGTATATGTGTTCTAATGTTGTAAAAAAAATTCCATAGTGATTCAATCATGAATATTTATGTTCTAAGGTTGTCAAAAAAAATTTGTAGTGATTCAATCATGCATATATGCGTTCTAAGGTTGTCAAAAAAAAATTATAGTGATTCAATCATTCATATATGTGTTATATGGCAATCAAAAAACTTTCATAGTGATTCAATCATGCACTTATGTGTTATAAATCTTTCAAAAAAAATTCTTAGTGATTCAATCAAGCATATATGTGTGCTAAGGCTGTCAAAAAATTTATGTAGTGATTCAATCATGCAAATATGTGTGACAAGGATATAAAAAAAATTTCATAATGACTTAATCTTGCATATATGTGTTCTAATGCAGTTAAAAAAAAATTATAGTGATTCAATCACACATATATGTGTTCTAATGCTGTCAAAAAAATTTTGTAGAGATTCAATCATGCATATATTTGTTCTAATGTTGTAAAAAAAAAATCATAGTGATTCAATATTTCATATATGTGTTCTAAGAGAATAAAAAAAAAATTCACAGTGATTCAATCATGCATATATATGTTCTAAGGCTTTCAAAAAAAATTCATAGTGATTCAATCAAGCATATATATGTGCTAAGGTCGTCAAAAAAATTTATATTGATTCAATAATGCATATATGTGTTCTACGGTTGTCAAAAGAATTTCATAGTGATTCGTTCATGCATATATGTCATCTAAGCAATCAAAAAAATTTCGTAGTGATTCAATCAAGCATATATGTGTTCTTAGGATGTAAAAAAAAAATCATATTGATTCAATCTTGAATATATGTATTCTAGTGCTTTAAAAAAAAAATCATAGAGATTCAATCATGCATATATGTATTCTAAGGCTATCAGAAAGATTTCGTAGTGATTAAATCATGCATATATGTATTCTAAGGCTATCAAAAAAAATTCATAGCAATTCAATCATGCATATATGTGTTCTGAGGATGTCAAAAAAATTTCATAGAGATTCAATCTAGCATATATCTATTCTAATGCTGTCAAAAAAAATTCATAGAGATTCAATCATCCGTATGTATTTTCTAAGGCTGTCAAAAAAATTTCATAGTGATTCAATCATGAATATTTATTTTCTAAGGTTATAAATAAAAATTTATGGTGATTCAATCATGCATATTTGTGTTCTAAGGCTGTCAAACAAAATTCATAGGTGTTCTAATGCTGTAAAAAAAAATTTATAGTGATTTAATCAAGCATATATGTGTCCTAAGGTTGTCAAAAAAAATTCATAGTAATTCAATCATTCATATATGTGTTCTAAGGCAGTCAAAAATATTTCATAATTATTCCATCATGCATATATGTGTTCTAAGGCTATAGAAAAAATTCAAATTCAATAATTTATATATGTGTTCTAATGCTGTCAAAAAAATGTCATAGAGATTCAATCATGCATATATGTATTCTAACGCTGCAAAAAAAAATTATTAATGATTCAATCATGCATATAGGTGTTCAAATGTTGTCAAATCAATTTCATAGTGATTCAATCTTGCATATATGTGTTCTAACACGATCAAAATTTTTTTACAGTGATTAATTAATAAGTATGTGTTCTAAGGCTGTCAAAAAAATTTCATAGTGATTCAATCAAGCATATATGTTTGCTAAGGTTGTAAAAAAAAAATTATAGTGATTCAATAATGCATATATGTGTTCTACGATTGTAAAAAAAAATTCATAGTGAATCATTCATGCATATATGTGTTCTATGGCTATAAAATTTTTTTCACAGTGATTCAATCATGTATATATGTGCTCTAAAGCTGTCAAAAAAAATTCATAGTGATTCAATCAAGCACATACGTGTCCTAATGTTGTCAAAACAATCCATAGTGATTCAATCATGCATATATATCTTCTAAGGCTGTCAAAAAAATTTCATAGTGATTCTATACTATATATATGCCTTCTAAGGATATAAAAAAAAATTCATAGTGATTCAATCATGCATATATGGGTTCGTAGGATGTCAAAAAAAAAATTATAGTGATTCAATCTTGCATGTATATGTTCTAAGGCTGTCAAAATTTTTTTATTGTGATTCAATCATGCATATATGTGTTCTAATTCTTTCAAAAAAATTACATAGTGATTAATTCATGCGTATATGTGTTATTAGGATGTCAAAAAAAGATCATAGTGATTCAATCTTAAATATATGTGTTCTAGTGCAGTCAAAAAAATTTCATAGAGATTCAAACATGCATATATGTGTTCTAAGTCTGTCAAAAAAATTTTATAGTCATTCAATCATGCATATATATGTTCTAAGGCTGTCAAAAAAATTTCATAGTGATTCAATCATGCATATATGTGTTCTAAGGCTGTCAATAAAATTTCATAGTGATTCAATCATTCATATATGTGTTCTAATGCTGTCAAAAAATTTTCATAGTGATTCTATCATTTATATATGTGTGCTAAGGTTGTCAAAAAAAATTTATAGTGATTTAATAATGCATATATGTGTTCTACGGTTGTCAAAAAAATTTCATAGTGACTCATTCATGCATATATGTGTTCTAAGGCTATCAAAAAAAATTCACAATGATTCAATCTTTCATATATATGTTATAAGGCTGTCAAAAAAATTTCATAGTGATTTAATCAAGCAAATATGTGTCCTAAGGTTGTAAAAAAAATTTCATTGTGATTCAATCGTGCATATATGTGTTCTAAGGTTGTCAAAAAACTTTATAGTAATTCAATCCTGCATATATGCATTCTAAGGCTGTAAAAAAAAAATCATAGTGATTCAATCATGCATATATGTGTTCTTAGGATGTCAAAGAAATTTCATATAGATTCAATCTTGCATATATGTGTTTTAAGGCTGTCAAAAAAATTTAATAGTGATTCAATCATGTATATATGTGTTCTAATGCTATCAAAAAATTTCATAGTCATTCAATGATGCATATGTGTGCTGTTAGGATGTCAAAAAAAAATTCATAGTGATTCAATCTTGCATATATGTGCACTAGTTCTATCAGAAAAATTTCATAGAGATTCAATCATGCATATATGTTTTCAAAGGCTGTCAAAAAAATTTCATTGGGATTCAATCATGTAAGTATATGTTCTAAGGCTATCAACAAAATTTCATTGTGATTCAATCATACATATATGGGTTCTAATACGGTCAAAAAAATTTTATAGTGATTTAATCATGCGTATATATGTTCTAAGGCTATCCAAAAAAATTCATAGTGATTCAATTATGCATATATGTTCTAAGGCTGTCAAACAAAATTCATAGTGACAAAATCATACATATATGTGTTCTAATGCTGTAAAAAAAAATTCATAGTGATTCAATCATGCATATATGTGTCCTAATGTTGTCTAAAAACTTTCATAGTGATCCAATCATGCATATATGTGTTCTAAGGTTGTCAAAAAAATTTCTTAGTGATTCTATACTATATATGCCTTCTAAGGCTATAAAAAAATCATAGTGATTCAATCATGCATATATGGCTTCTTAGCATGTCAAAAAATTTTCATAGTGATTCAATCATGCATATATGGTTTCTTAGCATGTCAAAAAAATTTCATAGTGATTCCATCTTGCATATATACGTTCTAAGGCTGTCAAATTTTTTTTATTGTGAATCAATCATGCATATACGTATTCTAATGCTATCACAAAAATTGCATAGTGATTCAATCATGCATATATCTGTTCTTACGATGTCAAAAAAAAATCATAGTGATGCACTCTTAAATATATGTGTTCTAGAGCAGTCAAAAACATTTCATAGAGATTCAATCATGCATATATGTGTTCTAAGTCTATCAAAAAAATTTATAGTGATTCAATCATGCATATATGTGTTCTGAGGCTGTCAAAAAAATTTCATAGTGATTCAATCATGCATATATGTGTTCTAAGGCTGTCCAAAAAATTTCATAGTGATTCAATCATACATATGGGTGTTCTAATGCTGTCAAAAAAATTTCATAGTGACTAAATCATGCATATATGTGTGCTAAGGTTGTCCAAAAAAATTTATAGTGATTTAATCATGCATATATGTGTTCTATGGTTGTCAAATTTTTTTTATAGAGATTCATTCATGCATATATGTGTTCTAAGAAGATCAAAAAAATTCACCCGTGATTCAATCTTGTTTCTATGTGTTCTAGCTGTAAAAAAAAATTCATAGTGATTTAATCAAGAAAATATGCGTCCTAAGGTTGTAAAAAAAAATTCATTGTGATTCAATCGTGCATATATGTGTTCTAAGGCTGTCAAAATTTTTTTAAAGTAATAACATCCTACATATATGCATTCTAAGGCTGTAAAAAAAAATCATAGTGATTCAATCATGCATATATATGTTCTTATGATGCCAAAAAAATTTCATAGCAATTCAATCTTGCATATATGTGTCCTAAGGCCGTCAAAAAAATTTAATAGTGATTCAATCATGTATATCTGTGTTCTAATGCTATAAAAAAAAGTTCATATTGATTCAATCATGCATATATGTGCTCTTAGGATGTCAAAAAAAAACCATAGTGATTCAATCTTGCATATATGTGTTCTAGTGCTATCAGAAAAATTTCATAGAGATTTAATCATGCATATATGTTTTCTAAGACTATCAAAAAAATTCATAGTGATTCAATCATACATATATGTGTTCTAATGCAGTCAAAAAAATTTCATAGTGATTCAATCATGCATATAGGTGTTCTTTGGATGTCAAAAAAATTCCATAGTGATTTAATCTTTCATATATGTGTTCTAGTGCTGTAAAAAAAATTCCATAGTGATTCAATCAAGCATATATGTGTTATAAGGCTATCAAAAAAAATTTGTAGTGATGCAATCATTCATATATGTGTTCTAAGGCAATCAAAAAAAATTTATAGTGATTCAATCATTCATATATGTGTTCTAAGGCAATCAAAAAAATTTCATAGTGATTCAATCATACATATATGTGTTATAAGGCTATCAAACAAATTTCATAGTGATTCAATCAAGCATATATGTGAGCTAAGGCTGTTAAAAAAAATTTGTAGTCATTCAATCATGCATATATGTGTTCTAAGGCTGTCAAAAAAATTTCATAGAGATTCTATACTATATATATGTGTTTTAAGGCTGTCAAAAAAAATTCATAGTGACCAAATCATGCGTATATGTGTGCTAATACTGTCTAAATAAAAACCATAGTGACTCAATCTTGCATATGTATGTGTTCCAATGTTGTCAAAAAAAAAATCATAGAGATTTAATCAAGCATATATGTGTTCTAAGGTTGTCAAAAAAATTTCATAGTAATTCAATCATGCATATTTGTGTTCTAAGGTTGTCAAAAAAATTTCATAGTACATCAATTATGAATATATGTGTTCTAAGTCTTTCAAAAAAATTTCATAGTGATTCAATCAAGCATATATGTGTGCTGAGGTCGTAAAAAAAAATTATATTGATTCGATAATGCATATATGTGTTCTACGGTTGTCAAAAAAATTTAATAGTGATTCATTCATGCATATATGTGATCTAAGGCTATCAAAAAATTTCATAGTGACTCAATCATGCGTATATGTGTTCTTAGGATGTCAACAAAAAATCATACTGATTCGATCTTGCGTATATGTGTTCTACTACTGTCAAAAAAATTTCATTGAGATTTAATCATGCATATATATGTTCTAAGGCTCTTAGAAAGATTTCGTAGTGATTCAATCATGAATATATGTGTTCTAAGGCTGTCAAAAAAATTTTATAGCGATTCAATCATGCATATATGTGTTCTTAGGATGTCAAAATTTTTTTATAGTGATTCAATCTTGCATATATGTGTTCTAATGCTGTAAAAAAAAAATCATAGAGATTCAATCATGCGTATATATGTTCTAAGGCTATAAAAAAAACTTATAGTGATTCAATAATGCATATTTGTGATCTAAGGTTATCAAAAAAAAATCATAGTGATTCAATTATGCATATATGTGTTCTAAGGCTGTCAAACAAAATTCATAGTGACTCAATCATACATATATGTGTTCTAATGCTGTCAAAAAAAACTTATAGTGATTCACTCATGCATATATGTGTTTTATGTCTGTCAAAAAAATTTCATAGTAATTCAATCATTCATATGTGTGTTCTAAGGCAATAAAAAAAAATTCATAGTGATTCAATCATGCATATATGTGTTCTAACGGGATCAAAATTTTTTTGCAGTGATTAATTAATAAGGCTGTAAAAAAAATTTCATAGTGATTAAATCAAGTATATATGAGTGCTAAGGTTGTTAAAAAAAAATTATAGTGATTCAATAATGCATATATGTGTTCTACGGTTGTAAAAAAAAATGCATAGTGATTCATTCATGCATATATGTGTTCTAAGGCTATAAAAAAAATTCACAGTTATTCAATTATGTATATATGTGTTCTAAGGCTATCTAAAAAATTTCATAGTGATTCAATCAAGCATATATGTGTCCTAATGTTGTCAAAAAAATTCATAGTGATTCAATCATGCATATATGTGTTCTAAGGCTGTCAAAAAAAATTTATAGTGATTATATACTACATATATGCTTTCTAAGGCTATCAAAAAAAATTCATGATGATTCAATGATGGATATATGGATTCTTAAGATGTCAAAAAAAATTAATAGTAATTGAATCAAGCATATATATGTTCTGAGGCTGTCAAATATTTTTTATTGTGATTCAATCATGCATATATGTGTTCTAATGCTATAAAAAAAACTACATAGTGATTCAGTCATGCATATATGTGTTCTTAGGATGTCAAAAAAAAATCATAGTGATTCAATCTTAAATATATGTGTTCTAGTGCAGTCAAAAAATTTTCATAGAGATTCAATCATGCATATATGTGTTCTAAGTCTGTCAAAAAATTTTTATTGTGATTCAATCATGCATATATGTGTTCTAAAGTTTTTAACAAAATTTCATAGTGATTCAATTATGCATATATGTGTTCTAAGGAAATAAAAAAAAATCATAGTGATTCATGTAAGTGTTCAAATGCTGCCAAAAAAATTTGAGAGAGATTCAATCTTGCAGATATGTGTTCTAAGGCTGTCAAAAAAATTTCATAGTGATTCAATCATGTATATATGTGTTCTAAGGCTGTCAAAAAAATTTCATAGTGATTCAATCATGTATATATGTGTTCTAAGGCTGTCAAAAAACTTTCATAGTAATTCAATCATTCATATATGTATTCTAAGGCAGGCCAAAAAAATTCATAGTGATTCAATCATGCATATATGTGTTCTAAGGCTCTCAAAAAAATTTCACAGTGATTCAATCATGTACATATGTGTTCCATTGCTGTCTTAAAAACTTCATAGTGATTCAATCATGCATATATGTGTTCTAAAGCTGTCAGAAAAATTTCATAGTGATTCAATCAGGCATATATGTGTTCGGCAGTAAAAAAAATTTCACAGCGAGTCTATCATGCATATATGTGTTTTAAGGCTTTAAAAAAAATCATAGTGATTCAGTCATGCATATATGTGTTCTAAGGCTGGCAAAAAAATTTCATAGTGATTCAATCATGCATATATGTGTTCGAAGGCTCTCAAAAATTTTATAGTGATTCAATCATGCATATATGTGTTGTAAGGCTGTCAATAAAATTTCGTAGTGATGCAATCATACATACATGTGTTCTAATGTTGTCTAAAAAATTTCATTGTGATTCAATCATGCATATATGTGTGCTAAGGTTGTCAAAAAAAAATTATAGTGATTTAATAATGCATATATGTGTTCTACGGTTGTAAAAAAAAAATCATAGTCATTCATTCATGCATATATGTGCTCTAAGGCTATCAAAAAATTTTAACAGTGATTCAATCTTGCATATATGTGTTCTAAGGCTGTCAAAAAAATTTCATAGTGATTTAATCAAGCAAATATGTGTCCTAAGGTTGTCGGAAAAAAATGCATTGTAATTCAATCATGCACATATGTGTTCTAAGGTTTTCAAAAAAAATTTAAAGTAATTCTATCCTGCATATATGTGTTCTACGGCTGTCAAAAAAAATTCATAGAGATTCAATCATGCATATCTGTCCTAAGGTTGTCAAAAAAAAAATTCAAAGGGACTCAATCATGCATATATGTGTTCTAAGGCTGTCAAAAAAAATTTATAGTGATTCTATTTTGCATATATGCATTCTAAGGCTGTCAAAAAAAATTCATAGTGATTTAATCATGCATATATGTGTTCTAGGGCTGTAAAAAAAAATCATTGTGATTCAATCACACATATATGTCTTCTAATGCTATCAAAATTGTTTTATAATCATTCAATCATGCATATATGTGTTATAAGGCAGTTAAAAAATTGTCATAGTGATTGTATGATACGTATATGTGTTCTAAGGCTGTCAAAAAAAATTCATAGTTATTGAATCATGCATATATGTGTTATAAGGCTGTCCAAATTTTTTTATAGTGATTCAATGATGTATATGTGTCGTAAGGTTGTAAAAAAAAATTCATAGTGATTCAATCATGCATATATTTGTTCTAAGGCTGTCAAAAAAAATTCATAGTGATTCTGTCCTGCATATATGTGTTCTAAGGCTGTCAAAAAAAATTCATAGAGATTTAATCATGTATATATGTGTTCTAAGGCTATAAAAAAAATTCATAGTGATTTAATCATGCATATATGAGTTCTAAGGTTCAATCATGCATATATGTGTTCTGAAGCTGTCAAAAAAATTAACTAGTGATTCAATCATGGATATATGTGTGCTAATGCTATAAATAAAATCTGTAGTGATTCAATCATGCATTTATGTGTTTTAAGGCTATCAAAAAAATTTCATATTGATTCAATCATGCATATATGTGTTCTAAGGCTGTCAAAAAAAATTTATAGTGATTTTATCATTCATATATGTGTTCTAACTGTAAGATCCATGATTTTAATTTTGATATATACTGCATAATTATGATGAAATCGATGAATTTTTATGTTTTGGCAATTTCTGAAGGTTTGATTATTTTGAGAATCGGGTAAAATCGCATAAATTTGTGCAAAGAAAGCGACTTAGCGAAATCTAGAACGAATCTACCTCCGAAACTTTCAGGGTAAGTTTGGAATAGGGTTGTAGTGATACACTCCGAATTTGAAACCCGAACGACGAAAAAACCTCGTCAGTGCATGTGAATTACGAGTCTTGACTTAATTTTGGACCCAAAACTTAGAACGCTTAATTTTAACAAACGAGAGGTGATTTCCCGAGAGGCATCAACCATTCCACGTTAATTAAGGTTATAAAGAGAACAAAATAATTTGTTGGAATTAAATTATTATTTTAATTCATTAAATAAGTGTTTCTTTATGATATACATACATAGGCGGGTTTTGGTTTTGGATCCGGAGCACCTAGTGGATCCAAGACCCATGGACGACCTCTATAGTGGACGTCCATGGCCATGGTTGACCAGCTGGTCAACGCTTGACCAGATGGTCAACGCTTGACCAGATGGTCAATGCTTGACCAGCTGGATGGCAATTTTGAAAAAAAACTTGCATGAATTTAAAGTTTGGGCCTTCATTGGCCATCCATCATTCCAACACCCTCATGATGAAGCCTAGGCTCCATCATGAGGGGAGCCATTTTCAAAAGGAAGCCATGGGGCTGGCGCCCCATGGCAAGTTTGTAATGTTTTCAAAAGGATTCCAATCCTTAAAACCCATTGGGCACGTAGGGAGGCAGCCAAGGGCGCCCCCTTGTAAAATTCCAAAGTTTTAAGGCTTTTAATAAATGGCATTTTTGAAAGTGTTTTAAAAGCTTTTTGAAAGACCAACATGCATTGGTTGTTAGGGGGCGTGGAGCTCCCCAACCCTTCATTTTAGAGGGATCAAATCCCAGCCATCCAACTTTTTTCAAACTCCTATAAAACCTTTACAAAAAAAAACGGGTCCCCCTTGTTTTGGAAGATTTTTTCTCCTTGATTCTCTCTCTTCTCTCTCCCAAAAATTCCTCTCTTCTCTCAAGCTCCCTCACTCCAGCCATGGGCTTCACTTTGGCTTGAAAGAGCTGCAGCACCTCCCTCATCTCCAGCTATCTAAGGTGAAGACTCACCTTGCTTGGATATGGTGTCGGTATGAAAGAGGAAATCGTTGGAGCTTTACACCTTGGCATGAAAATCCAAACGGTGGATTAGATTACATAGCTATTGTTTCAATCTTAAATCACCATGGATTAGTATGATTTTCTTGTTGCACGCATTTGCAATCTTTTCCCTTTTGTTTTTCTTTCAATTTCATTTCAGTTTGAATCATTCTCTTGCTTATTGTTGTTTACCATATTAGTGTAATGCTGTCTTATTTGTTTTCTTTTTTTTTTTTGCTGAAGTTCATGGCTATTGCCACGTTTCTGGGTGTGCTGGACTGAGCTGGGCTCGTCCAGCCTGCACCCAGGCCGGGTGACTGTCCCTTGTGATGCTGGAACACTAGCTGGTGCGTTCCAGCCATCAACACTTTTTTTTTTATTATTTATGTTATTATTCTTTTTTCTTGTGTTTTCCTCTTGTGGTGCTAGGATTAACCCAGTCCCAAAACGCTGGGACTAGGGTTGCAGCCGTGGTTATGGGCACTGGTCACGGCGTGACCAGTCCTTTTGGCCGTGGGAAGTTAGACCTCTGGTAGCAGTGCATCTCCGCCCCCCCTCCCCCCCCCCCCCCCTCTCCGATTTTTGTTTCGGCTCATCGAACCCAAGTGGTGGACCAGGCTGGGTCGGCCTTGGGCGTGCACCCAGCACTCCTTTTCGTAGCTGAACCGAGCCCTTGGGCTTTGGTTCACATGCATAAGGGTAGCTTGGTCTGGTCCAGTGGACCAGACCCCTTGTTAAATCGATGCATTTGAGTTGAAGCTGGGCGCATTCGGTTAGCTGCGCGCCCAGCCTTTTTAACCTGAGCTTTTGGTTTCTTTTTCTCCTGTGTCAAGTCTCTCCGGTGCACTCTTGTGCCTTCTCTTTTGGTTTGGTTCGACTCGGCTAGGTGCCGGTCTGAATCGGGGGTTCAGACCAGCACCATAGCTTGGTCCGGACCTGCGGTGCGCGTGAGCCCAATCCAGCCGTTTCCCTTGGCTGGAGCTGGGTGCACTCCGCACGGGTGTTGTGCACCCTTAGTTCTTGTTTTAGCTTTGTGGGAGCAGGTCTCAACCAAGGTTCAGACCTGAACATCTCGGTAGTCCTGCTAGCACCTATTGCTAGCCGCGGCTCATTCACGGCAGAGCCGGGTGCTAGCCGCAAGGTGCTGGGCACCCGGGCTGTGTGTCGACCATTTTGTGGGTCCAGGTCTGAACCAAGTGGTTCAGACCTGCTTGTGGTAAGGGCAACAGGGTTTTGTGGACCAGTTCCTTCCCCCGGGTCCAGCTCCCTCGGTGCCCCAAAAAAATAATAAAAAGTTTTAGGTCTAGCCGTAGCTACACTAGATGGCAGCTTGACTCATCTTAATCCAGTCCCTTCGGCAGTCTGGTCCACACTAAGAGTCAGACCAAAACCCCTGGTGTTAGTATGACCGTCTAACCCGTAGGACCAGACCATCGCATTAGTTGGGATTTTGGGCAGCGAGTGTGTGGTTCGGCAAGTTGGCACACTTGCAGCATCGTGATGCCACTGTTATGGCTGTTAACCTTCTTCTCTATTAAAATCAGTCCATACTTACTTAGAATTGAACCCTAGTAGGTCCAAGTTAGCCCTTGCCTTGCCCCACACCCTCTGTGCATTTCGGCTAGGGTTTTGACATAATTATATATGCCTTGGGTTTCAAAGAGTTCAGTATATATATATATATATATATATATATATATATATATATATATATATATATATATATATATGTATATGTATATACGTATATATATGTGTATGGGTGTGTGTATATATGTATTTTAGTACAAATATATATATACCCATGTATACTTGTGCATTTACATACGTACATATAAGGACATGTCTTTAAGTGGAATTGAAACATGTAAAATATATATACATATATATATATATATGTACGTCAAAGCACACATAATGATCGATTCGGTATGACCGAATGGACCTGCGACACTCTTGTGTCCCATCCAGAAATTTATTTCCCCCAATATTGTTACGCTCCCAATTAAATGTAGAACTCCATAGAGTTGTTCTGTTTGGTTTGGCAATGTCCTTGTTTTCGGGTACGCGGGCGCGGCACCCTGAACCGTGGCTATGCCAATGTAATACCCATTAGAATGGGTTATTTCAGTATCGCCTTCGACACGTAAGTGTGTCGTGTTGCGTAAGGAAGATCCTTATGCCTTGATTTACGTACAATGCCTAGTTAAAGAATACAGATGAACACTATTGCAATCTACATATTTGGAAACTCCGTTGAATTACAAGTGTAGTTAAATATCCTTGCTTCGGGTCCACAGGCGCGGCACCCCATGCCACGGAAATAGCTAATGTTATTCCCATAAGATGGACTATCCAAGATTTCGCTATAAACATATAAGTGTGTTGAACCACGTGTAACGATCTTTTGTGTCGCAATTGCATCTTCACTGCAAGAGCGACGATCCACCTTGGAATAGCCGATGTTATTCCCATTAGACGGGATGATTGGTTAAATTCTATTTCAAACCTTCGAGAATGCGAATGTAATTCCCATACGTATGAGAATCTTGTGAAATGTAATCTTAACACTGAAGTATGCAATATAGTGCATTTTAATATCATGCAATGCCTCTGATAACCTTATTGTGCAAATGATAGAAAGCTTATGTTATGTTTACACTTTGCACTTGGCACATCCTGACACTGTTACTGAGTAGTGTGTACCCTGAGGAGGTACATCGCTTAAAGCATTGGTATGCGCACCACGTGCACTTAAATAAAATGAAAAGATAGAAAATTGAACACCATAGGGTATGAATACTGAAATGACTTGTTGTGGGCTCAGTTGGAGTCCTCGGGCAATGGCCCTTGTGTGGTGTAAGGACTCTTGTGTGATATACCCTAAACAAAAGTAAATAATATGGTGTTGTGACTGCTTTCACGAGCAGTGTGCTCCGTTGTCCGCGTGAGGCTGAGCACGAGAATGGGCAGGCCAAGTCCTTGTTTTGCGTACCCTGCAGGGACCACGAGGCAAATTCCTCATTGTGAGGTATGAATGAACATGAGTCTAAGAAAGATAAACCTGTTTCGCCCCATTCACAAAATGGTTCACCTTGGAAGAGGGTGGATGGTACAACCCTGAGTGACTTGTCGTTATTGCGACATGTGTTTTGACAAGAGTTGTAGCGTCCTTTGGCCTTCAATCACTCAGAGTCAGGGAGGTCGAGGTTGCCTTCTTAGGACCTCACTACTGCAGTAGTATGGATTGCAATCCTTGCCTATGCGAGTGTTTTCTCCTAGCCGTGTGCTGCTCGCATGAGATTGACTCGGTCTGTAGCTTCCCCGGTTACCACACTAGACTTTTAATAACAGACGTCGGGTGCATGTCTCACAGAATGTGAGGTTTCCTTCGCGTACCTGAAGGAGTAATCAGAAGAACTTAAAGAACTAACCAAACAGCTGACTTACAATAGATGTTGATTTACTTGTGCTATAGACTGTACTTCAGTTGTTACGTAGTTACTCTACTTGCTGACAACTCTTGTTGCTGCTTGAGTACTTGTTACCGTCACTTCAGTGTTACTTTAGTTACTTGTTGCTCAGTTCACTTTACAGTTGAGTTCGTTGCTTTAGCTACTTGTTTTTCCCTGTTGCTATAGCTTGTTGGCTAGTACTTGTCACTTTACACTTACATGACACAGGCACTTACACTTGTTTGCTTTTCCTGTGTACATGATATATATATATTTGCTTGTGGTTGTTTCTTCACCACCTCGCGAGAGGACTGACCTTGTTTTATGGGGATGTAGGTGACGAACAGGTATAGTGTGAATGCGGTGATACACGGTGGAGGCTCGGAGGACCCACACACTTGACCTGCAGTTCCTGTACCTAGTGGTTTTTGGGTTTCTGGTTGTTTGTTGGGATATATTCCCCGTTTTGTACTTTTTGTACTTACATTTTATAAACTCTTTAAACTGTTGGGGTGTTCCCCCTTTCTACTTCATAGTTAAACTTTTGTACACACCGTTGGTTACACTGTTTCCACTTGTTGCACTTATCTGTGGTGGCCGCCCAGACTTGCGGCTTTGTTGTTTTTCCCACACCTGCTTTCCGTTGGTTTTTCTACGTAAACCTTTCAAAAAAAAAAAAATTTTACTGAAAATTCCAAGTTTTTCCAAGGTCGGGGTTTGGGGCGCAACACTAACTCTGTCAAAAAAAAATTATAGTGATTCAATCATGCATATATGTGTCCTAAAAATATCAATAAAATTTTATAGTGATTCAATCATGCATATATGTGTTCTAGGGCTATAAAAAAAAAATTCATTGTGATTCAATCGTGCATATGTGTTCTAACACAGTCAAAAAAATTTTATAGTGATTCAATCATGCATATATGTGTTACAAGGCAGTAAAAAAAATTTCAAAGTGATTTAATCATGTATATTTGTGTTCTAAGACAGTCGAAATTTTTTTATAGTGATTCAATGATGCATATGTGCCCTAAGGTTGTCAAAAAAAATTCATAGTGATTCAATCATGCATATATTTGTTCCAAGGTTGTCAATAAAAATGCATAGTGATTCTATCCTGCATATATGTGTTCTAAGGCTGCAAAAAAAAATTCATAGTGATTAAATCTTGCATATATGTGTTCTAACTCTGTCAAAAAAAATTCATTGTGATTCTATCATGCATATATGTGTCCTAAGGATATCAATAAAATTTAATAGTGATTCAATCATATATGAGTTCTAATGCTGTAAAAAAAATTGATAGAGACTCAATCATGCATATATGTGTTTTAAGGTTGTCCAAACAGATTTATGGTGATTCAATCATGCTTATGTGTCCTAAGGTTGTCAAAAAAAAAATCATTGTGATACAATCATGCAAATATGTGTTCTAAGGCTGTCAAAAAAAATTCATAGTGATTCTATCTTGCAAAGATGTGTTCTAAGGCTGTCAAAAAACATTCATAGTAATTCAATCATGCATATATGTGTTCTGAGGTCGTCAATTTTTTTTTAAAGTGATTCTATCCTGCATATATGAGTTCTAAGGCTGTCAAATTTTTTTTAAAGAGATTCAATCATGCATATATGTGTTCTAAGGCTATAAACAAAAATTCATAGTGATTCAATCATGTATATTTGTGTTCTAAGGCTCAATCATGCATATATGTCTTCTAAGGCGGTCAACAAGATTTCATAGTGATTCAATAATGCATATATGTGTACTAATGTTATAAAAAAAAATTTATTGTGATTCAATCATGCATATATGTGTTCTAAGGCTATAAAAAAAAATTATAGTGATTCAATCATGCATATATGTGTTCTAAAGCTGTCAAAAAAAGATCTTAGTGATTCAAGTATGCATATGTGTGTTCTGAGGTTGTCAACTTGTTTTTAAAGTGATCCAATCATGCATATATGTGTTCTAATGCTGAAAAAAAAAATTGATAGAGATTCAATCATGCATATATGATTTCAAAGGATGTCGAAAAAAATTCATAGTGATTCAATCATGTATACATGTGTTCTAAGGATGTCAAAAAAATTTCTTAGTGATTGAATTATTCATATATATGTTCTAAGGTTGTCAAAAAAATTCATAGAGATTCAGTCATGCATATATGTGTTTTAAGGCTATCAAAAAATTTTAATAGTGATTGAAGCATGCATATATGTGTTCCAATGCTTTCAAAAAAATTCATAGAAATTCAATCATGCATATATGTGTTCTAAGGCTGTCAAAAAAATTTCTGAGTGATTCAATCATGTGTATATGTGTTCTACGACTGTCAGAAAATTCAATCATGCATATATCTATTCCAAGGCTGTCAACAAAATTTCATAGTGATTCAATCATGCATATTTGTGTTCTAAGGCTCTCAAAAAAAATTTATAGTGATTCAATCATGCATATATGTGTCGTAAGGTAGTCAAAAAATTTTCATAGGGATTCTATCTTGCATATATGTGTTCAATCCTTGTCAAGAAAATTTATAGTAATTCAATCATGCAAATATGTGTTCTAATGCTATAAAAAAATCATAGAGATTCAATCATCGATATATGTGTTCTAAGGCTGTCAAAAAATTTTGATAGAGATTCAATCATGCATATATGTGTTTTAAGGCTGTCAAAAAAATTTCATAGAGATTCACTCATGCATACATGTGTTCTAATGCTATCAAAAAAATTCTGTAGTGATTCAATCATCCATCTATCTGTTCTAATGTTGTCACAAAAATTTTATAGTGATTTAATCATGCATATATGTGTTCTAAGGCTGTAAAAAAAAAAATCAAAATTCAATCTTGCATATATCTGTTCTAAGGCTGTCAAGAAAGTTTCATAGAGATTCAATCATGCATATATGTGTTCTAAGGTTGTCAAAAAAATTTCGTAGTGATTCAATCACCCATATGTGTTCTAAGGCAGTCAAAAATTTTTTATAGTGAAACAATCATGCATATATGTGTTCTAAGGCTGTCAAAAAAATTTCATAGTGATTCAATCATGCATATATGTGTTCTAATGCTATCAAAAAAAATTTATAGTGATTCCATCATGCATTGTTCAAAGGCTGTCACAAAAATTTTATAGTGATTCTATCATTCGTATATGTGTTCTAAAGCTGTCAAAAAAATTTTATAGTGATTTAATCATGCATATATGTGTTGTAAGGCTATGGAAAAAAATTTCACAGTGATTCAATCATGCATATATGCATTCTAATGCTGTTAGAAAAATTTCATAGAGATTCAATCATGCATATATGTGTTCTACGGCTGTCAAAAAAAATTCAAATTCAATCTTGCAAATATGTGTTCTAATGCTATCAGAAAATTTCAAATTCAATTATTCATATGTGTGTTCTAGGGCTTTCAAAAAAATTTCATTGTGATTCAATTATGCATATAAGTGTTCTATGGCTCTAAAAAAAAATTCATAGTGATTCAATCATGCATACTTGTGTTCTAAGGCCATCAAAATTTTTTTATTGAGTTTCAATCATGCATATATTTGTTCTAATACTGTCAAAAAAATATATATTAATTCAATCATGCATATATGTATTCTAAGGCTGTTAAAAAATTTTCATAGTGATTCAATCTTGCATATATGTGTTCTATGGCTATCAAAAAAAATTCATAGGGATTCAATCATGCATATTTGTGTTCTAAGGCTGTCAAAAAAATTCATTGTGATTCAATCATGCACATTTGTGTTCTAATGCTGTAAAAAAAATTTATAGTGTTTCGATCAATCATGTAGATATGTGTTCTAAGGTTGTCAAAAAAAATTTATATAGATTCAACCATGCTTATATGCTTTCTAATGTTGTAAAAAAAAATCATAGAGATTTAATCATGCATATATATGTTCTAAGGCTGTAAAAAAAATTTAATAGTGATTCAATCATGCATATATGTGTTCTAAGGCTGTCGATTAAATCATACATATTTGTGTTCTAAGGCTGTCAAAAAAATTTCATAGTGATACATACAATCAAGCATATATCTGTTATAAGGCTGTCTAAAATTTTTTATAGTGATTCAATCATGCATATATGTGTTCTAAGGCTGTGAAAAAAAAATTATTGTGATTCAATCATTCATATATGTGTTCTAAGGCTGTAAAAAAAAATTCATAGTGATTCAATCATGCAGGTATGTGTTCTAAGGTTGTCAAATTTTTTTTATAGTGATTCAATCATGCATATGTGTACTAACGCTGCAAAAAAAAATTCATAGTGATTCAATCAATTATATATGTGTCCTGAGGTTGTCAAAAAATTTTTATATTGATTCAATAATGCGTATATGTGTTTTATGACTGTCAGAAAGATTTCAAATTCAATCCTCCAAATATGTGTTCAAATGCTATAAAAAAAATTCAAATTCAATCATTCATATGTGTGTTCTAAGGCTGTCAAAAAAATTTCATAGTGATTCAATCATGCATATAAGTGTTTGAAGGCTCTCAAAAAAATTTCATTGTGATTCAATCATGCATACTTGTGTTCTAAGGCTATCAAATTTTTTTTATAGAGTTTCAATCATGAATATATTTGTTCTAATGCTGTAAAAAAATATATAATAATTCAATCATGCATATATGTGTTCTAAGGTGTTAAAAAAAATTCTTCGTGTTTCAACCTTGCATATATGTGTTCTAAGGCTATCAAAAAAATTCATAGTGATTCAAACAAGCATATTTGTGTTCTAAGGCTGTCAAAAAAAATCATTGTGATTCAATCATGCATATATGTGTTCTACTGCCGTAAAAAAAAATTGATAGTGTTTGAATCATGTAGATATGTGTTCTAAGGTTGTCAGAAAAAATTTATATTGACTCAATAATGCATATATACGTTTTTATGCTGTAAAAAAAAATTCATAGAGATTCAATCATGCATATATATGATCTAAGGCTGTAAAAAAAGTTAATAGTGATTCAATCATGCATATATGTGTTCTAAGGCTGTCAAAAAAAATTCATAGTGATTAAATCATACATATATGTGTTCTAAGGCTGTGAAAAAGATTTCATAGTGATACAATCATGCGTATATATGTTATAAGGTTGTCTAAAAAATTGTATAGTGATTCAATCATGCATATATGTGTTCTAAGGCTATGAAAAAAAATTTATTGTGATTCAATCAAGCATATATATGTTCTAATAATGTAAAAAAAAATTATTGTGATTGAATCATTCATATATGTGTTCTAAGGCTGTCAAAAAAATTTCATAGTGATTCATTCATGCAGATATGTGTTCTAAGTTTGTCAAAAAAAATTTATAGTGATTCAATCATGCATATATGTGTACTAACGCTGTAAAAAAAATTTCATAGTGATTCAATCAATCATATATGTGTCCTGAGGTTGTCAAATTTTTTTTATATTGATTCAATAATGCATATATGTGTTCTACGGTTGTCAAAAAAATTTCATAGTGATTCTATGATGCATATATGTGTTCTAAGGCTATAAACAAAAATTCATAGTGATTAAATCATGCTATATGTATTCTAAGGCTATTAAAAAAATTTCATAGTGATTCAATCTTGCAAACATGTGTTCTAATGCTATCAAAAAAATTTCATAGAGATTCGGTCATGCATATATGTGTTCTAGGGCTTTTAAAAAAAAATTAAAGTGATTCAATCATGTATATATGTGTTCTAAGGCTGTCAAAAAAAAATTCATAGTAATTCAATCATGCGTATATGTGTTCAAAGGCAGTCAAAAAAAAATCGTAGTGATTCAATCATGCATATATGTGTTCTAATGCTGTCAAAAATTTTTTGTAGTGATTCAATCATGCATAAATGTGTTCTAAGGCTATCAAAAAATTCATATTATAACACCCCAACAATTTGGACGAAAAATTTTAGATGTTTTTTTTTTTTTGAATTAGCGGAAGTGACAAGTCCAAGTGTCGGGCGAGTTACAGGGTAAAACAGAGAAGTAATAAAAGTATACCATTAATTAATTAAAGCATTAATGTCATTAATTACATCTCATAATAGAAACATAAATATACTAATCAGAGCTCAAACTAAAAATACTGAAATAAATGAGATCTCTTGGCTATATCCAAAATGACACCCCGATGCTCAGATTTACTCGCTACCTAAAAAAGATTTAAAGCAGAAAGGTCGGACTCCCCTGTCTGCGTAAGAAGCATTATATTTATATGTTGTGCTTAGTGTCCTATGTACAAATATGTGCAATATTTATAGATATTACAATTGTAAAGTTCCAGACAATATAGCTTTCTAAGGAGAAAATTTCTACTAAGATAGGCATGCTTTCTACTTTGCTATGATACAAGAAAAGTACCAGATGTGTGTTCATTCTTACACGCACTATGTATTTCTATCATTTATAAGATCCAATACAATATTTACAACATTTACTCAGAAATAACTAAGAGAAAAATATAAACTTTTTAGGTTTATCTTTCAATTACCCTGTGGGTACGCACAGACATTTGACATCGTATCAGACAGAGACCATACGAGGGTCTATTATTTAATAACCCATATGACTTGCTGTACGGATATCAAAAGGGGACGGTCTGTGATCGAGAGAGAACTCCTCAATGTCTAGAACAAGAATTAGGATGCACCCTTGATACTTCTGCAGAAGACTTGGATCTACCACCTAAGACACATTAGTAGTCCTGGTCCCCTAACTCCGTGGACTGGGGACCCGGTGAGACACCTAGCTCTCACGAAAACAAGAACGTCCACGAAGCTTGTACCCCCTACCCTCTCCAAGGTAGACCATGGGTCTAGTAACATACACCGTCTTTCAGGTGTACCTAGTGTAACCCACCGGATTTCCAAAACAAAGCTAAGTTAAAATTTTCACGAATTTCTTTTTTTTTTTCTTTGCAGCGGAACTTTAGAAAGCTTTTAGCAACGGAATCAGATGATAATGAGTTGTCAGTTTTAGAAAACCCCGAGCACGTTGCAGGTATGTGGCCAAGCCACTCATTGACCACCGAAGTGTTCCATTTTATCGGAAACCCCATGGTTATTACAACATCACTGCTCGAATAAGCAGTATGGGCTCAATAAAAGGAAGCAGTACAACTCTGTCTACAGAAACCCTGGAACTCTATGCCGCCTTGCTCCGCATATCGCCACGCAGGTCAAACACCTGAAATCCCCATTAAATGGGGTCAGAACCACTGATGGTCTGGTAAGTAAGCAATCATGCGGCCATTCAACTCAAGCACATACGATGACCACTCAGGGTCGCAGTTCGTAATAACGACGCTTAAGCCTCCAAGACTTAGCGTATATCGCAAGAGCCTCCGCAGGGCTATGAGTTGAACATCCGCTCAAGTCTTCATGACTTAGAGAAAGCCTTTTCAGGGCTGTGATTTGGATAACCGCTTAAGTCTTCAGGACTTAGCCATGACCTCTTTTGGGTCTCAAAGGGATGTCTAGCTCAAGTCTTCATACTTGGCACATCCGTATCCCACGCATCTAAGGACAGCTCCTCGAGCTTCGCTTAGTCATGTGGATACAACACGGGTCTTTCCCCAGTCGGTCTAGTCGTATACCGAACATGACACTTTCACAAAGGTTATGCAGGACTGACTCAACAACGTCATCCACTCATTCATTCAAGCATCGCTAAACCTTAGCTAATGCATTGTTTCGATAATTAACCTCTTCCACCCTTGGTACGCGGGCCAAACAATTGTCCGGGCATCAACTCGATGTTCTGGGGGTTGATTATTCTATGTATTTTAGATACCCTAGAGGCCTGTTGACCCAATCCATAGTAGGGCAGTGTGTTTCAACTGGGAGAACCCTACTAGGCCCATATTCAGATGCATCCTCTACTTGCAGTAGTTGGGTTCAATCCTTAGATCTTAAGGACAACCACGATCCCAAAACCCATGAGTGACTGAGGCCATCGTGGACTCTATCAGGTCCAAAGTAAAATACGTGTCACTCAAGGTTGTACCATCATTGTCATTCCACAGTGAGCATAATTCCTGAAGGGGTCTGCCAGTCTTACAATTACTTGGACAGATATAAACATGCCATTCAGGCAGCCCGTGCTTTAGCACTACGGGAGTATATACCCGACCCCATTCAGTCTGCCCCAACACAATCATTACTGAGGGGGTACCCCTAACACGATTTTCAACCGCGGGGTAATTGCGACCTTAAGTCTTATTCATATGCATGCAGAACACCGCTCTTGGCACTGCAGCCTGCACGGGCATCACACCTCTTTTGGGTGGAAACAACACACTCTGGCTCATCAACCCTTACGAGTCTGGTTGCGTAACCGTTCTCAATGAGCATGCATATGACTCGATCTAAATAGATCGGCTACTCGGCGTATTTTTACGCAACGAGTCCAAACCTAGTCAAGGTGCAACCTCTACTCCGGCTCAGCGGCCCTTACGAGCAAGGTGCCCTTGCAGGCACAGAGATACGAGCCATTCTGGCATCGTTCCATCAACAGACATCATTATGCCGTTCAACTGGTTTCGGCATCTCTTCTGCTAACCATTTCGTCAACACCTCCCCTGCTCTACCGGCAGCGGTGCGACGAACCCTTCTACGATATGAAGGCATTCCATGAACTGGGTAGCACTCTGCTATGTGTCAGAGTATCCTGCTACGTTCTTTCTGAGCTATTCTTAGCTTCTCCAGAATTTTCAGCAGCACTTCCTCTCTTTTACGAAGAAAGTGTGGGTTTTTTTTATCCATTTCAGCGGCATCTCCCCTCTTTGGCGGGAAATCGCTACGCTTAACTCGGGAAATGGACGCGCACCATTGTGCATACTTTGCATCCATCAAGGTTGCAGGAACCCTAGGCCATAGCCAAGCCATACGTAATTGACTTAGTCTTTACGTAAAGAGCATTTTGCCAAAAAGCGAAGCCTTTCCAATAGAGGCTTCATTCGTCAAGCAGAATCTTGAACGAGGAGCGGTCAGGGAATCGCATTGGCGATTTGGAGTTGATCTCCATTTGAACGCTCATTTATGCGCCGTATATTTAGTATAAGCAGGAGCCTTGGTATCGTTCAACACGACGGCGTAAGTAAATACATTGCAGAAAGCAGGAGCCTTGGCATCATACGATGCGACGGCGTAAGTAAATGCATAATCGGAAGTGCAGAAATCGTAAATTGCAGAAAACATGAGCCTTGACATCATACGATGCGACGACAAAGGTAAATTACATAGCCTGTGCGATATAGGATGTGTCGGCAGAATCAGCAGATATACACTTAGATCCGCATCCAACGATAGTTACGAGGCGAGCGGGTGAACACCGAAGTGTTCTGAAGGGCTCAACCAAGAACTAAGGCGAGATACCATTTTTAAAACGCATATATTGCGTATTTGAACATAGATATATCCGACGATAGTTACGAGACGAGCGGGTGAACACCGAAGTATCCAAAAAGGGCTCAATCAAGAACTAAAGCAAGATACTACTTCAGAAAGTATATGCTATATACAAACAATCAAATACTTGAGAGAGATGGATCAACGAAGTGAACTTACTTCAAATCGTGGAAGAAACGGCTCCGGAACGCTTCGATGCTTCGAATGAGGCTCGACTTCAAAAAGGATCAACTTCGAACTTCAGATGAAAATGGACTTGGACTTTGACTTTGAACCAAACCAGGTTCAAGTCAAGTCAACTGGGTTTGGACTTAGGTCAGGTAGGTTAGGACCTAGGTTAGGTGGGTTAGGACCAGGTCAGGTAGGCTAAGACCAGATCAAGCAAGCTCAGGCTAAGTCAGGTAGGCTCAGACCTACTGGGCTAGGTAGGGGAGGTTTTAGGAAGTAGGAGAGAGAAAGAGGAGGCTAGAAAGGGGGGGGACGATTTTTTCTAAAGGGGAGGGGGTCTATTTATAGATTCTGAAACTTGGGCCCCAAGTTTCAAAATCTCCCTTTTACCCCTAGCTTCATTTTAATACCAAGAGGTTCCTTGGTGTGGGGTCCACTTGGATATTCCATGGGATATTTTTGTGGGTCCCACTAGATATTTTTTGAGGAATATTTCTGTGGGTCCCACCAATATTTTTGTGGGTCCCGCAAAAATTTCAGTTTTTTGGTGTTTTTTTTCCGAAAAATTTTGAGTACGTCATTCCCTTCGTATTGACGTAACTAAGAAAGTTGGCTCGAGGAAATCTCTTGATTTCGTTCAGGTAGGAAGTTATGACTTCCAGAGTGTTTGAGCATATATTTGTGAATCAACGAATATCCTAAGTATAACTAGCTCGCAGGAATTGATTTGTTTCGCATTCTGAGAAAAAATGCTATTTTTACCAGTAAATGCCTCATGAATTTTATTCAGATATTTTCTGAAAAATTGCCGGTCTTATATCATTACCCTCTTAAAGGAATTTCGTCCGCAAAATTCAGTTAAGAGTACAAAGCGAAGAGTTCAGGATATTTATCCCGCATATCCGATTTGGGCTCCCAAGTGCAATCATCGATTCCATGATGCTGCCACCTCACTTTAACAAGCGGGATGACCTTCGTCCTTAGCACTTGCTCCCGATGGTCCATGATCTCTACTGGCCTTTCTTCCACCGTCATATCTTCTCGAATGTCAATATCTTCATGTTGAATGACGTGAGAAGGATCATGAACGTACTTTCTAAGCATTGACACGTGAAATACATCATGTATTTGCGCGTATTGCGATGGCAATGCTACACGGTAGGCAGTCTCTCAGATTCGGCTCAAAACTTCGAATAGACCAACGAATCTGGGGCTGAGCTTCCCCTTCTTTCCAAAACGGAACACACTCTTGGTTGGAGAGACCTTGATAAAAACCTTATCTCCAACCGCAAAAGTGAGCTCCCTACGCCGTTGATCTGCGTAGCTCTTTTGTCAGCTCTGAGCAGTCAGTAGCTTCTTTCTGATCATGTGTATCTGCTCAGTGTAGTGCTGCAACACAATGGGCAAGTCCAAGGTTCGCTCACCCACTTAACTCCAATGGATTGGTGATCGACAGGGTCGCCCGTACAAGGCTTCATACGGTGCCATCCCAATGCTAGCATGGTGGCTATTATTATAAGCAAATTCAGCCAACGCTAGGTGGGAATCCCAATCACCCTTCCATTCCAGCATACAGGCTCTTAGCATATCTTCAAGAGTCTGTATGGTTCGTTCTGATTGCCCATCTGTTTGGGGATGGAATGCTGTACTGAACTTGAGTTTTATCCCCAGGGCTCTCTGAAGCTGCTCCCAAAAGTGAGAGGTAAACTTCGGGTCACGATCAGATATGATCGAAATCGGCATTCTATGGAGTCTAAAGATTTCCCGAATGTAGATCTCCGCCAATCGTTAAGTTGAGTATCGAGTGTTGATTGGCAGGAAGTGAGCAGATTTGGTGAGTCTATCCACGATCACCCATATTGAATTGTGTTGTCTCTTGGATCGAGGCAATCCAACGATGAAATCCATCGTAATGCCTTCCCATTTCCATTCTGGAATCTCGATCCGTTGCATTTTTTCGCCAGGTCGTTGATGCTCGATCTTTACTTGCTGGCAGATCAAACATTTTGAGACAAACGTAGCCACATCACATTTCATACCCCTCCACCAGTACTTCCTCTGTAAGTCTCGAAACATCTTCGTACCCCCAGGGTGGATAGTATATTTGCTATTATGGGCCTCCTGGAGTACTTCCTGTCTTAGCTCAAAGTTATTTGGAACCCAAATCCTTTCTTTCATCTATATTCCTCCATCTTCTTTTAAATGGAAGAAAGTATCAGCCTTTTTAGCACGAGCTTTTAATTCCAAGTACTGGGGATCCTTGAACTGTTCGGCTACGATGCGATTGAGGATTTCGATATGGATCGTCAGACATGACAAACGAATCTTTCCTGGATCAGCCAGGAATGGCCTCCAACTGACAAAATCCTCCATCAACTTCCACTGTCCGGTGAGGCTGGCCAGAGTGCCAACAGTCTTGCGACTAAGGGCATCTGCTACGACATTTTCCTTTCCAGGGTGATAGGAAAGCGTGAATTCATAGTCTTTGAGGAATTCCAGCCATTGCCATTGCCGCATATTGAGTTCTTTTTGAGAAAAGAGGTAATTTAGGCTTTTATGGTTCAACATGACCTCAAATTTCTCTCCATATAGGTAGTGTCGCCAGATTTTAAGCGCGAACACCACCGCGGCAAGCTCCAAGTCGTGGGTTGGATAGTTTTTCTCATGGACTCTCAACTGTCCTAACGCATAGGCGATTACTTTGCCATGCTGCATCAACACACAACCTAGACCTGTTCCCGAGGCATCGGTATAAGCCACAAAGCCTCCCTAACCAGAAGGTAAGGTAAGGACAGGGGCAGTGGTAAGCCTCTGTTTGAGAACCTCAAAGCACTCCTTACACTGGTCAGTCCATTCGAACTTCACTCCCTTTTTCAACAATTTCGTCATCGGTACGACGATTTAAGAGAAGTCTTGTATGAACTTCCGATAATATCTGACAAGTACAAGGAAGCTACAGACCTCAGTGATATTTTCTGGCTGCTTCCAGTCCATCACAGCTTCCACCTTCGCAGGATCCACTGCGATTCCATCTTTCGAGATCACATGGCCAAGGAACATCACTTTATCTAGCCAGAATTCACATTTTGAAAACTTAGCATAGAGTTGGTTATCCTGAAGGGTTTTCAGGACGATCCTCAAGTGCTCCACGTGTTGTTCCTTGTTCTCTGAATATACGAGAATGTCATCGATGAAGACAATGACAAAGCTATCCAAATATGGTCTAAATATCCGGTTCATTAGATCCATAAAGGCAGCAGGCACATTAGTTAGTCCGAAGGGCATCACTACGAACTCATAATGGCCATATCTCGTTCTGAAGGCAGTCTTAGGTATATCTTCGTCCTTAACTCTGAGCTGATGATACCCAGACCTGAGGTCGATCTTGAAGAACACTCTCACTGTTCTAAGATGATCGAATAAGTCTTCAATCCGATGCAACAGGTACTTATTTTTAATAGTTCCCTGGTTAAGCATCGATAATCGATGCATAACCGAAGGGATCCATCCTTCTTCTTTACAAACAGCACCGGGGCTCCCCACGGTGATACACTCAGACGGATGAACCCTTGTTCTATCAGTTCTTCCAACTGACATTTTAACTCACTAAGTTTAGCTGGCGCCATTCGATACGAGGCTTTGAATATCGACGCTGTTCCAGGTAAGGATTGAATTCCAAATTCAACCTCACGAAGTGACGAAAGTCTTGGCAATTCCTCAGGAAATACATCGGGAAACTCTCGCACCACTTCCAAACTTTCAAGGGGTTGGTCGTTGGATTTTTCCACCGAGAGACTCAATAGGAAGGCCACATAACCCTTCCTAAGGTATTTTTGTACCTTAAGTGCTGATATGAGCCTTTTCTGTGGAACTGGTTTGGATAACCGGTATTCCATTTTAGGCAATCCGGGTCGAGATAGAATCACTCTGCCCTCGCGGCACAGAATCTTGGCATTATTCTGAGCCAACCAATTCATTCCCAGAATGACATCGTACTGTATCATATCGATCAGGATGGCGTCAGTAGGCAAGTGTTGCCCTGCTATCTCAATATCAAAGTTCTTCACACACCGGATACATTTGGTGCGTGAACCCAACATGTTATACACTTCGATCATTTTATCAACCGGTTGCATCGAGGCGTGGAGTTGTTCGGTGAAATCATCGGAGATAAAGGTATTGTACAATTTTTCCAGCATCTAAAATGTTTCAAGATAATCTCTTTATTACAATTCAGGACCTGCACACCTGGATCATTCTGTTACGTATTCATGACTATACAGTTATGTAAGAAGATCATTTGCAATGGATTTCGGTTTTATTAAAAACAAAAAAAAAATTGTAATAAACTTCGCTTTCAGTTTTAGCTGTAGTAATCTTCTCATCTTTTGTTTGTTTTCTTAGATGCTTTCCTGATTAACATTAATTTCAAGAGCTCCTACATGTCCTGGGTCTCTGTATTTTCATATGGTTTCTAATAATAAGATTTGCATATCATGGGGTAAAACGATGTCCGCAAGGATTGATCATACATCAAACCAGTGCCATTAACCTATGCACTACATCTAAACTCATCGTTAATTCCAATTTTGTTTTTTTTTTTATATAACATCTTGTTTCATAATATCCCATCACTGTAATATTCTGTTTCCTTCAACATTTATCATATTTATGGTATTCGTTTCATTGTTTATAAATCTGTATTTTTTTTTTGGCTTATGGTTAAATATGTAATCATTGACTAGGCTTGAGAATGGTCTCTTTCATCAGACCAATATTTTCATATTTTGTCCCTAAAGATTTCTCTCGTTCATCCCATTTCAGCGTATTTCATCCAGTCTCCCAGTATTTTATTCTTCACGGACCCTAATCAGTAGGAAGGCTTATCATGATAAAACCCTCTTTGAGAGGTAAAACAGGATATTAGTTTTTTTTTTTTCAGTCTTTAGTAGGGAACCTCTGTGCACATATTGTGAACCTTTGGAAAAGCAAGTTATCTGTTATCATCAACTAGTAGAGTTATGTCCATTCTTTTGTGAGTCCACCTACAAGTAAAAAATAAATAAATAAATAAATAAAAACCTCTTCTTCGATATCCTTGATGATGGTGTTGTAAGATTGACACTTGAAACATTAGTACAAAGGCCATTGTGTCATTTTATTTCAATGTTGCTTCTTTCCTCGTTTCTATTGCAGTTGCACAATGGCTGGAAGCCATTTTCAGGTTCAAACGTTTTCTTTTGGCTGTCTACGCGTTCGGTTCACATGTTGTGATTCATGCCAGCCGGGCCTTGTCAAGACATTGTTCGTTTTCCTTCCCCGTTTTGGCTAGGAAGCCTTGGTTTGGCGCAAGTCCAGCAAACCCGGTTTATGCGGGTTAGCCCCTTGTGGGTGTGGTTGGCTTTCCCCAAACAGGTTGAGCCGTGATTTGATGTGTGTCCAGTTTCCCCTTTGTTTCCAGTTATTTTCATGACTATTAGCCGTCGAGCCTTTGCTTTATTTTGCTGGGCTGGAACGGTCCAGACATGCTGGACGTGTCCAGCAAGGTTCATTCTAGACTTACTCCAGCGTGGACACCCCTCACGTCCTCCCTTCCTTTTCGGGTTTAGCTTTAGCAATGGCCGAACCCACCAACTTGGGTTGGTGTGGGTTCGGTTCCCATGTCCTGGTCTGACATGGTCTGGACCAGATGCGGTCCAGACTTGTCAAAGACCAGCACCAGGTATGTTCGGTTTGGGCGTTAGCCCTTCTCGCCCTCCAGCTTGGGTGTGGCCATGTTGCGTCGGTTGCAGCGTCTGGGATGCAACCGGGTGCAGGTGGTAGGGCCTGCACCCTCCCTTTGGTTGTTGGCTAGAGCCAACTTTGGTCTGGACCAATCGGTCCAGACCTGGACCTTGATGTTGAACCTGCTGCAACCAAGTCGCAGCAGGTGAGTCACCTTCGGGTGCGGGCCGATAGGCCTGCGCCCCTTTCGTGGTTTGTGGCTGAACCACATAGGGTCTGGACACATGGTCCAGACCTCGTCTAGACCTGGAGTAACCTTGTGGGTCTGGACCAATCGGTCCAGGCCTGGGTCTTTGAGTTGGCAGCTTTCCGGGCGGTTGGTCATGTCTTGACCGAGCCCTGTTGGTCCCGTCGGTTCAGCACCGACAGCTAGCGGCTTGCTGCCACCTCGCTGACAGGTGCTGCCTCTTCGTTTGCACTATATTTCCCGCTTTGAGCCTGCTGTGTGTGCAGGGCGCCACATGGCAGTGGGCAGCCTGGTAGACATAGCGGCAGCACTATAGAGATTCCTCCCATTTTATCGTCATGCTCTAGCCTTGTTAGCGGGCCTTCAGGCTGCAGCCTATGGGGCTGCAAGAACACACGTAGCACGGGGTCCAATACCCCAATACCCTTGGGGTTTTGACTCGTTGTGTTGCAACAAATAGTGTGCGCCAACCGAAGTAGTTATATACATATATACTCGATTATGAATGCACAAAGAATGATACATTCATTGATGTGTGTTGTATGGACTTAGCCCTGCGCCCGTGTGACGGTGGTCACAATAAGAACGCCAATATTGGAAATAATACCTCGTTAAATGCCTTTTTATAAGAAAAGTGTTGGGCGTAATTGAGGAACCTATGATGTAGGACAAACAAGATACATGAGCGGGGCACTTCCCTCGCCTTACAAGGCACGACACAAAAATATATATTTAATCATTTAAAAGTATTAACTTGTGTTAATGAGTAAAGTGGCAACTATGTCGTGCAATGGGGAAGGTACGGCTAGTCAACTAGCTATATCATACAAAGGACTACGAAACTATAAGGACGAAACCCGAACACTTGCTGCACCGAAACCGCAGCAGCAACCACCCAACCTGGTTGTAACAAGGCCAAACTCTTGCCTAACACTCGTAGTCAATCTTTCATTAGTTTACATTTTTGTTTTAGTCTTGTGTGTAAGTGTAGTCGTCTTCACCAAATGTAGGGTGTCGTCCATTAGAGGTCCAGCAAGGTTGTAAAAGTTCAGTTTTAATTGTTTGTTAATATATTATAATTTAGATTTTGATTTGAGTTATTTGTTTCATATATTTTAGTTGATGTGTTAATGTAGATTTAATGTAATGTTTATTTCATTTCATGTGGTTAAAAGTCTATAGGAAATAGTATATTAGTTAATGTTTAATGTATTTGCTATTAGGTTAGTGATAGGTCAATTAGAATAATTATAATTCATGATTTTTGTGGTAGTTAATTTAGCATTAATTTAGTATGTTCATTTTGGTGTAGGATTGAATTTGATAGATCTTTTCAATTCGTATTTCCCCTTCATGTCCTTTGAATTATATTTGTATAGTTACTTTAGTTAGGTTAACATTAGTTTAGAGTAAGTAATTATTTAATAATGTAGATTTTAGTCAAAGGGCATTAGAGTCTTTATGGTTGAGCACACGATTTTGGTAGGATTGACCTTCATTCAAATTTGGGAATTACAATTAAGGAAATCTCTATTTCCCAGCCCAGCTATAAATGAGTTACATTTTCAAAGTTGGAAACCCTTTGGAATTCCAAAGGTCCTTTTAAAGAGGTTTACACGATTTTTGGAAACCCTTGGGAATTCCAAAGGACCTTCTAAAAGCATTTACACATTTTGGGAAAAGAGTTGTCATATTTAAGCTTTTCATTTAGAGCCAACCAAAATCGTGTAATGTGTTTTGGGAAACGTTTTCAAAAGGGATTTAATGCTTTAAATGAAAGATTGAAAAATGTATTCCCAAGAGGCTGGACGGTTTTTGAAATTGAAAGTTTCCCATATTTGCAATTAAGGTAATTAAGAAGAGGATGGTCCTTGCCAAAATCGTGGTTCTCATATTTATTTCCCTCTTTAGTAATTGCTTAGATTGACTTAGCATTAATTAGGTGTTAATTAAATTAGTAATGTAGCATTAGAATTAGATTTTAGAAAATCGTGTGTATTTAATTAAGGTAAGTTATTGACTTAGAGTAGGGTAGTAAAATCGTGTATACTTATTTAGGTAGGTGCTAATTTTAGTGTATAGTTAATGTAGGAGTTAATTTAGATTTACTTTAGTGTTTTAGGAAACCCTTTAGCGGTTTCGGTGCAGCAAGTGTTCGGGTTTCGTCCTTATAGTTTCGTAGTCCTTTGTACGATATAGCTAGTTGACTAGCCGTACCTTCCCCATTGCACGACATAGTTGCCACTTTACTCGTTAACAACGACTGTCTCTGTCACCGCCTTGATGGCAATAGTAAATAGTTAAATATGTATTTTGTTATGTGTGCATTGTTATGATAAATACATTGGAGTTAGCACTCTTTGTTATGTGTGGTTTGCCAAATGTAAAGCATGTGAACACTTGTGTGTGACACGATTCCCTGTAACCATGTGCGTATTGGTTTGCATGAAAGTAGATTATCTGGAGGCTTTGGTTCGATGATCCGAACAATATGTCTTGTCCTACGTGTTCATAACACTCGGCTATTGCACTCCTTTCGAGGTATTTGTCCCTCGTTGTATAGTCACGAGATTCATGAGATGCGAGTGTTTGTACGATGATACTCTGTGTATTCTGGTCGTAGACCTCCTTAGCATGTCATTTTTGGGCTGTAGACCCATTTTGCGAGATGAGCCCGCTTATATTAAAGATACGTGCATTGCATGTTGTCTCAATTTGTTCCAGAGCAGTTTTACCGTGGCCACATGTTTCTAACCGTCTCATCATGAGGCAAGTTGCTCTACAATGTTGAATTAGCTTGTTGTATACTTGTCATATTATGCTCATGTATGACTACTCGCACTTGAGATATACTCGCTTAGCTCATACTATTGCATTGAATTGTGATGCATGGTCACACTTGATTGTTCAGTGTTGTGTCGCAACAAATAGTGCGCACCAACCGAAGTAGTTATATATAGATATGTACTCGATTATGAATGCACAAAGAATGATACATTCATTGATGTTTGTTGTATGGACTTAGCCCTGCGCACGTGTGATGGTGGTCGCAATAAGAACGCCAATATTGGAAATAATACCTCGTTAAATGCCTTTTTATAAGACAAGTGCTGGGCGTAATTGAGGAACCTATGGTGTAGGACAAACAAGATACATGAGCGGGGCACTTCCCTCGCCTTACAAGGCACGACACAAAAATATATATTTAATCATTTAAAAGTATTAACTTGTGTTTGTGGCGTGGTTTATGATGGTGTTTGATAGACATGAACACGGCCACACACACTTTGGCCCTTAAGCTTCGCATAAACGAATGCTTATAATTATGCATGGGTTAGTTTCAGCGTAGAGCGCAAAATAATTGATATTGATGTCCTATCGAATGCCTCTTTATAAATTAGGGTTTTTGCGAAGCCTATAGCGTATGTTGCCTAAGGAAGGTAATCGTGGTTGAGCCTGTTATACCCGTTTGCATGTTTTACTTTATCAAATTATATGCCTCTTCCCTAAGAATGTAGGGATTCTCTAGATTCATGTTGGAATTGCAATCTTGTGAAACTTAGGCGACATCTGGAACTCCTTGGTGAGTCCAGTTGCGAGCAATGGCCCCACTTAGCGAGATAAGCTCACTTGTAGTCGCGATGCATGGTTTACAAACCTTGGCATAGCTTATGAGTCACGCTTTACCGTGACAAATGCTTCTAACTGTCTCATCATAGCGTGCAATGGTTAACATTGTCGCTTGACTAGTTCTCGCACTGGTGACATGGTGCACGTACGTGTCCATGGGTATCTTTACACACTCCACGATATTACATCAATAACTTTATGTTCTGTGATGCATATCTCTCCTTGTTGCCATAACTATCCTTCGTGGTTCTTTCTGGGCCAGACCCATTTGGTCCAGGGGATTCAGTCCCAGTAGTGCACGGGTTGCGGGATAGTGCAGCTTGCAGTCCCTCTCCGTCCCTTTCTTCAGTTAGACCCATGCTACGACTGGTTTGCTTTTACCTCATCGTGGGTGCTGCCGCAGTTCGGCAGCATAGCCCAAGCCGGGCATGCGTGTGTGCGCTTAGTGTCATTTGACATCCGTGTGGTTGGTAAGGTTGCCGACCCCTTTAGGAACTGTTCAAACACCACTGTTGGATTTTTCCTTCCTTTTGTCTCGTGTTCCCATTTCAATAGAGAGCTCCAGACTCCAACCTATGGGACTGCACTAGTGCCGGTGACACAGGACTGGATGATCCTGTTGCCTAGGTCTGTGCAATTGTCTAGACCAGCGGGCCACGTAGGTTCGCATAGTGGTGTCACCCTTATAGTTGTTTTGGAGACTTCATTCCTGAGTTGGGCGGTTACAACTCTAGGGCTGCATTCTAGCCGGATGGTACTACGGGTGTTAGGCAAGAGTTTGGCCTTGTTACAACCAGGTTGGGTGGTTGCTGCTGCGGTTTCGGCGCAGCAAGTGTTCGGGTTTCATCCTTATAGTTTCGTAGTCCTTTGTACGATATAGCTAGTTGACTAGCCGTACCTTCCCCATTACACGACATAGTTGCCACTTTACTCGTTTACAACGACTGTCTCTGTCGTCACCTTGATGGCAATAGTAAATAGTTAAATATGTATTTTGTTATGTGTGCATTGTTGCGATAAATACATTGGAGTTAGCACTCTTTGTTATGTGTGGTTTGCCAAATGTAAAGCATGTGAACACTTGTGTGTGACACGATTCTCTGTAACCGTGTGCGTATAGGTTTGCATGAATGTAGATTATCTGGAGGCTTTGGTTCGATGATCCGAACAATATGTCTTGTCCTACGTGTTCATAACACTCGGCTATTGCACTCCTTTCGAGGTATTTGTCCCTCGTTGTATAGTCACGAGATTCAAGAGATGCGAGTGTTTGTACGACGATACTCTGTGTATTCTGGTCGTAGACCTCCTTAGCATGTCATTTTTGGGCTGTAGACCCACTTTGCGAGATGAGCCCGCTTATATTAAAGATACGTGCGTTGCATGTTGTCTCGATTTGTTCGAGAGCGGTTTTACCGTGACCACATGTTTCTAACCGTCTCATCATGAGGCAAGTTGTTCTGCAATGTTGAATTAGCTTGTTGTATACCTGTCATATTATGCTCATGTATGACTACTCACACTTGAGATATACTCGCTTAGCTCGTACTATTGCATTGAATTGCGATGCATGGTCACACTTGATTGTTCAGCGTTGTGTTGCAACAAATAGTGCGCACCAACCAAAGTAGTTATATACATATGTACTCGATTATGAATGCACAAAGAATGATACATTCATTGATGTGTGTTGTATGGACTTAGCCTTGCGCACGTGTGATGGTGGTCGCAATAAGAACGCCAATATTGGAAATAATACCTCGTTAAATGCCTTTTTATAAGACAAGTGCTGGGCGTAATTGAGGAACCTATGGTGTAGGACAAACAAGATACACGAGCGGGGCACTTCCCTCGCCTTACAAGGCACGACACAAAAATATATATTTAATCATTTAAAAGTATTAACTTGTGTTTGTGGCGTGGTTTATGATGGTGTTTGATAGACATGAACACGGCCACACACACTTTGGCCCTTAAGCTTCGCATAAACGAATGCTTATAATTATGCATGGGTTAGTTTCAGCGTAGAGCGCAAAATAATTGATATTGATGTCCTATTGAATGCCTCTTTATAAATTAGGTTTTTTGCGAAGCCTATAGCGTATGTTGCCTAAGGAAGGTAATCGTGGTTGAGCCTGTTATACCCGTTTGCATGTTTTACTTTGGCAAATTATATGCCTCTTCCCTAAGAATGTAGAGATTCTCTAGATTCATGTTGGAATCGCAATCTTGTGAAACTTAGGCGACATCTGGAACTCCTTGGTGAGTCCAGTTGCGGGCAATGGCCCCACTTAGCGAGATGAGCTCGCTTGTAGTCGCGATGCATGGTTTATGAACCTTGGCACAACTTATGAGTCCTGATTTATCGTGACAAATGCTTCTAATTGTCTCATCATAGCGTGCAATGGTTGGCATTGTCGCTTGACTAGTTCTCGCACTGGTGACATGGTGCACGTACGTGTCCATGGGTATCTTTACACATTCCACGATATTACATCAATAACTTTATGTTCTGTGATGCATATCTCTCCTTGTTGCCATAACTATCCTTCGTGGTTCTTTCTGGGCCAGACCCATTTGGTCCAAGGGATTCAGTCCCAGTAGTGCACGGGTTGTTGGATAGTGCAGCTTGCTGTCCCTCTCCGTCCCTTTCTTTAGTTAGACCCTTGCTACGATTGGTTTGCTTTTACCTCATCGTGGGTGCTGCCGCAATTCGGCAGTGGTTGATATTTTGGAAGTGGTATTTTTAAAACAATATTTTTCAATAAACTCTTTGGAAAAATCGTCAACCAAAAGTAAATAATCAACTTTCCACGAAGTGGTAAGTACGGGTCGAATCCACAGGGAACGGGAGTTACTCAAATATTTCTCAAAAATTTAATTTATTAATCACCAATATCAGTCTACAATCACAAGGCTAATAACAATTACAATTTAACACTAAAATAAAATGAAAAAGCAATTCAGTCTTCTGTTGCACGCCAAGGGTATTTCTGTCTTTTTGCCAATTATCCAATCTTCACACTTGGACCAGAAACCCTGGAAAATGGTTATGCTTTTCAACCTCAAGGGCGATCCGACGATTGTGGGGAGAAGAGAGCAGACAATGGCCTTGATTTGACGTCCCGAACGGTTCGAGAATGTTGAAGTATCACCATGAACAGGGTATCTACAGCTGCAACACGTTGGAGATCCACTGAAGATAGAACGGGTGCCGATTCGAGATCGGAGGGCTCAGAAAACCAGATGGAGGTACGGCCGGCTCATCTTGTTGGGGTGTTTCGCACTTCCAAGCAAGATTAATGGTCTCCACCTCTGCTACACCTGCAAAAACACAACAAATGGTAAACAAAACGCAGCAAGGATGATAAAGCAATGGATAGAAATGAATAGAGAGATCGAAGAATGCTTGATTTCCAAGCAAAAACCGGTCTTCAAGGCAAAATGTGATGGAATGAGAGGTAGTAAAGGGGCTGGAGTTAGAATCACTGCAAGAGGCATCAATCCCAATGCCAAAGACGTCTAGGGCTCTTCTAAAAAGTATATTTATACTTTTTGGTATTTTCAAAAACAAGGTTATAATGAAAATTTTTACCCTGCGCCACTTTTTGGGGGATTTTCTGTAAAACTTTTTCTAAATGAGTATGGATATGCGTGTGGGTTGGATTTGGGCTTTCTAAAGGTTGATCCAAGGTCCAAATATCCTAATTGGGTCGGATATGGATCCGATCCACCTCGAAATCTGTGCCCGAACACTGAAATAGCCATAACTCTCTCATTTTAACTTCGATTTCTCTGAAATTTGAACCACAACCCCTTACTATCAAAATGCATCTAAACATGGGTTTAAAACCTTAATCTCACTACAAAATGCATGAATAACTTGTTAACATGATGTGCATTTCATGCATCATCAAATACCCCCATGCTTGAATGTTTGTTAGTCCCTTAACAAACCACTAACTATGCTATTCAACAGAACACGAAATGCTAGACATGAATGCATGAAAAACTAACTCACTTTCGTAGGAATCATGGTTGCATTTAGCTTATGCAACAAGCCCTTTAAACCCCTGGGTTACCCAAGTGGACGAGTAAGGTCTCGTGAGGGTTTGCAGAGATGCTACCCACAAACATCAATGAAATGCAGGAATGAATTTTTCAAATATAGTAAGCAGTTAAGAAAATAGTTGGATCAAATATTTCATGTAATGGGCATTCTCGATACAAATTCAAAAATCTCATGCCACCACAGTAAAAATCTTTTTCCTTTACTTTTCTAAATTTGTAGCTATCTATGATTTTTCTCAGAAAGTCAAGTATTGTCATGTTTTACTCATTTTTCCTCACTTGTATATTTTCTGCACAGTAATGCACACATATTCTTAAGCAATGAAAATTTTCTTATTCAGCACATTCTTTTTTTTTTCTTTGGATTTTCAATTTTTCACCCTTTTTCAATTTTCTCTCTTGAGCATTCTTCTCACATGAGCACTATTTCGAATATCCAGTTTTCGTGACCCGTGTAGCGAGCTTTGGGCCAGTGACTCCCAGGCCAGACGACCTTAGGGCACTAGATACAGAGTATCCCTTGGACTGAATTGCTCGAGTCACTAGACCTTTTATTCTAATAGTTTACGTATAGTCTTCCTCTCGTCATGTGCAATGTCTCTATCTCTTAGGCTTTCTATGCAGTCCATGTAACAAGCTTTCGAACCGGTGGCTCCCAAACCAGCTGGCTTTGGGGCACCAGGTGTAAAACACCCTTCAGATTCTACTTACTCGAACTACAAAGGCCACAGATATCGACTAGACAAGAGGATGATCTCCTTCGTTATCCTTTTCGTCAAGAGACCCAAACACTTCATCTCATGTCTGAGTTCCACTACTAGGATTCACGAAGACATCAACAACTAAACGTAGCTCTATTCTTTTAAACTCATTTTTCAAAAACATCTTTCCATTGCTTATTTCTTTCACAAAACATACTGTGCATACTTATACTAAAGTGATTCAAAATTTTCTAACAATTGAATACTATCTTTTCTTTGAATTTTCTCATAAATCACTACTCTATTTGAATCAGTTCAGAAAAAAAATTTTACATGGGGCTTAAAAAATTTCTAAATTGTTAGATTATTCCAAAAACAATCATATATGCTACCAACTTGTTCTCAAATGCCTACTTTAGCTACCAGACATAAAAAAAAATTTAGTGTGCAGCTAAACCACCCCCCCATGCTTGAATGACATTGTCCCTAGTGGCATACAAAATATATAAAAATGTAAAGCAAATGCACACTAAAAGACAAGAAAATAAATATGGGAGAAAGGATAGATACAACCTGATCTGTGCTGGGCTTCTGAAATTTAATTAACTTGACTTTTTCATCTGATTAATGCATTCTTTGAAAACTCTGCCCTGTACCTGGTAACTGATACACTAAATGTTAAATGCAACCTGCATAAACCAAAAACAAATGTCAGCACATATAAAATGAAATACTGAAATAAAGAAAAATACTGACATGAAGAACAAACTAGTGTACATATGATACATCCCTCTGGTCGAATCCTCATGCCTTCGTGAGATGCACTATCTCACACTCACCATTCTGCAAGGAATCTGAAATGTAGGGCTTCAGTCTTTGCCCATTAACCTTGAATGTACCTTGGGTCATAGGATCGAATAAAGTAACTGCTTCATGTGGAAATACTTCTTTCACGATGTACGGTCCTGTCCATCTCGATCTCAACTTCCCTGGGAATAAATGCAAACGAGAATTGTATAGCCACACTTTCTGCTCCGGCTCAAACACTTTTCTGACAATGTGCTTATCATGAAATGCTTTAGTGCGAGCTTTGTATAACTTGGCATTCTCATATGCATCATTCCTCAGTTCCTCTAATTCTGAGAGCTGCAGTGCTCTCGCTTTGCCAGCCTGGGCGAGGTCAAAATTCAACTTCTTGATGGCCCAATACACTCTATGCTCCAGCTCGACAGGAAGATGGCATGCTTTCCAGAATACAAGGCGATACGGGGACATGCCAATGGGGGTCTTAAATGCAGTCCTATATGCCCAAAGTGCATCATCTAAGCGCTGGGACCAATCTTTGCGGTCCGGGCGAACTGTCTTCTCTAAAATTCGCTTTATCTCCCTATTCGACACCTCTACCTGTCCACTGGTCTGCGGATGATACAGAGTAGTGAATCTATGATTGACAGAATATCTTCTCAGCAGAGAAGCTATCTGTACATTCCTAAAATGCTTGCCACCATCGCTAATCATCGCACGTGGCACTCCAAAATGACTGAAAATGTTGTGCTTAATGAACTTAAGCACCACTCTATGATCATTGGTCTTGGTTGCCACAGCCTCGACCCACTTGGACACATAATCAACCACCACAAGAATGTATAAATTTTTGAATGAAGGCGGAAATGGTCCCATGAAATCAATGCCCCAAACATCAAAAATTTTGACAATCAAGATCGGAAGCAAGGGCATCATGTCCCTCTTGGACATAATCCCAATCTGCTGACATCTAATACATCTCCTGTAGAACTCATGTGCATCCCTGTGGAGTGTGGGCCAATAAAATTCAGACTGCAAAACCTTTGCAGTCGTCTTCCTGCTGCTAAAATGCCCTCCACATGCTAATGAATGGGAAAAACTCAAAATGGACTCATACTCCTCCTCTGGCACACATCTCCTAATGATCTGGTCTACGCAATATCTGAACAACTCTGGTTCATCCCAATAATAGTACCTCCCCTGAGATAGGAATCTCTCTCGCTCATTCTTGTTCCAATGCTCAGGTATCTGTCTCGAAACCAGATAGTTCACAATGTCCGCAAACCAAGGTAACTGCGATGTCCTGACTAACATGATCTGCTCGTCAGGGAAAGAATCACTGATCGGCCTCTGATCCAGCGTGGTCTCCACGATCAGTCTAGAAAGATGGTCTGCTACTACATTCTCGCTTCCCTTCTTATCTCGAATCTCGAGATCAAACTCCTGTAGTAGCAGAACCCAACGAATGAGTCTCGGTTTGGTGTCTTTCTTATTCAACAGATATTTTAATAGAGCATGGTCAGAATAGACAACCACCTTCGAACCGAGCAAATAGGACCTAAACTTGTCCAATGCGAATACTATAGCAAGTAGCTCCTTCTCTGTCGTGGTATAATTCATCTGAGCATCAGACAGAGTTCTACTTACGTAGTAAATCACATAGGGCTTCCTATTAATCCGTTGTCCTAATATAGCCCCCATAGCATAGTCAGATGCATCGCATATAATCTCAAATGGGAGAGTCCAATCCGGAGGTCTCAGAATTGGCGCAGTAATCAAGGCCTCTTTGAGAATCTCAAAGGCCTTCATGCAATCCTCGCTAAAAACAAAGGGCTGGTCCATCTCCAATAAAGTGCAAAGCGGTCGAGAGATTTTGCTGAAATCTTTTATGAACCGCCTATAAAAACCCGCATGCCCTAGAAATGACCTAATCTGCCTCACAGAGGTGGGTGGAGTCAAACGAGAAATGGATTCCACCTTTGCTCTGTCAACCTCAATGCCTCGCTTGGACACAATGTGTCCAAGCACAATCCCCTCCTGGACCATAAAATGGCTCTTTTCCCAACTCAGGACAAGATTTGTCCCCGCACACCTACTCAGTACTCGAGTAAGTTTTTGGAGGCAATCTTTAAACGAAGAGCCATACACTGAAAAATCATCCATGAAAACCTCCATAGCATTATCTATCATGTCCGAGAAGATAGCAAGCATGCACCTCTGAAAAGTGGTCGGGGCATTGCAGAGCCCGAACGACATACGTCTGAATGCGAAGGTGCCATAAGGACATGTAAATGTCGTCTTCTCCTGGTCGTCAAGATGGACAACTACCTGATTGTATCCTGAGTATCCATCTAGAAAGCAATAGTAGCTCTGTCCCGCGAGTCTCTCTAATATCTGATCGATGAACGACAATGGAAAATGATCTTTCCTAGTTGCTATGTTCAGCTTCCTATAATCGATGCAGACTCGCCATCCTGTAGTGGTCCTCATCGGAATTCTTTCACCCTTCTCGTTCTCCACAACAGTGAGTCCTGACTTCTTCAGAACAACCTGAATTGGACTGACCCACTGACTATCAGAAATAGGGTAAATAATCACGGCATCCAACCACTTCACCACCTCATTCTTCACCACTTCGTTGATATTGGGATTTAACCTTCTCTGCATATCCCTCACTGGCTTAACTTCTTCATCGCAATGGATTCTATGCATGCAGAATGAAGGATCAATCCCCTTCAAATCAGCCACTCCCCAGCCAATCGCTGCCTTGTGCTCTCGTAGAATAGTCAGTAATCTCTGCTCCTGCTCCTCAGTGAGCAGTGATGAGATGATCACAGGCAGGGTCTTATCACCTCCGAGATATGCATACTTGAGTGAATCCGGTAAGGGTTTCAACTCAAGTTTCGGAGGAAACTCGATCGAAGATTTGGCAGGGGTCTCCGCAAGTGGTGGGAGAGGCTCAATGATAGCTCTCCAAGGTGGGAACTCTATCGACACCTTAGACACATCTACACTAACTGTACAACTACTCTTCTCTATATGATATAAATCTAGAGAATCCTCAGTAATATACAAATCGGGCTGCTCCTCCAAAAACTCCTGTGCAATGTCTACATGAAAGCAGTCCATGTGTAACGCCCCAAAATTTCTACTCAGAAAATCCTTTGGATTTTTAGGAATTTTTTTTTTTTGAAAACCAGAGAGCACAAGTGCGGAAAATCTTGAAAGGGAAAATAAGTGGAAACTCTGGGCGGGCTACAGAGAACAACAGAAAAGGAAACAACTTTTTATTAAATAGATTTACAAATAGTACAAATCATTTCCCTTATACAAAACAAAACTGCCAAGATCCAACTAGTGTCAGAAGTGTGGGTTCAGAGTCCGCTGCAGCACATCGAGCTCCATCGCACGCCTAAGCAACCTGTATCCCCATAAAACGGGGTCAGTACTCTTTTGAGCTGGTGAGACAAACCAAACACAATATACCAAAGTGTGGAAAACGAAGCATAGCTATACATGACAATACATAGCATGAGCAAGAGTACAAAACTACTCATAGAGCAATAACTACGCTAATTCATTACACAATCCATATCAACTAGTAAAGTATGCATCAAAGAACATAATAATCAAATATGCTATGAACGGTGTCAGGTAAGTGCAAAAAGGAGACAAGTACAAGTCAACTGAAAGGTAACAAGCTGTAGTAATCGTAACAAGTGCTGGAAACGAACAAGCAACCAGAGCAGTCGTACAACAAGTAACTAAAACAGCCAATCTGAACGGTAACGAGTACTAAGCAGCAAGCGACTATAATAATAGCTCAAATAACTATAAAGCAGGCACTCAAGGCAGTAACAAACAATACCAAGTGCTGAACAATAAGGCAGCCAAAGTAACAACTGAACAAGGAAGGCAACTGAAGCACAAACTAAGTAAAGTAGCAACTACAGTAAGTCAGCTGATTGGTTAGTCTTTAAGTTCTTCTGATTACTCCTTCGGGTACGCGAAGGAACCTCGCATTTTGTGAGACATGCACCCGGCGTCTGTTATTCAACTTATAGTGTGGTAACCGAGGAAGCTACAGACCGAGTCAACCTCATGCGAGCACCACACGGCTAGGAGAAAATACTCGCATAGGCAAGGATTGCAATCCATACTACTGCAGTAGTGAGGTCCTAAAAAGATAACCTCGACCTCCCTGACTCTGAGTGACTGGAGGCCAAAGGGCGCTACGGCTCCTGTCAAAACAAGTGTCGTAGTAACGACAAGTCACTCAGGGCTGTACCATCCACCCTCTCCCAAGGTGAACCGTTTTGTGAATGGGGCGAAGCAGGTTTATCTTTCTTAGGGCTCATGTTCAATCATACCTCACAACAAGGAATTTGTCTCTTGGTCCCCGCAGGGTACGCAAAACGAGGACTTGGCCTGCCCGATCACGTGCTCAACCTCACGCGGCCAACAGAGCACACTGCTCGTGAAAGCAGTCATAACACCATATTATTCATTTCTGTTTTAGGGTATATCACACAAGAGTCCACACAACACAAGGGCCACTGCTCGAAGACTCCAACTGAGCCCATAACAAGTCATATCATTATTCATACCCTATGGTGTTCAGTCTTTTCATTTCATGAAGTAAGGGCATGTGGTGCGCTTACCAAAGCCTCAAGCAATGTACCTCCTCAGGGTACGTTCTACTCAATAACTGTGTCAGGATGTGCCAAGTGCAACGTGTAAGAGTATCAAATGATTCTACCCTTTGCACAAGTATAAACAACAGAGGCATTGTATAACATTTCTGAGAGACAAATAAGTGTATGAGCCAATACACATTCATATGCATATGATATTTCATCAATATTCCATCACATAAAGCATTGTCTCTAAAACATTACAATGGCACTCGCATATCCACAAACAAGGCAAAATAGCACGAGTGTGTGCTGAATAATCAAGTGTGAACAAGTATCATACTTCAATGAAATAGTCCGAACTAAGTGAGTAAACCTCAAGTGCAAGCAGTCATGCATGAGCAGAATACGACAAGTACATAAATGAGCTAATACAATATTGCAGAGCAACGTGCCTCACGATGAGACAGTTAGAAACATGTGGCCACGGTGAAACCGCTCTCGAACAAATCGAGACAACATACAAAGCACGTATCTTTAATATAAGCAAGCTCATCTCGCAAAGTGGGTCTACAACCCGAAAATGACATGCTAAGGAGATTTACGACAAGCATACACAGAGTATCGTCGTACAAACATTCGCATCTCATGAATCTCGCGACTCTACAATGAGGGACAAACACCTCAAAAGGAGTGCAATAGCCAAGTGTCATGAACACGTAGGAAAAGACACATTGTTCGAATCATCGAACCAAAGCTGTAAGACCCGCAATTTTTCAGAAAATATCTGAATAAAATTCATGAGGCATTTACCGCTAAAAATGGCATTTTTCTCAGAATGCGAAACGAATCAATTCCTGCGAGCCAGTTACACTTAGGATATTCGTCGAAACGCGAATATATGCTCAAACACTCTGGAAGCCATAACTTCCTATCTGAACGAAATCAAAGGATTCCTGCGAGCCAACTTTCTTAGTTGCATCAATACGAAGATAATGGCGTACTTAGAATTTTTCGGAAAAAATTGCCGGAAACCCGAAATTCTTGCGGGACCCACAGAAATATTGGTGGGACCCACAGAAATATTCCTCAGAAAATATCTTGTGGGACCCACAAAATATCCTATGAAAATATCTTGTGGGCCCCACCTCAAAAGGAACCTCTAGGAATTTAAAAGAAGCCAAGGGGTAAAAGGGGCATGGAAAAACCCAAGAGGAGGTGGGCTTGGGCTATAAATAGCCCTCCCCACTCTCTCTCTTCTCATAATTTCGACCCCCCCTCTCTCTCTTGCCTTCTCTCTCTCTCCTAAACCTCCCCTACCTAGCCTAGCCCACCTGAGCCCACCTGACCTGGTCTGAGCCTGCCTGACTTAGCCTGAGCCTGCCTGACCTGGTCCTAACCCACCTGACCTGGGTCTGAACCCACTTGACCTGGTCCAAACCCAGTTGACTTGACTTGAACCTAGTTGGGTTTAAAGTCAAGGTCAAAGTCCTTTTTGGTCCAGATTCCGGTTTGTAAGCAAGAAGAGCCTAATTCCGGACGAATTAACCTATGAAAACTTAAGGATAAGTTTATATTATATTTGTATAGTTTGTCCCCGAATTTGGGACCTATACGACGAAAAACCCTGTCAGTGTATGTGAATTACGAGATTTGCTCTATGATTGAACGCGAGTCGTAATAAGCCTATTTCTTGCAAACGAAGAAGAATTTTCTTAAGAGGCATTGAACATTCCATGTTAATTGAGGGTTTGAAAATAACTAAATGATTTATTGAAGTTAATTTAATATTTAAAAGCATAAAATAACCATTGTTTTGGAATATAGTGCATTTGGCGATTTTGGATATTGGATACGGATCGACTAGAGGTGGCCCAAACCTAAGTGGTGCCCCTCTAGGAGGATGATTTTGGTCATGGTGGACCAGCTGGTCAGTAGTTGACCAGCTGGGTGGCATTGTTGAAAAAGGTTTGCATGGCTTGAAAAGGGTGGGCCACTATTGGCCACACACTTGATTTAAGACCTCATGATGAGGCATGGAGCTCATCATGAGGGGCGCATTTCCAAGAAGGGGAGCATGGGGCTGGAGCCCCATGGTCTTTTTAAAATTAATTTGAACTAATTCAAGCTAAATTTGGTTGGATGAGTTGAGCGGCTAGCCTTCGGCAGCCCATGTAATTTTTACAAACAATAAAGGCTTTTATGAAACCACTCAATGGCATTTTTGATAGAGTTTCAAAGGTTTTCAAATAAGAGACATGCATTGGAGAGCTGGGCGGCTGTAAGACCCGCAATTTTTCAGAAAATATCTGAATAAAATTCATGAGGCATTTACCGGTAAAAATGGCATTTTTCTCAGAATGCGAAACGAATCAATTCCTGCGAGCCAGTTACACTTAGGATATTCGTCGAATCGCGAATATATGCTCAAACACTCTGGAAGCCATAACTTCCTATCTGAACAAAATCAAAGGATTCCTGCGAGCCAACTTTCTTAGTGGCATCAATACGAAGATAATGGCGTACTCAGAATTTTTCAGAAAAAAATCGCCGAAAACCCGAAATTCTTGCGGGACCCACAGAAATATGGGTGGGACCCACAGAAATATTTCTCAGAAAATATTCTAGAAGATTCTAGAATATTCCAGCACCTTCCAGAGCCTTCCAGCTCCTTCCAGCACCTTCCATGGAAGGGATTTTCTGAAAAGCCAAGGGGTAAAGAGGGGATTCTGAAACTTGGGGCCCAAGTTTCAGAACCTATAAATAGAGGACCCCCCTCCTTTAGAAAATCGCCAACCCCTCTCTCTCTCCTCCTTTTCCAAACCTCCCCTACCTAGCCTAGCCCACCTGAGCCCACCTGACCTGGTCTGAGCCTGCCTGACTTAGCCTGAGCCTGCTTGACCTGGTCTGAGCCTGCCTGACCTGGTCCTAACCCACCTGACCTAGGTCTGAACCTACTTGACCTAAGTCTGAACCCAGTTGACTTGACTTGAACCTGGTTTGGTTCAAAGTCAAAGTCCAAGTCCTTTTTCGTCCAAAGTTCGAAGTTGATCCTTTTTCGAAGTCGAGCCTCGTTCGAAGCGTTTGAAGCAATCAGAGTCGTTTCTTCCTCAAATTGAAGTAAGTTCGCTTCATTAAACCATCTCTCTCAAGTATTTGATTGTTTGTATATAGCATATACTTTCTGAAGTAGTATCTTGCTTTAGTTCTTGGTTGAGCCCTCTAGGACACTTCGGTGTTCACGCGCTCGCCTCGTAACTATCGTCGGATATATATGTTTGAATACGCAGTATATGCGTTCTTCAAAATAGTATCTCACCCTAGTTCTTGGTTGAGCCCTCTAGGACACTTCGGTGTTCACTCGCTCGCCTCGTAACTATCGTTAGATACAGATCTAGGTGTATATCTGCTGATACTGCCGACGCGTCTTATATCGCACAGGCCATGTAATTTACCTTTGCTGTCGCGTCGTATGATGCCAAGGCTCCCTGCTTTCTGTACTTCCGATTACTGCACTTCCGATTATGTATTTACTTACGCCGTCGCGTCGAACGATGCCAAGGCTCCTGCTTTCTGCAATGTATTTACTTATGCTGTCGCATCGAACGATGCCAAGGCTTCTGCTTTGTTATATATGTAGAATATTTCGTTCAGTTACACACCCTGAACAATAGTATATGCATTTCCTTTACGCCGCCGCTGTATAAAGCACAGGCTTCTGCTTATATTACATATATGGCGCGTAAGTGAGCGTTCAAATGGAGATCAACTCCAAAATCGCCCATGCGATTCCCTTACCGCTCCTCGTACAAGATTCTGCTTGACGAATGAAGCCCCTATTGGAAAGGCTTCGCCTTTTGGCAAAATGCTCTTTACGTAAAGACTAAATCAATTACGTATGGCCTGGCTATGGCCCAAGGTTCCTGCAACCTTGATGGATGCAAAGTACGCACAACGGTGCGCATCCATTTCCCGAGTTAAGCGTAGCGATTTCCCACCAAAGAGGGGTGATGCCGCTGAAATGGATAAAAGAAACACACGCTTTCTCCGTAAAAGAGAGGAAGTGCTGCTAAAATTCCTGAAGGGCTAAGAATAGCTCAGAAAGAACGTAGCAAAAGTGCTACCCAGTTATGGAACGCCTTCTACGATGTAGAAAGGTTCGTCGCACCACTGCCGGTAGAGCAGAGAAGGTGTTGACAGAATGGTTGGCAGAAGAGCTGCCAAAACCAGTTAAGTGGCACAATGATGTCCTTTGTTGGAACGATGTCAGAATGACTCGTCTCTCTGACACCTGCAAGGGCATCATACTTGTAAGAGCCGTTGCGCCAAAGTAGTGGTAGCGCCTTGACAAGGTCCTGAGCTCGTTGCGTAAAAATACGCCGAGTAGCCGATCCGTAGAGATTGAGTCATGTGCATGCTCATTGAGAATTATCAGACAACCAGACTCGTAAGGGCCGCTGAGCCGGAGTGAGTTGTTTCCACCGAAAGAGGTGAAGTGCTCGTCAAGGCCGAAGTGCCGAGAGCAGAGTTAAGCATGCATATGAATAAAACCTTTGTTCCACGGTGAAAACCGTGTGGTTGATTGGGGTCGGGTACATACTTCTCAAAGGCTGCCCTATAGGCATGCAATGTTTGTCAAGTAATTGTAAGACCGGCAGGCCCCTTTCAGAATTTCTCACCGAGGAAGACGGTGATGGCGCAGCCTTGAGTGACATATATTTCACCCGAACCTAATAGAGTTCATTGATGGCCTTCGTCACTCAGAGGTATGGAGGTCGTGGTTATCCTTAAATATCTAAGGATTGAACCCAACTACTGCAGTAGCAGAATGCATTCGGATACCTAGTAAGGATCTCTTCCGGTATGCTGTACCGTCCTACTAGGGGGATGGGGTCAACAGGCCTCTGGGGTATCTAAAATACATACAATAATCAACCCCCAGATCGTCGCGTTGTCGCCCAGATATGAGTCCCCTAAGCCCAGGGGGAGGTGCAATTATCGAAACAAAGCATTAGCTTAGGTACAGCGCTACTTTGAATGTATGAGTGGATGACGTTGTTGAGTCAGTCCTGCATAACCTTTGTGAAGGTGTCATGGTCGGTATACTACTGGACCGATTGGGAAAGAACCCCATTGATATCCGTACGACTAAGTGAAGCTCGGAGAGCTGTCCTTAGATTCGTAGGATACGGATGTGCCAAGCATAAAGGCTTGAGCTAGACATCCATTCGTGACTCTGAGGAAGTCAAGGCTAAGTCGTAGAGACTTAAGAGGTTATTCTAACTCACAGCCCTGAAGAAGCTTATGCGAAGTCACGACGACTTGCGTGGATGTTCAACTCATAGCCCTGATGAGGCTTTTGCGATATACGCTAAGTCATGGAGGCTTGAGCGTCGTATTACGAACTGCGACCCTGAGTGGTCTATGCATTTACTTGAGTTGAATAGATAGGTGTTTGCCTACTTACCAGACCATCAGTGGTTCTGACCCCGTTTAATGGGGATTTCAGGTGTTGAACCTGCGTGGCGATATGCGGAGCAAGGCGGCATCAAGTTCCAGGGTTTCTCTAGACAGAGTTGTACTGCTTCCTTTTTATTGAACCTTCACTGCTTTTCTAAGCAGTAGTGTTGTAATAAGCATGTGCTTTCGATAAAATGAAACACTTTGGTGGTCAATGAGTTGTTTGGCCATATACCTGCAACGTGCTCGGAGTTTTCTAAAACCGATGACTCATTATCGTATTATTCCGCTGCTAAAAGCTTTTCTAAGTTTCGCTGCAAAGAAAAAAAAAAGAAATCCATGAAAATTTTAACTTAGCTTTGTTTTGAAAATCTGGGGCGTTACAGAATTGGTATCAGAGCAAGAGTCTGAGAAACCTGGTTCGAGATCCGACTTGTCCACTATATCGCACTGTAAGTATATTTTATACTTCTTGTTCTGATCTGGGTGCATCTTTGTATAGATGGCAACTCACGACTCCCGAGGATACTGCTATCGTTGCGGGATCATGCACGATGAGTGGGTATGCCCATATGAAGTCCAAGACTGTCAATATTGTGGCGAAGGAGGGCATTCCGCCAATGAATGCCAAATGAAACATACCGCCGATATGGGTCGGCGGGGATCGCTTGGTCTTAGGGATGAGACCTCGCGTGTTAGTGGGCCACATTACTCCAGTAGAGAGAGTAGCCGTACTCCAGCAACTTCTGATGAACTACCATCTCTGGTAGGATTTGACTTGAACTTCCTTGAGGGATTTGGTCAATCGCAAGGCTATCAACAGGCATCATGTACGCCTAGCTTGCACAGTTGGGAGGAGGGATGGAACAACTCCTTCTATAATCCCATTATGATTTCAGATTCCTCGAATCAAAGTACTATTATATGGGGGAACAGAGCGACTACACCAACGCCGAGTCTGAATGGCCAGGAAGAGGGATACAACCTATATCATCCCATTATGGTCTCGGATTCTCCGAGCCATGATGCCACTGAATAAGCAAGTGGACCGGCATCACTGATCTATCCACAAGAGTCGCTTGAGAGTGCGGAAGTGCCGCCCAAGCCAAAGCTAGTTGTGCCTGCACCAAGGCAATGTGGAAGTAAACGATACTTCGGGTTCTTTGGGTCAAGAAAGAAATCCAGTTCCTAGAAGAGACTGGTAGTGTTTTGGAGTCAATAGACTCATGTACCTAGTTTCTCAACGCCTAAAAGTCTGCCTATGCGGCATGACGTTTTGTTTAAGGCGATGCTTGTGTAAATGTGATGTATATTAAGTAAATAAAACTTTGCTTCGATATATACATTATGAAACTAAAACACGTTGTTTGTATGTGGTAGATAAATGGCTCCTACGACGAGGAGAACCATACCAAGCGAGGAGTTCCCATACTCAAGGATTTCTGCTGGAAACACTCAACAATTTGGTTACTGCCATTTGAGAAACAAGGCCAGAACCAGTCGCACCTCGAAGCGAAAACCTTGGTGGAATAACCTATGAAAAATTCCTCAAGCTCGATCCACCAGTCTTCGCCGGTAGAGCTGATCCTGAACTGGCAGAAAGTTGGGTCGAAGAGACCGAACGTGCCTTCCTGGTGCTGAGAGTACCAGAAGAAAAGAAGACCAACTTTGGCACGTACAGGCTGAAAGACAACGCACGAAAGTGGTGGGATACCACTAAGATTATCCAGTTCTCGGAAGTTGAAGTCATTCCTTGGACTGACTTCCGGAGAGCTTTCATGGATAATTACTTTCCATTACACTCCAGAAACAAGAAGAAGATGGAGTTTCTGGAATTGGAGCAGGGTGGCATGAATCTGATTGACTATACCACCAAATTTCAAAATCTTGAACGGTACTGCTCCCGGTTATTTGAGACCGACCAAGAAAGGGCCGACAAGTACATCAATGGACTGCGAGAAGGGCTAAGGTCACGGGTTATCACCAGCATGCCCCAAACGTTTCAAACGGCTGTGGCAGCAGCTTCAAAAATACAAGTGGATTGGGAGCGATCAAAAGTGATCATAGCAAAAAGGCCCATAGTTGATGGTGGGGGAACAAGAAGAGAATGTTTCCAAGTGGCCAGGGTTCACGACAACCCTTTCAGAAGAAAAGGTTCCAAGGTGGGAACAACACTCAACAAGTTGTAAGGCCAAGGCAGAACATGGCTCCAAACAACCTGCAGTCCAACCCAAACTGCCCAAAATGCCATGTTAATCACGCAAGAGGACCATGTCCACGTGACACAGGTGGATGCTTCTACTGTGGCAAAGTGGGCCACATTGCAAGACAATGCAGGAAGAAGCTTATTGATGAGCAGAGGAGGAATGCCGGATCTGCCGGACCCTCTCAACAAGTACCACAACGAACACTAGTCCAACGACCCCCACCTAGAGTAGAACAAAGGCCTGCTGCAGGTCGTGTATACGCTGTAACGACTGAACAAGTCGAAACCGGTGACCTCATTGAAGGCACCGTACCTGTTAATGGACATGCAGCTTACGTCTTGTTTGATTGTGGTGCTACTCATACGTTTATCTCCGACGATTTCACCGAACAACTCCACGCCTCGGTGCAACCGATTGATAAAATGATCGAAGTATATAACCTGTTGGGTTCACGCACCAAATGTATCCGGTGTGTGAAAAATTTGGATATTGAGATAGCAGGGCAACACTTGCCTACTGACGCCGTCCTGATCGATATGATACAGTACGATGTCATTCTGGGAATGAATTGGTTGGCTCAGAATAATGCCAAGATTCTGTGCCGCGAGGGCAGAGTGATTCTATCTCGACCCGGATTGCCTAAGATGGAATACCGGTTATCCAAACCTGTTCCACAGAAAAGGCTCATATCAGCACTTAAGGTACAAAAATACCTTAGGAAGGGTTGTGTGGCCTTCCTGTTGAGTCTCTCGGTGGAAAAATCCAACGACCAACCCCTTGAGAGTTTGGAAGTAGTGCGGGAGTTTCCCGATCTGTTTCTTGAGGAATTGCCAGGACTTCCGCCACTTCGTGAGGTTGAATTTGGAATTCAATCCTTACCTGGAACAGCGCCGATATCCAAAGCCCCTTATCGTATGGCACCAGCTGAACTCAGTGAGTTGAAGTGTCAGTTGGAAGAACTGATGGAACAAGGGTTCATCCGACCAAGTATGTCACCATGGGGAGCCCCGGTACTATTTGTAAAGAAGAAGGATGGATCCCTTCGGTTATGCATCGATTATCGGATGCTTAACCAGGCAACCATTAAAAATAAGTACCCGTTGCCTCAGATTGAGGACTTATTCGATCAGCTCAGAACAGCGAGAGTGTTCTCCAAGATCGACCTCAGGTCTGGATACCATCAGCTCAGAGTTAAGGAGGAGGATATACCTAAGACTGCCTTCAGAACGAGATATGGCCATTATGAGTTCGTAGTAATGCCCTTCGGACTTACAAATGCGCCTGCTGTCTTTATGGACCTGATGAATCGAGTGTTTAAACCATACTTAGACACTTTTTTCATCGTCTTCATTGATGACATTCTCGTGTATTCAGAGAATGAGGAACAACACAAGGAGCACTTGAGAATCGTCTTGAAAACCCTTCAAGATAATCAGTTATATGCCAAGTTTTCAAAATGTGAATTCTGGCTAGACAAAGTAATGTTCCTTGGCCATGTGATCTCAAAAGATGGAATCGCAGTAGATCCTGCGAAGGTCAAAGCTGTGATAGACTGGAAGCAGCCAGAAAATATCACTGAGGTCCGCAGCTTCCTTGGACTTGCCGGATATTATCGAAAGTTCATACAAGACTTCTCCCGAATCGCCGTACCGATGACAAAATTGTTGAAAAAGGGAGTCAAGTTCGAATGGACTAACCAGTGTAAGGAGTGCTTTGAGGTTCTCAAACAGAGGCTTACCACTGCCCCTGTCCTTACCTTACCTTCTGGTCAGGGAGGCTTCGTTGCTTATACCGATGCCTCGAGAACAGGTCTGGGTTGTGTATTGATGCAGCATGGCAAAGTAATCGCCTATGCATCACGACAGTTGAGAGTCCATGAGAAAAACTATCCAACCCACGACTTGGAGCTTGCCGCGGTAGTGTTCGCGCTTAAAATCTGGCGACACTACCTGTATGGAGAGAAATTCGAGGTCATGTCGGACCATAAAAGCCTAAAATACCTCTTTTCTCAAAAAGAACTCAATATGCGGCAACGGCGATGGCTGGAATTCCTCAAAGACTATGAATTCACGCTTTCCTATCACCCTAGAAAAGCGAATGTTGTAGCAGATGCCCTTAGTCGCAAGACTGTTGGCACTCTGGCCAGCCTCACCGGACAATGGAAGCTGATGGAGGATTTTGTCAGTTGGAAGCCATTCCTGGCTGACCCAGGAAAGATTCGATTGTCATGCCTGACAATCCATATCCAGATCCTCGATCGCATTGTAGCCGAACAGTTCAAGGACCCCCAGTACTTGGAATTAAAAGCTCGTGCCGAAAGAGATGACACTTGCTTCCATTTAAAAGAAGATGGAGGAATATGGATGGAAGAAAGGATTTGGGTCCCAAATAACCCTGAGCTAAGACAGGAAGTACTCCAGGAGGCTCATAACAGCAAATACACCATTCACCCTGGAGGTACAAAAATGTTTCGGGACTTACAGAGAAAGTACTGGTGGAGGGGTATGAAACGGGATGTGGCTACATTTGTCTCAAGGTGTTTAATCTGCCAGCAAGTAAAAATTGAGCATCAATGACCTGGTGGAAAAATGCAACGGATCGAGATTCCAGAATGGAAATGGGAGGGCATTACGATGGATTTCATCGTTGGATTGCCTCGGTCCAAGAGACAACATGACTCAATATGGGTGATCGTAGACAGACTCACCAAGTCTGCTCACTTCCTGCCAATCAACACTCGATACTCAACTGAACGATTGGCGGAGATCTACATTCGCGAAATCGTTAGACTCCATGGAGTGCCGATTTCGATCATATCCGATCGTGACCCAAAATTTACCTCTCACTTTTGGGAGCAGCTTCAAAGAGCCCTGGGGACGAAACTCAAGTTCAGTACAGCATTCCATCCCCAAACAGATGGGCAATCAGAACGAACCATACAGACTCTCGAAGATATGCTAAGAGCCTGTATGCTAGAATGGAAAGGTGATTGGGATTCCCACCTAGCGTTGGCTGAATTTGCTTATAATAATAGCCACCACGCTAGCATTGGGATGGCACCGTATGAAGCCTTGTACGGGCGCCCATGTAGATCACCAATCCATTGTGGTGAAGTGGGTGAGCGAACCTTGGACTCGCCCATAGTGTTGCAGCATTATACTGAGCAGGTCCACATGATTAGGAAGAAGCTACTGACTGCTCAGAGTCGACAGAAGAGCTACGCTGATCAGCGGCGTAGGGAACACACTTTTGCGGTTGGAGATAAGGTTTTTATCAAGGTCTCCCCAACCAAGAGTGTGTTTCGTTTCGGAAAGAAGGGGAAGCTCAGCCCCAGATTCGTTGGTCCCTTCGAGGTTTTGAGCCGGATAGGAGAGACCGCCTACAGAGTAGCATTGCCACCGCAGTATACACAGATACACAATGTATTTCATGTGTCAATGCTTAGAAAATATGTTCACGACCCTTCCCACGTCATCTAACATGAAGATATTGACATCCAGGAGGATATGACGGTGGAAGAAAGGCCAGTAGTGTAAGACCCGCAATTTTTCAGTATCTTTCTGAAGAAATTCACGAGGCATTTTCAAGTAAAAATAACATCTCAACCCGAAATACAAATCAGATCGATTTGTACGAACCAGTTATACTTGAGATATTCGTCGCTTTGCGAATATATGCTCAAACACTCTGGAAGCCATAACCTCTTAACTAAACAAAAACAAAGGATTTCCTCGAGCCAACTTTCTTAGTTACGTCAATACGAAGAGAATGGCGTACTCAGAATTTTTCGGAAAAAAATCGCCGGAAACCCGAAATTCTTGCGGGACCCACGGAAATATTGGTGGGACCCACAGAAATATTCCTTAGAAAATATCTTGTGGGACCCACAAAATATCCTATGGAAATATCTAGTGGGCCCCACCTCAAAAGGAACCTCCTGGAATTAAAATAAAGCTCAGGGGCAAAAGGGGGATAAAAATTCTCAAGAGGAGGTGGGCTTGGGCTATAAATAGCCCTCCCCACTCTCTCTCTTCTCATAATTTCGACCCCCCCTCTCTCTCTTGCCTCCTCTTTCTCTCCTAAACCTCCCCTAGTGAGCCCAAGTGAGTCTGAGCCCACCTGACCTGGCCTGAACCCACCTGACCTGGTCTGAGCCTGCCTGACCTGGTCCTAGCTCACCTGACCTGGGTCTGAACCCACTTGACCTAGTCCAAACCTAGTTGACTTGACTTGAACCTAGTTGGGTTTAAAGTCAAAGTCAAAGTCCATTTTGGTCCAGATTCCGGTTTGGATTTCTGAACCCAGACTTAGCCTACTTGAGCTGAGTTCGAACCTGCTGAACCTAGTTGACTTGGATCGAACCCTGTTTGGTTCAAACCACTTAGGTTGAGTAGCTTGACCTACTCTACCTCTTTCTCAACTAAGTCAGCTTCATCTGACTTAGCCTGACCTCTCGAAGGAAGGCTCGAAGCCAAAGAAGCAACCCGGAGCCGTTTCTTCCACGATTTGAAGTAAGTTCGCTTCGTTGATCCATCTTTCTCAAGTATTTGACTGTTTGTATATAGAATATACTTTCTGAAGTAGTATCTTGCTTTAGTTCTTGGTTGAGCCCTCTAGGACGCTTCGGTGTTCACGCGCTCGCCTCGTAACTATCGTCGGATATATATGTTCGAATGCGCAGTATATGCGTTCTTCAAAATAGTATCTCACCCTAGTTCTTGGTTGAGCCCTCTAGGACACTTCGGTGTTCACTCGCTCGCCTCGTAACTATCGTTGGATACAGATCTAGGTGTATATCTGCTGATTCTGCTGACGCGTCTTATATCGCACAGGCTATGTAATTTACCTTTGCCGTCGCGTCGTATGATGCAAAGGCTCCCTGCTTTCCGCACTTCCGATTACTGCACTTCCGATTATGCATTTACTTACGCCGTCGCGTCGAACGATGCCAAGGCTCCTGCTTTCTGCAATGTATTTACTTACGCCGTCGCGTCGAACGATGCCAAGGCTTCTGCTTTGTTATATATGTAGAATATTTCATTCAGTTACACACCCTGAACAATAGTATATGCATTTCTTTACGCCGCCGCTGTATAAAGCACAGGCTTCTGCTTATACTACATATATAGCGCATAAATGAGCGTTCAAATGGAGATCAACTCCAAATCGCCCATGCGATTCCTTGACCGCTCCTCGTTCAAGATTTTGCTTGACGAATGAAGCCCCTATTGGAAAGGCTTCGGTTTTTGGCAAAATGATCTTTACGTAATGACTAAGTCAATTTTGTATGGCCTGGCTATGGCCAAGGGTTCCTGCAACCTTGATGGATACAAAGTACGCACAACGGTGCGCATCCATTTCCCGAATTAAGCGTGGCGATTTCCTACCAAAGAGGGGAGATGCCGCTGAAATGGATAAAAGAAACGCACGCTCTCTCCGTAAAAGAGAGGAAGTGCTGCTGAAATTTCTGAAGAAGCTATGAATAGCTCAGAAAGAACGTAGCAGGATACTCTGACATATAGCAGAGTGCTACCCAGTTCATGGTTTGCCCTCTACAACGTAGAAGGGTTCGTCGCACCACTGCCGGTAGAGCAGGGGAGGTGCTGACGAAATGGTTGGCAGAAGAGCTGCCGGAACCAATGGAACGGCATAATGATGTCCGTCGATGGAACGATGCCAGATCGGCTCGTATCCTTGTGCCTGCAAGGGCACCTTGCTCGTAAGGGCCGCTGAGCCGGAGTAGAGGTTGCGCCTTGGCTAGGTTTGGACTCGTTGCGTAAAAATACGCCGAGTAGCCGATCTATTTAGATCGAGTCATATGCATGCTCATTGAGAACGGTTACACAACCAGACTCGTAAGGGCCGAAGAGCCAGAGTGTGTTGTTTCCACCCAAAGAGGTGTGATGCTCGTGGTGGCCGAAGTGCCAAAGAGCGGTGTTCTGCATGCATATGAATAAGACTTAAGGTCGCACATACCCCGCGGTTGAAAATCGTGTTAGGGGTACCCCCTCAGTAATGACTGTGTTGGGGAAGACTTAATGGGGTCGGGTACATACTCCCGTAGTGCTGAAAGCACGGGCTGCCTAAATGGCATGCAGATTCTGTCCAAGTAATTGTAGGACTGGCAGACCCCTTCAGGAATTATGCTCACTGTGGAATGACAGTGATGGTACAGCCTTGAGTGACATGTATTTTACTTTGGACCTGATAGAGTCCACGATGGCCTCAGTCACTCATGGGTTTTGGGGTCGTGGTTATCCTTAAGATCTAAGGATTGAACCCAACTACTGCAAATAGAGGATGCATCCGAATATGGGCCTAGTAGGATTCTCCCAGTTGAAACACACTGCCCTACTATGGATAGGGTCAACAGGCCTCTGGGGTATCTAAAATACATAGAATAATCAACCCCCAGAACGTCGCGTTGATGCCCGGACAATAGCTCTACCTGCGTACCAAAGGCGGGAGCGGTTAATTATCAAACAATGCATTAGTTCTAGGTACAGCGATGCTTTGAATGTATGAGTGGATGACGTGTTGAGTCAGTCCTGCATAACCTTTGTGAAGGTGTCATGTTCGGTATACTACTGGACCGACTGGGCAAAGACCCGTGTTGTATCCGCACGACTAAGCGAAGCTCAAAGAGTTGTCCTTAGATGCGTGGGATACGGATGTGCCAAGTATGAAGACTTGAGCTAGACATCACTTTGAGACCCGGAAGAGGTCATGGCTAAGTCATGGAGACTTAAGCGGCTATTCAAATCACAACCCTGAAAAGGCTTGCTCTAAGTCATGAGGACTTGAGCGGATGCTCAACTCATAGCCCTGAGGAGGCTCTTGCGAAATACGCTAAGTCTTGGAGGCTTGAGCGTCGTTATTGCGCATTGCGACCCTGAGTGGTCATTATCGTATTTGAGTTGAATGGATGTATGACTGCATGCTTACCAGACCATCAGTGGTTCTGACCCCGTTTTATGGGGATTTCAGGTGTTGGACCTGCGTGGCGATATGCGGAGCAAGGCGGCATCGAGTTCCAGGGTTTCTCTAGACAGAGTTGTACTGCTTCCTTTTTATTGAACCTACACTGCTCTCCTAAGCAGTAGTGTTGTAATAAACATATGTTTTCGATAAAATGGAACACTTTGGTGGTCAATGAGTTGCTTGGCCACATACCTACAACGTGCTCGGAGTTTTCTAAAACTGACGACTCATTATCGTCTGATTCCGCTGCTAAAAGCTTTTTTAAGTTCTGCTGCAAAGAAAAAAAAAAAAAGAAATTCATGAAAATTTTAACTTAGCTTTGTTTTGGAAATCCGGGGCGTTACAGAATTGGTATCAGAGCATGAGTCTGAGAAACCTGGTTCAAGATCCGTCATGTTTGCGGTATCGCACTGTAAGTATAAATCTTATACTTTCTCTAATTTGGGTGTATTTGTGTGAATAGATAAAATGGCTCCTAGGACGAGGAGAACCATGCCGAGCGAGGAGTCACATACGCAGGGCTTCCTGCTGGAGACACTCAACAGGCTTGTGTCTGCCATTCGTGAATCAAGGCAAGCACCAGCCCCACCTCGCAATGAGAACCTTGGAGGAATAACATATGAAAGGTTCCTCAAACTCGACCCACCTGTTTTCGTTGGCAGTGCCGATCCAGAGCTTGCAGAAAGCTGGATCGAGGAAACAGAGCGGGCATTCCTGGTATTGGGAGTACCAGAGGATAGAAAGACTAACTTCGGCACATATAGGCTGAAGGATAATGCACGAAAGTGGTGGGATACCACTAAGCTTATCCAGTTCTCACAAGTCGAAGTCATTCCTTGGACTGACTTTCGGAGAACTTTCTTGGATAACTACTTCCCGTTGCACTCCAGAAATAAGAAAAAGATGGAGTTTCTGGAACTAGAGCAGGGTGGTATGAGTCTTATCGACTATACTACCAAGTTTCAGAACCTTGAGCGGTACTGCTCTCGGTTATTCGATACTGACCAAGAGAGGGCCGATAAATATATCAATGGATTTCGGGAAGGGCTACGATCTCGAGTCATAACTAGCATGCCCCAAACATTTTAAGCCGCTATGGCAGCAGCTTCAAAGATTAGTGCAGACTGGGAGCGATGCAAAGGGGTCGTAGTAAAGCGACCGGTAGCAAGTAATGGGAACAACAAGAGGACGTTCCCCGGTGGCCAAGAATCACGACCAACTTTTTATAAGAGGGATTTTCAGGAGAACAACTTTACTCCACCGGCCGAGCGGCCATTACAGATGGTAGAAGCCAATCAGCCCTACCGACAGTCTAATTTTCGATGCCCGAGGTGTAGCTCAGATCACCCCGGAGGGGTTTGTCCTCGCGATACAGGGGGTTGCCTGTACTGCGGCAAACCAGGGCATCATGTAACAGAATGCCGCAAGAAGGCCTCAGATCTTCAACGAAGAAATATGGGATCTGGAGGACCCTCTCAACAAATACAACAACAACGACTGCCACTACCCAGGATAGAGCAGAAACCTGTGGCAGGTCGTGTCTATGCGGTGACAGCCGAACAACTCACGGATAATGATCGTATCAAGGAATCTGAATACCTTGATAGATAGAGTTGTGTTGGGTAAGAAGCAATTGAAAGACAAGATCCAATGAATGCTTGAGACAAGTGGCTTATGACCTTGTGTACGGTCATCTGGATAGATATGTATCCTTGCTCTGTAAAGTAATTTTTGTCAAATAAAAATCTTAAGTGCTTATGCCCAAAATTTATGGCTATAGACCCCATGATTGAAAAATTAAGTTTGCGTAATTAGAACGTTAAAAGTTACTTAATAAAATAAACCATCGAGGAATTGTTCCCAAGAAGAGAGTCCTGTGAGGTTTTACATATTCAAGATCAGATCGTCTAGCCAGAGTGAGCCTGTGAGGGTATACAGCTCCGTGCGAGTGTATATGTTCCAAAATCAGTAGCTTAGCTAGTATGATTTTGTGAGGGTGTACTGATCCAATATCAGGTGAGTCTGACGAGGGCGAACCTGTGAGGAGGTACGTTTCCAATACCAGGTAGTCTGACAGGGGACTTATCCCAATATGGTTAATCTTTAGAAGAATGATCTATGTGTATGGAATAGTTACACAAGATGGCTATATTGATAGCCGGTTGGAAGAACATTGATTCAACAAAACTATCGTGGTTGTAGCATAATTTGAACTCAGATATGAGAAGCATACCTCAATTGATCGAGAATCATGATATGAGGTTATGATTGAAATAAATATGATGTTGAACTAAGTGAATAACATTATGAATCTAACATATGGGAGAAATATCCCGAGTTACGCACTTAGTACACTTAACTGAATTTCGCGGACGAAATTCCTTTAAGGGGGTAATGATGTAAGACCCGCAATTTTTCAGTATCTTTCTGAAGAAATTCACGAGGCATTTTCAAGTAAAAATAACATCTCAACCCGAAATACAAATCAGATCGATTTGTACGAACCAGTTATACTTGAGATATTCGTCGCTTTGCGAATATATGCTCAAACACTCTGGAAGCCATAACCTCTTAACTAAACAAAAACAAAGGATTTCCTCGAGCCAACTTTCTTAGTTACGTCAATACGAAGAGAATGGAGTACTCAGAATTTTTCGGAAAAAAATCGCCGAAAACCCGAAATTCTTGCGGGACCCACGGAAATATTGGTGGGACCCACAGAAATATTCCTCAGAAAATATCTTGTGGGACCCACAAAATATCCTATGGAAATATCTAGTGGGCCCCACCTCAAAAGGAACCTCCTGGAATTAAAATAAAGCTCAGGGGCAAAAGGGGGATAAAAATTCTCAAGAGGAGGTGGGCTTGGGCTATAAATAGCCCTCCCCACTCTCTCTCTTCTCATAATTTCGACCCCCCCTCTCTCTCTTGCCTCCTCTCTCTCTCCTAAACCTCCCCTAGTGAGCCCAAGTGAGTCTGAGCCCACCTGACCTGGCCTGAACCCACCTGACCTGGTCTGAGCCTGCCTGACCTGGTCCTAGCTCACCTGACCTGGGTCTGAACCCACTTGACCTAGTCCAAACCTAGTTGACTTGACTTGAACCTAGTTGGGTTTAAAGTCAAAGTCAAAGTCCATTTTGGTCCAGATTCCGGTTTGGATTTCTGAACCCAGACTTAGCCTACTTGAGCTGAGTTCGAACCTGCTGAACCTAGTTGACTTGGATCGAACCCTGTTTGGTTCAAACCACTTAGGTTGAGTAGCTTGACCTACTCTACCTCTTTCTCAACTAAGTCAGCTTCATCTGACTTAGCCTGACCTCTCGAAGGAAGGCTCGAAGCCAAAGAAGCAACCCGGAGCCGTTTCTTCCACGATTTGAAGTAAGTTCGCTTCGTTGATCCATCTTTCTCAAGTATTTGACTGTTTGTATATAGAATATACTTTCTGAAGTAGTATCTTGCTTTAGTTCTTGGTTGAGCCCTCTAGGACGCTTCGGTGTTCACGCGCTCGCCTCGTAACTATCGTCGGATATATATGTTCGAATGCGCAGTATATGCGTTCTTCAAAATAGTATCTCACCCTAGTTCTTGGTTGAGCCCTCTAGGACACTTCGGTGTTCACTCGCTCGCCTCGTAACTATCGTTGGATACAGATCTAGGTGTATATCTGCTGATTCTGCCGACGCGTCTTATATCGCACAGGCTATGTAATTTACCTTTGCCGTCGCGTCGTATGATGCAAAGGCTCCCTGCTTTCCGCACTTCCGATTACTGCACTTCCGATTATGCATTTACTTACGCCGTCGCGTCGAACGATGCCAAGGCTCCTGCTTTCTGCAATGTATTTACTTACGCCGTCGCGTCGAACGATGCCAAGGCTTCTGCTTTGTTATATATGTAGAATATTTCATTCAGTTACACACCCTGAACAATAGTATATGCATTTCTTTACGCCGCCGCTGTATAAAGCACAGGCTTCTGCTTATACTACATATATAGCGCATAAATGAGCGTTCAAATGGAGATCAACTCCAAATCGCCCATGCGATTCCTTGACCGCTCCTCGTTCAAGATTTTGCTTGACGAATGAAGCCCCTATTGGAAAGGCTTTGGTTTTTAGCAAAATGATCTTTACGTAATGACTAAGTCAATTTTGTATGGCCTGGCTATGGCCAAGGGTTCCTGCAACCTTGATGGATGCAAAGTACGCACAACGGTGCGCATCCATTTCCCGAATTAAGCGTGGCGATTTCCTACCAAAGAGGGGAGATGCCGCTGAAATGGATAAAAGAAACGCACGCTCTCTCCGTAAAAGAGAGGAAGTGCTGCTGAAATTTCTGAAGAAGCTATGAATAGCTCAGAAAGAACGTAGCAGGATACTCTGACATATAGCAGAGTGCTACCCAGTTCATGGTTTGCCCTCTACAACGTAGAAGGGTTCGTCGCACCACTGCCGGTAGAGCAGGGGAGGTGCTGACGAAATGGTTGGCAGAAGAGCTGCCGGAACCAATGGAACGGCATAATGATGTCCGTCGATGGAACGATGCCAGATCGGCTCGTATCCTTGTGCCTGCAAGGGCACCTTGCTCGTAAGGGCCGCTGAGCCGGAGTAGAGGTTGCGCCTTGGCTAGGTTTGGACTCGTTGCGTAAAAATACGCCGAGTAGCCGATCTATTTAGATCGAGTCATATGCATGCTCATTGAGAACGGTTACACAACCAGACTCGTAAGGGCCGAAGAGCCAGAGTGTGTTGTTTCCACCCAAAGAGGTGTGATGCTCGTGGTGGCCGAAGTGCCAAAGAGCGGTGTTCTGCATGCATATGAATAAGACTTAAGGTCGCACATACCCCGCGGTTGAAAATCGTGTTAGGGGTACCCCCTCAGTAATGACTGTGTTGGGGAAGACTGAATGGGGTCGGGTACATACTCCCGTAGTGCTGAAAGCACGGGCTGCCTAAATGGCATGCAGATTCTGTCCAAGTAATTGTAAGACTGGCAGACCCCTTCAGGAATTATGCTCACTGTGGAATGACAGTGATGGTACAGCCTTGAGTGACATGTATTTTACTTTGGACCTGATAGAGTCCACGATGGCCTCAGTCACTCATGGGTTTTGGGGTCGTGGTTATCCTTAAGATCTAAGGATTGAACCCAACTACTGCAAATAGAGGATGCATCCGAATATGGGCCTAGTAGGATTCTCCCAGTTGAAACACACTGCCCTACTATGGATAGGGTCAACAGGCCTCTGGGGTATCTAAAATACATAGAATAATCAACCCCCAGAACGTCGCGTTGATGCCCGGACAATAGCTCTACCTGCGTACCAAAGGCGGGAGCGGTTAATTATCAAACAATGCATTAGTTCTAGGTACAGCGATGCTTTGAATGTATGAGTGGATGACGTGTTGAGTCAGTCCTGCATAACCTTTGTGAAGGTGTCATGTTCGGTATACTACTGGACCGACTGGGCAAAGACCCGTGTTGTATCCGCACGACTAAGCGAAACTCAAAGAGTTGTCCTTAGATGCGTGGGATACGGATGTGCCAAGTATGAAGACTTGAGCTAGACATCACTTTGAGACCCGGAAGAGGTCATGGCTAAGTCATGGAGACTTAAGCGGCTATTCAAATCACAGCTCTGAAAAGGCTTGCTCTAAGTCATGAGGACTTGAGCGGATGCTCAACTCATAGCCCTGAGGAGGCTCTTGCGAAATACGCTAAGTCTTGGAGGCTTGAGCGTCGTTATTGCGCATTGCGACCCTGAGTGGTCATTATCGTATTTGAGTTGAATGGATGTATGACTGCATGCTTACCAGACCATCAGTGGTTCTGACCCCGTTTTATGGGGATTTTAGGTGTTGGACCTGCGTGGCGATATGCGGAGCAAGGCGGCATCGAGTTCCAGGGTTTCTCTAGACAGAGTTGTACTGCTTCCTTTTTATTGAACCTACACTGCTCGCCTAAGCAGTAGTGTTGTAATAAACATATGTTTTCGATAAAATGGAACACTTTGGTGGTCAATGAGTTGCTTGGCCACATACCTGCAACGTGCTCGGAGTTTTCTAAAACTGATGACTCATTATCGTCTGATTCCGCTGCTAAAAGCTTTTCTAAGTTCTGCTGCAAAGAAAAAAAAAAAAAGAAATTCATGAAAATTTTAACTTAGCTTTGTTTTGGAAATCCGGGGCGTTACAAGTAGAGATCATGGACCGACGGGAGCAAGTGCTAAGGACAAAGGTCATTCCACTTGTCAAAGTAAGATGGCAACATCACGAAGTCGATGATTGCACTTGGGAGCCCGAATCGGATATGCGGGATAAATATCCTGAACTCTTCACCTTGTACTCTTAGCTGAATTTCGCGGACGAAATTTCTTTAAGGGGGTAATGATGTAAGACCCGCAATTTTTCAGAAAATATCTGAATAAAATTCATGAGGCATTTATCGGTAAAAATGGCATTTTTCTCAGAATGCGAAACGAATCAATTCCTGCGAGCTAGTTACACTTAGGATATTCGTCGAATCGCGAATATATGCTCAAACACTCTGGAAGCCATAACTTCCTATCTGAACAAAATCAAAGGATTCCTGCGAGCCAACTTTCTTAGTGGCATCAATACGAAGATAATGGCGTACTCAGAATTTTTCGGAAAAAAATCGCCGAAAACCCGAAATTCTTGCGGGACCCACAGAAATATGGGTGGGACCCACAGAAATATTTCTCAGAAAATATTCTAGAAGATTCTAGAATATTCCAGCACCTTCGAGCACCTTCTAGAGCCTTCCAGCTCCTTCCAGCACCTTCCATGGAAGGGATTTTCTGAAAAGCCAAGGGGTAAAGAGGGGATTCTGAAACTTGGGGCCCAAGTTTCAGAACCTATAAATAGAGGACCCCCCCTCCTTTAGAAAATCGCCAACCCCTCTCTCTCTCCTCCTTTTCCAAACCTCCCCTACCTAGCCTAGCCCACCTGACCTGGTCTGAGCCTGCCTGACTTAGCCTGAGCCTGCTTGACCTGGTCTGAGCCTGCCTGACCTGGTCCTAACCCACCTGACCTAGGTCTGAACCTACTTGACCTAAGTCTGAACCCAGTTGACTTGACTTGAACCTGGTTTGGTTCAAAGTCAAAGTCCAAGTCCTTTTTCGTCCAAAGTTCGAAGTTGATCCTTTTTCGAAGTCGAGCCTCGTTCGAAGCGTTTGAAGCAATCGGAGTCGTTTCTTCCTCAAATTGAAGTAAGTTCGCTTCATTAAACCATCTCTCTCAAGTATTTGATTGTTTGTATATAGCATATACTTTCTGAAGTAGTATCTTGCTTTAGTTCTTGGTTGAGCCCTCTAGGACACTTCGGTGTTCATGCGCTCGCCTCGTAACTATCGTCGGATATATATGTTCGAATACGCAGTATATGCGTTCTTCAAAATAGTATCTCACCCTAGTTCTTGGTTGAGTCCTCTAGGACACTTCGGTGTTCACTCGCTCACCTCGTAACTATCGTTGGATACAAATCTAGGTGTATATCTGCTGATACTGCCGACGCGTCTTATATCGCACAGGCCATGTAATTTACCTTTGTCGTCGCGTCGTATGATGCCAAGGCTCCCTGCTTTTTGTACTTCCGATTACTGCACTTCCGATTATGCATTTACTTACGCCGTCGCGTCGAACGATGCCAAGGCTCCTGCTTTCTGCAATGTATTTACTTATGCTGTCGCATCGAACTATGCCAAGGCTTCTGCTTTGTTATATATGTAGAATATTTCGTTCAGTTACACACCCTGAACAATAGTATATGCATTTCCTTTACGCCGCCGCTGTATAAAGCACAGGCTTCTGCTTATATTACATATATGGCGCGTAAGTGAGCGTTCAAATGGAGATCAACTCCAAAATCGCCCATGCGATTCCCTTACCGCTCCTCGTACAAGATTCTGCTTGACGAATGAAGCCCCTATTGGAAAGGCTTCGCCTTTTGGCAAAATGCTCTTTACGTAAAGACTAAATCAATTACGTATGGCCTGGCTATGGCCCAAGGTTCCTGCAACCTTGATGGATGCAAAGTACGCACAACGGTGCGCATCCATTTCCCGAGTTAAGCGTAGCGATTTCCCACCAAAGAGGGGTGATGCCGCTGAAATGGATAAAAGAAATGCATGCTTTCTCCGTAAAAGAGAGGAAGTGCTGCTAAAATTCCTAAAGGGCTAAGAATAGCTCAGAAAGAACGTAGCAAAAGTGCTACCCAGTTATGGAACGCCTTCTACGATGTAGAAAGGTTCGTCGCACCACTGCCAGTAGAGCAGAGAAGGTGTTGACAGAAGAGCTGCCAAAACCAGTTAAGTGGCACAATGATGTCCTTTGTTGGAACGATGTCAGAATGACTCGTCTCCCTGACACCTGCAAGGGCATCATACTTGTAAGAGCCGTTGCGCCAAAGTAGTGGTAGCGCCTTGACAAGGTCCTGAGCTCGTTGCGTAAAAATACGCCGAGTAGCCGATCCGTAGAGATCGAGTCATGTGCATGCTCATTGAGAATTATCAGACAACCAGACTCGTAAGGGCCGCTGAGCCGGAGTGAGTTGTTTCCACCGAAAGAGGTGAAGTGCTCGTCAAGGCCGAAGTGCCGAGAGCAGAGTTAAGCATGCATATGAATAAAACCTTTGTTCCACGGTGAAAACCGTGTGGTTGATTGGGGTCGGGTACATACTTCTCAAAGGCTGCCCTATAGGCATGTAATGTTCGTCAAGTAATTGTAAGACCGGAAGGCCCCTTTCAGAATTTCTCACCGAGGAAGACGGTGATGGCGCAACCTTGAGTGACATATATTTCACCCGAACCTGATAGAGTTCATTGATGGCCTTCGTCACTCAGAGGTATGGAGGTCGTGGTTATCCTTAAATATCTAAGGATTGAACCCAACTACTGCAGTAGCAGAATGCATTCGGATACCTAGTAAGGATCTCTTCCGGTATGCTGTACCGTCCTACTAGGGGGATGGGGTCAACAGGCCTCTGGGGTATCTAAAATACATACAATAATCAACCCCCAGATCGTCGCGTTGTCGCCCAGATATGAGTCCCCTAAGCCCAGGGGGAGGTGCAATTATCGAAACAAAGCATTAGCTTAGGTACAACGCTACTTTGAATGTATGAGTGGATGACGTTGTTGAGTCAGTCCTGCATAACCTTTGTGAAGGTGTCATGGTCGGTATACTACTGGACCGATTGAGAAAGAACCCCATTGATATCCGTACGACTAAGTGAAGCTCGGAGAGCTGTCCTTAGATTCGTAGGATACGGATGTGCCAAGCATAAAGGCTTGAGCTAGACATCCATTCGTGACTCTGAGGAAGTCAAGGCTAAGTCGTAGAGACTTAAGAGGTTATTCTAACTCACAGCCCTGAAGAGGCTTATACGAAGTCATGACGACTTGCGTGGATGTTCAACTCATAGCCCTGATGAGGCTTTTGCGATATACGCTAAGTCATGGAGGCGTGAGCGTCGTATTACGAACTGCGACCCTGAGTGATCTATGCATTTACTTGAGTTGAATAGATAGGTGTTTGCCTACTTACCAGACCATCAGTGGTTCTGACCCCGTTTAATGGGGATTTCAGGTGTTGAACCTGCGTGGTGATATGCGGAGCAAGGCGGCATCAAGTTCCAGGGTTTCTCTAGACAGAGTTGTACTGCTTCCTTTTTATTGAACCTTCACTGCTTTTCTAAACAGTAGTGTTGTAATAAGCATGTGCTTTCGATAAAATGGAACACTTTGGTGGTCAATGAGTTGCTTGGCCACATACCTGCAACGTGCTCGGAGTTTTCTAAAACCGACGACTCATTATCGTCTTATTCCGCTGCTAAAAGCTTTTCTAAGTTCCGCTGCAAAGAAAAAAAAAAGAAATCCATGAAAATTTTAACTTAGCTTTGTTTTGAAAATCCGGGGCGTTACAGCGGCTATGGGGGGTGTGGAGCACCCCAGCCCTCCATCTACCCGCATTCAATCCCAACCATCCATTCTAGAAACCCTACATATTTAAGGCATTAAGAGAGAGAAAGAGAGCATTCTCTTGGGCGATTTTCCTTGGAGACTCTCTCTCCCCTTCCCTTCTTCTCCAAAATGTGAGAGAGAGAGATTGTGAGTGTGAGTGAGTACCTAGTTGCAGCTCCAACCGTAGCAAACTCTCCATCTTCACTAAAACCTTGAAGGTGAGACGCCTCTTCCCCTACACCTATCGTGGATTTCGACTGAGCAAGTTCATTGTGCTCTTGCATTTTTGTGAGTTTCCATTACACATGCAAGAATGTGGTTTTTCGGTTAAGGATGTCTTCATGCATTTGTTTTTCGGTTTTTATTTCATGTTTGTTGATTTTATTAAGTACATTTGCATGCATGGTATTTGTGGATTTTATTGAGCATGCGTGCATACATGTTGCTGTGCAAAGTAGTGGTAGGATCATTTTATAATGGTGGATTTTAATGAGAATGTTTGCACGCATTAGGCCCTTGTTTTGCATTGCAAGTTCTTGCACTATCCGCTATTGTTGCTTGCCTCGATGTAGCCTATGTTTCCTGCCCAGCCACTAAGGGGTCGTTTGGTTGGCAAGGAGGCCACGTTTTGGCACAAGTCTAGCAACCCTGCTCATTCGGGTTAGCCCCTTGTTGGGTGCTGCTGGCTTGGGCTAAATGGGCCGATCCATGGTGGAGCGCACCATTTCCTTTCCTTCTTTTATTTATGTTCGTTTGGCTTTGGACACCCTGGCCATATGTTTTATTTTTGGTTCAGCTGGACGTGTCCAGCAGGGTGCATCCCAGGCCGACCACAAACGGGTCAGCCTGAGCACCCCTTCCTTTTTCCCTTTCTCTTTTTGGTTCAACATGAACCTTGGCCGGACCCACCAAATCGGGTGGGTATGGGTCGGTCCACCGTAGGTCTGACATGGTCTGGACCGAATATGGTCCAGACCTGTCAAAGGTCTGTGCTGAGTTCGGTTGGGTGACATGCCCTTCACGTTTTTCTGTTTGGGGCGTTAACCCTGCACTGTTCGTTTTGGGTTTTTGGCCATTGTTGCAGCCATGCAGCTGATAGGCTGCAGCTGGGTGCAGGTAGTAGGCCTGCACCCCACCCTTTTTGGTGCTGGCTAAGCCCAGCCAGGGTCTGGACACTCGGTCCAGACCGTGCTCCAGCTTGAGCACACCCTCCATGGTCTTGACCAATCGGTCCAGACCTGGACCGGGTTTTGGGTGGCTGAGCCACATCTGGTCTGGACGCCCAGTCCAGACCTCCTTTCTGTTTGGGCCAGCCCGGCGTGTGTCTAGACTAAGAAGTCTAGACCCGGGGCTGTCCTTCGTTTGCTGAGATCCGCACCGTGGCCCTTCCTTGGACCGGACCCATTCGATCCAGGGTGTTCGGCTCTTGCGGGTAGCGTGACAGCACAACCTGCTGTTTTCATCTTTGGATCGGTTCCAGTGACTTTGTGACAACATAGCTAGCTATCTCTTCTTTGGTTCAGCAATGCTGCCCAAGTCGGGCCTGTTGTGTGCGCATGGTGCCCCATGGCATCGGGTGGTCGGTGGTCACAGTAGCTGGATAAATTTTCCCTCCCGTCGTTGCGTGTTTAAGCGTTGTTAGCAGACCTCCGAACTGCAGCCTATGGGGCTGCAAGCATGCTTATGACGCGGGATCCAATATCCCTATGAATACATTAAGTATTTGGACTAGTTACGTTTTCTGCGACGAGTGTGCATTGTCCATATACGAATTCACATAAAAATGGTTATGTATGTGCTCCAAAATGATAAACCCATTCATACAATTAAATGTAATGACTTTTTAATAAATAAGGTTTTTACATATTGAAGAGGCTCGTCTAGCTGAATGATTCAATTATGGCACTTCACTTATTGTACCCGACCACACACATTAGCACGTAACAACGGCATAAATTACATGTTTATTTAAGCAAATCATCACGAGCTATTTGTTGCAAGATATTGTAGCAAAGCGCATAGAATTGTTAAACCCGTCAATGTGGGTAATATATATGCATATCTTTATGCATGTGTTTGCCTTGGCATAGAACGCAATATATTTACAAATGATACCTTGATAAATGCCTTCAAGTAAAATAAGGTTTTTGCATAACTACGAAACCTAGATGCATGTCATCAAATGAATGTAGTCACATGGTTGTGCTTGTTATATTTGATTGCACGAATCACTCTGGTAGATTCAATGTATTTTCCTAAGTACGAAGGGATTCTCGAGATACATGTTTGGGATTATGGTCTTATGCGATAATTGGAACTCCTTGGCGAGTTTTGTTGCGGGCGATGGACCCACCTCGCGAGATGAGCTCGCTTATGTTAAAGATACAAGTTTTATAATGCTTTTGCTCGCCTCTTGATTGGTTTCTAGAGCTGCCCTCTTGTGGCAAAATGTTTCTGTCTCATCGTAATACGCAATGTTTGGATCACATCATTGCTGGTTCACATACGCGAGGCACGATGCACATATGCATACTTGTACCTACGTGCAAATCAAGGCAAACTATTTGTTCTGCATGCAATATTTTCTCTATGTTAATACATTGGTTAATTATGTTCCTTGATGCATACGATGCTAATTGCTATGAAGTGTGAAATGATTAGTCGTAGTTATTTTCTCATGATTTGCCTAATTACGTTCCAAAAGCATGTTAATGATAGTAGTTATCTCGTAATGCTCCATGTGTAGTTTTATCACTGCTTTATACTTGCTCATGTTGTAACTGCTCAATTATTGTAAATTAGCATGCTATGTGTTTCTTGATAAACTGTGCTCTCGATTTCCACACATTGGTATATTGTGTTTTTGTTTGTCTCACCAGCTCGAAAGAATACTGACCCTGTTTTATGGGGATACAGGTGTTGCTTATAGGCGTGCGATGGAGCTCGATGTGCGGCAGCGGACGTGAACCCACACTTCTGATGTAAAACCCGCAAAATTTCGAAAATTATCAAACTAAATAAAGGATAAAATCCTTTGAAATAAATACGATAAAATGATGTTGAGTTGATCCAAATGGATCTTAAAATCCAAACTGGATCAACTGGATCCAGTATCTGGATTCAGATACGATGAATGGATTCGGATTCTGGATGGATCCAAAACCCAATTAGAATCCAATTGGATCTAAAGGGATCCAAATAGGGTCGAACCATAATTAAGATACAGAAATGTAGTTAGAAAGTTCATAAGATTTAAAATATAATTATTATCCAACTCATATTTGAGATTCATCGAGAATCAATGCGTATATAAGAGAATTTTAGTTGCAAGAATGAGCACATAAGGAGGAGTTGGTGTAGTGGTCAAGATGATGTACTCACAAGGAAGAGATCCCCAGTTCAAATCCCTTCGTGCGTCAGGGACACTTTTTGCGAAAATATTTTATAACCAACGATTTTTTTTTTAGTAACTCCTCATTAAAGTGACTTTAATAGGAAAACATGTTTTCAAGAGGTAAGAGGGGCTGGATGAATTCCCAAATGGGAAACTCAAAATGGCTATAATGAGAACTTAAATGTGGAGGGCGGTTTTCAAGAAAGACTAAAATCCCTACATTTTTGCTAAACTAAAAAGTAGGTGGTAACGTGAGGAGTTACGACTTACCAAAAAAAAATTAAATATCTAAGAAACAAAGATCTCTCCCCTTTTTCCCACGATTTTTCCTTTTTGAAAGACTTGCAACACAAGTATAGGAAGGGCACCACTAAAAAGAAAAAAAAACGGTTGACAAACCATATGCACATGAAGAAAAAAGGGCAGTATGGTACATTTGATTTAGAATGTAGAAAAAAGAGGAGAAAACGTGAATGGTGGATAGTTTCTAAAATTTTAGAAATTTAAAATTCATGCTTAAATGAAGGAGATTAATTAGGGAAAGGTGGGCCTTGAGAAAAGAAAAAAAAAACGTGAACTCATTTTGGGCTCCATCGTTTTCATCTCTCTCTCTCTCTCTCAGCCCAGCCGTGTGAGTTAACTTTGTGGTGCCTTCCACCATTGATTCAAGCGGAGGAAGGTTCGATAGTACTGAAAACCACCAACCGATGTTGAAGGGAAGCACCAAGAAGGACGATACTTCAAAACCAGCCTATCGGTTTTGTTCAGACTTTTTTTTATTTATCGAGAGGTAAGGGTATCATTTCCTGTTTATGTGCGTAGTGCCATGGGGAACGTATATGGGTATGGCTATTCAAGTATATGTATTTCAATGCATATACTTAATCCAGGCAGCCATGAAAATAAAATGTAAATCTATATACGTACATGATAGAGGAAACAACAAATTTACACATATGGTTAAATATGTGTAATAGCATGAATCTTGACATATTTCATTTTTGTCATTCTAGCAATCTAGATAATGTCTCTGTGCAGTTTGATTGTTTGGACTGTACACATGAACACCCTAAAGATTTTTCCCAGGGTAGAATATATATACTAGAGTGAAGGCACCATGAATTGGGTCATACCGATATGAAGGAAGAAAAAAAAAACTGTTAGATCTGTCCATTGGTGCTATATTCTAAGATCTGGGGTACTAATGAGTGGTTGATCTCAATAGTTATGGATGAAGGTTGAGGCAGTCATGTTACTCATTATTTTTGGATTTGTTAATATAGTGATTAATTTCTGAATTAGTTGGATTAGAAGTATAATCAGTCAGTTCATTTATGGTTTTTAATTTGCTCATGGTATGATTTCTGAATCAGTTGGGTTGGAATTATAATCCATCGAGTAAACATCACAGTTTTGTTATCTAAAGTAGTTTTGAAATAGATTTTTTTTAAGAGAGCTATGCTCGTTTGTATAGGTTTGCTTTGTGTACGAACGTATATGACAAATTAGTTTAGACGATATGTCATAAGCACTGATTTTAATCTGGAACACCTTAATGTTTGGGTAATTTGGCAATATATATTTTATTCCATGCATCAAAAATTTTAGTTACGGCAAACCGAGTCTAATTCCCTGTATTATTCATGATTGTATGCATCTGGAAAAAAACAATAATAATAAAATAAATAATGAATTCTTGAAATAGTGTTTTGTGATTTCTATTTATGGAATTGAGTTAACTTGTGTGAATTATTTCACTGTCGTCAATTATTTGAGTTGCCCATGTATAGTAACCTAATTTAACTAGAGACGATAGTGAGTTGAGACCACATCCATACGCAGATCGGATTTCAGGTGAAAGACTTGGATCAGGTCATGAACCAGAGGGTTAGATGAATCCAGGTCTGGGAATTTATTGGTATGAGTGTTACATAGCAGACCCATGAATATTTTTATAATAGGCACATACCTATATTGTGGAGCAATGCTATTGATCAAATCTATTCACTTCTGAATGGATAAGTGTTTTTGACAGCCCTGATGTGGGATGGAGACATATAGAAGGTTGGTGTGGATCATATACCTCACTGCCAGATCGTAGTGTTGTAAAATAAAAATAAAAACCATACAGGTATTCAGCTGGGCATAGGCATTTATGCTCATGGGTTTACTGAATAAAAATTGTTATATGAATATGATTTATAAACATATAATCAGATACTTAAGGACATGAGGTTTTAATTGGGGTCTTATTGTTCAAAAAAAAATAAAAATAGCATGTTGTATAACAGGCTGGAGTTATTTTATTTACCCCAGCCTATCAACTAGTGCACAACCACAGGTGCTGGCACGATGCAGTAACAAATGACCAGATTTCTGGCCACACTCCAACTATTCTGGTGTGGTTGGGAGGGACGTTGCTGGTGCGGTCAGCACCACTCGTGCCATTGGCACCGCTGGAAAGCCACGACCTGCCCACACATCATCAAACAAGAAAAAAAAAAAAAACAAATTTCCACATGTGAATAACCTACTTATATAATGTGTTAGTTGGTGGAATTTTGCGATTTTGCTAATCAGCTCGACCAGCATGCCGTGGGACTCTATCGACCCTACTCGGTTGATGTGCTGCCATGTTTTTGGTTCACAGCCAGTGTAAGTGTTAGGTTGGCTTGGGAGCAACAAACCGTTGCAACACTAGGCGTTATCCCTATAGGGTTCGTTGCGGTACTAGCTTGACTTACAAAAGGTATATATATGTATTTCCTCGGTTTGGTAGGAATTTTTATATCCGATTGATAATTGAATTCGGGTTGTTCACTTAGTTTTGCATTAAGTTGGAGTTGGTAATGCCTAAACCTGACCCAAGTTAGGTAAATATATATATATATATAGGTATTCATACGGGGTTTTTCTTTAGAGACCTTCCAATATCTAATATTAGATGTAACATGGCTACTACATGTTGATGGATAGTCACATACCGACGATGGTCTCAAGAGTATAAAAACACATATAATAACTCCCTTTGAGCAACGAGGGTTTTGTGCAATCTCTAGAGCATAAATGCTTGAATTTGAAAGACCTCAATTTTATTTAGATCCTCATTTTAGTCGACTACCTAAATTAATATGGAAATTCAAATGGTTATTGCTATCACCGTTGACACATACACTGGGACATGGTTGTACGGATTGAGAATGTATGTATTGAGGATTGAACGAGATAATAATGATGTAGTCATATTACCTATGGTTTTGTATGTGGCTTGTTGGTAAACACATATGTTGTTATAATTGCAAAATTGAGAAATACTACGAAGGCACGATAAAACAAATTGAAACTAAGCAGGACAAACCTTTGTGGTGCCAAATGGGCACATATGATGCTAAGTGAATTGCATATAATTGAATCATGATTTCATGTAAATGTTATGACATGTCCTGTATTGATTGACATATGATTGTTCTCAAATATTTGCCTAATAAAGAGCATTCGTCATGTCTTGATCATGTGAAAGCTCAAAATAGAGCTTGCGGTCTTGCGGGACCATCATAGTGCCATACAAGCACCTATGAAAAGTTGTACTTGTGACATGCCTTATGAGTGCATGGTCAGTGGGGTATGAAACATACACCCGAGCTTATAAATAAAACTTTAAAATGCTTAAGCATAAGTACTCGGCTCATAGTTGAGCCAAAATTCTGGGCAAAACATGGTTGGTGCCTATGGGGCATTCGATGGGTAATGTGCATACACGGATATCATCCCGAGTGTGGGTTAGGATTTTGGAAATCCTCTGTGGTGCAATGACTTGCACATAAAAAAATAAATAAAATGGAAAATTTGCACACATCAAATAAGTGTGGGATTCTGGGTATACCTGAAAGACGGTATATGTTACTGGTTTCCCGGGATACTGGGTATACCTGAAAACGGTATATGTTACTGGTTTCCCAGGGCTCTGGGTACACCTGAAAGACAGTGTATGTTACTGGACCCATGGTCTACCTTAAAGAGGGTAGATGGTACAAGCTCCGTGGGACAATTTTTGTTTTGGTGAGAACGAGGCGTCTCACCCGGTCCCCAGTCCTCGGAGTTAGGGGGCCAGGACTACCAATTCGTCCTAGGTGGTAGATCTAAGTCTTCTGCAGAAGTACAGGGTGCATCCTAATTCTAGTTCTAGCCATTGGGGAGTACTCTCTCAGTCGTGAACCGTCCCCTTTGGATATCTGTACTGCTAGTCATACGGGTTATAAAATAATAAACCCCCGTGTGGTCTCGGTCCGCTACGATGTCGAATGCCTGTGCGTACCCACAGGGTAATTAACAAGATGAAACATAAAGTTAGTGCATTAAGAAAGATCTTTAAGTAGTTGCATACTGCTCGATGTTGAAATTGTTGGAGTAAGTTATGACTCCTGTAGAGCATGATTCAAATTAGTTTTCTGTTACATGGAAATTGTGATAACTTATGAATGATGTGTTGAATGTTGATGTTTGTGCTTTATACACACTTTACATTAATTGCTTTAGTTAAGTCAGGTGTACATCCTCATTAGTTCCAAAGTTGTTATTGCTTATATAAATATGGTTCATGCATATGATGTATCGTGCTTTGACGTTGATGGAATATATCATGAAATACTTGACTTTAGTGACCTGTACATTTATCACTTGTTAAATGGTTATTAGTTCTATCTAAACACGTTGCACATATACTTGTACACGTGACACTATGCACATTCATATGGATATTATGCTTCTTACTCAGACGTGGTAGTCTGACCCTTTTTGAATTAATGTTTTTCAGGAAACTGAATGACGAGCAATTGCGGTCGTCGCTGCGACAGTGCCATGTGACCATATCTTCTTTGGATGTCCTGAGGAATATGACATGTAATAAATCATTAAGTTGTAAATAATAACTTGTAGTATTTCAATGCAAGAATTTATTTTACTCAAATGCCTTGAGTCTGTGCTATTACTTGTAACCCGCCCAAATAATTTGACGAAGGATTTAACAAAGCTTTTCCGCTATTGTTTAGAAAAAAAAAATTATTCCAAAATTTTCAAGTTAAATATTTGGGGTGTTACATCTGAACCATCAAGGATCTTGGCAGTTGTTGTTTTTGTAAAAAAAAAAAAGGGAATGATTTGTACAATTTTGTAAAAAGTATTATATAAAGCTGTTTCAATTCAGTGTTGTTTCACTCCTGCGACCCGCCTAGGTTTTCCTGCTTGTTTTCTTTTTGGTACTTTTGCATTTGCGCAATTTTAAAAAAAAATGGTTTACCCAAAAATCCAAAGGATTTTAAGGATTTTACAAGTCGAGAATTCTGGGGGCGTCGAAAAAACCATGATGGGATTGAGAGAAATACCTCACCTGAATGAGGCAACTCTCTTTGAAAAATATAAACAACGCTAGGTTGCATCGAAATAGATATTGAGCATTTATCTCTTTTTTGGATAACTAGAAAATTTTGCCAATAAGATGAAATTGCAATTGATTCAAATGCTTGAAAGTGTGCACGTATGTGCAAAAGATATTCCCTCTTTTTACCTAGAGTATTTCCTCCAAAAATGAGGTTAACTCTCCAGATTTCAGAGTTAGATTCAAATTTTAAAGTTGTTGAGTTTCTTTAAGGAAGCTATCCATTTCCTTGATATGAACAGAGAAGAAATACTCTTAATTTCATAAAAGCGAGTAGTGAAAAGACATTGATGAAAGGATTTTGCATAAAAAAAGATAATTTCTGACAACTTTGGCAGTTTGATATCCTGAGGCTTTTCCCATAATGACCTTTTGGCACTCTTTTAAGATGTTGAGCTTTCTTGGGTTTCGGGGAGAGGTTTATTACATCATTCTTTATTTTGGAGATGTCCTGGCTTTTCTTTCTTTTTCGGGGAAGGGTACGTCACAAACTCCTTCATCTTGGAGATGTTTCGATCCTTCTTTTTCTCAGGAATTATACTGGTGATATTGGCTCATTGGTCAAAAATCTCTTGATGATAGGGGCAATCAAATATCTTTTAGGGTTTGTCGGGAGGCTCAGCGCAGTCGTCTTCATCTTGACGGTGATCTGAACGTTCCCTGGAAGGATCCCTCACAAACTCCTTCATCTCGGAGATGATCCAAATCTTCTTTGGCCTTGGGGGTTGAACTCGCATATTCGTCTTCATCTTGACGACAATTGAGAGATCCCCTTTGCGGATATTTCATTGTAGCTTAAATGAATGAGGAGATATGGATTGAGTGGATTCTTTTTATCGCTCAGGATATTTCCACTGCCTGATTGCCAAAAGGTCGTCTTTAAGCATGCGTCATAGCTATGATCAATATCGATTCACTTCTAGCTTTTCAACATCATTGAATATTTCTTTTGCTAATCATACCAAGGATATTTCTTACATCCTCTTGGTTGATCAACAGAGAAAAAATTTGAATTTTATCCTTTTTCGCAAAAAAGCTTCACCCTTTTGAAAGAAATACTAGAGGTAATCTGAGGTGATTCTTATGTGCAGTAAAATTTTGGAATCAACACATTTTTAGCAGATTGGCAAAGTTTTCAAGAATCCTTTGTGAAATAATCACTCAATATAGATTTTGATATGATCTCGAGCTGACATTTTGGAGAAATAATGTAAGGATTGGAAAACTCGACCAGTAAGAACTGAATTTGGCAGGACCAACTTAAAAATGAGGTTAAGTAAAGAATTTTGGTAAAGGAGCTTGGTAAAAGAATTTGCTAAAGGACGAGTGTTAAACTGGAATTTGAGGAGGATTTTGGTAAAGGAATTTTTGGTAAAAATACTTTGGTAAAGGACCAGTGTTAAACTGGAGTTTAAAGGACCAATTTGTGAAAATTTTGAATTTTGAGGGACCAATGTAAATATTTGAAATTTTGAAGGACTAGGATAAAACTGAAATTTTGAAGGATCAATTTTGAGAAAATTGGAATTTTGAAGGACCAATGTACACATTGGAATTTTGAATGACTTAAACTTGAAGAATCAATTTTGAGAAAATTGAAATTTTGAAGGACCAATGTACACATTGGAATTTTGAAGGACCAGTGTAAAGACTGGAATTTTGAAGGACCAATTTGAGAATTTGGAATTTGGAAGGACCAATGAAAGCATTGGAATTTGATGAAGGACCAATTGGAATTTGAAGTACCAGTGTAAAACTGGAATTTTGAAGGACCAATTTGAGAATTTGGAATTTGGAAGTTAGAAGGACCAATGAAAACATTAGAATTTGAGGAAGGACCAATTGGAATTTTGAAGGACCAGTGTAAAACTGGAATTTTTGAAGGACCAATGTAAACATTGGAATTTTGAAGGACCAATTTGAAAAATTGGAATTTGGAAGAACCAATTAGAATTTGAAGGACCAGTGTAAAACTGAAATTTTGAAGGACCAATTCGACAAATTGGAATTTGGAAGGACCAATGAAAACATTGGAATTTTGAAGGACCAGTGTAAAAACTGGAATTTGAAGGACCAATTTGTGAAAATTGGAATTTTGAAGGACCAATTGAAATTTGAAGAACCAGTGTAAAACTGGAATTTTGAAGGACCAATTTGAGAAAATTGGAATTTTGAAGGACCAATTGGAATTTGAAAGACCAATGTAAAACTGGAATTTTGAAGGACCAATTTGAGAAAATTGGAATTTTGAAAGACCAATGTAAACATTGGAATTTTGAAGGACCAATTGGAATTTGAAGGACCAGTGTAAAAACTGGAATTTTGAAGGACCAATTTGAGCAATTGGAATTTGGAAGGACCAATGAAAGCATTGGAATTTGATGAAGGACCAATTGGAGAATTGGATTTGGAAGGACCAATGTGAGAATTGGATTTGATAAAGGACCAATATGAGAATTGGATTTGATGAAGGACTAATGTGAGAATTGGATTTGATGAAGGACCAGTGTTTAAACTGGATTTGGAAGGACCAATGTGAGAATTGGATTTGGTGAAGGATTTTGATGAAGAACCAGTGTTAGACTAGATTTGGAAGGACCAATATGAGAATTGGATTTGATGAAGGACCAATGTGAGAATTGGATTTGATGAAGGACCAGTGTTAAACTGGATTTGGAAGGACCAATATGAGAATTCGATTTGGAAGGACCAATGTGAGAATTGGATTTAGTGAAGGATTTTGATGAAGGACCAGTGTTAGACTAGATTTGGAAGGACCATTATAGAAGGTTGCGCTGCTTCTATGAATGGTTTCAGGATTATCCCTTATCCTGAATGGGAAACTCAGGTTTATCCCTTAATCTGAAGGGAAAAAGAAGAGATTTTTGACGAGAATAAACCTGAAGCTTGAAGTTTGGAAGGGATCAGTCGAAAAGCTGATTTTTTAGATGAAGGTTCAACCTGGCAGTTGGGTTTTTGAAAAGGAGAGAAGAGTCTGAGTCAGAACTCAGATTTTTAAAAGGAAGATAAAATATATAAAGGCAAAAAACCTGAGTCGGAACCCGGATCTTCAAAATAAAAGATAAAAGAGAAAATCGAGCTTCAAAACTCGAATTTTTAATGCAACGATTGGCCCCAACACGAGCATTGGATCCAAAAGGAAGTTCGAGTCAGAACTCGGAACTTCAAACGAAAGATAAAAGTGGAAAACCCGAGTCGGAACTCGGATCTTCAAAATAAAAGATAAAAGAGAAATCTGAGTTTTGAAAACTCAAATTTTTGAAGCAACGATTGGTTTCAACATGAGCATTGGATCCAAAAGGAAGTCTGAGTCGGAACTCGAAACTTCAAATGAAGGATAAAAAGGGAAAAACCCGAATCAGAACTTGGATCTTCAAAATAAAAGGCAAAAGAGAAACCCGAGTTTTGAAAACTCGAATTTTTGAAGTAACGATTGGTTCCAACACGAGCATTGGATACCAAAAGGAATTCCAAGTTGGAACTCAAAACTTCAAACGAAAGATAAAAGGGGAAAACCCGAGTCGAAACTCGGATCTTCAAAATAAAAGGCAAAAGAGAAACCCGAGTTTTGAAAACTCAAATTTTTGAAGCAACGATTGGTTCCAACACGAGCATTGGATCCAAAAAGGAAGCCCGAGTCGGAACTCGGGTTTTTGACAGAAAGTTTTAATCAGAAGATTGAATTTTGAAAAATTGCCAGTGCGAGGACCGGATCTAGGATTGAGAATGACCAGTTCGAGCACTGAATTATTTGACTTGCAATGAAGAAGACCATCATAGTTAATTGTATGTGGTCTGATTTTCAGGATTAACCCCTTATCCTGAATGGAGAAGGAATAATATTTGAGAAGAACTGATGAAAAGAGATAGAAATTGATGAAAGATTTGACAAAAATGAAGAGAAAAAATCAAGAAAATTTATGAAAATTATCTTGTAAAAGAATTCTCACTAGTAGCATTGTTGCTCCTATGAAGGGTCTCAGGATTATCCCTTATCCTGAATGGGAAAGGAATAGAATTGACAAATTTGACAAAATTGATAAAAGGTTGATAAAGAATCAAAAGAATTAATAAAAAATGTTAAAGAATCAATAAAATTGATAAAGAATAAAAATTAAAGAATTGCAAAGATTGACAAAGATCTGAAAAAAATTGGTAAAATTTGGTGGAAAAATTGAGGATACTTGGAAGACGATGACAGACTTCAGGATTATCCCTTATCCTGAAGGAAGAAGGACCACGTAGGACGAGGTTCAGGTTTATCCCTTAACCTGAGAGGGAAATTCAGGTTTATCCCTTAACCTGAGTGGGATGTTTATAAAAAGGAAAGGAATACCTCATGGGAAAGAGGCATCAGGTTTATCCCTTAACCTAAAAGGGTAATTGACATAAGTTTTGACAAGGAAAATTAATAAATTTAATGAAAAATCAATAAAATTGATAAAGGTGAATAAAATTGATATGACTGATAAAGATTGATAAATGAAAAATTGATAAAAATTGAGGGAAAGAGTTTTGTTTGATCCTGCCTACACTTGGGATCTTTAAAATGAGATGAGAATATTCATGAGAAAATCATTTTTGGAAGGAGGATCAACTGTGAGGTTGATTTTGGAGAATGATCAACACGACAGTTGATCTTTTGAAGAAGAATCAACACGAGGGTTGATTTTGAGGAGAGATCAACATGAGGGTTGATTCTTTTGAAAACAATGGTTTGAAAACGATTTTGAAAAGGAGGATCAACACGCTGGTTGATTTTGAAAAAGATTAGACCAAAATGTTGAATTTTTGGTGATTATGACAGAAACTTTGCAGAAAGTTTTCATGATTTTGAAAGACCCTCATAAATAATTTCATTTTTCTCGTGGATGATGTCGGGATTGCCCCTCATCCTTAAAAGAATGGAAATTTGATGGCAAAAGAATATTTTGAAGTGTAAATGCAATTTTAACAATAAAAGATGCCCCAATATGGCGAAAGAAATAAGAATCAAAGATAGGAAGGAGATTGACATTTCATTTATAAGCAAAACCGATAACAAAGACTAAAATATTTACAAGCATCTTGACCAAAAGGTCACAAAAGACTCGGGCTGACTTGCCCTTACAAGATGGTTGGTAAAGAAAATAGAGGAAAGCAGAAAGACTCTAGCATCGTCAGTTTTTCGAATGATCTGGGAAAGGCTTGGTCAGGACGGCGAGCTGCTCTTCATCTTCGTGCTCTATCAAAAGGTTTTTATCGATACAGTCCTGGATGATATTTTTAGAACGAAGCAGTGCTCTGTGTCGTGCCCCACTGCTCGGTGAAACTTGTAGAATTTGTCCTTCTATTTTCCCAAGGGGACCGGGGGATCAGCAACTCTCAGAAGTTTATCATATCTTTGCTTAACATATATTCAAGGACCTGTTCGAGGGATTGTTCCAGAGCAGTGAATTGGCGGTCATAACCCCAACCGTCTCGTTTTATCTTTTCTTTCTGTTTGGCCAGAACCAGCTTGTCATTCTGCTTAAAGGGTTCCTCTCGCTGCCATGTTTGTTTGTTCTTGCTATCCTTGCTGCTACTGCCGCCAGAGTTGGTCGAGAAGGTATAATTCGCCTTCTTTTTGGGGTCTTGACCGCTCTTGATGAGGGTGATGCCCTCATACATCCCATTGTCCATCCCCATCTTGAGCCACTCAGCTCGTTCAATAAGTTCGATGAATGATTTTGACGGGTAGGTGAAAATAAGACTCCTGAGAGGTTGAGAAAAGTTGTTCAGGATAACTTGGAGTGCGTGCTCCTCTGAGATGGGGGTTCTCATCTTGTTGCAAGTATCTCTCCACCTCCGAATGAAATCTATGGCCTTTTCTTTGTCCTCTTATTTCTGATTGTACAAATGATTGAGGGTAGGCATCGCCTCAGTATTGAACATGAATTGCTCTACAAACAAATTAACAACTTTGTCAAAATCTCGCAGCTCAACGGGGTTGATGTGTTCTGCGTACCACTTTGTTGCTACGCCTTTGAGACTGCGCGGGAAGCACAAGAAAAGAGCATGGTTGTCTTCGCTGAACCTGGCACACTCTGCGAAGAACATGACAAGATGGGCCTTTGGATTGCCGGATCCATCAAACTTAATGAATTTTCTAGGGAGGTCTTCCAAGCTGCTGTCCCCATCTAAACCGAGGTAGAAGTCTTGCCTGGTATATACTCTCTTTCTCTTATCTCGGATTTGCAGATCCTTGACCATCTTGGTCAGTGCTTGGATTGAATCTTCTGTCGGGACCTCATCTCTAGGCTTGTTCACTGATTTGGTCTCTTCTGCCATCTTCTTGGGTTGTCGTAGATGTCTTGGGACGAACACGAACTGCTCTTCTTCGGAGTCCTCTTCTGCCGATTCTGTATCCTCAGATGTGTTGTCCTGCTGGATCCTCTTTTTGCTGATCCTGACATGCTTTTTCACTGGCTTTCTCTTGATCTTGTTCTTAGTGGATGTTTTCTTTAAACCTGCCCCAGCTTGTTCGGACATCATTTTTGCCATTATCTTTTGGAATATCTTATACATTGTTGGGTCGACATCATCCTCTTCTGAATCATGTTTTAGGGATAATCTGGGAGAGTTCACTTCCTCCACTTCACTGTCATTATGCTGCTGAGCTGCTCTCCTTCCTGCCCTTGTTTGAACCATGGTGGAATGTCTGATGTTTTCTCTGTAGAATAAAGAAAGGATTTAAACTCGATGAGTTTTTGGGAAAAAGAGAGAAGAAGAAAGAGATACTAAAAGATTTGAAGAGAGATCTCTCGATAAAAAGAGATCTTGGATAAGAAAATAGAGTTTGAAGATATATTTGAAGATGGATGACAAGACTTGAATATTTTGAAAAACGGTAGGCAGGATCAAAAGAATTGAATAAATCAAAAGAGGAAAAAAAAAATATGCCTAGACTTTTGAAAGATAGAGGAAAAAAACTTAAAAGGATGTCCAGGGTTTAAGAAAATTATGAAAGAATAAAGAAATGAGACATATACAATCTTGGATTTTTTGAGAAAATAAAAGAATTTTTATGAAATAAACATCCAGGGTTTTGAAAAATAAGAATTTTCAAGATAATATCTACAAAAAATCAAATTATACAAGCAATGATGCACATAATAGCACTCCCTAGAAGCTGACTCTAAATGCGATATTTGAAAAGGCTCGTAGGACCTTAATCCTAACTCTAAGGTTTAGATCATCTGATTTCAATCAAGATACACCGATATACTCAAGCCGAAGCTCGAAGTACGTGGCATAAGAATATTTCTCCGGTTCTAAGGTAATGGCTTCCCAACATCCTTGAGCACCTACCGATATACCTCAGACTATGGCTCTTAGGTACATGGTAGGGGGGCACTAACCCAAATAAGTGGTCTAGTTGTGAGGATCTCTCCCAAACTATGGTTCAGTGAGACAGCCCGACAACGTGAAGACCGGGACAATATAGGTAGGGATGTTTTCAAAAATATGCTCAACATGCAATAAAACCAGATGGCTCTAATGCAAGTATTAAAGAGATAGAATTTAAACGAAGAGAAACATACACTTGCATACATTATTTGCATTCAATCCCTAGAATTGAGGAGAGTTGTATTTCAGACCTAAGTCTAATGTGAACATGGAATAATCTCCTCAATATGGTCCTACCAAACCATACTTAAATTCTATATGCATTATGTCAGCTTAGGACAAAGTCTAGGTTCCTAAGGTTTGCATTGAAATGAAGCTGACATTTGTAGAATAAAGACTTAGATAATATCAAAGCAAAGCAAAAAGACACAAATTCGACCTGACGAAGATGAGTCCCATCACGGTCGCCAAAACTGTGATCATCGCAAAAAATTTTCTCTTGTGTTCCTTCTCTCTTTTCCTCCTTTTTTTCCTTTCTAACCTCTATTTCCCCTTTTGAAGGGAAAATAAAAGACAGAAAAGAAGAGAGAAGAGAAAGGAAAAGAAAGAAGAGAGAGGAACTCTTCTGCGAAGGTCTCACTTGACCTTAATTTTGAAAGGATTTTGAAAGATTACTCGCCTCCATTTTGAAATATTTGCGGAAAAATTGGGAGACGGGGCTCGCACATCAGTACGAGGTTAGACCGTTCCTGTCGCCTTTACCAGGGGTAATCGAACCAAGGATCGAATTTATGCCTTTTTGCTTTGCCTTAATATTGTCTAAGAATTTATTCTAAGTCTAGAAAATGCACAAAAAATTATGCTTGTGTAGATGCAAAAGATGTATGCTCTTTTGAGAATATTTTGGAAATTTTATCCAAGTGATTGTGAAATTATGAAGAATATGATGAAGAAAGAGTTTTTGAAAGTTTAAGACGGACTTGGAGAAGTTAAATTTTCTAACTTAAGATTTAGAATAGATCTTAAGTTTTGAAATAATCAAAGATTGAGATGAACCTGAATTTGAAGAAGGAAGTTTAGAAGATAAGAATTGAAAGTCAAATATGGATTTTAAAAATGGATCTAGAATTGAGAGTCAAGATGGAATTTGAAAAAAATATAATGGAATTCCATATTTAAAGTTTGAAATCAGAATGGATCTTGGGTCTAGGTGGAATTTGAAAGCAGAATTGGATTTTTAGATCTGGATTTCAAGATAGATTTGAATCCGAAATATGGAATCCTAAATGGCATTGGATCTGAAGTTTGAAATTCAAGATGGAGTTGAATCTGGAATCCTAAATGGAATTGGATCCTAAGTCTGGAATCCAAGATGGAGTTGAATCCGGAATCTGGAATCCTAAATGGAGTTGGATCCGAAGTCTAGAATCCAGTATGGAATTAGAAGATGGATCTGGATTTTGGGGACCCAGATAGAACTTAAAATGGGATTTGAGGAATCCTAGATCAATTTTCAAAATTTGGGAAGAAGGATAGAGAATGAAACTTTGATTTTCAAACTTGAATTTTGAAATCAGGAGATGAATCTGGAAATTTCAAAGTTGAATTGAACTTTGAATTTTGATTTTGAATATTGAATTGAATTTAAAATTGAATCCTGAAAATGGAAATGAATCTGAATTTTCAAAGTTGAATTGAACTTTGAATTTGGTTTTGAATTTGGAAATTGAATCTGGAATATAGAAATGAATTCGGAATTTTCAAAGTCAAATTGGACTTTGAAATTGAATTTTGAATTTTTGGAATGAGATAGAATTGAGAAGATGAATTTGAATTTATAAATAAGAATTTGATTTAAGAAAGGACGAAGGTATTTGAAGAATTGTCTCAAAAATACTTGAATTTTAAAAATATGATACAATTTGATCCTGAATGATATATGAATTTGAAATTGGGTTTTGGAAAACATATTTCATTCTTTAAATGAATTGAAATAAGATTGAAGATATAATACATTTCTGACTATGGTCATAAAATGTATCATATAATAATCATATCTAAATTCGTATGAAGAATAAAATATATTTTAGTGTCTTTATATAGTTTAAAATGAAATTAACTCTCAATATATCTTGACTATGGCCATTGATATATGTTTTGAGCTAATTTTAAGTTAAACTCTAATAAAGGAAGAAAGTATTTAGAAAACATGATGATTTTTTAAAAAGATCAAGTATGGATCCAGTATTATTCCATAAAAGATGAAAACCATAAGTTTTGTTCACATCTTGACTATGGCCATTCATGTAAATCGTCAACTTAGGGTTTAATCACCTTTTATTAGAATGGTGCACTTGTCATTTGTGTTCCCATTCGTGAAGGTTTTTTGAAATAAAAGAGAAAACTGATATGAAAACAAGCAATTTTTAAGATATATGCATGCTCATACATTCTAATCTAGTACAGGAAAAGGTAAATTCTCATTATAATCTAACTATTACATCATTGGAATGAATTTAAATTCAAATTCCTACACTAATAAGGAAAATGACATTTTCTACCTAATTCCTACAAAATCCCAGCGAGCTCAAGAATAAAGATATACATATAGAGGGGTATCAGGTTATATGCAAATGATGGACTGGATGCTAATATACACTCTAAGCTAGTGAGAAAATGAAATTTTGTGGTGCATATGACGATATTTGTGCGAAATCAGAAAGGCTTTATAGGTTTGCTTAAAGTGCCTATGGGAGTGAACATAGATGCCTAATGGGGAGGTGTTTCATGTATACTTAAAGGATTGCAACAGGGGATAATGGAGAAGAAAATTGAGCAATGCGTTTGACAGGTAAAGTGTTATGAAGCATAGTGCAAGAGGGTAGCTGGTGATGGGTGCTTCAGCAGAAGATAATTTCCTGCAAGATGGTGACAACAGTTAATAATGGTGGTGAGGATAGTGAAATGGGTGGTTGTAAAAGATATGAAGGCAATAGGATGGTAGCAGTGGGCTGGGAAAGTAGGTGAATGAAAATTTCAAAGGGGATATAGTTGGTTGGGTAGTAACAGGGTAAGGGTAAATGGTAGATAGATGATGGGTATGAATGCCATGTTAGATGCAAATGACCAACTACGATATTATAGGCAACATGCTATGAAGGTGCTAAGAAGATACCTGTAATAGACGTGGGGAGGCAGCATTGTGAGCTGACAGGGTGTACACCATGTGCATTTGTACAAAAGATGCATTGTGATGCTGCAGATGATGGATATTACACACAAAATATGATGGTACTACATTAATGCCTGGTATAGGTGAAATCTACATGTAGGGTTGTGGTTAATGAATATGAATGGCTAAAGAATGCAGTTAGTATAGTTGAAATGTAGTGGTAAAGGTGCTGCATAGATGGAGTTTTGGACTGTGTAAAGGATGAGAAAGGTAAGGTGGGCATATGCAGGGCAAGTACATAGCCGTGTAAAGGTGCAAGGAAAGGAGGCAGCATGCTGTAAGGTGAAGGAGGTGATGCTGCAAGAGTGCAGCTGGGGTGCTATGTTGGAGCAGTTGTAGGTGATGGGAGTGGTGATATACTGTATGATTGAGTGGTGAATAGGTGGGTGATAGTGAGGTAAGTATATTTGCTGACCAAGTGCAGGAAAACATAACAGGGTGCTATGCTGAAAGTGTAGTGAGTAGCATGGCATAGCAGTGAATATGGTGCTATTGAATAGTAGCTTTTGCAGGAAAGTATTGAATGTTTGTGGATGTTGTATTTGCTGTGTAGCAATGGATACATAATATATGAAGGCTGTGTGGTGTGCAATTGAGGGTCTTAACTGTGTTGTGAAGGGTTGTGTGTGCATGGGGTGTTAGAGTAGCAACATCAACCAAAAATGGATTTTTCAAAAGATCACCTAGAGGACAACTTCTACATGGAATTTTCTTCAGAGGATGCACTTGACACCCAGAGGACATTTTGATACTGTTGTGTGGTCAGCTCAGAGATATTTGAAACACCTTTTTGCTTCCATTGACCTCACATCTAGATATCTTTCTCCATAGTTTTGCAATGGAGAGCCTTTAGCTTCTTCTCTGCAGAAAGAACATCTACATGGCCATTGCTGATTAACTAGGAGTTCACTGGAACTTTTTCATTGGGCTCTCCACCAAAGCATGGTAGTCTGCAACAAATGCTGGAATGTTGATAATAAGTGTGGGGGAAATGTACGCAAGTGAAATATGGCATCAGGAGGGAGGGGAGTATCTGTCCAATAAGCTTTGCTTTAAACACTTGAGCCTGCTATCGATCTTTCCCATGTCCTGAATTGACCTTTTGACAGGATGAGCAGAGAGGTGAGAGAGAACTTGCTCTTAGTCTTGAATGTGAAACGATAAAATATGCCCAGGTATACACGTTTGATTGGGCATGTTAATGACAGAGAAACATATACCTCCAGTTAATACACAGAGATATCCAATTACCCACTACCATTCAATCAGAAAGTTCTTGGCATCAAGTGAGCTTGAAATGGGTTTGAAAAAAAAATGAACCATTAGATATACAATTTAAACCAATGGAAGCCTGTAGTATTTAAACCACTTCACACATTGTGATGAGCATATATTGAAGAAAACGAGCATCAAGACACCTTAGACATACTTACCATTGCTTCTGATCAGAACGATTGACTGTGCTTGAAGATAACAATGATGTATCCACCTATTGTAAGGTGATATTAGCAGCAGAGACACCTTCAGCATCATATCACCCACATTAAGATACTTACTAAATCCCGATTGGCTCCATTCTCTTTTAAAGGAGAACACCTCGGTGAATAGGAAAAGGGGATCTTCACCACCAAATGCCATCCATCTAGCAGGTTCTGAAGCTTAGATTCAAAACTGAACTCCTGCTAAGGATAAATCTGATGAAACCACTGCAGATGAGGGGTCTCTAGATGGGTTAATCAAGGCCATATTGCCTGTATTGTTACAAGTCTTTCTCATCGCTCATTAGTGAAGCCAACTCTATATTAGACTTAGTTGACAATCTTATCATTTAGGAGAAGATCTAAGGCTATAATTCTGACATGACGATCTCACAGTGCTGAGAGTAGTTCACTATTAGAATGTTGATGCTGGATGGGCATTGGATGTGTTTCATCACATTACCATAAGTGGAATCCATGGATACTAGAAAAGGGGAATGCACAGATGATGAGATATTGTCATGATGCAGAATTCCTAACGTGATGGTGATCTAAACAGGTGCTAACGATAAAACTAAAGGGGCAGATGAAGAGGGTTTGCAACAGGAGGATGATGTGATGGTAAATAATGTGAGGATGCTGAATGTGAGGGTTATACGAGTGATAACCAAATGAACAACATGAAACAAGGAACGAGAGGTCAGAAACATAGCAGACAATTAACATCAGCAGATATTCAAAATAGGAAATCTAAAATCAAGGATAGTCAACATATAAACAGAAAATCGAAAAAAATCAAACGAGAGATAAAAAAAAATGCAAGCTGATTGCAACCAGGAAATTAAACTAATGAGAGAAAAAGAGATCAGAATAAAGAACAAACAGGGATTGAACTGTGATAATGTGATGACGCTAAAAACATAAACCCCAAAATCAAGCACCGGACACATACCCTGTGAATGTAAAACAAAGACGATGGAACGAATGTGTGATGCATTTTCATGGTAAACGTAGCTCATGAATGTGGCATATATTATGAAAAGGGAAATAATGGTGCTAGTTGAAACTCTAGATGTGAGCAAATGATCGAAAATCATAAGATAACAAAATAAGAACTCCGACATTAAAGAAGAGAGCACCACACAAAATTTTAAAAGGGAAATCAAGATACGAACATAAAGCAATGCATCCATGGGAAAATCAGATTGAGGCTCAAACGAGCTTACATAAAATTATTGCATCTAATAGCAAAAAGGGAACGAGAAATAAATTACAAAACAGGAAAATATTGAAACACATTTGTTCCTCTTTAATATTGCACATTTACGTAGATTGATGTTTGCTATAGGCAAAATCAATGCTACAGGGGTGCTCTATTGGGGCGGTTAAACAGGAAAACTAAAAGAAAAACAAGGAAAATCCGAAATTACAAGGAGAAAAGGGAAGAGAAGAGAAGAACATAAGATAAGATCTAAAACAAAAGGAAATGCAATAAAGAGAAAAGAACTTTTGTAGGAGATCAAAATGGATGGAGAAGCATTTTACTTCCCTGTAATTCTGCAGAGATTCGGATTTCCTTCGCTCGATCAGAGAGGAAGAGAGAAGATCAGGAGAAGAGGGGATAAAGGGAAAACGAGAGAAAGAGAAGCAGGAACAGATCGTGAAATGGTGGGGTGAAGAAGCGGTCTTCTATGGTGCGTGCTCCCGCTGGGATACTGAGGTGGCAGGCAACCTTTTGCTTCAGCCGACAGAAAAAGGAAAAGGGGGATTAGAGGAAGAAGAGAAGGAAGGAGCGAGAATAAGAGGCTGTGGAGGGGTGAAAACGATGGATTGATCGACCATGTGAGGGTCGTTTTTATAAGCTGAGTGTAAACACCCCAAATTTTCACCCTCATCCAGTGTTTATATATTTCATATGTCATTGCATGCATTCGGCACACCATTTCATTGCATTGCATGTCATTACATCTCATTTTCGAGATTCAGTACTCCTGTTTTCAAAATATTTAATCCAAATTCGAGTTTTAAAACTTTTCTTTCAAAATCAATTTTAAAACTTGGGTTTTTAATCAACATTTTGCCATTTGCCAACCCCCAAGATCTTATATTTCAAAATGTTTTCCCCAGAAAACAATCTGGATTCATTTTAAACTCAATTTCAATTGATTTCAATTCTCAGATGAGGCCCATTTAGGTGGTGTCGCTTTTGGATCCCTTTATTTATCAAAAATCTCAAAAAATTTAGAGTCCTAGTTGGATCAGGACTCTGTATTTTCATCTTTTTGAACCTTTTTAAAACACCATTCTGATTTTAAACCAGCTGTGGTTATATCCTTGCCAATTCTCATCATTTTTGTCCAAAATTTTAGAATCCCAGTCCAATCAGGACTCTTTTTCCAGAATTCTAGTTTGATCAGGACTCTTTTTCCAGAGTCCTTGTTGGATCAAAACTCTATTTTTTACTATCCTTTTCACCTGTTTTTGAGAAAACCTATCAAAATCATTTGTTTTTGGCCAAAATTCTAGAGTCCCAGTCGAATTAGGACTCTTTCTCAGAGTCCTAATCGAATCAGGACTCTTATCTTTCATCGTTATTCTTACCTATTTTTAATCAAATCTTTCAAAATCTTTCAAAGAGAAGTAAAAAAAACTCAGAGTTTTAGTTGAACTAGGACTCTGTTTGAAGAGTCCTAGTTGGATCAGGACTCTGACCCTGATTTCAATTTTGAGAGAATCTTTCAAAAAAAATTTATTTATCCTTTCAGGAATCAAAATTGTTATACTATCATGGAATTTCAAAATTCTGAGGTTTTATCCCAGAGTCTTGATCGAATCAAGACTCTATCTCAGAGTCCTGATCGAATCAGGACTCTACCCAAAGTTTGTTTTCTTACTTCATTTTCACTGGTTTTCAAAAGCTTTATCTAAATCTCATCATTTGTTTCTCAGAAAACCAAAATTTTCAGAGTCCTAGTCGAATTAGGACTCTTCTTCAGAGTCCTAATCAGAACAGGACTATGAACCAAAACTTCAATTTTATCCTATTTTTAACTGTTTTCAAAATCCTCTCATTTGTTTTATCAGAAAATCCAAAAATCTAAGAGTCCTAGTTCAATTAGGACTTTGTCCCCTGAATCTCAGTTGGATCAGGACTCTATTTTGATTCCAATATTTGTTATTGTTTTCACTATTTTCACAAGTTCTTTCATCTGTTTTTCAGAAAATATCAAAAAAATCTACAGTTTCAGTCTGATCAGGACTCTGTCCTAGAGTCCCAGTCCAGTCAGGAGACTGTTCTGAAGTCTGTTTTTACTTCCATTTTTATTCTTCTCTATTTGTTTTAAAAAATTAGGTCATTTTACAGAGTCCAGTTAATTTGGGACTCTATTTCAGAGTTCTGATTAAGTTAGGATTCTAACCCTAACTGTGTTTTCTGACTTATTTTACCATTTCTGATAAAATCTTTCAAAAACTTCTTTATTTGACTTTTAAAATCCTAAAATCTCAGAGTCCTAAAAATTTAGGACTCTAGCCCGGAGTTCCAGTTCGATTAGGATTCTATTTCCAAGTCTTTGAATCTCATTTATTGATTTTAACCCCTTTTCAAAGACAATTTCAGTCTTTATTTCAAATTTTCAAAACTTTGATGTGGGGCCCACTCAGTTGGTGCCATATCCAGAGGAGTTCTGACCCAATTGGAACTCTATGCCATTTCAAAACTTTTAATTCCAAGTTTACTTTTGAATATCTTTTGAAAAACCTCTCAATTTCAAGTTTTAAAATCATTTTTGAAAATTCAAATGTGGCCCACTCTGGGTGGTGCCACATTTGATAAAGTCAGGGTTAGACTAGGGTTAGTCAGTGTCTTAGTTAGTTTAGAGGTTTAGAAGAGTCAAAAGCTATTTTGAAAATCCATTTTAACTTTGGTTTTTAAACTATTGTTTTTAAAAGTTTTAATTAAAGCTTTAAAAATCAATGTGGGCCCACACTAGGTGGCGCCACATTTGGACCTTTTTGGGGTTAATTAGGAGTCTTAGGTTAGTTAGGAGCCTAATTAGGAAAGTCAAAGGGTCAAACTTAATTAAGAAAAATCGCCCCCCCCCCCCTTAGAGTCCAATTTTTTTAAAAAGTCTTGATTTTAACCTAAATTTTTTTTATAAAAGGCCCATAGGGGGGTCGACCCCCCTATCTCTCTCCTCTTGAGTTTCTTGGAGTCTCTCTCTCCTCCCAGCTCTTTCCTCCATTGCTCCAACTTCAAGGTATGGTTTTTTTTAATTTTTATGTTTTATTTAGTTTTATTTAATTTTATTTTATGTTTTAACGACAATTTCACCATTGGCGCCTCCCCTTTTATGGAATAAACCATGGATTCAACCTCAAGAACCTCAAGATCGGTCCAAGAAGATGATCTAACCTTGTTTTACTGTTTTTTCAGGGATTCTAATAAGTTAGAATCGTTTATCATGTTGTTTTTCATGTTCTTAACCAAGAAAACATGGGATTTATCCGTTAAATGGATTAAATCCATGATTTCAAAGGTGAAAATAAATTTCAGCCATAGATTCCCTGTGTTTTATTTATTTTTTAGCATATTAATGGTTATTACATGTATTCCAGCATTGAAATTAATTTCGTTTTACTGTTTAGACATTTTTTATTATTTTCATTAAATAAACCATGTTTTATTGGTGTTTCTTAGATTTCTGTATATCTTAATTTCAGTTCATTATAAAGCATGTTAGTTCGTATTGAAATCCTTGTTAGAAATTACTGATTTTTTTATATGTTATTTATGGATATGTTCATAAGCTTTTGTAAAAAAAATTAGACGTTTTGGGATTCGAAAACCCTGTTAATAAAATACAAAGTCAAATTTGGATTTTTGTTGATTAAAATCATTGTTTAAATTCAAACATAACTTGCAGTTGTGTTATTTCTTTCATCCGATATTCGATTCAAGATCCGTAAAGTGCAGCGGCTTCGTGTTGGTGTAGGCTATTTACTGTGAAATTTTGATAATTTTTTTGCCTCTGGTATTTTTCCTTTGTCAGAAAGTCGGATCCATATTTTAAAACTCGTTATGATTTATTAAAACCCTAATCTGACTTGTACTGATCATAGATCTTCAATGGTATATCCGATTCATGATCTGTAAAATGGAAAGTTCATTATTTTTTTGATCAAACTGTTTTTCTTTTTTTTTTTGTTAAGATATTTTTTGCTTTAAACTGAAATGGCTTCGAGTGGACCTCATGAAGGAATCCATTTAATTTTACAGCAAAACCATCCTAGTGACCTATAACAAATTTCATGGGATTTAATGGAAAAACATGAATTTAACCATAGAGGCTATCCACGTTGATTTGTGTATTACGATGAGAATTCTGGGGGCTGAAGATGCATATCTCAAGACAAGTTGACAATCCCTATGATGGGCAAAACAAAACCATGTGGCCCTGCGAGAATGTCTTGCAAAAGTAGAAGAGGGATCTGGCCAAACAGCAGGTGAGTTCAGTGAATGAATTCACTGGGTACCTCTACAGGGAAAATATCCACAGGAGATGAGCCCGATGGATGAGCCAAAGGGGCACATCTACGGAGAAGATGCAAACAATAGATGGATTTATAGAATACAAGATGGACCAAATGATATACTGGGATATAAACAAAAAATAAATAAATAACTAAACAATATACAGGAAAGTAAAAGATGGAAGAGTACAAAAATGAAATGGATTTATACCTTATCGATTGGATCATGTGATGACCAAATTTCACTATCCACAAAAATGTCCTTAATGAGTTTTCTTTTACAGCGATCAGAATCCAAACTGAATCTATCTCAACTTTTATATGTCGAAGACTAGCATCCATCGAGTCCCCGGACTATAGATGAAATCCACATTTGCTAAATTTTCTGCTAAAACAACCCCAAAAGGACACGTTGATGGCTCGGTTTTTACCAATTTGAATTTCATTGAGTGGGCTCCATCATGAATCAATCACGCAACAAGCACTATCGTGCTATTCAGATTCATGCCATAGGTTGGTACTTCAAATTCAGGTTCACACTGCCAACTGATCTTAGCAACTAGGTTTCATTTCAGCAAGGCAATCTTAGCAAATTGGTTTATCAAAGAATCATGATCAACATATTGATCTGATCTCACATATACAACAATTCATCTATGGCCATCCATCCTTAGTACTGGGCTTCATACAGTGTATAAAACTCATAGAGTTGGGTGTAATAGGGATAAACAGGAAAGGGGGAAGCAAAAATGAAGAAATGACGCACAGAAAAAAGTAAAATAGACTCAAATATAGATTAAAATTCTAAGCCCGAGTGGATCGGTGAGGCCATTGTGAGGCATCACTGATTACCATCATGTAAGGCAATGTTCTACAAGATGAAATTGAAGATCTAATATGAATTAAAATCGAAATGAGCACAGGGAATTGAAATACAGATGAGAAATAGATAGCGAAAAACCAAAAGATTGACTGTAAAAACAAAAAAAAATGCCAAAAAAAAAATCATATGGGAATTGCAAAAAGGGTGTTGGAATATGGTAATTCCATTTGTTGTTGCAACGGGTGAGCCGATCCTGCTATACGCAGATCGATCTCACCATTTTGCTTTGTAAAAGAAAATATGGAAGGGTAAGAAAAGAAAACAAAGAAATGCAGAGAAAATTTTTATAGAGGATCAAAGAGAATGAAGGTGGTGGCTTACCTGTGGCTTTTTGAATCACGATCGACCTTCTGCCACTCAAAAGGGGAGGCACCAGAAAAATGTGAAGGGGAAAAAGGAGGAAGGCCAAGGGAGAACAAGAGGGAGAAGGATGTTGGGGTGAATTGTGGATGATCCTATCGACCCCCTGAGGGTCGATCTTTATAGGAGGTGGCCGTTAGGCCCCTTTCAGATCGGGTCCCATTTTTTATCAAATTTTCCATAAACGGGGGCCTTAAAAAAAATTCTAAAAAGTGTTTTCATAACTCGATTTTTAAAAATATGCTTTTAAAAGGCTTTTTTTTTTTGTGTTTTTTTTTTTTATTTTCTTATTTTTTTGTTCTTTTCTTAAAATTTTCTATATTTTCTTGTATTTTTGAAAATAAAAACTCTAAAACTATGGGATTTCTAAACTATTTATACAATTTTACAAATATTTACAAAAGAAGGCTTTTCTGAGAATTCGAGTTTATCTTTTTGGAATTTTCTTCAGAAAACATGTTTAGATCCGGGGTTTAAGAAAATGTTCGAGTTTTAAATTTCAAATCGAGAAATACAGAGCAGTGGATCTAAACGGATGCCGGATGGACTGCCTGAGCCATTCAAAGCTATTTTTTGGTATTTTTGTAATTTTAATTTTAAAATTGGACAACAAGGCTCAGATTTGGATTTTAACAATGGATCCGGATTCAAAATCGAGTCAGATATATAAAATGAATTTAATTTCAGTAAAATTTGAGAAATAAAATGGAATTTAGATTTAAAAGTGACTCAATTACTCAGAAAATGGGGTCAAGGGCACAAAGGGAATATTTATAAGATTTTGAAAATTTTGGGGTATTCACAGTTACCTAGAACGACTCCGATCTCAAAGGCACCGTACCGTATGGCTCCAGCGGAACTCGAAGAACTAAAACGTCAATTGGAAGAGTTGATGGTGCAAGGGTTTATCAGAAACAGTGCATCGCCGTGGGGTGCACCTGTTTTGTTCGTGAAGAAAAAAGATGGATTTCTGAGGTTGTGCATTGACTACAGAATGCTCAACCAAGCGACGATTAAGAACAAGTATCCGTTGCCGAGAATAGAAGATCTCTTTGATCAGTTGCAGAGAGCGAAGATATTCTCAAAGATCGACCTCAGATCGGGTTATCATCAACTCTGGATCAGAGAAGAAGATGTCTCAAAGACAACTTTTTGAACTAGGTACGGGTTGTACGAGTTCGTTGTGATGCCTTTTGGGCTCACGAATGCACCAGCAGCATTCATGGATTTGATGAATCGTATTTTCCGTCCGTTCATGGATACGTTCGTGATCATATTCATCGATGACATCTTGATCTACTCAGAGACCCCTGAGCAGCACCGAGAGCATCTGCGTATTGTGTTGGGAGTGCTTCGGGAGCACAGATTGTTCACCAAGTTCTCCAAGTGCGAGTTTTGGCTTCGATGAGTCATGTGATATCTAGTGATGGTGTGTCAGTTGATCCAGCAAAGGTCGAAGCAGTGTTGGACTGGAAGCAGCCTCAGTCTGTTACAGATATCCGCAGTTTTCTTGGGTTAGCTGGTTATTACCAGCGTTTCATTCATGACTTCTCCAGGATTGCGCTTCTATTGACGAAGTTTTTGTGTAAGGGAGTCAAGTTCGAGTGGACTCACTCTTGCGAAGAGAGTTTCCAGATCCTGAAGACGAAGCTGACTACCTCTCCAGTGTTAGCTTTACCTTCTGGTAGAGGCGGTTTTGTGGTGTACACAGACACCTCGGGTACAGGATTGGGATGTGTGCTCATGCAGCACGATCGTGTTATTGCGTATGCTTTGTGATACCTGAAGATTCACGAAAAGAATTACCCGACTCATGACTTGGAGTTAGCAGCTGTAGTGTTTGCTTTGAAGTTCTGGCGACACTATTTGTACGGAGATACATTCGAGGTCTTTTCTGACCATAAGAGTCTCAAGTATTTATTTTCCCAGAAGGAATTGAATATGAGACAGCATTGTTGGCTCGAGTTTATCAAAGACTATGAGTTTACGTTGTCTTACCACCCTAGTAAGGCAAACGTCGTTGCAGATGCGCTTAGTCGCAAATCGAGCAGTGTTCTAGCTAGTCTTGTGTGGAGCCAGAAGTTGATTGAAGATTTTGTGGCTTGGAAGCCATTCGCGATCGGAGGTGGAACGATCAGATTGTCTGGGTTGGCCATTCGATCAGAGTTCTTGCCTAAGGTTATCGAGGTGCAGAAGTGAAACACTCAATATCAGAAGTATGTCGACCGAGCTCGTGAAGAGGGCTCAGTCTTTCGCATTGATGACAGTGGTTGTATCCACATGAAGGATCGACTTTAGGTCCCAAATGACCTTGAGTTGAGGAAAGAGATTCTTGATAAGGCACATCTGTCGAAGTACACCGTCCATCTTGGTGGTACTAAGATGTTTAAGGACCTTCAACGAAGGTTCTGGTGGAACGGGATGAAGCGTGAAGTCGCAACGTATGTTTCGAGGTGTTTGACTTGTCAGCAAATCAAGATCGAGCACCAACGTCCCGGTGGTTCCATGCAGAGGATCGAGATTTCTCAGTGGAAATGGGAGGATATCACGATGGATTTCGTGGTAGGTTTACCGCGAACTAGGTAAAAGCACGATGTGATATGGGTGATTGTGGACAGACTCACCAAGTCTGCTCACTTCTTACCTATCTGGATTAGTCAGCCGCTTGAGAGCCTAGCGGACTTATACATCCGAGAGATCGTACGGCTACATGGGGTACTGTAAACACCCCAAATTTTCACTCACCTTCCTGATATCTCCACCAATCATCACATTTTGATTCTCCGAGATCACTGGAGGGGAAAATGGTCATTTTCTGAGATTGGACCTTGCAGAAAGTCCAAAATTTCATTCCCGAGTCTCAAAATTTCTCTATTTTGGCTCAGAAATATCTTCAAACTGTAAATTTTCAAAATCTTACTCTTGACGAGAAGCTAAAATTTCTAATTCCTGATTCAGAGTGGCATTTCATGAGACATGTCTTTGCATATCATCGCATGAGCATTTCATACCATTTCACTACACAGCATGTCATTTTGAGATCCAGAACTCTTGATTTTCAAAATTATCAATCCAGATTCGAGTTTTAAATGTTCAAAATTGATTGCAAATCCTTGGGTTTTTCAAAAGAGTCAGTATCCCTCGTCATAACCCCCAGGACTCCGAATTACAAAAGTTTTCTCAGGAAAACAATCTGGATAGTTTTGATATTGATTTTAAAATCTTGTTAGTTGAAAAGAAGGGGACATAATTTTAAATTTAGAAGATTTTATTTCAAACTTTTGCAAAAGGACTCTGAGTTTCTTTACAAAATCTCTGCATTTTCTTTATATATATTTTGCCCTAAAGGACCATTTTCCTTCCAAATTCTTGAAATTAGACCAAATTTTATTTCATATTATAAAAATCCCAAAAAGAAGTTAATTTTTTGCTTTTCATTTTCAAATAAATGGTGTGGGACCCGCCTTGAACTGGCATCACACTCAAAGTCTCAGGTATTTCTCTCCTTTTCAAGCAGAGCCCACCCTGGGGTGGCACAAATTTACAAATCTTGTTTCAAAATAAGAAAGTGGGCCCACGCATAGGTGGCGCCACACTAGAATTTCCTATAAAGAAAAACAAATTTTTTTCTTTCTTTCTTTTCATGTTTATTTCAAAAAGTTTTCTTAATCTGGCTAAGGTGGCACCACCTTAAAAAAAAAACACGTTTTTACTCATTTTTTTTTTACTTTTAACCCCAAATGGAGCCATCGTGAAGCCACAAAAGGGGTTCACTTTACCTAAGTTGGAGGTAAATGAACCGAGATTTCAGAATAAGCCAGTCGTCCCCCTTTTCAAAGATTGACGAGTTTCAAAAAATTTCAAAAATTTGTTTGAAAATTTTCAAATGCTTTCAAAAGATTAGGTTGAAAAGCTTCAAAATTGTCGATCTTTCGGATGGAAGCCTCCCAAATCTTTAAAAAGAGACCCCTTCGATCACCAAGGGGATCCCGATTGGAACATCCGGCCTCTCCTATCCCTTGAACCCCCCCTGTTTCCTCCAGCCATTTTGGGAGACTTTCTTTGCAAAAACCCCAATCGGACGCCCGTTCCCTCTCAATCTCTCTTCCCCCTTTACTTTCCCTCTTTCCCCTTTCTATAGCACGATTCCTTTTTTTTCTCTCACAGTGGGCTTCCTCTTTCGCTGTTGGCCTCCTCTGGGTCGTTCCCTTCCTTGAACAATTGAAGAAAACTGCTACAATAGCAATAACTAGAAGAAGACCATCTTCCTCCAGAGCTCCAGTCACGGTAGGTAAATCACTTCATCTCTCTCCTTATGGTTCTGTCAAAATGAGTCTTGAGCACTTTATTCCCCTAGATTTTCTCTCTTTCTTTATATGTGCTATCATTTTCCCCTGTCATCCTCCATTGTCATTAAAGCAGAATGTGCAATATCAATCTGCCAGTAGCAGCATTGATATGCATCGTGCGATAGGAATTCTACCCCTTCGTTGGCTACATCCCTTCCATCATTTTTTTTTCTTTTTTTTTTTTACCCTTTATTGATACCTTTGCATTTCACTTATTCAGAAGCATGTCATTGTAATTTTGTGCATTTTGGTTAAGCCTACTGTATCTCATGATCTCATGGCTGCCCAAGCATCATCATCCATATCCCTCTGGGTCAGCCCTTCAGCATCATTGAGCTACTCTGTTCACATCTATGGTGGAAGGCGTAAGCATTAGACCAAACTCTCTGCAAAATCACGGTCTCGTTTTGGCCATCAGATGGAGCATCTGATTTGATTCACTGATCAATCCATTGTCTGAAAGATCTAATGTTTGTTAATTTGTTTATGGCATTGGGTTTGAAGAATCGGTGTCTGCAATTGATTTACTATATGGAATATAATAACCTGAGCCATCACTAATTACAGTCGGGTCATCCAAAATATGAAAGTTTGTGTCGTTGTTCTAAGATCTTAGATTATTTTATCTAATATCTGGATCCGATCAAGCTTTGGAGAGTCTTGTACACACCATTCCTTAAATCCATGTGTTGTTCATTGGAGCTGGTACCTCCAGTTGTTGGAGGGCTGAAACTTATGATTCAGGTAGAGATGTGTATATAGTCATCAAGGCTAATTCATACAGAAATCTTGCAATGACTTATAATGCTCCGTGCACTAGTGTTTTCTGCTGAACGATGGTAAGTGGGACTGATTCGCAGATATAAATATATCAGATTGTCCCTTTACTATATAAGATGATCTCCCATCTTCATTTCACCCAGAAATTGGAATTTCATAGAGCATACTAGTTGGTAATATCCAAGTTCTGCAAATTTTTCTGCATTGTTCTGCATACGTTCTGCATCGATTCATTGCAAAATTTCTAATTTACATTCCTGCTCTTCTATCACAATGTCTGATGTGCTTTTAGTAGAACACCTGCTGTAGGTTTCTCTGCAAGTGTTTCATTAATATTTGCTGAAAATTCCTTACAAACGTATCTCGTTAAACCTTTGTTAGAAATCATTTCACAAAATGCATTTCTTTGTATGCCTGCTACGAATCATTTCTCATTCCACAGCATAGTGTCTGATTTCCATTGGCCTATTATAAAAACATTGTTGGACATTCCAGCAATATATTATTTAACATTTTCCAATGATTTGCTGGATACCTGCCAGCATATTCCCATATTCCAACACCCCTTTGCCACCTCATAGTCATTGCCATATTGTCACTCATCCCCTGCTTATTAACATTACTACCTATGTACATATTCTGTATACATAATATTAGCAGCACATATATTTTTGAAAATCATGTTGTCATCTTGTATTAACATTCAACTACAGTAAAGTGACCATTCCCCTGTGTGTTTCATTGGAAGTATATATATATACTGGCTATATTCACACATGTTAGTATCCATTTTCTGCACATCATGGCAGACTAACCTTTATATATTGACCTGTATATCATTTAACCTATTCACTGTATGTTCTATACCCTATCATCTGTTGCATTTTCATTAGCAAATTAGGTATGTTCAAGATGGTGGCCCTATGTTGCATCTTCTTATTAGTCTTGTATATGCATATCCTCATGCATCTTCTCCTTAAACCTAAATAGGGCACTTCCTTATTGAATATCTATATTGCCTTAGATAAATGTATATACATTTAAATAGTCATATTCTCATGCATTTAGAGATAATGCAAATTTTCATTTAATTCAAATATTGCATCTAGGCATTTCTATAAGCATCCCAGTCGTACCTATGACATTATATTTTCATTAAATGGTACATTTCCATTGTAGTTCATGTATAGTCATTTGTGCATTGTCATCAACATGAAATTTTCCATCTCTCTTTTTGTATGTCGTATTGCTCGTATTAATTCATTTTGCAGGAAAATCTGGAAGATGTGGCTTCTTTTGACACTATCATTTATTTTTATTTTTATTTTGTCAACAATGTAACAATCAATTATAAAATTTGGAATAATATTTATTTTTACTGCTTAGTTTAGGATGCATATCATATAGTTTGAATTCCTGCAATATTTTGATTTTGTGATTCATGCATTTCATTTCAAAATCACTATGGATGAACACAAATGGCACGACTCTTAGGGAGTTGATGAACTCGGTGAAGTCCATATTTACGGCCCTAGTCAGAATATGGACGAGACCCAGATTCAACATCTTTCTACTAGTCACACCGAGCCTACACTCTTAGGCTATCTTCCAAAAATTCACTGCATATCTTCAGTTTTACAAAATATTTTAGAATTAACTAAGTAAATTACAAGCATATTTACGGCCATAGTCGAAATATGTGGTAATCTTACCTTAGTTTAATTCTAAAATTGCATATTTTCTTAAAAAAAGGTTTTTATAAAAAGACATTCATTCATTCAGGATAGTTTGCATCATGAAATCACTTGCATTTCTCAAACTTTTCTCAAGAAAAACTTCATTCTAAGGAAATTGATTCCTCAAGAAATTCTAAAAATTTTCAAAGTTGGATTTTCCAAGTCAAGTTTTCCACGATTTTCTCTGGAAAATGTTTTTTTTTCTTAAGATTCATTTTCAAAAAGAGTTTCTCATCATTCTCAAGAATCAAAATCGATTTTCAAATATTTCAAGGCTAAGATTCTCAGGATTTCAATTTCCTGAGTTTAGGTTTTCCTTCTCCAAAGAGTTTTCAATGAATTTCAATCATTTTCCAAAAAAAAATTTTAAAGTTAGAGTTTTTCTGACAAATATTTTCCCTTTCAAATGTTTTATCTTTTCTCAAGAATTCTATCCATTTTCCCAGGATTTTCATCCATTCATGATTTTCCCAAATCACTATAAACTTTCTTATGATTTTCAAATCCTTTTATCTGATTTTCCTGAGAGATTGATTTTCATCATTGGCCTTAGAAACATTTTCCAACTCCAAAACATTTTCCAAAACATTTTTCAAGCATACATCATGTTTTCCCAACATGCATTTTACAAAATTTCATAACACATGCCTGAATTATCTGTGCATTTAGGATAGAACACAATTTTAATAATTTAACTAAGTCTAGCACACATTTGGTCCTTGGTTCGATTACCCCTGTTAAAGGCGGGAGGAACGGTCGAACCTCGTACCGACAGGTCGAGTCCCATTCCACGAAATATTTCCCGCAATTTCAAAAACGGAGGTGAGTATTTCAAAACAATTTTCAAAAATTCTGGTCAAGTTTGACTCACGGAAACGTTTCCCCTCTCTCTCGTAGGGAAGGGAAAAATTTTGCTACGATAATAGGTTTGGCGACCGTGATGGGACCTGTCATTGTCTGATCAAAAGTGTGCTTAACTTAGTTCAATTATCGAAACTGTGTTCTCAAAATGTCAGCTCTTTTACTTTCTGATATCATGCGAACCTAGGAGCCTAGATTCTGACCTAGCTGACATTGATTGCATATAAACTAGGCATGGTTTGGTAGGATTATATTGAGGAGATATTTTCATGCTCACATAGACTTAGGTCTAAATACAACTCTCCTCAATTTAGGATCTGAATGTAAACAATGTATGCTTCTTCATAGATTTTCAAAACTCTATCTCTTTTAGATTTTAGAGCCTTCTATTTCTTGCATGTGATCATTTTTTTCAAACCACCCTACCTATCTTTACTCGGTCTTCACGTTGCTGGGCTCTCTTCCAGAACCCTAGTTCGGAACAGAGCCTCACAACTGGGCCACTTATTTGGGTTGACGCCCCCCTACCACGTACTAAGGGCCACAGTCCGAAGTATATCGGTAGGCGCTCAAGGATGTTGGAAAACCTTACCTTAGAACCGGAGTTGAAATTCTATGCCACGTACTTCAGGTCTCAACTTGAGTATATCGGCATAACTGGATTGGACAAAGATGATCTGAACCTAGAGTTAGGATTAAGGTCCTACAACTGCTTTTCAAAATGATGCATTATGAACACCCCAAATTTTTCAAAATTTTGTAAAATTTCCCTCTTGGTCTCTGACCTCATATTTCTGAATAAATCGAGTCATTTTCAATCTAAATTCCAGTTATTTCTTAGATTCACTGGAATCCAAATTCATGTTATATATCTGACTCAATTTCACATCCAGATACAATACTAGAATTCCAATATGAGCCTCGTTATCCAATTTTCGAAATTAATTTTACAAAAGTACCAAAATAATTTCTGAAAGGCTCAAACAGTCCATTCGGTATCCATTTGGATCCATTTACTCTCTGTTTCTCAATTCGAGGTTCAAAACTCTAATATTTCCTCAAAACCAGGATCCAAATCCATTTTTTCTGAAGAAATCAAACCTGAATTCTCAAAAAATCTCTTTTTCGTAAATATTTCTCAAAAATACAAAAAAATAGTTGTAAACCTCTTTATTTCCCTTCAGTTTTTAGAGTTTTATTTCAAAAAGACAAAAAAATACAGAAAAAGAAAAAAAAAACAAATAGGTTTTAGGAACCTCTTTTTTAAAAGCCTCTTTTAGCTTAAAGAACCCTTTTCAGAAAAATCTTTTGAAAACAACCATCATTTTACAAAAATCTCCTTTTAAATTCGTTATTCTTCTTTATATTTTGTTCAACTTAGATTTTAAACCCTTTAAAATCATAAAAATGTTTTTTTTTAAGAAGGTCGCCTGATGCTGCCTCAGCCTTAAGACCCTCTAGAAAAATGGGAAGAAAAGGAGGAGGAAACAGAGGAAGAAAAATGGGAGGAAACAAAGGAGGAAAAGAAGCATAAAAGAAGGAAGAAAATAAGCAGAAAAGAAGGAAGAAAATGAGCAAAAAAGATACAGGAAAAGAAGGAGAAAAAAAAGATAAGAAGAGAAAGGAAGGAAGAAGAGAACATTTAGCGATTGGTGGTTAGCAGTCTCTCTATCTCTCCTTCTCACTGGGAGTTTACGAAAATTTAGAAAAGTTTTCAGCCCTTTCTTTCAGACCCCTTCAGCCAAGGTTACTATTCCTCTTCTACTTCCTTTAAATTTCTTGTCATAACATGATTAATAGATTAGAATCTGAGTTTTCATCTTCCTATTTGCTGCATTTTAATCTCTGTTTAACATATTTTGATTGAGCCAAAAGAATTGGAGTGATTTGATCTTTTTAGATCAAATCCTTCTTTCAAATGAGCTACAACAAGTTAGATTTGTGCCTCAGTCATTTTGGTTTTTCTTTTAAAGTATTATATGTCTTAATTGTTCATCATCCATGCATGCATTCATGTTTTAAGGCATTAGATCTCATGTTTGAACATTTACGGATGTACAGTTTGCTTTTATCATGTTCAGTTGCTTTCTAGATTATACTTTGAATTCTGGTGCATTTTAGATCTATCGATTTGTATGTAACCAGAGCTTATTTTAATCTAAATTTTGTACTGCAACTTCATGCATATGTCTTCATGCTCTCCACCAAAAATCAGATAATTCTGAATTTGTTTGACCCACTTTAAAAATTGAGATTCAGAACCTGTTATTTTACACTGTCAGGATTTTAGCAGAATCAGGACCAACTTGCGGGAGTGATTTCTCCCTAACCAGAGATGATCTTTCCGATCCATAAATAGGGTTGTTTTTTAAATTAAATCTAGTTTGTTCATATCAAATGTTAGTGATTTCTATGGTGTTTTCATACCAATGTTGGGTCAAAAACTGCAACCCTATCATCCTGTGTCATTTTAACGGCTCAGATTTTGATCCATTTTGTTAGAATTTTATTTCCCTAATGGGAGATCATTTTTCAATTCTATAAAACGCGTTCTCTTTGTTCATATGTCTAGTTCATCCCTGTAAATTTTAAGAATTTTTCATGGTAAATTGTTATTTTATTTTGATTAAATACCAGAACCCTGTATCTAGATTTTCCACATGTTCTGATTTTGGCCCTCATATCATGACTGTTGTAGCACACCTTCAATAAATCGCTATCTGATTGGCAACATTCTTCAACAAATCATTTTTATGATTTTTGGGGTTTCCAATGAGTCCCTACTACGATTTATGGTATTTTTGGGTCTGCAACGAGCCCCACAATGATTTATAGTGTTGTCCGGTCTTTTAACTACGATTTGTAGTGTTTTCGGGTCTCCAACGAGCCTCACAGCGATTTGTAGTATGATTCAGTCATCATACAACGATTTGTAGTGTTTTCTGGTCTTTTAACTATGATTTGTAGTGTTTTTGGGTCTCTAACAAGACTCACAACGATTTATAGTGTTCTCGGACCTCACTATAGCGAATTGTAGTATTTTTCGCTAAACACTACAACGATTTGTGATACAAATCGCTGTAAATCGCTACCCAAATTAGGACCAACTTGTCAGGATCATATCTCCCTAACAAAAGATCAGATTCCAAATCCGTAAAAAGTGGTGTCTTTGTTCTGAAGTCTAGTTTATTCTTTTCAGCGATTTTTATGGTCATTTGATACCCCATTTGGATCTAAAACCAGACCCCTATCAGTCTGCCTTATTTAAGTGACATAGGTTTTTAGTTCATTTTGTAAGAGTCATATCTCCCCAACGGGAGATCATTTTCTAAATACGTAAAAAGGGTTTTCTTCCTCTATGTGTCTAGTTTATATCTGGAAAGTTTTATAACTTTCTGTGCTCATTTGATATTCCAAACCTGTTAACAACCGAGACTGGTTACAGAATTTTAAATTCTGTAACAGGTTCATTTCCTGTTTGGAAACATTGACTTCTTGAAGTCGCCATTTTCAAACCGAAATTGATTTTTCAATTCTGTAAATTGGGTTGGTTTTTTTATTAAATTAAGCAACTATTTCTTTAAATTTGGTAGAAATCGGGTCTGTTTAGCCTCTGCAACATCCAGTTTACTGAAACCTGTTCGTTAAAATCCAATTTCCTGTTTCTGAAATTAATGTTCTGATGTTTTGATTATAACTCCAGTTTCAAGAATGATTTTGATATTCTGTAAAAAGGAAATGCTTCCCTACTGTGTTGTAAATTTATGTATTCAGTTTGAGCTAAAACAGAGCTGTTTAAGGCTCCCATCTGCTCAGAATGCTCTGATAGGTTTATCTGTAAAATATTGATTCTGCAAAATCTTGTCTTATCTGGATAAGAGAATCTAAATTTGGGTTTTACTCAGATGATTGCTTGGCATTTTTAATTCTACAACATTCATTAGATTGTTAAGCATCTGCATATCATTTTAAAAATTTCTAAGATCATTCATTGCATCTTTCAAAACTGACTTTATGAAAAAGCATTGCTTTGTTAAAATGAAGTTAAATTGGGCATTCTATCACTTTTAAATTCAATTTTTCAAACATAATTCCTGTATTTCATAAATTAAAAATGAATTTTATCAAGTTAGAATGCCTTAACTTCATTTCAAACAAACTTTGGAGTTTATTTTCCTTTATTTCAATCATTTTCAATATATTTTCCTGAAAATCTCAATTTCAAGGTTAAATTCACTTTGAACTCAAGCTTTAAAATGTATTTATATGTTTTAAAGCTCCAATTTCAAAAATTCAAAACTCCAAAGCACCATTTCCAAATGTTTTCATGAAATCATGCATCATATGTGTTTATTTTGTTTAATTTTCTTTATCTTTGAGGCATAAAAGGCTAATTTTGGATGTATTCTTCAATTTTTCAATAATTGAGGGGAAATCCATAAAAGCCTACACTTATTTCTAACAAGTTTGCTCATTTTGCAGGATTTTCTGTTTTGTTATTTTTTTTTTTTTAATCGTTGTATCAATTCAAAGGTTGTAATAAATTAATTAATGAGAAGTTTACTTTATGCTTAGTTTAGAATGAATGAGCATGTAGTTTAAGTTTTCATTTCTCATAATCAATATGTTGCATTTTTATTTTCATTTTCAATAACACTATGGTGAAACACGAATGGCACAAGTACCATTCTAATAAAAGGTGATTAAATCCTAAGTTGACAATTTGCATTTATGGCCATAGTCAAAATGTGAACAAAACTTAGGGTTTTGTGAACACCCCAAATTTTTCAAAAATCCAAAAATTCATTTTTTTGCCCCTGACTCACATTCTCTGAATAATCGGGTCAAAATTTTAACCAAAAATTCCATTCATTTCTTGGATTCACTAGAATCCAAACTCATTTTTATTCCTAACCCATTTTCTGAAGAATTTTCAAGAAACAATGTTAAAATTCTAAGAAAACCCCTCTTTTTGTAAATATTTCTCAAAAAAAAAAATCCAAAAATAGTCTTTAATCTCTCATTTTCCCTAGTTTTAAAGTCTTTTTGTCAAAAATACAAAAATCATAAAACACAAAGAAAATACAAGAAAAAAAAATACAATAATAAGCTCTTAGCACCACCTTTTGAAAATCATCTTTTATTTAAATCTATCTTTTTTTAAAAAATCTTATAAAAAGAGCCTCGTTTTGGAAATTTTATAAAAGTAGAAGGACAGGCTTGAAAATAAAAACCCTAATTCGGTTTTCTTTTGATAGGGTCGCTCTCTCTCAGCTTTCACAAAACCCCTCTGGAAAAACCCTCCTCCAAACCCTCTCTTTCTCTTTTCCCCTCTCGGCTTCCCTTCACGAGTCATCGCACCCCTCTGAATCCCCCATCACCGAAACCCTCCTCTTCCTACCGCTCATCTCCAACCGGCTACCTTCCCGAACCTTCCCCTTCTCCTCTTTAAAAAGAGCCCGCAGGAAGCCCCATTCTAGCATCCATCTTCACCCTTTCCCCTTCAGCCATTTCCTCCTTCTTCCTTCTTCTCTATCCATTATCGCCACCTCTCTCTCACGCACCCCCTTTTTCGGCAATAATTGCTTGCAATCTCCAGAATTCCAGCGGAAGCACGGTAAGAATTTCCTTCACTCCCCTTCTCCTTCCTGCTTAGTGAACCTCTGAGTTACTTCCCTTTTATAAGCAAGCCTCTTCGTGGCATCGATCTACACATCGTAGAATCCATTTACGAGGCAATATCGACGGAATCCCCGATTCCAACAGTTTCTCTATTCCCTTTTGTTTCTTTACTCAGGAATTTCTTGATTATCATGGGTTTTAGAGCATTCTCCCTAATTTTCGCTTTCATTTTCAATTTATGCATGGCTTCTCACTGCATGCTGCCATCCAACTTTTATTTCGGTTTCAGTTCACGAATGAGTTTCGATTTTATTCAATATATTTTACATAACTAGAACCGGCGATGCCTCGTAATGGCATCACCGATTCACTTAGGCTTAGAGTCCCCATTTCATCTTCGTGATTTCCTATTTCTAAAAAAAAAAAAAAATTAAATCGTTGTCTTCTTTGTTTTCATGATCTTTTGGTATTAATTTTCAGTTAGTGTTCTCAATTTACTGCTCCCATCCTTTGGATATGTATTCTCGTTTTGCCCCTTTTGTGCCTCTGAATTTACCTTCTATATTACCAGCGTTCTCACTCTATCTTGTTGTGGCTATGAGTTTATTTTATCAGATTGGTTCAATATAGTCAATACATTTCATCTTACCTGGTATGTTTCCTCCATAATGTTATAAAGTTGGTGTGGTCTTCTGTGCCATCTCACTTTCAGCTCTGAGAGTAACTGATGGTTGTTAAGATATCATTAAATTCCATGTGTTGGATTTGATCCTGCACTTCTTTTATCAATAATACCATCAAGGAAGTGAAGCCCTGCCATGGCTGTAACTGGGAATGAGTTCAGAATGAGTTTTCTGGTTGAACTATTACATTTAGATTTCTTCTCGTTCTATAGCCAATCAGCGGGCCATGTACAACAACAGGTTTCTGCATGATTAAAGGCAATTGATATACTGTATGGAACGCAATTGCATATGTTACAGAAGTCCTTGCACGAATATATATTGGCGATTGGGGGTTTACCCCTGCAAAATATTTATCTGAAGCAGATGGGGATGGACGCAGATTCTGATTCTAAGGATTGGCCCATCCTTCCCGCAACAAGAACAACGGTGGATGCTATCAGAGATTCGGTTTGTTTGGAGATATATGACTACTTGAGTTACATTCATAATCATCCTCCCCCATCATGCTTCATCCAGGGATTTGTCTTCACCTTTTCCCCATCGGTTGGTGAAACCACCGAATCGAGATTTTCCTTCACCATTAGCTCCGGTGCCCAGTTTTATGTTTTCCAGCTCCGATCATTGATAACTTTTACTATGAACTAAAATTTTCATTTGATTATTCTGTATGCAGCCATTACAGAATTCAAGTGTGGATTGGAATGGTTTGCTGCATCCTGCGGCAATTAACTACATTTACTAGCAGATTCCTCCTTGCTCTTTGATTTGATGCTTGGATCCTTCTCTCAATCCTCCCATTTCGTGTTGATATGAGGTTTGCCCCGTCCGCCACCAGGCATATAAATTTTCTGAAAGATGATAAATAGCCTTGTAAAGATATTGGCAAAATTGTCGTGTAGGTTTATGTTTCCTGCCTTTTAAGAAGTTTAAAGACTGAATGTTGAGAATAACCAAGGGTTACATTTATGCCTGGTCATACATGAGTTTGCTTGAGTTCATTCATCCAATTCCTGTCACATAGACACCGCCATGTAACATACCAAGAATTGGGATCAGACCTCCCGATCCAATATAGGTTTGTCAAGTACGTTGGATTCTTGCTGAATATCCGATGTTTTACTTGTTCAACTGCTGAAGAGCTAATAATTAAAGGTTTCAGTAATCCCCTCTGAATTTCAGCATGTCTATAAACTCACTTTCTGAATATCTGATAATTTTTTAATTGAAGGTCTATTAAGTGGAATATTTAATGATGTCTGAATAATGTCATTCATTTCTGCTAGATGGTTGTAGATCATCGAAAATCGAGTGATATTCCTGAATGCCACTGCAAAAATCTCAGCAAATACGGAGTGTTATCGACAGTAAAATTGATTATCTGGATCAATGTCCGACAAACGCTTCAAAGTTTTAATGCGCCATCAGGTGCAGAATTAATCAAAGGCTGGAGCCAAATGCCAGAATATTTTGCATCAGGACCTTTTGTTGTCTACTAAGACAGGTAAGTCTTCTATGCTCTTATGATCAATACCACTCTACATTGTCAAATCATCAATACCTGTATATTTCACAAATATTTATCTTCAGTGATGCTTGCAAAAATTTTTTTTTTTGTATATATACATATATATATATACATATTGCCTAATATATCAATATTCTTCATTCACTGCATCACCTTTTCTTTTATTACATAGCACCCGGATGCTTCCAGGTTAGTTTACTGCATTTGGGCAATGATTTGAGCTATCACGCTTTCCCTCTTGCTTGTCTTTGCTCTCAGAGAGGCAATCGACATGGAGATTTAAAATGCCATCAGAGCATAATACCTATTGTTCTCTTGTTCTCTTTATTTATTTTGTGGTTTTAAATTTCTTCTTTTGATTCTTCTGTTACAGGCTCGGGATACCATGTCATGCCATACCGGTGTCATTCCCTAGTTTAATATTTGTTGTCACCACGAATTCTATTTATCACGGTTCGAGCCAGACATCAGTTCTATTCCTTCCCAAGGGGATGATACATGTAAAACTTTGAGATCTGGTTTTGATATCTGTCATGAATACCCAGTTTTAGTCATGATTACATGTGCATATCATGCTGTGGGAGACCACCAAAAGCCTCCTGTGCATTGTTTTGGAATCATTTGATCCAATTGTGGTCGACCTTAGGTGATTAAGATTAGACTATTGGATGAAATAGAGTCTGGGTCGATGTAAGGGCTCACCATTATATTCTCTCCTGGGGAGGTTCAATGAAGGTAGGCGGCTGGAGGATATCCTCTGTGATTTTGGAGAGACATCATTTCCAAAATCTCGAATCTGGATCATGGAAATTCATATAAGACATTGTCCAACATATGCCACCTTCCCCAAACCGAGACATTTCTCATTAGTGTATTGCCCTTCATTTCACCCAGTCCCTTGTATTGATTATAGCTGTCTATAGCTTAATCCCTGCAATTGGTAATAGCATCATCACTTCATCACTCAACCCATGGTAGTCCATTGTTACTGTACCCCACATTTAACACCCAGCAGTACCTATTCCACCACACTTAGAATTATCACATAGCTGCCCTTTATACCTGCCTCTAGCTACCATCAGCATGTTGTCAGCACCCCACTCCATCAGTTGTGTTTGTCATTCCATCACCTTCTCGTTAGTTTGGCTGCCATATATATATTTCTTCACGCTTACCACAGTAAGCATCATCCCACCACTTATTTCAGCATTGCCCATTTATTTATCTGCTGCTATGATGTTCAATGTCACGGCATCAGCAAATAAATTGTTGTTTTTCAGGCCAATCATATCCATAGCATGAAGACATCCACCTTTCATACATCTGGGACATTCATTGTCCATATTTGTGCATGCTGATCACTTTCCAACATCATTACCTCTACATCTTCAGTGCTTATATGTATTTAGCCCCTGCACTTAGGTATGTTATATCACTGTATAGGATTAAAAACCCATATACATATTAACCCCTCAGTACTTCATATATATATATATTACCCTTTACATTTGTATTTTTGTCATAACATACCACATAGGCATTGTATAAATATATTCCAATATATATATGCTTCCTCATTCATAATACATTAGGAGTTCATTGGCTGGAAACATAGGTATGAGTATTCCATCACTTACATTTCAAACACCAATATGATACTTGTCTCTATGTTCCTTTTACCTTGTCAAAATTTGAATTTTTCAGAGAATATGTGGAAAATATCACTATTTGGAGTTGTAAATTCAATTTTATGTATTGTAATAGTTAGATCTTAATGAGAATTTATATTTCCTGTCTTAGATAGAATGAGTGAGCATTGTAAATATCATAAATTGCTTGTTTTCATGCATTTTTGCCTTTATTTCTCAAATTCTCACAAATGGCAACACGAATGGCACGTGCACCATTTTGTAAGAGGTAATTAATTCTAAGTTGATGATTTACATCAATGGCCATAGTCAGGATGTAAACAAAACTTAGGATTTTTATCTTTTATAAAATAACACTAGATCCACACTGGATCTTCTTTAAAAATCATCATATTTTCAAATATTTTTTTCTTTTATCAGGGTTTAATTTAAAATTGATTCAATATATATATCAATGGCCATAGTCAGGGTATATTGAGAATTAATTTCATTTTAAATTCTATAAAAACACAAAAAAATGTATTTTATTCTTCACTTGAATTTAAATGTGGTTATTATATAATATATTCAATGACCATAGTCAGGGATATATTATATCTTCAACCTCATTCTTAGTTCATTTAAAGAATGGAGTAGTTTTTCAAAATCCAATTTCAGATCTTTTTAAGTCATTCATCATTTAGGATAGAGTGGCATCATATTTTCAAAATTCCTTTTTCAAAATCCAAGTGATTGTGAATATCTCTTCTTCAATTTCTATTTCAAATTATCAATTCTATATCATTTTCAAAGTCCAATTTGACTTTGAAATTCATTTATATATTCAAAGTTTAAATTCTCAAATCAATTTTAAAATTCAAAGTTAGATCTTAATCCCAACTTGGATCCAGATTTCCAAGTACAATATCCACTTTTGGATCTCAGACTTCAGATCCAAAGCCCATTTTAGGATCCAGAATCCAATTCAATTTTGGATCTCAGACTTCTAATCCAGATTCCATCTTGGGTTCCAAATCTTAGATCCAAATTCCCTTTAGGATCCAGGATCCAATTTCATCTTGGATCTCAGATTTTAGATCCAATTCCCATTTAGGATTCTAAATCCAAACTTCAATCTCATCTCGAATTTTTCAACTCTATTTAGAATCCAAGCCTTTGATTCAAATTTCATTCTGAACTCCAATTTTAAAATCAAATTCTATCTCCCAATCTAAATTCCATTTCAAGTTTATCTTGAATCCAAAAACCAATTCTATTTCTCAATTCTACTTAGACTTTCCAAATTTCATTCTGATTTTGAACTCCAAAGTTAGCATTCAATTCCATTTCAAATTTTATCTCTTTTCTTAAATCTAAGTTCAAAGTCCATTTTCTGACTTTGAAATTTCCTTCCTTCTCCCTTTTATCTCAGCTTCAAAATCATTTCTCTTAAAGATCCAGATTTATTTTCCCAAGCTCTGATTATTCCAAAAACTTAGAACTTTAAATTTTAAAGTTCTAAAGTTAAAAACCATTTCTTCACTCTATCATCATTCATCTCAGAAACACTTGGAAAATTTTCAAAATCATTTTCGAAAGAGCATACATCACTGCATTGCACAAGCATGATTCTTTGTGCATTTAGACTTAGGATAAATTCTTAGATAATATTTAGGCAAAGCAAAAGGCATGAATTCGATCCTTGGTTCGATTACTCCTGGTAAAGGCGCCAGGAACGGTCGAACCTCGTACCGACGAGCGAATCCCGTCTCACAATTTTCCCGCAAATATTTCAAAATGGAGGCGAGTAATCTTTTAAAATCTTTTTCAAAATCAAGGTCAAGTGAGACCTTCGCAAAAGGGTTCCTCTCTCTCTTCTTTCTTTTCTCTTCTCTTCTCTCTTCTTTTCGGACTTTTATTTTCTCCCTTCAAAAAGAAGGAGATAGAGGTTGGAAGGAAAAGAGAAGAAAGAGAGAGAAATACCAAGAGAGAAAAAATTTTGCGATGATCACAGTTTTGGCGACCGTGATGGGACTCGTTTTCGCTCGGTCGAATTTTTGCCTTTTGCTTTGCTTTGATATTATTTAAGTTTTTATTCTTCAAATGTCAGCTTCATTTCCATGCAAACCTTAGGAGCCTAGACTCTGTCCTAAGCTGACATCATTGCATATAGGATTTAGGTATGGTTTGGTAGGACCATATTGAGGAGATTATTCCATGCTCACATTAGACTTAGGTCTGAAATACAACTCTCCTCAATTCTAGGGATTGAATGCAAAACAATGTATGCAAGTATGTGCTTCTCTTTATTTTTTAATCTATCTCTTTAGGACTTGCATTAGAGCCATCTGACTTCTTGCATGTTGAACATATTTTTGAAAACCTCCCTACCTATGTTGTCCCGGTCTTCACGTTGCTGGGCTGTCTCACTGAACCATAGTTCGGGAGAGAGCCTCACAACTGGACCACTTATTTGGGTTCGCGCCCCCCTACCACGTACCTAAGGGCCATAGTCCGAGGTATATCGGTAGGTGCTCAAGGATGTTGGAAAGCCATTACCTTAGAACCGGAGAAATATTCTTACGCCACGTACTTCGGGCTTCGGCTTGGGTATATCGGCGTATCTTGATTGGAATCAGATGATCTAAACCTTAGAGTTAGGATTAAGGTCCTACGAGCCTTTTCAAAATTTGCATTTAGAGTCAGCTTCTAGGGAGTGCCACTCTGAGCATCATTGTTTGTATAAATTGATTCTTTTGTAAATATTATCTTATAAAATCTTATTATAAAACCCTTGATATCTGTTTCAAAAATTTCTTCTATTTTCAAAAATCCAGGATTGTATATTTCTCATTCTTTATTCTTTTTGTAAATTTAAAAAAAAACCCTGGATATTCTTTTAAGTCTTCATCTATCTTTCAAAAGGTTCAGATGTATTTTTCTCTTTTCTTTTCTGATTTATTCAATTTTCTTTGATCCTGCCTGCAATTTTTTCAAAAATAGTCAGGTCCTGTCATCCATTTTCAAAAATATGTCTTTTAAACTCTATCTTCCCATCTGATATCCCTTTTTATCAAGAGATCTCTCCTCAAAATCTTTTAAACATCTTCTTCATCGTCTCTTTTCTCCAAAACTCCTTGAGTTTTAATCCTTCCTTTATTCTATAGAAAACATCGTCATTTCATCATGGTTCAAACACGGGCAGGAAGGAGGGCAGCTCAGCAGCACAATGACAGCGAAGTGGAAGAGATGAACTCTTCCAGGATGTCCCGAAAACATGATTCTGATGAAGATGATGTTGACCCAGCGATGTATAAGATCTTTCAAAAGATGATGGCAAAAATGATGTCCGAGCAAACTGGGGCAGGTTCAAAGAAAACATCCTCTAAAGCCAAGGTCAAAAGGAAGCCAGTAAAAAAGCATGTCAGGATCAGCAAGAAGAAGGTTCAGCAGGACATCACATTAGAGGGTTCATAATTAGCAGGAGAGGATTCCGAGGAAGAACAACTTGTATTCGTCCCAAAACATTTGCGACAACCCAAGAAAGTGGCAGAGGAACCTGAATCAGTCAACAAGCCTAAAGATGGGGTTCCGGCGGAAGACTCAATTCAAATATTGACGAAGATAGTCAAAGACCTATAGATCCGAGATAAGGGAAAGAGGGTATATACCAGACAGGACTTCTACCTTGGTTTAGATGGGGACAACAGCTTGGAAGATCTCCCCCGAAAATTTATTAAGTTCGATGGGTCCGGCAACCCAAAAGCCCACCTCGCAATGTTCTTCGTCGAGTGCGCCAGATTCAGTGAAGACAATCAGGCCCTCTTCTTGTGCTTTCCTCGCAGTCTAGAAGGCGTAGCAGCTAAATGGTATGCGGAGCACATCAACCCCGTCGAGCTGCAAAATTTTGATAAAGTTGTTAATGTGTTCGTGGAACGATTCATGTTCAACACTGAGGCACTGCCAACCCTCAATCACTTATACAACCTGAAACAAGGAGATAAGGAAAAAGCCGTAGACTTCATTCGGAGGTGGAGAGATACCTGCAACAAGATGAGAACCCCCATTTCAGAGGAGCAAGCACTCCAAGTTATCCTGAACAATTTTTCTCAGCCTCTTAGAAGCCTCATTACCACTTACCCATCTAAATCATTCATAGAGCTTATCGAACGAGCTGAGTGGCTCGAGATGGAGATGGACAATGGGAATTATGAGGGTATTACTCTCATCAAGGGTGGTCAAGACCTCAAGAAGAAGGTAAATTATACCTTTTCAGCTAATTCTGGGGGCAGTGGCAGCAAAGATAACAAGACCAAGCAGATGGGTCAGCAAAAGGAACCCTTCAAGCAGAATGACAAGCCAATTCCCGCCAAGCAAAAGGAGAAGATAAAACGTGAAGGTTGGGGTTATGACCGCCAATTCACTGCTCTGGAACAGTCCCTCGAGCAAGTTCTGGAGTATATGTTGAGCAAAGATATGATTAAACTCCCGAGAGTTGCTGATCCCCCGGTCTCCCTGGGAAAATGGAAGGACAAGTTCTGCAAGTTTCACCGAGCAGTGGGGCACGATACCGAGCACTGCTTCATCCTAAAGAACATCATCCAGGACTGCATCGATAAAAATCTTCTAATAGATGACGAAGAAGAAGAACAACCCATTGTCCTAACCAAGCCTTTCCCGAACCACTCCAAGAACTAATGATGCTGAAGTTTCTCTATTTTTCTCTTTTTTTAGTTGTTATCTTGTAGGGGCAAGTTAGCCCCAATCTTCTGTGAACGTTTTTTATAAATATCCAAGTTTTGTTTTCAGTCACTACTTATCAATGAAATGACAATTTCCTTCCTATTTTTGATGTTCAATTCTTATTTCTTTCGCCATATTGGGGCATCTTTTATTGTTAAAATTACGTTTACACTTCAAAATATTCTTTTGCCATCAAATTCCCATTCTTTTCAGGATGAGGGGCAATCCCGACAATTCTCCCTGAGAGAAATGATATTACCTATGAGGGTTTTTCAAAACCATCAAAATCTGAAAAATTTCTGCAAAACTTTCAAATCAACCAGTGTGTTGATCTTCCCTTTCTAGAATGGTTTTAAACCATCATCTTCCGAAAATCAACCCTTGTGTTGATAACCTTTTTCTAAAAATGGGTTTTGAACCACCATCTTAAATCAACCCTGGTGTTGATCTTTTCCTTTCAAAATTAGTTTTAAACCCTCATCTTCCAAAATCAACCCTTGTGTTGATAACCTTTTTCTAAAAATGGGTTTTGAACCACCATCTTAAATCAACCCTGGTGTTGATCTTTTCCTTTCAAAATTAGTTTTAAACCATCATCTTCAAAAATCAACCCTTGTGTTGATCTTCTCTTGCCAAAATCAGTTTCGAACCATTACCTTCAAAAATCAGCCCTTGTGTTGATATCCTTTTTCAAAATCGGTTTTTAACCACTGTTTCCAAAAAATCGACCCTCATGATGATCTCTCTTCAAAATCAACCCTCGTATTGATTCTTCTCCAAAAAGATTAGCTCTCGTATTGATCATTCTTCAAAATCAATCTCACGGTTATTCCTCTTTCCAAAAATGATTTTCTCATAAACATTCTCATCTCATTTTAAAGATTCCACGTGCAGGCAGGATCAAACAAATTCTTTTTCTCAATCAACTCTTTTCATTTGTCAATTTTTATCAGTTTTATCAATTTTTATTCATCTTTATCGATTTTGTCAATTTTATTGATTTTTCATTGATTTTATTAATTTTTCTTGTCAATTCTTATTTCAATTACCCTTTCAGGTTAATGGATAAACCTGATGCCTCTTTCCCATGAGGTACTCCTTTTTCCTTCTGAATTTCCCACTCAGGTTAAGGGATAAACCTGAATTTCCCACTCAGGTTAAGGGATAAACCTGAATTTCCCACTCAGGTTAAGGGATAAACCTGAATTTTCCACTCAGGTTAAGGGATAAACCTGAATTTCCCGCTCAGGTCAAGGGATAAACCTGAACCTCGTCCTACGAGGTCCTTCTCCCTTCAGGATAAGGGATAATCCTGAAGTCTTTCATCGTCTTCCAAGTATCCTTAATTTTCCACCAAATTTTACTCAGATCTTTGCCAATCTTTATTAATTCCTATTCTTTATCATTTTTATCAATTCTTTTGATTCTTTATCAAACTCTTATCGATTTTTGTTGATTTTATCAATTCCTATTCTTTATCCTTTTAGGTTAAGGGATAAACCTGAACTTCCCTTTCAGGTTAAGGGATAAACCTGAATCATCTTCCATAATTTCTTTTCTTAAATCTTCTTTCTATCTTTTCCTTTTAAAGGTTCGGGTTCCGACTCGGGTCTTCCTTTTTTTCTTTTTGAAGTTTCAAGTTTCGACTCGAACTTCCCCTTGGTTCTAATCCTCGCATTAGACCAATCGTTTTCCTTAAAAAATTCAAGTTCCAAAACTCGAGTTTTCTTTTATCTTTTCCTTTTAAGATGCGGGTCCTGACTCGGGTCTTTCTTTTATCTTTTCTTTTAAAGTTTCGAGTTCCGACTCGGGCTTCCCTTTGGTTCTGATTGGACCAATCGTTTTCTTTTATCTTTTCCTTTTTAGATGCGGGTTCCGACTCGGGTCTTCCTTTTATCTTTTCTTTTGAAGTTTCGAGTTCCGACTCGGGCTTCCCTTTGGTTCTGATGGAACCAATCGTTTTCTTTTATCTTTTATCTTTCCTTTTAAAGATTCGGGTTCTGACTCGGGTCTTCCTTTTATCTCTTCGTTTGAAGTTTCAAGTTCCGACTCGGGCTTCCCTTTGGTTCTGATTGGACCAATTATTTTCTTTTATCTTTTATCTTTTCCTTTTTTAAGATTCGGGTTCCGACTCGGGTCTTCCTTTTATCTTTTCCTTTGAAGTTTCGAGTTCCGACTCGAGCTTCCCTTTGGCTCTAATCCTCGCATTAGACCAATTGTTTTCCTTAAAAATTCGAGTTCCAAAACTCGGGTTTTTCTTTTATCTTTTCCTTTTAAAGATTCGAGTTCTGACTCGGGTTTTTCTTTTATCTTTTCTTTTGAAGTTTCGAGTTCTGACTCGAGCTTCCCTTTGGTTCTAATCCTCTCATTAGACCAATCATTTTCCTTAAAAATTCAAGTTCCAAAACTCGGGTTTTCTTTTATCTTTTCATTTTTAAGATTCAGGTTCCGACTCAGGTCTTCCTTTTATCTTTTCGTTTGAAGTTCCGACTCGAACTTCCTTTTGGACCCGATGCTCATGTTGGAACCAATCGTTACGTCAAAAATTCGAGTTTTTCAAACTCAATTTTCTCTTTTATCTTTTATCTTGAAGATCCGGGTTCCGACTCGGGTTTTCTCCTTTATGTGTTCCATCTTCTTGAATATCCGAATTCAGGTTTATTCTCTTTAAAATGCCTTCATTTCCCCTTCAGGTTAAGGGATAAACCTGAGTTCCCGTTCAGGATAAGGGATAATCCTGAAAACCATTCATAGAAGTGGCGCGACCTTCTGTAATGGTCCTTCAAAATCCAATTCTCACATTGGTCCTTCAAATCCAGTCTAACCCCAGTCCTTCAAAATTTCAATGTTTATATTGGTCCTTCCAAAAATTCCAATTTCATAAATTGGTCCTTCAAAATTCCAGTTTTACACTGGTCCTTTAAAATTCCAATTGGTCCTTCATCAAATTCCAATGTTTTCATTGGTCCTTCCAAATTCCAATTCCATGAATTGGTCCTTCAAAATTCCAATTGCTCCTTCATCAAATTCCAATGTTTTTATTGGTCCTTCCAAATTCCAATTTCATGAATTGGTCTTTCAAAATTCCAATTGGTCCTTCATCAAATTCCAATGTTTTCATTGGTCCTTCCAAATTCCAATTCCATGAATTGGTCCTTCAAAATCCCAATTGATCCTTCAAAATTCCAATGTTTACATTGGTCCTTCCAAATTCCAATTTCATAAATTGGTCCTTCAAAATTTCAGTTTTACACTGGTCCTTTAAAATTTCAATGTTTACATTGGTCCTTCCAAATTCCAATTTCATAAATTGGTCCTTCAAAATTCCAGTTTTACACTGGTCTTTCAAAATTCCAATGTTTACATTGGTCCTTCCAAATTCCAATTTTTCAAATTGGTCCTTCAAAATTCCAGTTTTAACTGGTCTTTCAAAATTCCAATGTTTACATTGGTCCTTCAAAATTGATTCTTCAAAATTCTATTTTTTTTTTCAAATTCATCCTCCAGAATCCCAGTTTAACACCGGTCCTTTACCAGAATCTTTTTACCAAAAAAAATTCCTTTACCAAGACCCTTCTCAAAATTCCAGTTTTACACTGGTCCTTTAACAAATTCTTCTACCAAATTCTTTTACCAAGGTCCTTTACTAAAATTCTTTACTTAACCTCATTTTTTAAGTTGGTTCTGCCAAATCTAGTTTTACTGGTCAAGTTTTCAAAGTCTAAAACCTTACATTATTTCTCCAAAATGTCAGCCCGAGGTCCTATCAAAATCTATATTGAGTAATTATTTCACTAAGGATTCTCGAAAACTTTGCCAATCTGCTAAAAACATGCGTTGATTCCAATATTTTATTACATAAAAATTACCTTAGATTACCCCTAGTATTCTTTCCAAAAGGGTGAAGCTTCTTTGCAAAAAAAGAGTAAAATTCAAATCTTCTCTCTATTGATCAACCAAGAGGATGTAGGAAATATCCTTTGTATGATTAGCGAAAGAAATATTCAATGATATTGAAAAGCTAGAAGCGAATCGATATTGATCATAACTATGACGCATGCTTAAAGACGACTCTCTGACAATCAGGCAGTGGTAATACCGTGAGCGATAAAAAGAATCCACTCAATTCATATCTCATCATTTCATTCCTTTAAACTTCAATCAAATATCCGCAAAGGGGATCTCTCAATTGTCGTCAAGATGAAGACGAATATGCGAGTTCGACCCCCGGGGCCAAAGAAGATTTGAATCATCTCCAAGATGAAGGAGTTTCTGACGGATCCTTCCAGGGAACGTTCAGATCACCGCCAAGATGAAGGCAACTGCGCTGAGCCTCCCGACAAAACCTTAAAAGATATTTGATTGCTGCTATTATCTAGATTTTTAACCAATGAGCCAGTATAATTCCTGAGAAAAAGAAGGATCGGAGCATCTCCAAGATGAAGGAGTTTGTGACGTACCCTTCCCCGAAGAAAAAAGAGAAAAGCCAGAACATCTCTAAAATGAAGGATGATGTAATAAACTTCCCAAAAAACCCGAGAAAGCTTAATATCTTAAGAAGAGTGCCAGAAAGATCATTTATGGAAAAGCCTCGGGATATCAAACTGCTAAAATTGCCAGGAATCATCTTTTCTCATGTGAAATCCTTTTCATTAATGTCTTTTCACTACTCGCTTTTATGAAATTAAGAATACTTCTTCTCTATTCATATCAAGGAAATGGATAGCTTCCTTGAAGAAACTCAACAGCTTTAAAATTTGAATCTGACTCTGGAATCCGGGGAGTTAACCTCGTTGGAGGAAATACTCTAGGTAAAAGAGGAAACATCTTTCGCACATACATGCACGCTTTCAAACATTTGAATCAATTGCAATTTCCTCTCATTGGCAAAATTTGCTGGTTATCCAAAAATGAAATAAATGCTTAATATCTATTTTTGATGAAACCTAGCGTTGTTTTTTTCAAAAAGAATTGTCTCATTCTGGTGAGATATTTCTCCCAGTCCCATCATGGTTCTTCCCATCGAAGAATCCATGCTTTGTACATCCATTTCAAATAAAGATTATACCTGAACCTCGTCCCACGAGGTATTTTTCAAAAAATGTCCCATCCAGGTTAAGGGCTAAACCTGTGTCTTTTCAAAAATCCTTATCTTTGTCTCAACTATGAGACTTCTTTCAAAAATCTCTCCTCTTACCATTTCGGGATATTCATCCCAAAGTCCCATCACGATTTTCTCATTTTCTTCTATCCAAAATTACTTTTTCTCGAGGATTTCGTTTCTTCCCAAAAACATTACAGGATAAGGTATAAAACCTGAAAAATAAAGCTTTTCAAAACAAATTCTTCCACACCGAGTTCAGACCTTTTGACTGGGGCATTTTTTTTTTAGAAAATTTGTCGTGTCTTCTTTGCCTCTAAGCTCGGCTTATAACCGGCTTAGCAGCAAAGAGGGGCATATGTGAACACCCCAAATTTTTCAAAAATCCAAAAATTCATTTTTTTGCCCCTGACTCACAATCTCTGAATAATCGGGTCAAAATTTTAACCAAAAATTCCATTCATTTCTCGGATTCGTTGGAATCCAAACTCATTTTTATTCCTAACCCATTTTCTGAAGAATTTTCAAGAAATAACGTTAAAATTCTCAAAAAACCCCTCTTTTTGTAAATATTTCTCAAAAAAAAAAATCCAAAAACAACCTTTAATCTCTCATTTTCCCTAGTTTTAAAGTCTTTTTGTCAAAAATACAAAAATCAGAAAACACAAAGAAAATACAAGAAAAAAAAATACAATAATAAGCTCTTAGAACCACCTTTTGAAAATCATCTTTTATTTAAATCTATCTTTTTAAAAAAAATCTTATAAAAAGAGCCTCATTTTGGAAATTTTATAAAAGTAGAAGGACAGGCTTGAAAATAAAAACCCTAATTCGGTTTTCTTTTGATAGGGTCGCTCTCTCTCAGCTTTCACAAAACCCCTCCGGAAAACCCCTCCTCCAAACCCTATCTTTCTCTTTTGCCCTCTCGGCTTCCCTTCACGAGCCATCGCACCCCTCCGAATCCCCCATCATCGAAACCCTCCTCTTCCTACCGCTCATCTCCAACCGGCTACCTTCCCGAACCTTCCGCTTCTCCTCTTTAAAAAGAGCCCGCAAGAAGCCCCATTCTGGCATCCATCTTCACCCTTTCCCCTTCAGCCATTTCCTCCTTCTTCCTTCTTCTCCATCCATTATCGCCACCTCTTTCTCACGCACCCCCTTTTTCGGCAATAGTTGCTTGCAATCTCCAGAATTCCAGCGGAAGCACGGTAAGAATTTCCTTCACTCCCCTTCTCCTTCCTGCTTAGTGAACCTCTGAGTTACTTCCCTTTTATAAGCAAGCCTCTTCGTGGCATCGATCTACACATCGTAGAATCCATTTACGAGGCAATATCGACGGAATCCCCGATTCCAACAGTTTCTCTATTCCCTTTTGTTTCTTTACTCAGGAATTTCTTGATTATCATGGGTTTTAGAGCATTCTCCCTAATTTTCGCTTTCATTTTCAATTTATGCATGGCTTCTCACTGCATGCTGCCATCCAACTTTTATTTCGGTTTCAGTTCACGAATGAGTTTCGATTTTATTCAATATATTTTACATAACTAGAACCGGCGATGCCTCGTAATGGCATCACCGATTCACTTAGGCTTAGAGTCCCCATTTCATCTTCGTGATTTCCTATTTCTAAAAAAAAAAAAAAATTAAATCGTTGTCTTCTTTGTTTTCATGATCTTTTGGTATTAATTTTCAGTTAGTGTTCTCAATTTACTGCTCCCATCCTTTGGATATGTATTCTCGTTTTGCCCCTTTTGTGCCTCTGAATTTACCTTCTATATTACCAGCGTTCTCACTCTATCTTGTTGTGGCTATGAGTTTATTTTATCAGATTGGTTCAATATAGTCAATACATTTCATCTTACCTGGTATGTTTCCTCCATAATGTTATAAAGTTGGTGTGGTCTTCTGTGCCATCTCACTTTCAGCTCTGAGAGTAACTGATGGTTGTTAAGATATCATTAAATTCCATGTGTTGGATTTGATCCTGCGCTTCTTTTATCAATAATACCATCAAGGAAGTGAAGCCCTGCCATGGCTGTAACTGGGAATGAGTTCAAAATGAGTTTTCTGGTTGAACTATTACATTTAGATTTCTTCTCGTTCTATAGCCAATCAGTGGGCCATGTACAGCAACAGGTTTCTGCATGATTAAAGGCAGTTGATATACTGTATGGAAGGCAATTGCATATGTTACAGAAGTCCTTGCACGAATATATATTGGCGATTGGGGGTTTACCCCTGCAAAATATTTATCTGAAGCAGATGGGGATGGATGCAGATTCTGATTCTAGGGATTGGGCCATCCTTCCCGCAACAAGAACAACGGTGGATGCTATCAGAGATTCGGTTTGTTTGGAGATATATGACTACTTGAGTTACATTCATAATCATCCTCCCCCATCATGCTTCATCCAGGGATTTGTCTTCACCTTTTCCCCATCGGTTGGTGAAACCACCGAATCGGGACTTTCCTTCACCATTAGCTTCGGTGCCCGGTTTTATGTTTTCCAGCTCCGATCATTGATAACTTTTACTATGAACTAAAATTTTCATTTGATTATTCTGTATGCAGCCATTACAGAATTCAAGTGTGGATTGGAATGGTTTGCTGCATCCTGCGGCAATTAACTACATTTACTAGCAGATTCCTCCTTGCTCTTTGATTTGATGCTTGGATCCTTCTCTCAATCCTCCCATTTCGTGTTGATATGAGGTTTGCCCCGTCCGCCACCAGGCATATAAATTTTCTGAAAGATGATAAATAGCCTTGTAAAGATATTGGCAAAATTGTCGTGTAGGTTTATGTTTCCTGCCTTTTAAGAAGTTTAAAGACTGAATGTTGAGAATAACCAAGGGTTACATGTATGCCTGGTCATACATGAGTTTGCTTGAGTTCATTCATCCAATTCCTGTCACATAGACACCGCCATGTAACATACCAAGAATTGGGATCAGACCTCCCGATCCAATATAGGTTTGTCAAGTACGTTGGATTCTTGCTGAATATCCGATGTTTTACTTGTTCAACTGCTGAAGAGCTAATAATTAAAGGTTTCAGTAATCCCCTCTGAATTTCAGCATGTCTATAAACTCATTTTCTGAATATCTGATAATTTTTTAATTGAAGGTCTATTAAGTGGAATATTTAATGATGTCTGAATAATGTCATTCATTTCTGCTAGATGGTTGTAGATCATCGAAAATCGAGTGATATTCCTGAATGCCACTGCAAAAATCTCAGCAAATACGGAGTGTTATCGACAGTAAAATTGATTATCTGGATCAATGTCCGACAAACGCTTCAAAGTTTTAATGCGCCATCAGGTGCAGAATTAATCAAAGGCTGGAGCCAAATGCCAGAATATTTTGCATCAGGACCTTTTGTTGTCTACTAAGACAGGTAAGTCTTCTATGCTCTTATGATCAATACCACTCTACACTGTCAAATCATCAATACCTGTATATTTCACAAATATTTATCTTCAGTGATGCTTGCAATTTCTTTTTTTTGTATATATACATATATATATATATATATTGCCTAATATATCAATATTCTTCATTCACTGCATCACCTTTTCTTTTATTACATAGCACCCAGATGCTTCCAGGTTAGTTTACTGCATTTGGGCAATGATATGAGCTATCACGCTTTCCCTCTTGTTTGTCTTTGCTCTCAAAGAGGCAATCAACATGGAGATTTAAAATGCCATCAGAGCATAATACCTATTGTTCTCTTGTTCTCTTTATTTATTTTGTGGTTTTAAATTTCTTCTTTTGATTCTTCTGTTACAGGCTCGGGATACCATGTCATGTCATACCAGTGTCATTCCCTAGTTTAATATTTGTTGTCACCACGAATTCTATTTATCACGGTTCGAGCCAGACATCAGTTCTATTCCTTCCCAAGGGGATGATACATGTAAAACCTTGAGGTCATGTTTTGATATTTGTCATGAATACCCAGTTTTAGTCATGATTACATGTGCATATCATGCTGTGGGAGATCACCAAAAGCCTCCTGTGCATTGTTTTGGAATCATTTGATCCAATTGTGGTCGACCTTAGGTGATTAAGATTAGACTATTGGATGAAATAGATTCTTGGTCGATGTAAGGGCTCACCATTATATTCTCTCCTGGGGAGGTCCAATGAAGGTAGGCGGCTGGAGGATATCCTCTGTGATTTTGGAGAGACATCATTTCCAAAATCTCGAATCTGGATCATGGAAATTCATATAAGACATTGTCCAACATATGCCACCTTCCCCAAACCGAGACATTTCTCATTAGTGTATTGCCTTTCATTTCACCTAGTCCCTTGTATTGATTATAGCTGTCTATAGCTTAATCCCTGCAATTGGTAATAGCATCATCACTTCATCACTCAACCCATGGTAGTCCATTGTTACTGTACCCCCCATTTAACACCCAGCAGTACCTATTCCACCACACTTAGAATTATCACATAGCTGCCCTTTATACCTGCCTCCAGCTACCATCAGCATGTTGTCAGCACCCCACTCCATCAGTTGTGTTTGTCATTCCATCACCTTCTCGTTAGTTTGGCTTCCATATATATATTTCTTCACGCTTACCACAGTAAGCATCATCCCACCACTTATTTCAGCATTGCCCATTTATTTATCTGCTGCTATGACGTTCAATGTCACGGCATCAGCAAATAAATTGTTGTTTTTCAAGCCAATCATATCCATAGCATGAAGACATCCACCTTTCATACATCTGGGACATTCATTGTCCATATTTGTGCATGTTGATCACTTTCCAACATCATTACCTCTACATCTTCAGTGCTTATATGTATTTAGCCCCTGCACTTAGGTATGTTATATCACTGTATAGGATTAAAAACCCATATACATATTAACCCCTCAGTAGTTCATATATATATATATTACCCTTTACATTTGTATTTTTGTCATAACATACCACATAGGCATTGTATAAATATATTCCAATATATATATGCTTCCTCATTCATAATACATTAGGAGTTCATTGGCTGGAAACATAGGTATGAGTATTCCATCACTTACATTTCAAACACCAATATGATACTTGTCTCTATGTTCCTTTTACCTTGTCAAAATTTGAATTTTTCAGAGAATATGTGGAAAATATCACTATTTGGAGTTGTAAATTCAATTTTATGTATTGTAATAGTTAGATCTTAATGAGAATTTACATTTCCTGTCTTAGATAGAATGAGTGAGCATTGTAAATATCATAAATTGCTTGTTTTCATGCATTTTTGCCTTTATTTCTCAAATTCTCACAAATGGAAACACGAATGGCACGTGCACCATATCGTAAGAGGTAATTAATTATAAGTTGATGATTTACATCAATGGCCATAGTCAGGATGTAAACAAAACTTAGGATTTTTATCTTTTATAAAATAATACTAGATCTACACTGGATCTTATTCAAAAATCATCATATTTTCAAATATTTTTTTCTTTTATCAGGGTTTAATTTAAAATTGATTCAATATATATATCAGTGGCCATAGTCAGGGTATATTGAGAATTAATTTCATTTTAAATTCTATAAAAGCACAAAAAAATGTATTTTATTCTTCACTTGAATTTAAATGTGGTTATTATATAATATATTCAATGACCATAGTTAGGGATATATTATATCTTCAACCTCATTCTTAGTTCATTTAAAGAATGGAGTAGCTTTTCAAAATCCAATTTCAGATCTTTTTAATTCATTCATCATTTAGGATAGAGTGACATCATTTTTTCAAAATCCAAGTGATTGTGAATATCTATTCTTCAATTTCTATTTCAAATTATCAATTCTATCTCATTTTCAAAGTCCAATTTGACTTTGAAATTTATTTATATATTCAAAGTTTAAATTCTCAAATCAATTTTAAAATTCAAAGTTAGATCCTAATCCCAACTTGGATCCAGATTTGCAAGTACAATATCCACTTTTGGATCTCAGACTTCAGATCCAAAGCCCATTTTAGGATCCAGAATCCAATTCCATTTTGGATCTCAGATTTCAGATCCAAAATTCCTTTCTAAATTTCGGGATCCAACCCTACCTTGAATCTCAGACTTCTAATCCAGATTCCATCTTGGGTTCCAAATCTTAGATCCAAATTCCCTTTAGGATCCAGGATCCAATTCTATCTTGGATCTCATATTTTAGATCCAATTCCCATTTAGGATTCTAAATCCAAACTTCAATCTCATCTCGGATTTTTCAACTCTATTTAGAATCCAAGCCTTTGATTCAAATTCCATTCTGAACTCCAAATTTAAAATCAAATTCTATCTCCCAATCTAAATTCCATTTCAAGTTTATCTTGAATCCAAAAACCAATTCTATTTCTCAATTCTATTTAGACTTCCCAAATTTCATTCTGATTTTGAACTCCAAAGTTAGCATTCAATTCCATTTCAAATTTTATCTCTTCTCTTAAATCTAAGTTCAAAGTCCATTTTCTGACTTTGAAATTTCCTTCCTTCTCCCTTTTATCTCAGCTTCAAAATCATTTCTCTTAAAGATCTAGATTTATTTTCCCAAGCTCTGATTATTTCAAAAACTTAGAACTTTAAATTTTAAAGTTATAAAGTTAAAAACCATTTCTTCACTCTATCATCATTCATCTCAGAAACACTTGGAAAATTTTCAAAATCATTTTCGAAAGAGCATACATCACTGCATTGCACAAGCATGATTCTTTGTGCATTTAGACTTAGGATAAATTCTTAGATAATATTTAGGCAAAGCAAAAGGCATGAATTCGATCCTTGGTTCGATTACCCCTGATAAAGGTGCCAGAAACGGTTGAACCTCGTACCGACGAGCGAATCCCGTCTCCCAATTTTCCCGCAAATATTTCAAAACGGAGGCGAGTAATCTTTTAAAATCTTTTTCAAAATCAAGGTCAAGTGAGACCTTCGCAAAAGGGTTCCTCTCTCTCTTCTTTCTTTTCTCTTCTCTTCTCTCTTCTTTTCGGACTTTTATTTTCTCTCTTCAAAAAGGAGGAGATAGAGGCTAGAAGGAAAAGAGAAGGAAGAGAGAGAAATACCAAGAGAGGAAAAATTTTGCGATGATCAGAGGTTTTCATCTTTTATGGAATAACATTGGGTCCACACTCGATCTCCTTCAAAAAATCATCATGATTTTTTAAATATTTTCTTCCTTTATAAGAGTTTAATTTAAAATTAACTCAAAACATATATCAATGGCCATAGTCAGGATATATTGAGAGTTCATTTTATTTTAAACTCTATAAAGGCACCAAAATATATTTTATTCTTCGAACGAATTTAAATACGATTAATATATAATACATTTTATGGCCATAGTCAGAAATGTATTATATCTTTAATCTTATTTCAATTCACTTAAAGAATGAAATATGCTTTTCAAAACCTAATTTCAAATTTCTTTTAATGCATTCATCATTTAAGATAGAATTACATCATTATCTTTCAAATTATTCAAGTTATTTTTGAATTTCTAAGTGAGTTTTGAAGTATTTTTTTTTCAAAAATAGTCTTCATTTCAAAGTTATCTTTTTTCTAATTTCATTCCCGATTTCATGCAATTTCAATTCCTTATTTTCAAATTAATTCTCTCCATTCAATTACATTTTCAATTTCAAACTTCACTTCTCCAATTCTTCAATTTTAAGTTTAAAGTTCAATCTTTTGACTTCTAAATTCAATTCTAACTTCTGATTTTCAAATTCAACTTTAAATTTTGAATTCAATTTCAGAATTCGATTTCCAGATCTTCGATTTCAGTGCTTTTAAATTCATTTTAAATTCTTGAATTTCAAAATCGTCATCTGATTTGCGACATCCTTCAGTAAATTGTTGTTGCGATTTACCTTGTCTTTCCATAAATCATTGTGTGATTTACAATGACTTTTAGTAAATCATTCTGCGATTTACGGTATGTCGATTTATCGCGTCTTTCAGAAAATCATTGTTGCGATTTACAATATTCTTCAATAAATTTTAAATCAATTTCTGAACTTTCGGGCCATTTCTTAAAGGATGTTTTCAAAAATCTATTCTCAAAATCACTTGGAAAATCTCAAAGTTTCTGAAGCATTTCTAAAAATATGCATTCTTTTTCAAGTTCAAAATCATAGCACAAGCATGATTCAATGTGCATTTAGGACTTAGAGTAACTACTTAGATAATATTTTAGCAAAGCAAAAAGGCATAAATTCGATCCTTGGTTCGATTACCCTGGTAAAGGCGCCAGGAATGGTTGAACCTCGTATCGATGAGCGAATCCCGTCTCTCCATTTTCTCGCAAATTTTTCAAAACGGAGGCGAGTGATTTTTCAAAACATTTCTTTGGTCAAATGAGACCTTGCAAAAGGGTTCCTCTCTTTTCTTCCTTTTCTTTTCTCTCTTCTTTTTTGTCTTTTATTTCCCCTTTAAAAAGGGAAATAGAGGCTAGAAAGGCAGAGAGAAGGAAAAGAGGAATAAGAGGAAAAATTTTGCATGATCACAGAAGTTGGCGATCGTGATGGGACTCGTCTTCGTCCAGTCGAATTTGTGCCTTTTTTTCTTTGCTTTGATATTATCTAAGTCTTTATTCTACAAATGTCAGCTTCATTTCCATGCAAACCTTAGGAGCCTAGACTCTGTCCTAGCTGACATAATGCATATAGGATTTAAGTATGGTTTGGTAGGACCATATTGAGGAGATTATTACATGCTCACCTAGACTTAGGTCTGAAATACAACTCTCCTCAATTCTAGGGATTGAATACAAACAATGCATGCAAGTGTATGTTTCTCTTCCTTTAAATTCTATCTCTTTTAGGACTTGCATTAGAGCTTTCTGGTTTTATTGCATGTTGAGCATGTTTTTGAAAACATCCCTACCTATATTGTCCTGGTCTTCACGTTGCTGGGCTGTCTCACTGAACCATAGTTCAGGAGAGAGCCTCACAACTGAACCACTTATTTGGGTTAGCGCCCCCCTACCACGTACCTAAGGGCCATAGTCCGAGGTATATCGGTAGGTGCTCAAGGATGTTGGGAAGCCATTACCTTAGAACCGAAGAAATTTATATGCCACGTACTTCGAGCTTTGGCTTGGGTATATCGGCTTACCTTGATTGAAATCAGATGATCTGAACCATAGAATTAGAATTAAGGTCCTATAAGCCATTTTAAATATTGCATTTAGATTCAACCTTTAGGGAGTGTTGTTTGTGCATCCTTGTTTGTGCATCTTTAACTTTGCAATGTTTCTTTGTATTCTCCTATACATATCAACTTTTCTAAAACCTTGGGTATATTATTCAAAATTTCTCCTTATTTTCAGAAACCCAGGTGTATGTTTTTGTCTACATTCTTTTCTCTTTTATATATCAAACTTTCTTTAATAAACCTTGGAAAATTCTTTTAAAATTTCCTCGATCTTTTCAAAAAATTTCAGGTTTGTATCTATCCTTCAAGAGTCTATCCATAAGTCCTGCATTCTATCTGATTCTCTTCATTCTTCTTTGCCCCAGTATCATTTCGATGGCATCCAATTCCCTCGATGTTGTCTTTCCTAGAGATCATGTCTTTTATCAGATAAGGGACGGATCCACAGATCATCGGGTTATCCAGTCTCATTCCTTCTTCCCTCAATGGTATTATTCTTGGTTCGCCACCTTCTCACGTATGTTCCCAGACCACTTAGGTGACTGTGGATTGGAGATGGCATCGGCAGTAGGCAAGCGAACCATCAACGGAAGTCTGATTCAGGCTATGGCAGAATGGTGGAATCCACGTACCTGCACATTTTGGTTCCCATGGGGAGAGATGACTTTACTAATGAACGAATTTAATGACATCATGGGATTGCCAGAGCCAGCTGGTCAGCCAGATGATCCAGTCGAGCAGCAGTTTCTGATCAACATCAAAGGGGTAGATGTTCGAGAAGCATTAGCAAGAGCAACAGAGAGCAGATCTTGGCCTCTCACTGAGATCAACGGAAGTCAGTTCATTAATTTGTTTGGGCTCTATCGCAAGTATGGAACTTATGAGGAAGTTGACACCTTGTCCCGAGCAGCAAAAGACAGAATTCAACATGCCATGATCCTATGCACAGTGGGATTAGCATTCTTTCAAGATGGTCAGAACTTTGTTGATGTCAGAATTGTCCAGCTCTTTCGGAGATGGGAAAGCAAGTAGACCCGTCATCTTTCAGTTTTCATGGCAGTTTTAGCCTTTCTCTATCGAGGATTAGTTCGCTTCGCCCTTGGAGAGACCATTTTGGTGGAAGGATGCACCTATGCCCTACAATCTTGGTTTTTGCGACATGTGCCATCAAAGGTCAGTTCCTTCAGGTTCAACAGTAAGAAGCCGAAATCAACCATTCAGTATCGAGCTTTGATCGAGAGTCTGTATCAAGAAGAGATCCTTTGGGATTACTTCGACAGGCGAGAATCAGTTCCTCGCTACACTTATGCTCATAGCAAGCGCTACAGATTGCTTGGTCCCTTCTTCTGTGTCGACTATCAACCAGAGAGGTGTATCAGACAGTTCTCGCAGCGGCAGGTTTGTGTCAACATTCGCTTCTCGAAGGGTAACATGCCAAAATTCAATCTGCAGTCGGATCAGTGGTCTGGGGCATACCATGTAACCAAATACACTTGGGATTCCTTCATTTCTTTTTCTGTATTTCCTGGACCCAATGTATCTTCTGAATTTCAAGAATGGTGGCAAGTGGTTTGCCCACCCTCTCTTTGTTTTTAAATCCATCATCAATAAAATTTACCTTTTTTGTTCTACTGAAAAGCTTTTTTAGCCAAATTTTATTCTGTTTTGTAGCATAAAATGGTCATGATGCTTATGACAACCTCAACCCTCGTAATAGGGACATTCTTTTAATATCTTTCTTATTCGTCTTCAATATCTATTATCATGTTTGACGACCTCACCTAGGTAACAAGGCACATTTCCAGTTGTCATGAAAATGATGATGATGCAATTATCGCAAATCTTGTGATGACCCAATCCCTGGTAATGGGATAATCTTTCAAATTGTCTGTCGAGTCCTCCATTCTTGCCTTTTTTGCCCTAACCATTCCTTTATTCTGCAGAAATCATTGGCATTGTCAAGATGGTTCAGACAAGGACTGGGAAAGAGACAGTCTCTCAGCACAGTGGCAGTGAGATCAAAGCAATGGAGTCTCCCAAGTTAGTCAGAGGATAGGGTCAGAGCAAAGGAGATGACATTGATCCCGCCATGTATGGTCTGTTTCAGAAAATGATGGCCAGAATGATGTCATAGCAGGCCGAGGCAAGTCTGAAGAATGTTGTTCCTAAGAGCAAACCGAAAAAGAAGGCTTTAAAGAAGCCGATCAGAATTGTCAGAAAGAAGGTCAAATCAGACACTACTTCTGAGGACGTAGAATCAGCAGAAGAAGAGTCGGAAGAGGAAGAGCAATTTGTGTTCGATCAGAATCCTCCACGGTAGTTTGTAAAGATCGTCGAAGAACCCGAATCTGTGAACAAGCCTAAGTATGGGATTCCGGTTGAGGATCCGATGCACAAGCAATTGAAGGAGATGAATCGAGCAATCAAAGATATTCAGGCCAAAAGTAAGGGCAAGCAGACCTACACTGGCGAGGATTTTTACGATGGCCTGAACGGAGACGATGATCTGGAAAATCTCCCTCGCAAGTTCATCAAGTTTGATGAAACGAGCAATCCAAAAGCCCATTTGGCCACGTTCTATGCGGAATGCGGTCATTTCAAAAAGGACAACAGTGCCTTGTTCATTTGCTTCCCTCGCAGCTTGGAAGGAGTAGCGACCAGATGGTATTCAGACCATATCAACCCTATCGAACTACGAGAGTTCGATAAGGTGGTAAACCTTTTCATCGAGTGCTTCATGTTCAATGTCGAGGCCTCGCCCACTCTCAATCATCTGTACAATCTGAAGAAGAATGAAAATGAGAGAGCAGGAGAATTCATCCACAGGTGGAGGAGCACCTGTAACAAGATGAAGGTTCCCATTCCAGAGGAACATGCTCTACAAATCATCCTCAATAACTTCTCTCAGCCTCTGAGAAATCTCATTTCCACATCTCCTGCAAAGTCATTCATCAAGTTAATCGAGAGAGTCGAATGGCCCGAAACAGGATTGGACAACGACCTTTATGAAGGTTACCCATTTGTAAACACCCCAAATTTTCCACATCCATTCTCAAATAACCCTCCTCGTGCAATGCCAACCCTATTAGGTCAATGTAGGAGTCAAACCTCGAGTCAGTTTCAGTAAATCACCACTTTTATTAGGAAAATTACCATTTTACCCCTAGGACATCCCGGACCCCAGTCAATCGGAGTCAACCAAGCTCATTGGTCAGTTCAGGACAGTCAGAATATAAGTCATATCAAGCTCATCTGAGCTCACAATGAACAAACCATTTCTATTTCTGACCATTCCCGCCAAAATGGAATCATTTCTTCAGAAATGAGCTCATTTCTCACTCAAATCCAAGCCAATTGTCTCCAAGTCAGTCATTCATAGTCAGTCATATTCCCCAGAGTCTAACTTGAGCTCACCAGGAGTTCAAGCACTCCAGTTTCAGTTCAAAACCATTTTCAAGTATCCAGGAGCCCATTTTAGTCCATTTCAGCTCTTTCAGCTGAAATTGAGCTGAGTTCAGTCAATTGAGCTAGTGTTTGATCTTTGATTTTAGTTTATTTCAGTATTAGTGACCTTTTTTCTAGCTCAAACTCAGCTCAGATCCCTAATTCACTTCACTCCAGTGACCATTCTGTACCATTTCTCTAAAAATGGCAGTATTTCTTGAAAATTTAGTCGGAGAGTCCAGTTGAGTCAGTACCATTTTCAGTTCATTGGAGTTCTGAAACTCTAAAACCCAGCTCAATCCATCTCATTTCAGCTCAAACCCCAATTTTCAGTGTCACTCTAACCCGGTAGAGCCCGAAAACCATTTCTTTAGCTATTTTGCAAATTTTATCGATTTTAATGCTTTTTGAATTGGTACAACTGCCAATCGGGGTCTAATTTCCAAAATTTCTTCATTCAGGGTTTGCATTTCACATAGCATTTCGCATGTCATTTCTCATCATTTCATATCATTTCTCAGCATTTCATAACATTTCATCACTTTTCATTTCATTTTCGAAGTCCAGAACTCCAGTTTTATAAATTTCAATCCAGATCGAGTTTTAAAAGCTTTCAGAAATCAATTTTAAACCCCGGGTTTCCAAAATTAACATTTTTACCCCCGGGAGTCTAAATTTAGAAATATTTTCTCAAGAAAAATAATCTAGATTTATTTCAAACTCAAATTTTTGAATTCTACACTAGATTTGCTTCGCAACGGGGTATTTAACTTCAAAATCCGAGCTTGTTTCAAAAACTGCCAAAAATAGCTCATTTCGTCTAGAAATAAATTTGGAAGTATTTTCTCGAGAAAAAAAATTGGATTTCTTTCAAAATCAAATTTTTAAATTCTACACTGGATTTGCTTCGCAACGGGGTATTGAACTTCAAAATCCGAGCTCATTTCAAAAACTGCCAAAAATAGCTCGTTTCATCTGGAAATTTTCTGAAAAGACTATTTTACCCCTCTAATCGTCAAAATGAATTTCAAAATTGAAATTTGGACCCGCTTTGAGATGGCCCATTCATTTACATAAAAAAAAAGATGTTTTTTTTTATTTGTTTATTTTTGTTTTTATTGATTTTTATTTATTTTATTTTAGAGAGGTGGGACCCACAAGGTGGTCGCCCAAACCTCCAGCCCCCTCTCCCTTCCTTACTTTCCTTTTTCTTTTTCCCTTTCTCTTTCCCTTTCTTTCCTTTTCTTTTTCTTCTTTCTTTCCTTTCTTTTCTTCCCTTTCTTTCCTTCTTCCATTTCTTCCTTCCTTCCTTTCCCTCTTGCCCAGCAATTCACTTAAAGAGGTTTCTTTCCCTCTCATTCCCTTCTCATTAAACCATAAGTATTGAATTAATTAGGCCCTAAGTTGAACAAAAAAAAGAGAAAAAAAAAGAAGGCATAGGTTGGCTGCCTCTCTCTCCCTTGAGCTCCCTCTCTCTCTCTCTCTTGCTCAGCCTCCATCTTCCCTTGTTCAGCACCCTACTTCTTCTCCCCAACTTTTGGTTGCAGCAGCCATCTCCACAGCAGCATAGCAGCCTCCAGCAAGGTCTTTCCATCCAGCCTTCACCACCACCTCCACCTCTTCAATACCTTGTTAATCAGCCATCAACACCAACCACTGCAGCAGAGCCTCATCCAGTCTAAGCTCCAACAACATCAACTGCTTGGACAAAACCTGCAACTCCAGCAGCAATTTCTTCTTCCCATTCAGAACTCCGTCCAACCTCTTTTACAACAAAGCTTTCAATCTCAGACACATACAGCAGAACAACAGTTACCATCAACTTCAAATCAACGTCAACTGCAGCTGCAACAGCAACAACATCAATCACAAGTAAGCACAAATTTGCTGCCTCAGAGCCACCACAAACACAACTGCACAGCCAGCATCTCCTTCAACCGGATCCAATCTCCAACTTGATGTTCACGTATGTAATAATATGAGTAAAAAAAAAACAAAAAAAAAAGAAAAAAAAAGGAAAATATGAAAACTTTGTTTAAGGATGCTATACTAAAAAGAGATCAATCCGATTAGATGGATTGAATCTCTCTTTGCCATAGCCAACATCAAATAGCGTCATACCCCCTGGATTTTATCTTCATTTATTGTTTATTCTAATGTAGATGATATGTTATACGCATTATATTTATTTTATTTTATTGATTTATGCGTATTTCATTGGTTTAAATAATGAATATCTAAGAGTCTATAGGTTAGATTCTAGGCATGGAATCCAACTACCATTTAATGCTTATGTTCTTGTCAATAAATTTTGAAAAATTTGTTACAGTTATATCGTCTTGTTTGTGGCTTTATGTCGAAGATTTGATTCAATTCAGGTTTTGGAACCCATCTAAACTGATCAAACCCTAAATCGGGTTTTCTGCTTCTCTGAATTTTCAATTTCTGCTTTAGCAGAAAAGAACCTCCAACATCACCCTTGTGGGAGATTCGAATTGTCCTCCAAAAATCACAGTGGATTCATAATTGAATCTACTGATGATCTGGAAATTTTGATGTTTTTCCAGTAAGTTTTGACCTCTGTCAAAATTCGGATTTCCCAGACCCTTGGGAAAATCTCGATTTTCCTTCGTCAGGGTATAGACAGACTCTAATGCGCCAAGTCCACCCAATCGGTACCTCGTCTGCAAACAATTTCAACACAAAAATTATTCCTAACATGTTTTCCTGTCATTTCCCAAAATTTGGGCATTTTTGGAACTGTCTCAGTATTTTTCCCGAAAAATTATTTTATGTCTGACAGATTCCAATATCCAGAAAACCAGAGATTCGGGTCTCTGATAACAGTGTGCGTATTTCCAAACCGTAACCTGAATCCCAGTTCTGTAAAAATATCAAATTTTTCCCTGTCTATCAGGGACATTTTTCCACAGTTTTAGACTTTTTCCCAACTGTCTGCTATTTTTCCCACATTTTCTACTGAAACCTGTCTGTTTCCCCCAAATCCTAGAGTCGCCGGATTCCGATCCGACTTGCCGGAACTGTACAATTCCGATCGTAGGTCAAAAACAGAAAGTGTAAAATGAAACAATCCTTGCCTTACTGTCCTCTGTCACCCCATAAAATTTGGAAAAATTTTATGGAAGTTTGATATCCGAAATATCCTTTAGAATCAGCATTTTAGGCAAAATTTTGATTTTCTTAGGATTTTAGCTATTTTCCATATTAAGAAAATACAAAAAAAATAGATTTTCGAGTTCCATTCTGTTTTTAGGGTTAGTTTAGGTGTCCATGCCAAATTTGGCTTAATTCCAAGTTCATTTGCTTCATATGTTAGTTTATCTTTAAATTCAGAAGCGAAAATCACGCGAAAATCAGGTTAAATTTAATATTTTATGATATTTTCGCCATTTTAGGGTTTTATTCATATAAATAGGCATATAGAATCATATTAGGGTTAATTTCAATATCATTTACATTTCATATTTTCCCATTTTTGTAAAATTTATTTCAGAAAACCCTGGTTTCAAGGCCATAGTCTTGTTATGAGAGGTATTTTGGTCATTTTGACCTAAATTTCAAAATTTCAAATTCATAAATTTTCATGCATATTATCATATTTGATCATATTGTGTTTGATTTATTTCATTTGATTTTCAAAATTCCAAAATTTACAAAATTTCTTTCAGAAAACCCTGATTTCAAGGTCATCAAGGCATTTTGGTCATTTTGACCCCAATTTCGAATTTCCAAGTTTATTTTCAAAATTTATTCATTATTTCTCATGTTTATATCAAAGGGGGTATGATTCTGGGTTTATATCTGAATAATATCTGATAATTTCCCATATTTTTGGATAAATTCAGAAAAACCTACATTTTTGTGCTAACCTTGTTTTCTAGTTTTGCAGAAACATTCAAGAAGAAGGCTTAGTTATTTTATTTTTTTATTTTATTCAATTCAATGTAAAAAGCAATGTAATATTTGGAATAAGAGTTACATTTCTGCTTAGAATAGGGCTGCATTATATATAGTTTATTTTTTGCAAATTTCGATATTTGATATATGATTCATGCACATTTATTCCAAAATCACTATGGTTTACACGAATGGCACGTGCACAAGCTCTTATGGAGTTTATAAACTCGGTGGAATTTGTATTTATGGCCATAGTCAGAATACGAAAAAAACCAAGATTTATGATCTTCGTATTAGCCACATTCAGCCTACACTCTTAGGCTAACTTCAAAAATGCACTGCATTTTTCAAAACTTCAAAAGGATTTCCCAATTCCTCAATAAAATTCCCTTTCAAATTCATTCATTCATTCAAATTGCATCATTTTCAAATTCATTTTCCAATTTCAAGAAAATCAGTTTTCTCAAGAATTTCAAAGTCTTTCTCAGGATCTGATTTTCTCAAAATCCGGAGTTTTCAAATGAGATTTCAAAGCATTTCCCAAGTCCAAATGAAGATTTTCCTATGTTTTGAATTTCTCAAATTCCAAAATCCCAAGTTTTTAGAAATCAATTTTCTCAAAGGTCTGATTTTCCTGAGAATCAAGTTTCCTGAGAATTCATTTTCCAATCCAATTTTTTATTTCCAATGAAATTTAATGATTTTCTCAAGAATTCTATTTTCAAGCACTTTTCCAATCATTTTCCAAGCATATTTCAATTTTCCAAAGCAAACATCATGTTTTCAAAACTTGCATTATTTTCAAAATTCCATAGCACAAGCCTGATTCTTTGTGCATTCTAGAAAAAATAGGGCATAATTTAGATATTTGAGTCAAGTTAAAGCACATAATTGATCCTTGGTTCAATTACCCTTGGTAAAGGCTCCAGGATTGGTTGAACCTCGTACTGACAAACGGATCCCATTCCACGAAATTTTCCCACAAATTTTCAAAACGGAGGCGAGTAATTTTCAAAAATTATTTTCAAAACTTTGGTCGAGTTTGACTCGCGAAATTCGTTTCTCTCTCGCAAGAGAGGGAAAAAATTTTGCGATGATAACAGGTTTGGCGACCGTGATGGGACCTGTCTTCGTCTGATCAATTGTATGCTTTGATTTAGCTCAATTATCAAAATCGTGCTCTATAAACTGTCAGCTTGTAATTTCTGATATCATGTGAACCTAGGAGCCTAGACTTGAACTCAACTGACATGGATTGCATGTAGACTAAGCATGGTTTGGTAGGACCATATTGAGGAGAATTATTCATGCTCACATAGACTTAGGTCTAAAATACAACACTCCTCAATCTAGGAATTGTATGAAAACAATGTTTACTCCTTCAAAAATTTTCAAAATCTCTATCTCTGTTTTAGAGCCCTCTGTTTACCTGCATGTGATCATTTTTCAAAAATCACCCCCCCTATGTCTACCTGGTATTCACGTTGCTGGGCTCAATTCCAGAACCATAGTTCGGGACAGAGCCTCACAACTGGGCCACTTATTTGGGCTAATGCCCCCCTGCCACGTACCAAGGGCCATAGTCCAACGTATATCGGAAGGCGCTCAAGGATGTTGGGAAAACACAAGCCTAGACCCGGAGATGAATCTTATGCCACGTACATTGAGCCTCGGCTCGAGTATATCGGCATAGCATGATTGGACACAATAGATCTGAGCCTAGAGTCAGGATTAGGGTCCTAAAGCTCTTTCAAAATTGATGCATTTAGAGTCAGCTTCTTAAGGAATGTTGTATGTGCATAATTGTTTGTGATTGAATGTATGATATTCATTTCCATCTTATTTTCCCATATTTTTCCCAGTTTTTCCAAAACACTGGATAATTTTCCAAAATACTTCATTTTCCCATTTATGAAGCATTTCTTTGTAAACCCTAGACGATTTTTTCCAAATTATCCACCTTTTCTTCAAAACTCCAGGTGATTTTCCATTCTTTCGTTCCTCTGGACTTTGAATTTCCAGCCTTTTATTTTGTCCTGCATGCAATTTTCAAAATTCTTGTATTTCTCCTAAGTCTAATTCCAATCTTCCTATCTTTCAGTCCAATGGCATCCAGTCAGCTCGACTTTGTTTTTCTTGAGGGTCACATCTCCTACAAGGTGCGAAAAAGTCTTCCCGAGCATCGAGCTCTCAGCACCGAACCTTTCTTCCCCCGGTGGTACTATACTTGGTTCAAACACTTCTCTCGTATGTTTTCGGACCACTTGAGCGATTGCGGGTTGGAATTGGCATCTGCAGTGGGAAAGTTGACAGTCAACGGCAATCTGATCTATGCACTGGCAGAGCGGTGGAATCCGCACACTTGCACGTTTTGGTTCCCGTGGGGCGAGATGACACTACTGATGGATGAATTTTCAGAGATCATGGGACTGCCTGAGCCAGCCGGTCAGCCTGGAGATCCATTGGAGCAGCAATTTTTTATCAATGTCAAGGGTTTGGATCCTAAAAATGTTGTGGCTCGCATGACAGGGCGCAAGTCTTGGCCACTGATTGAAGAAAATGAGAATGAATATGTGAGCCTGATCGAGATCTACTGGCAGTATGGAGAATTTGCAGAAGTCGACTCGTTGTCCAGAATAGCTCGAGAGAGAATTCAGCATGTGATTGTTCTGTGCACTGTGGGACTTGCTTTCTTTCCAGATGGACAGAATTATGTGGATGTCAGAATAGTTCAGCTTCTGAGAAGATGGGAAAATCGACAGACCAGCCGTCTTTCGATAGCCATGACCGCACTTGTTTTTCTATACAGAGGACTGACCCACTTCACACTTGGAGAGTCCATCTTAGTCGAAAGATGTACCTATGCTCTTCAGTCTTGGTTCCTTCAGCATGTACCAACCAGAGCTAGCTCGTTCAGATATAACGGCAAGGAGTTCCTTCCAGTTGCGCGGTATCAATTTCTGATTGATCATTTGTAGGAAGAAGAAGTGGTGTAGGACTATTTTGATCGAGAGTTATCACCTCCCAGATATACCTATACATATGGCAAGAGATTCAAGTTGCTTGGTTCATTCCTCTGCGCTTATTATCATCCAGAGCGGTGTGTTCGACAATTTTCTCAGAGACAGAAGCGCATAGAGATGCGGCTGCTATCAGGAGTCGTGCCAGAGTTCGACCTTGCATCAGCACAGTGGTCCGGAATATACCATTCTGCCAGATATGGCTGAGATTCTTTCATCATTCTCACTCTTTTCCCTAGTCCTCATGTCTCTGCTGATCATTAAGAGTGGTGGCAGACTGTATATATGCCCCCTCTTTCTCAAGTCCACTATTGATGCAATCATATTTTTCCTTCAATAAAAAATCCTTTAATTTTCATTCTATCATGGTTTGACAACCTCGCCTAAGTGACAAGGCATATTTGCAGTTGTTCGTTCTCTTCACAAAGAATGGCAACACAATTGTCGTGACTCCAGCGGTGATCCAATCCCTAGTAATGGGATGTTCTTCCAATTATCTACCAAATTCTCATCAAATATTTTTTTTTCTATATTCATTTCTATCCTGAATCTTCATCATCGAAATTTAATCATCCATCTCATTTTGTAGAGAGCATCAGTATTCCCAAGTGGTTCAGATCAGATCAAATAAGAAGACGTTACTATATCAAGTGCACCAGTGATTTTTAAAACATCAAGTAAAAAGAGATGAATTCTCTAAGATCTGCCAGAAGACAGAGTCTGAATGATAGGGATGACATTGATCCTGCTACATATCAGATGTTCAAGAAAATGATGATTAGGATGATGTCTGAGCAAGCTGAGGATAGTTTCAAAAAGGCTCCCATCAAGGAGAAGACATATGTCTCCTCTCAGAATATCACTGGTAAGAGCAACGAGTGATTCAGCGCATGTCAAGACGATATTTTATTCTTGCTAACGTCCTCTATTGTCGTGGATTCAGTTCTGAATATTCCAAATGCCTAAACGAAGATGAAGCCAAAGAAGTTGTGCAAGAGGTACACGAAGGCATTTGCAGTAGTCACATCGACTACCAAACTCTTATCAAGCAAATCATCTGGGCAGAATATTACTGGAAGACTATGCTACAAGATTGCTACTATTTTGTGAAGAAGTGTGCTCTATGCCAGATACATGCACCTTCTGTTCATGCGCCAACAACATATTTGCAATATGTTATCTCTCCATGACCATTTTTTATGTGAGCCTTTGATGTTGTAGGCCCCATCACTCCTTCTGCTTCAAATGGTCACAAGTATTTTCTTTCCGCAGCAGAATATTTCACTAAATGGGTCGAAGTTGTCACTCTACGCACAGTAGAAGGTCGGCATATGGTCTCATTCATCTACAAGAATATTCTATGCCGCTTCGGCATACCACATGATATTGTGTCAGATAATGGTAGTCATTTCAAGAATGAGAGAGTGAGGATATTCTGCTCAAAGTTCAGAATCCATCATCATTTTTTTGCTCCCTATTATCCTCAAGGGAATGGTCAAGCAGAGGCCACCAATAAGATTCTGATTTGAATCCTGGAGCGAACCTTGGAAACATGGCCGTGATGGGAATGAGAAGATCCATGATGTATTGTGGGCATACAGAACCACCATTCGAACTCCAACTAATGCTACTCCATCAGAACTTGTCTACGGAACTGAAGTAGTACTGCCTCTACATGTTCAGAAACCTGCCTTGAAGTTCGCATCACTGCTGGAGTTATCGCTTGATCAGTATCAGCAACAGCGACTGGTAGAACTTGATTAGCTCAATGAAAGAAGGCTCCGAGCAGCAGAGCACGCTCAATCATATCGACAGAGGGTAGCCAGACAATATGCAAAATTTGTCATTGAAAGAAAATTTTGAGTCAATGATCTAGTGCTCAGATCAACGGCCTATATCAAGCACCGCCCGGGTAGAAAATGGTCACCAAATTGAGAAGGGCTTTATGTTGTCGAGGAAGCATTACCCTGCAATTCATATATGTTCATCAATGCCGATGGTGTGGAATTATCAGACCCTATAATGTTCAACATTTGAAAATTTTCTATACTTAAATCCTCTATTCCATCTTTTGCAATTCCTCAATATATTTTCTTCAATAATGGTCAAATTCTTCCTCCCCTATTACACTGGGGCATTATTTTGAAAGAAAGTCAATTGTAAGCAATTTGAATTCGAATCCTGATTCTACGGAGTTAAGCCCAGTCGGAGGTAATACTTTAGGTAGAAAAGAAGGAATATTTTAAAAACAATGTGCATCATTTTCAATTATTTTGAATCAACAACAATTTTCAACATTTTGACAATATTTTCTAGTCATTCTGACGTGAAGCGCGAGTTTGAGGTTCATCTTTGGTGCATCCTGACATCAGTTGTTATCCCTTTTAAGGACTTGATAATGGAAGTTTTCAAGATTTCTTCCTTTCTATTGGTATAATCTGAGTGCCTGAGCTCTCAGATTCGCACACTTCCCTGTGTCCCCACTGTCCCACCATAGACAATCCAATTTCGGCTTGAGGTTAAGCCACAAATCATTTTCTCACAAAAGGTCATTAATTTCAAAAGTTATTTAGTCTCAGCAATGAGGCGCCCAAAATCAAACCCCTTTTCAAGCTTTAGGGACCCCAATTTCATCCTTTTGCAAAACCCCTATCAGATTCATTGTGCGGAAATCCGAAGGTTCCATCATGGTTTCTTCCTTCGAGGAATCCATTTCATTTTCCGCCCAATCAGGATAAGGGTACAAACCTGAGCCTCCTTTAATGAGGTATTTCATTTTCCGCCCAATCAGGATAAGAGTACAAACCTGAGCCTCCTTTGATGAGGTATTTTATTTCCCAATCAGATTAAGGGTTAAACCTGAGCCTCATTTTGATGAGGTATTTCATTTCCCGGTCAGGTTAAGGGTTAAACCTGAGCTTTGTTTCTACACGAGGTATTTCCTGTCCCATCCAGGTTAAGGGCAAAACCTGAATCTCACTTCTTTTGAGGTAAAATTTTTCTTCTTTATTCTCCATTTCATATCTACCATTTTCATCAAGGCTAATCTCTTCATAACCAGTCAGATCCTTCTAACTGGGGCATTTTTATAGCCCAAATTTGGTGTGTTTTTCTTTGCCACTAAGCTCGTCTTCAAGTCGGCTTAGTAGCAAAGAGGAGCATCTGTAAACACCCCAAATTTCCTCATCCATTCTCAAATAACCCTCCTCGTGCAGTGCCAACCCTGTTAGGTCAGTGTAGGAGTCAAACCCCGAGTCAGTTTCAGAAAATCACCATTTTAACCACTTTTATTAGGAAAATTACCATTTTACCCCTAGGCCATCCTGGACCCTAGTCAGTCGGAGTCAACTAAGCTCATTGATCAGTTTGGAACACTTAGAATATCAGTCATTTCAATATCATTTGAGCTCACAGTGAGAAGGCCATTTTTATTTCTGATCATTCCTGCCAAAATGAGATCATTTCTTCAGAAATGAGCTCATCTCTCACTCAAATCTAAGCCAATTGTCTCCAAGTCAGTCATTCACAGTCAGTCTTATCATCCAAAGTATAACTTGAGATCACCAGGAGTTTGAGTGCTCCAGTTTCAGTTCAAAACCATTTCTAAGTGTCCAGGAGCCCGTTTTAGTCCATTTCAGCTCGTTCAGCTGAAATTGAGCTGAGTTCAGCCAATTGAGCTAGTGTTTGAGCTTTGATTTTAGTTCATGTCAGTATTACTGATCTTTGTTTCAGCTCAAATCCAGTTCGGGTTCGTAATTCACTTCATTCTAGTGATCATTCCGTACCATTTCTCTAAAAATGGCAGCTTTTCTTGAAAATTCAGTCAGAAAGGTCAGTTGAGTCAGTGCCTGGTCAGTTCATTGGAGTTCTGAAACTCTAAAACCCAGCTCAATCTAGCTCATCTCAGTTTAATCCAGTTCGAACACTAATTTCCAGTGTCATTCTAACCCAGTAGAGTCCAAAAACCATTTTTTCAACCATTTCACAAATTTCATCAGTTTTAATGCTTTTTAAACTGGTACAAGTGTTAATCGGGGTTTAAAATCCAAATTCTTCATTCAGGGTCTGCATTTCGCATATCATTTCTCATCATTTCATATCATTTCTCAGCATTTCATAACATTTCATTTCATTTTCGAAGTCCAGAACTCCAGTTTTATAAATTTCAATCCAGATCGAGTTTTAAAAGCTTTCAAAAATCAATTTCAAACCCCAGGTTTTCAAAATCGACATTTTTACCCCCAGGATTCTAAATTTGGAAATATTTTTTCCAAGAAAAACAATCTGGATTTCTTTCAAAATTAAATTTTCAAATTCTACACTAGATTTGCTTCGCAATGAGGTATTGAACTTCAAAATCCGAGCTCATTTCAAAAACTGCCAAAAATAGCTCATTTCATCTGGAAATTTTCTGAAAAGACTATTTTACCCCTCCAATCATCAAAATGAGTTTCAAAAGTGGAATTTAGACCCGCTCTGAGATGGTTTATCCATTTGCATTTTCTGTTTTAATTTATAAAAAAAGAAAAAAAATTACCTTTTTCTTTATAAAAAAAAAAATCAAGCACCGCCCGGGTGGCAAATGGTCACCGAATTGAGAAGGGCCCTATGTTGTCAAGGAAGCATTACCCTGCAATTCATATCTGCTCATCAATGCCGATGGTGTGGAATTATCAGACCCTATCAATGCTCAACATTTGAAAATTTTCTATACTTAAATCCTCTATTCCATCTTTTGCAATTCTTCAATATATTTTCTTTAATAATGGTCAAATTCTTTCTCTCCTATTACACTGAGGCATTATTTTGAAAATTGTCTTCAAAACGTCCTATATGCAGGCAGGATCACACAAATCTCTCATTTTGCACGCATGTGCACTCATTTACAACATTTGCATTTATTTGCATTTGCATGCATTCATCTGCATCAATTTGCATTTGCATCAAACTTCCCCTTCAGGTTAAGGGATAAACTTGAACTACCCATTCAGAATAAGGGATAAATCCTGAGACCCCGATAGTTGTCTAAGTCATCGTGAGGATGAAGACTGAAAATCTCTCATCAGAATCAGTTGGATAAAATTTCAAAAAAACCCAGTGTTCGTGCTGGTAATTTTTCAAAAATCCAGTGTTCGTGCTGGTAATTTTTCAAAAACCTAGTGTTCATGCTGGTAATTTTCAAAAACTCAGTGTTCGTGCTGGTAATTTTTCAAAAACCCAGTGTTCGTGCTGGTAATTTTTCAAAAACACAGTATTCGTGCTGGTAATTTTCCAAAACCCAATATTCGTACTGGTAATTTTTCAAAACATAATGCTTAAACTGGTTCATTTTCAAAATCCGGTATTCACACTGGTACACTTTAAAATTCAGTGTCCACATTGGTCTAGTTTTCCTTCAGGATTCAAGTTCCCACTCGAATCTCCTTTCCTTCTTTTTCTTCGGGATTCAAGTTCCGACTCGAATCTCCTTTCCTTCTTCTTATCTAGTTTTCCTTTGGGATTCGAGTTTCGACTCGAATTTCCTTTCCTTCTTTTTGTCTAGTTTTCCTTCGGGATTCGAGTTCTGACTCGAATCTCCTTTCCTTCTTTTTATCTAGTTTTCCTTTGAGATTCGAGTTCCGACTTGAATTTTCTTTCCTTCTTTTTATCTAGTTTTCCTTTGGGATTCGAGTTCCGACTCGAATTTTCTTTCCTTCTTTTTGTCTAGTTTTCCTTCGGGATTCGAGTTCCAACTCAAATCTCCTTTCCTTCTTTTTGTCTAGTTTTCCTTCGGGATTCGAGTTCCGACTCGAATCTCCTTTCCTTCTTTTTGTCTAGTTTTCCTTCAGGATTCGAGTTCTGACTCGAATCTCCTTTCCTTCTTTTTGTCTAGTTTTCCTTCAGGATTCGAGTTCTGACTCAAATCTCCTTTCCTTCTTTTCCTTCAGGATTCGAGTTCCGACTCGAATCTCCTTTCTTTCTTTTTATCTAGTTTTCCTTCAGGATTTGAGTTCCGACTTGAATTTCCTTTTCTTCTTTTTGTTTAGTTTTCCTTCGGGATTCGAGTTCCGACTCGAATCTCCTTTCTTTCTTTTTGTCTAGTTTTCCTTCGGGATTTGAGTTCCGACTCAAATCTCCTTTCCTTCTTTTTGTCTAGTTTTCCTTCGAGATTCGAGTTTCGACTCGAATCTCTTTTCCTTCTTTTTGTCTAGTTTTCCTCCAGGATTCGAGTTCCGACTCGAATTTCCTTTCCTTCTAACCGATCTAGTTTTCCTTTAGGATTCGAGTTCCGACTCGAATTTCTTTTCCTTCAGGATTCGAGTTCCGACTCGAATTTCTTTTCCTTCCACAATGGATCTAGTTTTCCTTCGAAGATTCGAGTTTCAACCCGAGTTTTCTTTTCCTTCTGAATTGGTCTAGAAAATTAAAGTTCTGACTCGAATTTTCTTCCAAATCCAATTCAAAGTTCTAGAATCGGTCCAGAAGATTAGAGTTTCGACTCGAATTTTCTCCTAAATCCGATTTGCTTAGCTTTCCTTCAAAGGTTTGAATTCCTACTCAAACTTTTCTGCAATTTAGTAATTGGTCTATAAGATCCAAGTTCCGACTTGAATTTTCTTTCAAAACCAAATTCATTTAATTTTCCTTGAAAATTTGAATTCCGATTCAAATCTTCCCTCAAAACCCAGTTTAGCACCTGGTCCACTCAAAGCTCACATGCTGAATCCTTCCTTCTTAAAGCTATGATCCTTAGGTTAAATCCCTATGGAATTGATAGTTCGTAGGTCGAACCCCTGCGGAACCGATGTGATCTTTAGGTTAAATCCCTATAGAACCAATAGTTTGTAGGTTGAACCCCTGCTGAACCAGATCTTTAGGTTGAACCCCTACTGATCCATGATCTTTAGGTTGAACTCCTACGGATCCGCAGTCCTTAGGTTGAACCCCTTTAGGACCCTTTCCTTCAGACGGTCTTTGGGTTGAACCCCTACTGATCCGCGATCTTTAGGTTGAACTTCTACTGATCTCCGGTTCTTAGGTTGAACCCCTTCAGAACTAATCCCACTGCCAAAAATTTGATCTGTAGGTTGAAGTCTTACCGATCCAATATTCTTTACAGTCCTTAGGTCGAACTCCTTTTGGATTGGTATTTTTCAGAAATGTGATTTGTAGGTTGAAGTCCTCCTGATCCACGTTCTTAGGCTGAATTCCTATTGAACCCATGTTGTTCCCAGTGAACCAATGTTGTTCTCAATTGAACCAGTGTCGTTCTTAGTCTGAATTCCTATTGAACCCATGTTGTTCCCAGTAAACTAATTTCCAATTTCGACCTTCGGGTTAATCAATTTCAAAATTTCCAATTTCCAATTTCCAATTTCCAATTTCCAATTTCCAATTTCCAATTTCCAATTTCCAATTTCCAATTTCCAATTTCCAATTTCCAATTTCCAATTTCCAATTTCCAATTTCCAATTTCTAAATTCAAAATTCCAATTCCAATTTCGGCCCTTGGGCTACCCAATTACCAATTTCGACCTCCGGGTTAACCAATTGTCAAATTTTCAAAATCAGACCTTCGGGTCAATCAAATTCCAAATTTCCAATTTCGACTTGCAGGTCAATCAATTTCCAAAATCCAAATTTCCAATTTATAATTTCAAATATCAAATTTCAAAATTCAAAATTTCAAAATTTCAATTTTCAATTTCAACCTTCGGGTCATTCAACATCCAATTTCTAAATTTCTAATTTCCAATTTCCAAATATCAATTTCCAAATTCCAAATTTCCAATTTCCAATTTCCAATTTCCAATTTCCAATTTCCAATTTCCAATTTCAAATATCAAATTTCAAAATTCAAAATTTCAATTTCCAATTTTGACCCTTTTGGTCACCCAATACCAATTTCAGTCATTTCCTCTTGCGAGAGACCCTTTTTACAGGGAGAGTTCAAAGGAGCTTGTTCTTTTCGCATGCTATCCTTTGTTCACCTAGCCTCTTTTCAGGGAGAGTTTGAAGGGACTCGTGTCTTTGTGAACCGTTTGCAAAACAAATTTTCAATTTCATACATGGAACCCTTAGTTCAGGGAGAGCTTCAATGGAAGTTCGCTTTCCTTGTGACCATAATTTCATACTAGGCCATTTCATCGTGAAGGACCCTCTTTTCAGGGAGAGTGTGATGGACTCGCTCCTTCATGACCAATTCACCGACCTCACCATTACCGGCCCCCTTTCCATAAGAGAAGCCTAATGTTAAGAAGTTTTGACGAAAGCTTAATTTCTCTTAGAAAGTTCGTTTTGCAAACACCTCCTCTTCAGGGAAGAGAGGAGTAATTTCTATTTCCAATTTCTGAATCTTCTTCTTTAGGGAAAGGAGAAGAAAATTTTTGACAGGGATGCATTGCGTTGTGCTTCAAATGCTCGCTTTCATAAAGGATTTCAAGAAAATTTTGCCAATTTTTCATTACATATTTGTTGATTTCAAAAAAATCTTCATTGCACAAAAATATTACCTTAGAATACCTTCAGTATTACTTCCGAAAGGACAAAGCTTTTGCGAAAAAGGATTCAAAATTTAAAATTTTTCAATTGGCCAACCAAAAGGATGAAGAATAAATCCTCGATATGGCCAGCAAAGGAAATTCAATGTTGTTGCAAAGCCATAAGTGATCAGTATTGATCGCAGTCAATGACACATTTTTAAAGATCATTCTTGAAAAATAAAGCAGTCGAAATATCCTGGGTGATACAAAAAATCCATTCAATTTCCATATCTCCTCAATTACCTAAGCCACAATTAAATATCTTCAAAAAGGATCTCTCAATTATCATCAAGATGAAGACGAATTATGCGAGTTAGATCCCCGGGGCCAAAGAAGATTTGGATCATCTCCATGATGAAAGAGTTTGTGAAGGATCCTTCCAGGGAAAGTTCAGAGCACCGTCAAGATGAAGGCGACTGCGATGAGCCTCCCGACAAACCCTAAAGGATATTTAATTTCTGCTACTATCAAGAGATTTCCAACCAAAGAGCCAATAATCGTCAATATAATCCCTGAGAGAAAAGAAGGATCGGAGCATATCTGAGATGAAGGAGTTTGTAACGTACCCTTCTAAAAAAAAGAGAGAGAGAAAAGTCAGGACATCTCCAAAATGAAGGATGATGTAATCCCAAAAAACCCAAGAGAGCTCCAATTCTGCCAAGAAAAAAAAATGGGCAAAAAGATCATCATGAGAAAAGAATCCCAGGATATCAGACTACCGAATCTACCAAGAATCTTTTTTAAATTTGTGAAATTCTATTATCAATATTCTTTCACCAATTGCTTTCACAATATCAAGAGTACTCTCTTTTCTGTTCATATCAAGGAAATTGATAGCTTCCTTGAAAGAAAGTCAATTGCAAGCAATTTGAATTTGAATCCTGATTCTACGGAGTTAAGCCCAGTCGGAGGTAATACTTTAGGTAGAAAAGAGGGAATATATTCAAAACAATGTGCATCATTTTCAATTATTTTGAATCAACAACAATTTTCAACATTTTGACAATATTTTCTAGTCATCCTGGCGTGAAGCGAGAGCTTGAGGTTCATCTTTGGCGCATCCTGACATCAGTTGTTATCCCTTTTAAGGACTTGATAACAGGAGTTTTCAAGGTTCCTTCTCTTCTGTTGGTATAATTTGAGCGCATGAGCTCTCAGATTCGCACACTTTCCTATGTCCCCACTATCCCACCATAGACAGTCCAATTTCGGCTTGAGGTTAAGCCACCAATCATTTTCTCGCAAAAGGTCATCAATTTCAAAAGTGATTTAGTCTCAGCAATGAGGCACCCAAAATCAAACCCCTTTTCAAGCTTTAGGGACCCCAATTTCATCCTTTTGCAAAACCTCTATCGGATTCATTGTGCGGAAGTCCAAAGGTTCCATCATGAGTTCTTCTTTCGAGAATCTCATCATTTTCATTTCCCAGTCAGATTAAGGGTTAAACCTGAGCCTCATTTTGATGAGGTATTTCATTTCCCGGTCAGGTTAAGGGTTAAACTTGAGCCTCATTTTGATGAGGTATTTCATTCTCCCGGTCAGGTTAAGGGTCAAACCTGAGCTTCGTTTCTACACGAAGTATTTTCCGTCCCATCCAGGTTAAGGGCAAAACCTGAATCTCACTTCTTTTTGAAGTAAAATTTTCTTCTTCATTCTTCACTCCATATCTACCATTTTCATCAGGGCTAATTTCTTCATATCCAGTCAGATCCTTCTAACTGGGGCATTTTTATAGGCCAAATTTGGTGTGTTTTTCTTTGCCACTAAGCTCGTCTTCAAGCCAGCTTAGTAGCAAAGAGTGGCATCTGTAAACACCCCAAATTTTCCACATCCATTCTCAAATAACCCTCCTTGTGCAGTGCCAACCCTGTTAGGTCAGTGTAGGAGTCAAACCCTGAGTCAGTTTCAGAAAATCACCACTTTCATTAGGAAAATTACCATTTTACCCCTAGGACATCCCAGACACTAGTCAGTCGGAGTCAACCAAGCTCATTGGTCAGTTCAGGATAGTCAGAATATCAGTCATTTCAACCTCATCTGAGCTCACAATGAACAAACCATTTCTATTTCTGACCATTCCTACCAAAATGGGATCATTTCTTCAGAAATGAGCTCATTTCTCACTCAAATTCTAGCCAATTGTCTCCAAGTCAGTCATTCAGAGTCAGTCATATTTCCTTGAGTCTAACTTGAGCTCACCAGGAGTTCAAGCGCTCCAGTTTCAGTTCAAAACCATTTCCAAGTGTCCAGGAGCCCATTTTAGTCCATTTCAGCTCTTTCAATTGAAATTGAGCTGAGTTCAGTCAATTGAGCTAGTGTTCGAGCTTTGATTTTAGTTTATTTCAGTATTAGTGACCTTTGTTCTAGCTCAAACCCAGCTCAGATCCCTAATTCACTTCACTCCAGTGACCATTCCGTATCATTTCTCTAAAAATGGCAATATTTCTTGAAAATTTAGTCGGAGAGTCTAGTTGAGTCAGTACCATTGTCAGTTCATTGGAGTTCTGAAACTCTAAAACCCAGCTCAATCCAGCTCATTTTAGTTCATTTCAGCTCAAACCCCAATTTTCAGTGTCACTTTAACCCGCTAGAGCCTGAAAACCATTTCTTGAGCTATTTTGCAAATTTTATCGATTTTAATGCTTTTTGAATTGGTACAACTCCCAATCGAGGTCTAATTTCCAAAATTTCTTCATTCAGGGTTTGCATTTCGCATGTCATTTCTCATCATTTCATATCATTTCTCAGCATTTCATAACATTTTATCACATTTTATTTCATTTTCGAAGTCCAGAACTCTAGTTTTATAAATTTCAATCCAGATCGAGTTTTAAAAGCTTTCAGAAATCAATTTCAAACCTCGGGTTTCCAAAATTGACATTTTTACCCCCGGAAGTCTAAATTTAGAAATATTTTCTCAAGAAAAATAATCTGGATTTATTTCAAACTCAAAATTTTGAATTCTACACTGGATTTGCTTCGCAACGGGGTATTGAACTACAAAATCCGAGCTCGTTTCAAAAACTGCCAAAAATAGCTCATTTTATCTGGAAATAAATTTGGAAGTATTTTATCGAGAAAAACAATCTGGATTTCTTTCAAAATCAAAATTTTAAATTCTACACTGGATTTGCTTCACAACGGGGTATTGAACTTCAAAATCCAAGCTCGTTTCAAAAACTGCCAAAAATAGCTCGTTTCATCTGGAAATTTTCTGAAAAGACTATTTTACCCCTTTAATCGTCAAAATGAATTTCAAAACTGAAATTTGGACCCGCTCTGAGATGGCCCATTCATTTACATTTCTATTTAAAAAAAAAGATGTTTCTTTTTATTTGTTTATTTTTGTTTTTATTGATTTTTATTTATTTTATTTTAGAGAGGTGGGACCCACAAGGTGGTCGCCCAAACCTCCAACCCCCTCTCCCTTCCTTTCTTTCCTTTTTCTTTTTCCCTTTCTCTTTCCCTTTCTTCTTCCTTTCTTTCCTTTTCTTTTTCTTCTTTCTTTCCTTTCTTTTTTTCCCTTTCTTTCCTTCTTCCCTTTCTTCCTTCCTTCCTTTCCCTCTTGCCCAGCCATTTACGTAAAGAGGTTTCTTTCCCTCTCATTCCCTTCTCATTAAACCCTAAGTATTGAATTAATTAGGCCCTAAGTTGAACAAAAAAAAGAGAAAAAAAGAAGGCATAGGTTGGCTGTCTCTCTCTCCCTTGAGCTCTCTCTCTCTCTCTCTTGCTCAGCCTCCATCTTCCCTTGTTCAGCACCCTACTTCTTCTCCCCAACTTTTGGTTGCAACAGCCATCTCCACAGCAGCATAGCAGCCTCCAGCAAGGTCTTTCCATCCAGCCTTCACCACCACCTCCACCTCTTCAATACCTTGTTAATCAGCCATCAGCACCAACCACTGCAGCAGAGCCTCATACAGTCTAAGCTCCAACAGCATCAACTGCTTGGACAAAACCTGCAACTCCAGCAGCAATTTCTTCTTCCCATTCAGAACTCCGTCCAACCTCTTTTACAGCAAAGCTTTCAATCTCAGACACATGCAGCAGAACAACAGTTACCATCAACTTCAAATCAACGTCAACTGCAGCTGCAACAGCAACAACATCAATCACAAGTAAGCACAAATTTGCTGCCTCAGAGCCACCACAAACACAACGGCACAGCCAGCATCTCCTTCAACCGGATCCAATCTCCAACTTGATGTTCACGTATGTAATAATATGAGTAAAAAAAAAAGAAAAAAAAAGGAAAATATGAAAACTTTGTTTAAGGATGCTATACTAAGAAGAGATCAATCCGATTAGATGGATTGAATCTCTCTTTGCCATAGCCAACATCAAATAGCGTCATACCCCCTGGATTTTATCTTCATTTATTGTTTATTCTCATGTAGATGATATGTTATAGGCATTATATTTATTTTATTTTATTGATTTATGCATATTTCATTGGTTTAAATAATGAATATCTAAGAGTCTATAGGTTAGATTCTAGGCATGGAATCCAACTACCATTTAATGCTTATGTTCTTGTCAATAAATTTTGAACAATTTGTTACAGTTATATCGTCTTGTTTGTGGCTTTATGTCGAAGATTTGATTCAATTCAGGTTTTGGAACCCATCTAAACCGATCAAACCCTAAATCGGGTTTTCTGCTTCTCTGAATTTTCAAATTCTGCTTTAGCAGAAAAGAACCTCCGACATCACCCTTGTGGGAGATTCAAATTGTCCTCCAAAAATCACAGTGGATTCATAATTAAATCTACTGATGATCTGGAAATTTTGAGGTTTTTCCAGTTAGTTTTGACCTCTGTCAAAATTCGGATTTCCCAGACCCTTGGGAAAATCTCGATTTTCCTTCGTCAGGGTATAGACAGACTCTAATGCTCCAAGTCCACCCAATCGGTACCCCGTCTGCAAACAATTTCAACACAAAAGTTATTCTTAACATGTTTTCTTGTCATTTCCCAAAATTTGGGGATTTTTGAAACTGTCTCAGTATTTTTCCCGAAAAATTATTTTTTGTCTGACAGATTCCAATATCCAGAAAACCAGAGATTCGGGTCTCTGATAACAGTGTGCGTATTTCCAAACCGTAACCTGAATCCCAGTTCTGTAAAAATATCAAATTTTTCCCTGTCTATCAGGGACATTTTTCCACAGTTGTAGACTTTTTCCCAACTGTCTGCTATTTTTCCCACATTTTCTACTGAAACCTGTCTGTTTCCCCCAAATCCTAGAGTCGCCGGATTCCGATCCGACTTGCCGAAACTGTACAATTCCGATCGTAGGTCAAAAACAGAAAGTGTAAAATGAAACAATCCTTGCCTTACTGTCCTCTGTCACCCCATAAAATTTGGAAATTTTTTATGGAAGTTTGATATCCGAAATATCCTTTAGAATCAGCTTTTTAGGCAAAATTTTGTTTTTCTTAGGATTTTAGCTATTTTCCATATTAAGAAAATACAAAAAAATTAGATTTTCGAGTTCCATTCTGTTTTTAGGGTTAGTTTAGGTGTCCATGCCAAATTTGGCTTAATTCCAAGTTCATTTGCTTCATATGTTAGTTTATCTTTAAATTCAGAAGCGAAAATCACGCAAAAATAAGGTTAAATTTAATATTTTATGATATTTTCGCCATTTTAGGGTTTTATTCATATAAATAGGCATATAGAATCATATTAGGGTTAATTTCAATATCATTTACATTTCATATTTTCTCATTTTTGCAAAATTTATTTCAGAAAACCCTGGTTTCAAGGCCATAGTCTTGTTATGAGAGGTATTTTGGTCATTTTGACCTAAATTTCGAAATTTCAATTTCTAATTTCATAAATTTTCATGCATATTATCATATTTCATCATATTGTGTTTGATTTATTTCATTTGATTTTCAAAATTCCAAAATTTACAAAATTTCTTTCAGAAAACCCTGATTTCAAGGTCATCAGGGGCATTTTGGTCATTTTGACCCTAATTTCGAATTTCCAAGTTTATTTTCAAAATTTATTCATTATTTCTCATGTTTATATCAAAGGGGGTATGATTCTGGGTTTATATCTAAATAATATCTGATAATTTTCCATATTTTCGGATAAATTCAGAAAAACCTACATTTTTGTGCTAACCTTGTTTTCTAGTTTTGCAGGAACATTCAAGAAGAAGTCTTAGTTATTTTATTTCTTTATTTTATTCAATTCAATGTAAAAAGCAATGTAATATTTGGAATAAGAGTTACATTTCTGCTTAGAATAGGGTTGCATTGTATATAGTTTATTTTTGCAAATTTCGATATTTGATGTATGATTCATGCACATTTATTCCAAAATCACTATGGTTTACACAAATGGCACGTGCACAAGCTCTTATGGAGTTTATAAACTCGGTGGGATTCGTATTTATGACCATAATCAGAATACGAAGAAAACTAAGATTTATGATCTTCGTATTAGCCACATTCAGCCTACACTCTTAGGCTAACTTCAAAAATGCACTGCATTTTTCAAAACTTCAAAAGGATTTCCCAATTCCTCAATAAAATTCCCTTTCAAATTCATTCATTCATTCAAATTGCATCATTTTCAAATTCATTTTCCAATTTTAAGAAAATCAGTTTTCTCAAGAATTTCCAAGTCTTTCTCAGGATCTGATTTTCTCAAAATCCGGAGTTTTCAAATGAGATTTCGAAGCATTTCCCAAGTCCAAATGAAGATTTTCCTATGTTTTGAATTTCTCAAATTCCAAAATCCCAAGTTTTTAGAAATCGATTTTCTCAAAGGTCTGATTTTTCTGAGAATCAAGTTTCCTGAGAATTCATTTTCCAATCCAATTTTTGATTTCCAATGAAATTCAATGATTTTCTCAGGAATTCTATTTTCAAGCACTTTTCCAATCATTTTCCAAGCATATTTCAATTTTCCAAAGAAACATCATGTTTTTCAAAACTTGCATTATTTTCAAAATTCCATAGCACAAGCCTGATTCTTTGTGCATTCTAGGAAAAATAGGGCATAATTTAGATATTTGAGTCAAGTTAAAGCACATAATTAATCCTTGGTTCAATTACCCCTGGTAAAGGCTCCAGGAACGGTTGAACCTCGTACCGACAGGCGGATCCCATTCCATGGAATTTTGCAGCAAATTTTCAAAACGGAGGCGAGTAATTTTCAAAAACTATTTTCAAAACTTTGGTCGAGTTTGACTCACGAAATTCGTTTCTCTCTCGCAAGAGAGGAACAAAAATTTGCGATGTTAACACCATTCGTCTGAGGTAACCCTGAGCAGAAAAAGAAGGCACATGTTACTTATTCCACCAATTTTTCAGGCAATAGCAGCAGTTTCAGCGGCAAGAAGAATAAGAAAAATCGTAACAAGGGCTCACGAAGCTCTAAGGGTGAAAAAATGAACTCTGTAGCCCGGAAAGGCAAATTCATCAAGCCGCAGCTTGTTCAGCCGGTGTCACAACCTGAAGCAAAGCAGCAAATGAAATCGAAGCACAATGGCTGGAGTTATGACAGAGAGTTCACCGCCCTAGAGCAATCCCGGGAAGATGTCCTGGACTACATGTTGTCAAAAGGGATGGTTAAACTCCCTAAGGTGGCTGATCCACCAGCTGTTATGGGCAAATGGACGGAAAAATTCTGCAAATTCCATCGTACTGTAGGACATGACACAGAGCATTGTTTTGTCCTCAAAAATATCATCCAGGACTGTATCGACAAAAATCTATTGATCGAGGATGAGAACGAAGAACAACCTGAGATCTTGTCTAAGCTCTTTCCCAAGCATTCAACTTCAGTCATTTCAGAGCAAACAATCCTTCTTCAAAACGGTATTCAGCCATGTTCCAGCCAGGACATTCAGGATCATCATCAGGTCCTCGTGCTGCGTCAGGCACAATCTTCCACCAAGAGGGTGGATATCACTTGAATTTTTAGTAACAAGAAACCAGTCAGCGAGGCAGCAAAGGTAACAGCGAAAGCCACCAAGCAGACTCACGGGTTACCAAAACGCTTCATTAAGTCAGCTTCCAAGAAGAGCAAAGGTGCTGAGTCAGTTCAGAAGCCTATCAAGACATTGTCAAACATCTAGATTTGACCCATGCTTCTCCTGAACACCAGCAAGTGCTAGATGATTTGTTAAGGAAAGTCAAGGTCAAGCCAAGCACGACCCCACAGGACATGGCGCAGATTGTTAATCAGGCCATGACCAATGCACCAATTACCTTCTCAGATGAGGATTTGCAAAAACCTCATACATTCCACAATAATGCTCTCTATATAGTGGTGCGAACCAAGGGCATGATTGTCCCTCATGTGCTTGTTGATGGAGGCAGCAACCTCAACATCTGTCCAGAGATGACAGCTAAGGCCTTGGGCCTTAAAGAGGAGGAATATGTCCCGGATCCCATTACGATCTACGGCTTCAATAATCATGAGCAGACGGCTAAGGGAAAGGTCTTCCTTGAAATTTTTATCAACTATTCGGTGCATACCGTTCTGTTCCATGTGGTGAACGTACCACCCACATACAACCTTCTTTTGAGGCGTACTTGGATTCATAACGCTAATGCTGTTCCTTCTACCCTTCACCAGTGCATCAAGTGGTCGAAAGGAGGTATGATCACCACAGTCTTGGGGAAAGATCCAGAAGAGAGACTCCCGCAGCCCATGATTCCTTGTCCTACTTTCACCGCCGACATCCCGAGCATCTGGGAAATTGATGAGATCAATTTGAGCGACAGTTTGGATATGCTGAAGTTGAAGGATGTCCAGCCAACAGAGAACGTCAAAACAGTAGTTCTGTGGCAAGGACCTCACTTCTACAAAATTGGAGGGCGTCTCAATTGCGCTTCTCTCAAAGATCACCCTCTTTTTCCTCAGTTCTCTAAAGAAAAGAAAGGGTTTGATCTTTTGATAAAACATGGCTACCAACCCTTCAGAGGCCTCGGTAAGAATGAGGATGGCATCTTGGAGCCAATCGTTCCCAGTCAGCATGTCGCTGGTGCAGGATTGGGTTTCACGGGTCAGTCGTCTGGCAGAAGAACCACCTTCGTCAAAGGAGCGGAATGAAGACAATGCCTTTGTTTCCTGTTTTTTTTTTCTTGTTTTCCCGTCATCCTGTAGGGACAAACTCGGTCCCAATTTTTCATTTCTTTTTCGTCTGTAAATATCAAGTTGATCTATCAATGAAATTTTGATCTTTTCTCTTTATATCTTGGCGTATATCATTCAAAACTTTATATTTTGTCTATGTCGTCATTCTTTGTTTCTGTACAAAAGGCCATTTTGAATTTCTTATTTTCTCTCAAAAACCTTTTTTGCGCTTTTCAGGATTGCCAAATCATGGCTCCTAAATCGCTCAAGAGGCTCATTATCAATCCCAGTTTTTCTCAAAATAATTCCAAACCGGCCAGAATCTGCAAGGCAAAGGCAGGGGCAGGAACCAGCAAGATGGCAGACCAGATTGAAGAGCTAGCAGAGTTTGACTCAACGATTCAAGAGTTGCCAGTATTCAAAAGCAAGATGAGCCATCGCCATTTTTTCAGGATCCGACAGAGGATGCCAATATTGGTTCAGAAGATGATCCGAAGATCCTCAAGATTGGCTCCAGTTTAAGTTCAGATGAGAAAGAAAGGCTCATCCATTTTCTCAAACAACATCAGGACGCCTTCGCTTGGACTTATAAAGATATGCTAGGCTTAGACCCCAAACTGGTCGAGCATCGTCTTGTGCTGAAGCCAGACTTCAAGCCAATCAAGCAGAAATTAAGGAAAATGGATCCTTGAGTGGCACCCCAAGTTAAAGGACTTGAGGAGTTGTTAAGGGCAGGATTCATTCAGACCATTGATTATCAAGATTGGTTGGCAAACATCGTAGCAGTTCCCAAAAAGAATGGCAAGGTCCGAATTTGCATTGATTTCAGGGATCTCAACAAGGCTACCCTAAAAGATGATTATCCACTTCCTAATATCGATCTTCTGATCGACAACATGGCAGGCCATGCCATGTTTTCCTTTATGGATGGGTACTCAGGCTACAACCAAATCAAACTGGCTGCTTGTGACCAATCAAAAACTTCTTTTACCACGCCTTGGGATACCTTTTGCTACACAGTCATGCCGTTTGGGCTCAAGAATGCTGGAGCGACTTATCAAAGAGCAATGACAGTTATTTTTCATGACCAGATGCACAAGAACATGGATGCCTATGTGGATGACATCCTGGTCAAGTCCAAAGAAGGAGAAGATCATCTCCATGCTCTCGGCCAAGTCTTCGAAAGACTTATCCTCTACAAGTTGAGGCTCAATCCACAGAAGTGTGTCTTCGAAGTAGAGTCAGGCAAGCTGCTTGGCTTTATGATCAGCAAGAAAGGCATAGAGGTGGATCCAGCCAAGGCGAAGGCAATCATTGATATGCCGCCTCCTACCAATCTTAGAGAACTGAGGAGCCTTCAAGGGCACATTCAATCAATTCAGCGCTTCATTTCTAATTTGGCCATGAGATGCGAGTCCTTCAATCACTTGTTGAGAAAAGAAGTAAAATTTGAATGGGGGTCAGAATGTCAGTTTTTGTTTGAACGCATCAAGTAGTATCTCCTCAATCCACTAGTTCTGAAGCCACCAGAACTTGGAAAGCCACTTCTCTTGTACATTTCCGTCAACCAAAATGCTTGTGGCGAATTTCTTGCACAGTATGAAGAAGGCAGCTGGATAGAGCACGCCATCTACTACATAAGCAAGACTTTCATCGATTACAAGAAAAGATATTCTCAAATGGAAAAGACATGTCTAGCCTTAGTGTGGATGTGTCAGAAGCTGAGACATTATCTGTTGGCATCAGAAATCAAAATTCTGTCAAGGCTCAATCCTCTCAAGTACATCCTTGAGCAGCCTTTCCTTACTGAACGGATTGCAAAACGACAAGTCCTCCTTATGCAGTATGACTTAGAGTATGTATCTCAGAAGTCAGTCAAGGGCCAATCTATAGCAGATCAGTTCGCAGATTTCCCGTTGACAGAAGAGATCAAGGCAAAAGATGATTTTCCTGACGATCGCATCTGCAACGTTCAAGAATCCCCAGTTTGGACTCTATTCTTCGATGAAGCCAGGAATATGTCCGACATTGGGATCGGAATCTTATTGATCGCTCCCAAAAAGGAGATGATCCCTTATTCCCTCAAACTCAACTTTCAATGTACTCACAACATGGCCGAGTATGAAGCTCTATTACAAGGCCTCAAAATTTTGCAAGACTTCAACGTCAAGAAAGTACATGCCTTTGGCGATTCCTTGCTTGTTGTCAGTCAAGTTAATGCTGAGTGGCAAGTCAAAGATTCTAAATTGATTCCTTATCAGAAGATCGCTTTAGCTCTCATAGGCAATTTTGAAGAATTTCAGCTCAATCATGTCAAAAGGGAATATAATCATATCGCAGATGGCCTAGCTTGTCTGGGTTCCATTTTGTCTTTTAGAGACAGCGAGTCTTGCCATTCCTTTGAGATCGACAGACTTGATCAACCTGCCTTCATCCCAGCTGAGCAAGTAAACCAGGTCAATCAGAAAGAGAAGCCTTGGTATCAAGATATCAAAAATTTTATTGAGACTGGCGAATTCCCATCGGAAATGCCAAGAAAGGAGCAAGGTGCGATCCAACGCATGTCAGCCCATTATTTTATCCTTGCCAATACTCTTTATCGTCGTGGGTTCAGTTTTGAGTACGCCAGATGCTTAGATAAGGACGAAGCCATGAAAGTTGTCCAAGAGGCACACGAGGGAATTTGTGGTGGTCACGTCGGCTACCAAACGCTCATCAAGCAGATTATTCGAGCAGGGTATTATTGGAAAACCATGTAGCAGGATTGCCATCGATTTGTGAGGAAGTGCGTCAGATGTCAAATACACGCACCTTTCATTCATGCGCCAACCACATATTTGTAGTCCGTGGTTTCTCCTTGGCCTTTTTTGATGTGGGCCTTCGACGTGGTAGGTCCGATCACTTCTTCGGCTTCCAATGGCCACAGATACTTCCTCGCAGCTACAGAATACTTCACCAAATGGGTCGAGGTTGTAACTCTGCGAACAGTAAAAGGCCGACATGTGGTTTCTTTCATTTATAGGAACTTTTTTTGTCGTTTTGGTGTACCGCATGATATTGTGTCTGACAATGGCAGCCATTTCAAGAATGAGAGGATGATGACCTTCTGCTCGAAGTTCAGGATTCATCATCACTTCTCAGCCCCTTATTATCCTCAAGGGAATGGCCAGGCAGAGGCCACCAACAAGATTTTGATCCGCATTCTGGAAAGAACTGTGGAAACAGGCCGTGATTGGCACGAAAAGATGCACGACGCACTTTGGGCGTACCGAACCACCATTTAGACTCCAACCAATGTCACTCCTTCAGAGCTTGTTTACGGGACTGAGGTAGTGTTACCTCTCCATGTCCAGAAGTCTGCCCTCAAATTTGCCTCACTTATAGAATTGCCACTTGATCAATATCAGTAGTAGAGACTGGTGCAGCTTGATCTACTAGATGAAAGGAGACTCAAGGCAGCAGAGCATGCTCAAGCTTATCGTCAAAGGATAGCTAGGCATTATGCCAAGTCAGTCATCGAGAGGAGATTCCGAGTTAATGATTTGGTACTCAGATCGACAACTCATCTCAAGCATCGACCACGGGGCAAGTGGTCACCCAATTGGGAAGGCCCTTATGTGGTTAAGGAAGCGCTGCATCATAATTCGTATCGTCTGATCAACACAGATGGAGTGGAACTACCAGATCCAATCAATGCTCTGTACTTGAAGAAATTTTATACTTGAAGTTTTCATTCTAACCATTGTATTTTTCAAAGAGCCTCTTTCAATAAAACAATGATCTTCTATCATTCTCATATTCTTCTATATGATACTGGGGCATTTTATTTTTATATACATCTATCTTCTCTTTAATACATGCAGGCAGGATCAGACAAACTCTTTGCTTCAATTTTGTCAAAATTTTCATTAAATCTTTGATCAATCTTTGTTTTACCAATTTTATCAAATTTTATCAATTTTTCATCATTAATATCAATCTTTATTCTTTTAACCCTTTCAGGTTAAGGGATAAACCTGATGCCTCCTTCCCATGAGGTATTCTTTTATTCTTTACCCTTTCAGGTTAAGGGACAAACCTGACCCTCGTTCTTCAAGGTGTTCCCATTCAGGATAAGGGATAATCCTGAGACCCCTCATAGGAGCCGCAATGCTACCTGTGAGAATTCTTTTCCAAAACAAATCTTCATAAATTTCTTTGATTTTTCTCCATTTTCATAAATTTTATTCTTTCCCCCTTCAGGTTAAGGGTTAAACCTGAACCTCGTTCTCCGAGGCATGTGAAACACGAATGGCACAAGCACCATTCTAATAAAAGGTGATTAAATCCTAAGTTGACGATTTGCATTTATGGCCATAGTCAAAATGTGAACAAAACTTAGAGTTTTCATCTTTTATGGAATAACATTGGGTCCACACTCGATCTCCTTCAAAAACTCATCGTGATTTTCTAAATATTTTCTTCCTTTATCAGAGTTTAATTTAAAATTAACTCAAAACATATATCAATGGCCATAGTCAGGATATATTGAGAGTTCATTTTATTTTAAACTCTATAAAGGCACCAAAATATATTTTATTCTTCGAATGAATTTAAATACGATTATTATATAATACATTTTATGGCCATAGTCAGAAATGTATTATATCTTCAATCTTATTTCAATTCACTTAAATAATGAAATATGCTTTTCAAAACCTAATTTCAAATTTCTTTTAATGCATTCATCATTTAAGATAGAATTGCATCATTATCTTTCAAATTATTCAAGTTATTTTTGAATTTCTAAGTGAGTTTTGAAGTAATTTTTTTTCAAAAATAGTCTTCATTTCAAAGTTATCTTTTTTCTAATTTCATTCCCGATTTCATGCAATTTCAATTCCTTATTTTCAAATTAATTATCTCCATTCACTTACATTTTCAATTTCAAACTTCACTTCTCCAATTCTTCAATTTTAAGTTTAAAGTTCAATCTTTTGACTTCTAAATTCAATTCTAACTTCTGATTTTCAAATTCAACTTTAAATTTTGAATTCAATTTCAAAATTCGATTTCCAGATATTCGATTTCAGTGCTTTTAAATTCATTTCAAATTCTTGAATTTCAAAATCGTCTTCTGATTTGCGTCATCCTTCAGTAAATTGCTATTGCGATTTACCGTGTCTTTTCATAAATCATTATGCGATTTACAATGACTTTTAGTAAATCATTCTGCGATTTACGGTATGGTGATTTATCGCGTCTTTCAGAAAATCATTATTGTGATTTACAGTATTCTTCAATAAATTTTAAATCAATTTCTGAACTTTCAGGCCGTTTCTTAAAGGATGTTTTCAAAAATCCATTCTTAAAATCACTTGGAAAATCTCAAATTTTTTGAAGCATTTCTAAAAATATGCATTCTTTTTGAAGTTCAAAATCATAGCACAAGCATGATTCAATGTGCATTTAGGATTTAGAGTAACTACTTAGATAATATTTTAGCAAAGCAAAAAGGCATAAATTTGATCCTTGGTTCGATTACCCCTGGTAAAGGCACCAGGAACGATTGAACCTCGTACCGACGAGCAAATCCCGTCTCTCCATTTTCCCGCAAATTTTTCAAAACGGAGGCGAGTGATTTTTCAAAACATTTCTTTGGTCAAATGAGACCTTGCAAAAGGGTTCCTCTCTTTTCTTCCTTTTCTTTTCTCTCTTCTTTTCTGTCTTTTATTTCCCCTTTAAAAAGGGAAATAGAGGCTAGAAAGGCAAAGAGAAGGAAAAGAGGAATAAGAGGAAAAAATTTGCATGATCACATGCATCTAGAGTCAGCCTTTTAGGGAGTGTTGTATGTGCATAAATGTTTGTGCAGGATGTGACTGTTTTATTATTGTTATTCCTCTCATATTTTTCCCCAAAAAAAAATATTTTTCCAAATATCCATATTCTCATCTTTTTCTTTTATTTTCTCAAACCCTGGATGATTTTCCCAAACATCTAATTTCTTTCAAAACTCCAGGTGATTTTCAATTCTCCCGTTCTACTAGATCTCGAATTTTCAGCTGCATTTTCTATCCCGCCTGCAAAATTTTCAAAATCTTCTACATTCTTCCTAAGTCTGATTCCGAGTCTCTCTCTATTTTCAGTCTGATGGCATCCAATCAAATCGATCATATTTTTCCTGAAGGTCACATCTCCTATGAGGTGCGACAAGGTCGTCCTGAACATCGAGCCCTTAGCACCGGAACTTTCATTCCTCGATGGTATTATTCATGGCTCAAAAGCTTTTCTCGCATGTTCCCGAACCATTTGAGCGAGTGCGAATTAGAATTGGCATCAGCAGTCGGAAAGCAAACCATCAATGGCAACCTGATTCACGCAATGGCAGAGCTATGGAATCCACGAACATGTACCTTCTGGTTCCCATGTGGAGAGATGGTCATTTTAATGGATGAATTTTCAGAGATTATACGATTACCAGAACTAGCCGGTCAGCCAGGAGATCCGTTAGAGCATAAGTTTCTGATCAATGTCAAGGGTTTGGACCCCCGAGATTCCTTAGCTCGTATGACAGGCCACTGATCTTGGCCCCTGATCCAGTTGGATGGAAATGAGTATGTCAATCTGCTTGAGTTATACCATCAATATGGGACCTTCGTCGAAGTCAGCTCACTATCAAGGATAGCTAGAGAAAGAATTCATAATGCAATGGTTGTATGCACTGTAGGATTAGCCCTCTTCCCAGATGGACAAAACTACATGGATATCAGAATAATCCAGCTCATGAGAAGATGGGGAAGTTGGCAGACCAACCGTCTCTCTATAGCCATGGCAGCGCTCGCTTTTCTGTACCAGGGTATAACTCATTTTTCACTTGGAGATTCCATTCTCGTCGAAGGATGCATCTACGTGCTTCAATCCTGGTTCTTCTGACACATTCCAGCCTGAGCTAACTCTTTCAGATACAATGGCCAAGAACTCCTCCCAGTGGCGCAGTACCGGTCCATGATCAACAACATTCAGGAAGATGACATAGTGTGAGATTACTTTGATCGACAACTATCTCCTCCCAGATATACATACGCTTATGGCAAGCGATTCAAATTGTTGGGACCATTCTTCTGCACTTACTATCAGCCGGAGCGATGTGTCCGACAGTTCTCTCAAAGACAGCAGTACGTTGAAGCTCGACTACTATCAAGAGCTATGGCATAATTCGATCTCACTTCCGCACAATGGTCTGAGGCATATCATTCTGCCTGCTACGGCTGGGATTCCTTTGTTACTCTCAAATTCTTTCCTGGTCCTAAAGTGTCTGCCGACTATCATGAATGGTGGCAAATTGTTTGTCCTCCACCTCTTTGTCAAGATCAATAAAATCATATTTTTCCCATTCGAATAAAATTCTCTCTCTTTTATCATGGTTTGACGACCTCGCCTAGGTAACAAGGCACATTTTCTGTTGTTCATTTCTCTTGCAAAAAGATGACAACATAATTGTCGCGATCCCCGCAACGACTCAATCCCTAGTGATGGGATACTCTTTTAAAATTGTCTACCATATTTCCAGCAAGTATTTCTTCCAAAAAACCAATTCCTTCAGAATCTAATCAGGTCTTTGCCTTGTAGAGAGCATCTGCAACATTTGATGGTTCAGACAAGATCAGACAGAAAAACAATGTCATCTCAATACTCATCAGCTTCAGAAGAAGAGATGGACTCCCCGCGGTCAGTCAGGAGCCAGGGCCAACAAGAGGATGATGGCATAGATCCACAAATATATGCTATGTTCCAGAAGATGATGAACAAAATGATGAGCAAACAGGCCGAGACCAGTTCAGAAAAGAATCCATTTAGGCAGAAGTTCCACGGTCACAAGGTTAAGAAATCAATAAAGACTTCCAAGAAGCAGGTTCAGCCAGAGGAAATTTCAGATGAAACAGAATCAGCGGAAGACACCGATGAAGAATATGAGGTGCCTCCAACATTTCAGAAATAAGGCCGGGAGCAAAGGGGGTGTCGCAAACTAAAAAGTCAGGTCGCAGAAGATCCCCTGCAAGCACAGTTCAAGGAAATGGCTAGAGTTGTTAAAGATCTGCAAGCCCGCGACAAGGGCAAGAAAGTCTTCACTAGCGAAGACTTCTATGATGGCCTAGAAGTGGATGATGATCTCGAAAACCTTCCCCGAAAATTCATCAAATTCAACGGTTCTGGCGACCCAAAAGCACATCTCGCCACGTTCTTCGCAGAATGCTCAAGATTCAAGAGAGACAACAGAGCACTATTCCTATGTTTCCCCTGCAGCTTGGAAGGAGTTGCAACTAAATGGTATGCTGAGCATATCAATTTCATCGAGCTCAAGGAGTTCGATAAAGTTATAAATTTGTTTATCGAACGCTTCCTGTTCAACACAGAGGTGCTCCCGACATTAAGCCATCTCTGCAATCTAAGGCAGAATGAAAACGAAAAAGCACAGGATTTTATTCATAGATGGAGATCAGTCTGCAACAAAATGAGGGATCCTATATCAGAAAGGCATGCTTTATCGTTGATCCTCAATAATTTTTTGCAACCTCTGAGAGGATTAATCTCCCCTGCACCATCCAGGACTTTCATTGAGCTGACTGAATGAGCCGAATGGCTCAAGCTAAGTGTGGAGAATAGAGTCTATGAAGGCTTCACATTTTCCAAAAATAACCCCCAAGGTGAAAAAAAGAAGAGAACTCACTTCACCTATTCTGCCAACAACAACAGCAACAACAATTGTTATAAAGGGCAGAAGAAAGATTAGTACTATGGCACAGGCAATGCAAACAACAAAAGTGATCAGAAAGGGAAGCCTGCTCCTCAATACAACAAGCCTCCTCAGCAAGATCAAGGGCCAAAACTATGTGAAAAGACCAAACATGAAGAATGAAGATACGACAGGAAATTCACTCCTCTCGACCAATCACTCGTAGATGTGCTCGAGTATATGTTGTCGAAGGAAATGATCAAGTTGCCAAGACTGGCCGATCCCCCTGTACCTATGGGGAAGTGGAAAGACCAATTCTGCAAGTTCCACAGGACAGTGGGACACAACACTGAGAACTGCTTTGTTCTCAAGAATATCGTGCAGAATTACATTGACAAGAATCTTTTGGTGGAAGGTGATGAAGAAGAAAAAATGGACATTCTCAATCAGCAATTTCCTTCGCACACCACAACAGTAATATCTGAACAACCATTTCTACCTCAAGAACACATCAAGTCGTGTTCCCTTCAAGATCTTCAAGTTCAGCATCAGGTATTAGTGCTACGACAAGCAGCTCCAAACACTAAAAAGATGGATACAATTTCAGCACTTGGCAAGCTGAAAGTATCTGAAGAACCCATAAAGTCACATCCTAAGAAATTAAAAGGAATTTCAGAATTCCTTAATCAGTTCATCAAGCCCATGCCAGAAAAGGAAACTCAAAAGCCACTGACCGCTTTGTCCAATGTTTCAATTTTGGACTTAGCCAAGAGTTCTTGCAAGCATCAACAGGTACTGGATGATTTGCTTAGAAAAATTAAAGTCAAACCCAGTACCACACCTGAAGACATGGCTCAGATCGTGAATTCAGCCATGACAAATGCACCAATCACCTTCTCAGATGAGGACCTTCCAAAGCCTCACTCCTTTCATAATAATGCCCTGTACATCGTCGTTCGAGTAAGAGGGATGACAGTACCTCATGTGCTGGTCGATGGAGGCAGCAACCTCAACATATGTCCTGAAATGACAACAAAGGCACTAGGCATCAAGGAAGAAGAGTACATTCCAGATCCTATCACCATATATGAATTTGATAACCATGGTCAAACGGCTAAAGGCAAGATATTCCTAGAAGTGTTCATCAATTACTCAGTACATTTCGTCCTTTTTCATGTGGTCAATGTGCCACCCACCTATAATCTGCTGCTCGGAAGGACGTGGATTCATAATGTAAATGCAGTACCTTCCACCCTTCACCAATGTGTAAAATGGTCCAAAGTGGAATGATTACAATAGTACTAGGAGAAGACCCAGAAGAAAGGCTCTCGCAGCCCATGATCCCTCGATCGACCTTCACAGCAGATATCCCCAGCATCAGGGAAAGTGAAGAAATCAGTCTCGAAGAAAATCTAGGAATACTCCAGACATCAGAGTCATCTCTGCACACTGTAGCCATGACCCAATGGAGAGGTCCTAAATTCTTTAATATTGGAGGTCGGATCAACTACAACACTCTCAAAGATCATCCGTTGTTTCCGCAGTTCATGAAAGCAAGAAAGGGATTTGATTTACTTCTGAAACATGGTTATCAACCCTTCAAAGAACTGGTTAAACACGAAGACGGTCGCTTCGAGCCAATGATTCAAGAGCATCGTCCCCACAAAGCAGGACTAGGGTTTTCCGGCAAGGCTCACAAAAGAAGATTGTTTTTGTTAAGGAGGCACATTGAGAACCATTTGTTATTTCCTTTCTATTCTTTTCAAAATAAATGTCTCATTCTATCAATGTCTTTAATCAATTCAAAATCAATAAAATTTCAAGTTTCTTTGTCTATCTGAATGCCATCTATTTCCCTTCTCTATCTCCTCATTTTATAGTTCCAATGTCATTTTATTCATGATTCTTTTCAAACGCTATTTATAATATGATCGGCAATTTTTCCTAAATTAAATTTCTTACCCAAAATTTCATAATGTCTCCTCGAGCAATCAAGAAGCTTGTTCTTAATCCAAAGGCTTTCCAGAAATCGACAGCAATTCACCGAGTCAAAGCGAGCACAGAAAATTGCAAGGTTACAAAGCAGTCAGATGATTATGCAGAATCTGATCAATCTCTTCAAGAATTGCCAGAATTTTCCTCAGTTCAGAAGCAAGACGAACTGTCTACTCTAGTACAAGATCCGACTGAAGATGTCAATATAGGTTCAGAAGACAACCCCAAAATTCTCAAGATCGGAACCAGTCTGAGCCCGGAAGAGAAGGAAAGACTCACTAATTTTCTCAAGCAACATGAAGAAGTGTTCGCATGGACATATGAAGATATGCCGGGCTTAGACCCCAAATTAGTCGAACATCGCCTCGTTTTAAAGCCAGATGCTAAGCCCGTTAAGCAGAAATTAAGGAAAATGGATCCCAGAATAGAACAACAAGTCAAAGAAGAACTCGAAGATTTGCTCAAAGCAGGATTCATTTGAACTATTGACTACCCAGATTGGTTAGCCAATATTGTCATTGTTCCAAAGAAAAGTGGCAAAGTGAGGATTTGCATAGACTTCAGAGACCTCAATAAAGCAACTCCGAAGGATGATTATCCACTTTCAAGCATTGATCTTCTAATCGACAGCACAGCAGGACATGCCATGTTCTCTTTTATGGATGGATATTCCGGCTATAATCAGATTAAGTTGACCGCCCGCAATCAATTAAAAACTTCATTTACTACGCCTTGGGGCACTTTTTGTTATACAGTCATGCCATTTGGACTCAAGAATGCAGGAGCAACGTATCAACGAGTAATGGCCGTTATCTTCCACGACCAGATGCGCAAAATCATGGATGCGTATGTTGATGATATCCTCGTGAAATCCAAAGAGGAAGATGATCACATCGAAGCTCTTGATCAAGTTTTTAAACGGCTCATTCTTTATAAGTTAACCCTCAAAAGTGTGTTTTCGGAGTCGAATCAGGCAAACTGTTGGGTTTTCTGGTCAGTAAAAAGGGAATTGAAGTTGACCCAACCAAAGCAAAGGCTATCATTGATATGCCACCCCTGACAAATCTCAAAGAATTGCACAGTCTTCAGGGACGCATGCAATCAATTCGGTGATTTATTTCCAACTTGGCAATGAGATGCGAGCCTTTCAATCACTTACTCAGAAAAGGAGTGAAGTTCGAATGGGGACCAGAATGTCTGCAATCGTTCGATCAGATCAAGAAGTATATCCTCAATCCTCCCATCCTGAAGCTGCCAGAATTGGGAAAACCCCTTTTGTTATACATCTCAGTTAATCATGTCGCATGCGGCGGATTCTTGGTGCAATACAAAGAAGGCAGCTTGATAGAGCATGCCATTTATTATGTGAGTAAGACTTTCATAGACTATGAAAAGAAATACTCTCAAATAGAGAAAACCTGCCTAGCCTTAGTATGGATGTGTCAGAAGCTAAGACACTATCTGCTGGCATCTGAAGTCAAAATCTTGTCTAAACTCAATCCCCTCAAGTACATTTTAGAGCAACCTTTTCTCAGTGGACGAGTCGCCAAATGGCAAGTCTTGCTAATGCAGTATGACTTAGAATATGTCTCCCAGCAATCAATCAAAGGACAAGCAATTACAGATCAATTGACAGATTTTTCTGTGGCAAAAGAAGTGAAAGTTGAAGATGACTTCCCTGATGAGCAAATATGCAATATCCAACAATCTCCAATCTGGAATTTATTTTTCGACAGTTCCAAGAATATGGCTGGAATAGGCATTGGGATCTTATTAATCACTCCTGAGAAGGAGATGATTCCATTTTCTCTCAAGTTAGATTTTCAATGCACCCACAATATGGCTGAGTATGAAGCCCTGATTCAAGGTCTAAAGGTTCTACTAGACTTCAATGTCAAGAGAGTGCATGCTTACGGTGACCCATTACTCATTGTCAATCAAGTCCGAGCCGAATGGCAAGTGAAAGATCAGAAGCTGCTGCCTTATCAGAAAATCATTTCCGCTCTTGTCAGCAAGTTTGAAGAATTTCAGCTATTCCATATCAAGAAAGATTTTAATCAAGTGGCCGATAGCCTAGCCAGCTTGGGCTCCATTATGGCATTCAAAAATGGAGAATCTTGTCGCTTCTTTGAAATTGGCAGACTTGACCAACCTGCCTTCCTTCCAACAGAACAAGTAAACCAAGCTGAACAAAAGAAGAAGCCTTGGTATTACAATATCAAAACTTTCATAGAAACCGGTGAATTTCCTCCAGAACTCTCAAAGAAAGAGCAACGAGCAATTCAGCGCATGTCTACTCGATATTTCATTCTGGCCAATGTCCTTTATCGTCGTGGATTCAGTTCAGAGTATTCCAGATGCTTAGACGAAGACGAAGCCAAAGAAGTCATGCAAGAAGCACACTAAGGCATTTGTGGTGGCCACGTCGGCTACCAAACCCTTGTCAAGCAAATCATCCGAGCAGATTACTATTGGAAGACTATGCAACAAGATTGCTATCATTTTGTGAAGAAGTGTGTTCAATGTCAGATATATGCACCTTCTATTCATGCTCCAGCAACATATATGCAATTTGTTGTCTCTCTATGGTTGTTCTCTATGTGGGCCTTTGACGTCGTAGGTCTCATCGCTCCCTCTGCTTCAAATGGCCACAAATATTTCCTTGCCGCAACAGAATATTTCACCAAATGTGTAAAAGTTATCACGCTACGCACAATAGAAGGCCAACACGTGGTCTCTTTTATTCACAAGAGCATCCTTTGTCGTTTTGGCATACCACATGACATCGTATCAGATAATGGCAGTCACTTCAAGAATGAAAGAATGAAGACATTCTGCTCAAAGTTCAAAATCCATCATCATTTTTCCGCTCCCTACTATCCTCAAGGGAATGGTCAGGCAGAAGCTACCAACAAGATCTTAATCCGTATCTTGGAGTGAACTGTGGAAACAGGCCGTGATTGGCATGAGAAGATCCACGATGCACTATGGGCCTATCGGACCACCATTCGCACTCCAACAAATGTTACTCCATCAGAGTTGGTCTATGGAACAGAAGTAGTATTGCCGCTACATGTTCAGAAACCCGCTTTGAAATTTGCATCACTTCTAGAACTACCACTTGATCAATACCAGCAGCAGCGACTGGTACAGCTAGACTTGCTCAACGAGAGAAGGCTAAAAGCAGCAGAACATGCTCAATCCTATCGCCAAAGAATAGCCAGACAATATGTGAAGTCTGTCATCTAAAGGAGATTCAAAGTCAATGATTTAGTACTTCGATCCACAACTTATCTCAAGCACCATCCTAGCGACAAATGGTCGCCAAATTGGGAAGGTCCCTATGTCGTCAAAGAAGAATTACCTCGCAACTCATATCGGCTCATCAATGCCGACGGGGTAGAATTACCAGATCCCATTAATGATCGGCACTTGAAAAAGTTTTATACTTAAAGCATTTATTCTTCCCTTGTAATCTTCCTATCCTCTTTAATAAGGATCAAACTTTCTTTTCCTAGTTGCACTGGGGCATTTAAAATTTTTTTTTCTATATGCAGGCAGGATAAGCAAACCTTCCATTTTACACACGTGTGCATCGATGTGCATCAATTTGCATTCAACTACATTAATATCAATTTGGTCAGTAGTGGGATTTCAACAAACAGTCCCATCACAATTCCTAATTGTTATTCAAAATTGAAAGACAATCATTAGCACATAACCAAAATCCAGTTTTCAAACTGGTATATTTTCAAAATCCAGTGCTCGAACTGACACATTTTCAACTTTCAAGTTGGTTTATATTTTTCCTTTGAAGATCCGAGTTCCGACTCGGGTTTTTTTTTAAACCATTTTTCCTTTTAAGATCCGAGTTCTGACTCGGGTTTTCCTTTAAATTATTTTTCCTTTGAAGATCCGAGTTTCGATTCGGGTTTTCCTTCAAATTATTTTTCCTTTGAAGATCTGAGTTTCGACTCGGGTTTTCCTTCAAATTATTTTTCCTTTGAAGATCCGAGTTCTGACTCGGGTTTCCTTTAAATTATTTTTCCTTTGAAGATCCGAGTTCCGACTCGGGTTTTCCTTCAAATTATTTTTCCTTTGTTGATCAGGTTTCCGACTCGTGATCTCTTTACTGTATTCGAGCTCTGACTTGAGCTCTTCATTCTTCTTTGTTGATCAGGATTCTGACTTGTGATCTCTTTACTGTATTCGAGCTCTGACTTGAGCTCTTCATTCTCCTTTGTTGATCAGGGTTCCGACTTGTGATCTCTTTACTTTATTCGAGCTCTGACTTGAGCTCTTTATTCTTCTTTGTTGATCCCAATCAACTTCAATCCTCAGGGTCAATCAATTTCTCAAATTTGGCCTTGTGTCCACCAATTTCCAATTTAAATCTTTGGATCATTCAAATTCTCAATTTCGACCGTCAGGTCATTCAAATTCTCAATTTCGACCGTCAGGTCATCCAATTTCCAATTTTGACCTCCAGGTCATCCAATTTCCAATTTTGATCTCCAGGTCACCCAATTTCCAATTTTTCAAGTTCAAATTTCAATTTCGATCCTCGGGTCACTCAATTCACAATTTCGACCTCCTGGTCGCCCAATTTTCATGCTCTTAATTTCCAATTTTCAATTTTGACCTCCGGGTCACACAACTTCGACCTTTGGGTCAACCAATTCTCAATTTTGATCATTAGTTCATCCCATTTCAAACCTTCGGGTTACCAATTCTATCTCAATCATTTTCGACTTGCGGGTCACATTTGCCAATCTAGGCCGTATTTATTCAGCCTATTGGTCCAATATCCAATTTCAATCATTTTCTCTTGCGAGAGACCCTTTTTAGGGAGAGTTCGAGGGAGCTCGTTCTTTTCGCATGCTATCCAATTCGTTCACTTGGCCCCTTTTCAGGGAGAGTCTGAAGGGACTCGCGTCTTCGTGAACTGTTTGCAAAACATATTCCAAATTCACACAAGGAACCCTTTTATAGGGAGAGGCTCGACGGAGACTCGTTTTTCTTGTGGCCCCCCCAATTTTCCTACTAGGCCATTTTTGTCATGGAGGACCCTCTTTTCAGGGAGAGTGTGATGGACTCATTCCTTTCATGACCCAATTTTCCGACCTCACTATTATCGACCCCCTTTCCATAAGAGAAGCCTAATGTTAGGGAGCTTTGACGAAAGCTCAATTTCTCTTCGAAAGTTCGTTTTGCAAACACCTCATCTTCAGGGAAGAGAGGAGTAATTTTCATTTCCCATTCAGGTAAGGGCTAAGCCTGAGTCTTCTCCTTTAGGGAAAGGAGAGGATAATTTTCGTCATGAATGTGTTGAGCCGGACTTCAAATGCTCTCTTTCACCAAGGATTTCAAGAAACATTTTGCCAAATTGTCAATTACTTGTTGATCTCAAAAACTTTATTGCACAAATCTTTACCTCAGTTTACCTTCAGCATTACTTCCAAAAGGGAAAAGCTTTTATGAAAAAGGATTCAAAATTCAAATTCTTTCCATTGGCTAACAAAAAAGGATGAAGGATAAATCCTCGATATGGCCAGCAAAGAAGATTCAATATTATTGCAAAGCCATAAATGATTGATATTGATCGCAGTTATGACACATCTTTAAAGACCATTCTTGCAAAAATGCAGCAGTGAAAATATCCTGAGCGCTAGAAAAAGAGAGAATTCACCCAAGCTCTGTCTCCTCAAGTTGCCTAAGCTGCAATTAAATATCTGCAAAAGGGATCTCTCAATTGTCATCAAGATGAAGATGAATTAGGCGAGTAGATCCCTGGGTCCAAAGAAGATTTGGATCATCTCCAAGATGACAGAGTTTGTGACGGATCCTTCTAGGGAAAGTCCAAAGCACTGTCGAGATGAAGTCAGATGCGATGAACCTCCCGACAATTCCTAAAATATATTTAATTTCCGCTATCATCCAAAGATCTCCGACCCATGAGCCAATATCATCAACATAATCCCTGAGGCAAAGAAGGATCGAAACATCTCCAAGTTGAAGAAGTTTGTGACGTACCCTTCCAAAAAGAGAGAAAGAGAGGGAAAAGAAAGAGAGAAAAAGTCAGGACATCTTCCATAATAAAGGATGATGTAATAAACTCCCCCAAAGCCTAAGAAAGCTCAAAAGAGTGCAGGAAGAATATCATGAGAGAAGCTCCCAGGATATCAAACTGCCAAATCTATGAAGAATCTTCTTTAATTTTGTGAAATTCTATTATCAATATTCTTTCATCAATTGCTTTCATAATATTAAATTCTCTCTTTCATGTTCATATCAAGGAAATTGATAGCTTCCTTGATGAAGGTCAATCACAAGCAATTTGAATTTCGAATCTTGATTCTATGAAGTCGATCTCGTTTGGAGGTAATACTTCAGGTAGAAAAGAAGGAATATTTTGCAACAATGTGCACCATTTTCAAATACTTTGAATCAACAACAAAACTCTCAATATTTTGACAATATTTTCTAGCTATCCTGACGTGAAGTGAGAGCTTGATGTCCATTTTTTGACATATCCTGACACCATTTTCAATCCCTCTTAAGGACTTGATTACAAGAGTTTTCAAGATTCCTTCCTTTCTTTTATAATCTGAGCGCCCGGACTCTCAGATTCGCACACTTTCCTGTGTCCCCACTGTCCCGCCATAGACAGTCCCATTTCGGTTCGAGGTCGAACCACCAACCATTTTCTCACAAAAGGAAAATTCAAAAGTTGTTTTAGTCTTAGAAATGAGACGCCCAAGATCAATCCCTTTTCAAGCTTTAGGGACCCCATCTTCCTTCCTTTTACAAAACCTCCGTCGGATTTATTGTGCAAAATTCGAAGGTTCCATCATGGTTTCTTCTTACGAGGACCCCATTCATTTTTCCGCTCGATCAGGTTAAGGGTATAAACCTGAGCCTCATTTGATGAGGTATTCCATTTTCTGCCCGATCAGGTTAAGGGTATAAGCTTGAGCCTCATTTAATGAGGTATTCCATTTTCCACTCGATCAGGTTAAGGGTATAAACCTGAGCCTCATTTAATGAGGTATTCCATTTTCCACCCGATTAGGTTAAGGGTACAAACCTGAGCCTCATTTGATGAGGTATTTCATTTTCTACCCGATCAGGTTAAGGGTACAAACCTGAGTCTCATTTCGATGAGATATTCCATTCCCCAATCGGGTTAAGGATCAAACCTGAGCTTTTTCCCATGCAAAGCATTTTCTGTCCCATCTAGGATAAGGGCAAAAACCTGAACTTCACTCTCACAGAGCAAATCTTTCCTCTTCGTTCTCTATTTCATATCTACCATCTTCACCAGGCTAATATCTCTATACGCAGTCAGATCCTTCTAACTGGGGCATTTTTTTAGCCCAAATTTGGTGTGTTTTTCTTTGCCACTAAGCTCGGCCACAAGCTGACTTAGTAGCAAAGAGGGGCATCTGTAAACACCCCAAATTTTCACTTACCTTCCTGATATCTCCACCAATCATCACATTTTGATTCTTCGAGATCACTGGAGGGCAAAATGGTCATTTTTTGAGATTGGACCTTGCAGAAAGTCCAAAACTTCATTCCTGAGTCTCAAAATTTCTCTATTTTGGCTCAGAAATATCTTCAAACTGCAAATTTTCAAAATCCTACTCTTGACGAGAAGCTAAAATTTCCAATTCCTGATTCAGAGTGGCATTTTATGAGACATGTCTTTGCATATCATCGCATGAGCATTTCATACCATTTCACTGCACATCATGTCATTTTGAGATCTAGAACTCCTGATTTTCAAAATTATCAATCCAGATTCGAGTTTTAAATGTTTCAAAATTGATTGCAAATCCCTGGGTTTTTCAAAAGAGTCAGTTTCCCTCGTCATAACCCCCAGGACTCCGAATTACAAAAGTTTTCTCAGGAAAACAATCTGGATAGTTTTGATATTGATTTTAAAATCTCGTCAGTTGAAAAGAAGGGGACACAATTTTAAATTTAGAAGATTTTATTTCAAACTTTTGCAAAAGGACTCTAAGTTTCTTTACAAAATCTCTGCATTTTCTTTATATATATTTTGCCCTGAAGGACCATTTTCCTTCCAAATTCTTGAAATTAGACCAAATTTTATTTCATATTATAAAAATCCCAAAAAGAAATTAATTTTTTGCTTTTTATTTTCAAATAAATGGTGTGGGACCCGCCTTGAACTGGCATCACACTCAAAGTCTCAGGTATTTCTCTCCTTTTTAAGCAGAGCCCACCCTGGGGTGGCACAAATTTACAAATCTTGTTTCAAAAAAAGAAAGTGGGCCCACACATAGGTGGCGCCACATTAGAATTTCCTACAAAGAAAAACAATTTTTTTTTTCTTTCTTTTCATGTTTATTTCAAAAAGTTTTCTTAATCTGGCTGAGGTGGCACCACCTTAAAAAAAAGAAAAAAAAAACAAACCGTTTTTACTCAATTTTTTTTTTACTTTTAACCCCAAATGGAAGGTTCACTTTACCTAAGTTGGAGGTAAATGAACCGAGATTTCAGAATAATCCATCCATCCCCCTTTTCAAAGATTGACGAGTTTCAAAAATTTGTTTGAAAATTTTCAAATGATTTCAAAAGATTAGGTTGAAAAGCTTCAAAATTGCCGATCTTTCAGATGGAAGCCTCCCAAATCTTTAAAAAGACACCCCTTCGATCACCAAGGGGATCCCGATTGGAACATCCGGCCTCTCCTATCCCTTGACCCCCCCTGTTTCCTCCAGCCGTTTTGGGAGACTTTCTTTGCGAAAACCCCAATCGGACGCCCGTTCCCTCTCAATCTCTCTTCCCCCTTTACTTTCCCTCTTTCCCCTTTCTATAGCACGATTCCTTTTTTTTCTCTCACTGTGGGCTTCCTCTTTCGCTGTTGGCTTCCTCTGGGTCGTTCCCTTCCTTGAACAATTGAAGAAAACTGCTACAATAGCAATAACCAGAAGAAGACCATCTTCCTCCAGAGCTCCAGTCACGGTAGGTAAATCACTTCATCTCTCTCCTTATGGTTCTGTCAAAATGAGTCTTGAGCACTTTATTCCCCTAGATTTTCTCGCTTTCTTTATATGTGCTATCATTTTCCTTCTGTCATCCTCCATTGTCGTTAAAGCAAAATGTGCAATATCAATCTGTCGGTAGCAGCATTGATATGCATCGTGCGATAGGAATTCTAGCCCTTCGTTGGCTACATCCCTTCCATCATTTTTTTTTCTTTTTTTTTTTTACCCTTTATTGATACCCTTGCATTTCACTTATTCAGAAGCATGTCATTGTAATTTTGTGCATTTTGGTTAAGCCTATTGTATCTCATGATCTCATGGTTGCCCAAGCATCATCATCCATATCCCTCTGGGTCAGCCCTTCAGCATCATTGAGCTACTCTGTTCACGTCTATGTTGGAAGGCGGGAGCATCAGACCTGGCTCTCTGCAAAATCACGGTCTCGTTCTGGACATCAGATGGAGCATCTGATTTGATTCACTGATCAATTCATTGTCTGAAAGATCTAATGTTTGCTAATCTGTTTATGGCATTGGGTTTGAAGAATCGGTGTCTGCAATTGATTTACTATATGGAATATAATAACCTCAGCCATCACTGATTATAGTCGGGTCATCCAAAATATGAAAGTTTGTGTCGTTGTTCTAAGATCTTAGATTATTTTATCTAATATCTGGATCCAATCAAGCTTTGGAGAGTCTTGTACACGACATTCCTTAAATCCATGTGTTGTTCATTGGAGCTGGTACCTCCAGTTGTTGGAGGGCTGAAACTTATGATTCAGGTAGAGATGTGTATATAGTCATCAAGGCTAATTCATACAGAAATCTTGCAATGTCTTATAATGCTCTGTGCACTAGTGTTTTCTGCTGAATGATGGTAAGTGGGACTGATTCACAGATATAAATATATCAGATTGTCCCTTTACTATATAAGATGATCTCCTATCTTCATTTCATCCAGAAATTGGAATTTCATAGAGCATACTAGCTGGTAATATCCAAGTTCTGCAAATTTTTCTGCATACGTTCTGCATCGATTCATTGCAAAATTTCTAATTTACATTCCTGCTCTTCTATTATAATGTCTGATGTGCTTTTAGTAGAACACCTGCTGTAGGTTTCGTTGCAAGTGTTTCATTAATATTTGCTGAAAATTCCTTACAAACGTACCTCGTTAAACCTTTGTTAGAAATCATTTCACAAAATACATTTCTTTGTATGCCTGCTACGAATCATTTCTCATTCCACAACATAGTGTCTAATTTCCATTGGCTTATTATAAAAACATTGCTGGACATTCTAGCAGTATATTATTTAACATTTTCCAATGATTTGTTGGATACCTGCCAGCATATTGCCATATTCCATCCAACACCCCTTTGCCACCTCATAGCCATTGCCATATTGTCACTCATCCCCTGCTTATTAACATTACTACCTATGTACATATTCTGTACACATAATATTAGCAACACATATTGTAGAACCCGTAAAATTTCAATAATTATCAAACTAAATAAAGGATAAAATCCTTTGAAATAAATACGATAAAATGATATAAAGTCGATCCAAATGGATCTTAAAATTTAAACTGGATCAACTGGATCCAGTATTTGGATTCGGGTACGATGAATAAAATTGGATCCTGGATGGATCCGAAACCCAATTAGAATCCAATTGGATCTAAAGGGAGCCAAATAGGGTCGAACCATAATTAAGATCCAAAAATGTAGTTAGAAAGTTCATAAGATTTAAAATATAATTATTATCCAACTCATATTTGAGATTCATCGAGAATCAATACGTATATAAGAGAATTTTAGTTGCAAGAATGAGCAACTAAAGAGGAGTTGGTGTATTGGTCAAGATGATGTACTCACAGGGAAGAGAACCCTGGTTAAAATCCCTCTGTGCGCCGAGCCATTTTGACAAAAATATTTTTATTACTTTTGCTGAAATTCGAAAAGACCTTAGAACTTCTAATTTAAGAGGGCTTAAATGAGGAATGACATTTTCAAGAGGGTGGTGGCTGACCGATTTTCCAAGTTGGAAACCTAATAAAGGACATTGAAGAGGGTGAGAAAAACATTTTGGGAAGACCATGCCCACGATTTTAGAATAGGGAGAAGGAGTCTTAAATGAGAATGGCGGTTCCAAGAAAATAAATAAATACCATCAGACTTCTATAAGTGGTTAAATAAAATTTTGTTGCAAAGATATGCAACGAAATTGAGTGTGGCGCACTGGTGGGGCTCGTTACCCCTTACAGAGGAGGTCCTCAGTTCGAATCCCTTGTGCGCCAGGGAGCCTTTTTGCTAAAAACGACTTTGAAAAAAAAAATTGTGCCTTTTGAAATTCAAAAGGGCAATAAATGGAGACTTAAATAAGGGGGGGCGACTTTCCAAAACAAGAGGGACTGAACGATTGGGCCACCTTGGAAGCCCAACCGTCCAGCATGGTAAAGAGTCTCCCTTCCATATTCTGGAAATGGAAGGGAGTTTCAAAAAATGAAAATGAGCAGCCGTTTTGAGTGCTGCAATAAAAGCAAGAAAAAAAAATGAAACTAGTATTGAAGGATGTTTTTTTTAGAGACTTTACAAAAAAATTGAGGAGCCTTGAGAACTCCTCTTCTTTCCTCTCCCACCCTATGCTCTCACAGCCCAGCCGTGTGACCATTTTCATTCTCCCTCTTTCATATTTTTTTTCCTATTCCAGCCATTGACACCATTATCTCTTTCTTAACGTTTTTGGCTCACCCATCATTCTCTTCCACTGAGGTGGTCGACCATCGTTGCTGGACGTGTCGACCTCCCCTGCTGATCGTGTGGACTCCATTATCGAGGTGGTGTGCCGCTCCAACGAAGGAAGGAAGGGGTGCAGCCATGCCGTCGCGAGACTTCAAAGACGTAAGGGCATAATCTCCTTATGTTTGGGCATAGCGTGATGCAGTATGTGTATATGCTGGACCATCAAATTACATATACCATGATACCTATAGTTTTGGTTGGCGCAGAATTTCTGTAGATGGCTTCACGAGCATTTGAACTCTGCACTGCATGTTTTCTGAAGTATATGTAACAGGTGATATGCATATTTTGTTTTGGGATATTATTTCTGCATGTATGATTAATGTTAGAATCTCTAACCTGCGCATTTGAACTCTGCATTGTGTTTTAAATTTTGTTGGAAATAAGGTATACAACCTGTTATGAAACTGCATTTATTGATTGAAGAATTTGGGGCTTGAGATCTTAAAACAGAGGTTGCAATCTAAATTATAAACTCTGAAAGAAATTCTGTTATGAACTTATCACGTTTCCAAATTTTTTTAACATGAGTTTGATTTAATAGTTATTAAAGTGTATCTTTCTTTGTATGTTTTAATCGATGGATATGTAATGACAACACGCCCCTGTATATATGCCTCATTTGAGTCACTATGGTGGGTGTTTTAAAATCCTTGTAGTAAACATCAAATTAAAAATTTCTGTGATGTTATCCATGTAGTCTGATATTAGCCACTTCGGTTTTTTTTTTCATTGACTGGTTCAGCCCTACCACACTAGACCAATTCGGTCCAGTGATTAATGGGTATAGGTTCACTGGCTGTTTGAGTAAGTATGTTTTTTTTTATTAAGCAATTTCCTTGGCCCACTAAATGTTGTTAGATAACCTGTTAGTACTTGATTTGCCGCACTGGGTCTTGACTGGAATTAATGTTTGGAATATGTTTTGTTGTGACATGGAGCACACGTATCTATGGTACTATATTTATATATGTACAAAATACATATATCCTACCGTGAGTTTCAACCATGACGTGTGTCTCAGCCATGGCAGATGTGAGATCTAGTTGGCCTTTAGTGTGTGAATAACAAAATTGCATATATGGCAATTAGAACTCATGTCATGGGGAATCGATCTAACCTAATTGAAGGGACCATAGAAAATCCACAAGTAGCAAGTTCGTGTTAATGGATACGTATCATAACGTGGAAAAAAATAAAATAAATAAATACACAGATGTGTAATGCTAGTTTGACATTTTTGCCATTTTTAATCAGATATCCAAAGTCGTTGAGAGATGCTTGGATTTCTCTTCTCGACAACATGTAGAAAAAAAATAATTTTCTGGATGCATAGGCCGTCTAAATGCTGAATGTTTTTGTCAAATCTTTTATGGCATTTAATACCCAAATGTGTGATATGAGAAAGGAACGATTACAACCATCTTAAATATATATATATATATATATATATATAGTTGGACAGTTTTAAATCTGAGTTTCAGTGCACTCAGACTTCATATTAACGTTAAATTTCAATACAAATGTGATGCAAACCTTCACTAACAGTTGAAGCTTGAGTTCTATTGAACTCAGACTTAGCATTAATGTTATCTACCATTCTAAATGAGATGCACCCTTGACTGACAGTTTGCAATCTGAATTTCAGCAACTCAGACTTAGTGTTAAGGTTCATTATCATGCAAATGACTGCAAGTTGCATGATAATCTACCATTATGTTTTGCTACTGGATATGAACACCCTGATGTGAAATCGTGATACTCAGACTCTATCATAAACCGATTAGTTTTCCCTGTTGAAGTAGCACATCTCCTTTTTAATGTCATCTTTAGATGATTACATGATCAAGAGTTTGTCTTAGCATCTCTATTGTGACAGGTGAGAAACATGTAAGCATATCCCATGAATCACATGGGTAAACCATAATGCTCACCAACGAAAGTAAGCCATGTGTGTTGTGATTTCTTTTACTATACTTAGAATGATAAACACATTGTGGCATCCAAATGCAAACAGATTTTTTTTTTAGTCCTGTAACGTATGCTGCAACACAGAGGAGCACAAATGAATGTATCCCTTGATTCTTCTCTCTTTGAGCGACGGAGGTCTTGTGAAATCTTTAGATCATAAATGCTTGAATTTGAAAGACCTCAATTCTTAACATATCCTCATTTATTCGACTACTTGAATTAATATGGGAATTCAAATGGGTGTTGCTATCACCGTGGACACACACACTGGGACATGGTTATACGTATTGAGAATGTACGTATTGAGGATTGAACGAGATAATAATGATGTAGTCATATTGCCTATGGTTTTGTATGTAACTTGTTGGTAAACACACATGTTTGTTATAATTGCACAATTGAGAAATACTACGAAGGCACGATAAAACAAATTGAAACTGAGCAGGACAAATCTTTGTGGTGCCAAACGGGTACATATAATGCTAAGTGAATTGCATATAATTGAGTCACGATCGCTTGTAAATATTATGACATGTTTTTTGCTGATTGATGTATGCTTGTTCTGCAAATAATTGCCTAATAAAGGGGCACTTGTCATGTCATGATCATGTAAGAGCTCAAAATCGAGCTTGCGGTCTCGTAGTGCCATACGAGCACTTAAGAACTGATAAAGTTGCATAATGTTATGTTGCGGCGTAACCAGTGGGGTACGATATGTATACCCTAGCACTAAAAACAAAGGATAAATTAATACATGGTGACATGAAGGAAAATTCTAGACTTTGGTATACCTGAAAGACGGTATTTGTTACCAGTTTCTATTTGGGATTCTAGGTATACCTGAAAGAGGGTATATGTTACTAGATTTTCTCCAAAGTTCTAGGTACACCTGACAGACGGTGTATGTTACTGGATCCAAATAAAGAAAGAATGAAAATCATGCACATATAAAATAATATATGGGATTCTGGGTATACCTAAAATGGTATATGTTATTGATTTCCCGGGATACTGGGTATACCTGACAACAGTATATGTTACTGGTTTCCCAGGGCTCTGGGTACACCTGAAAGACGGTGTATGTTACTGGACCCATGGTCTACCTTGGAGAGGGTAGATGGTACAAGCTCCGTGGGACAATGTTTGTTTTGGTGAGAGCGAGGCGTCTCACCCGGTCCCCAGTCCTCGGAGTTAGGGGGCCAGGACTACCAATTCGTCCTAGGTGGTAGATCCAAGTCTTCTGCAGAAGTACAGGGTGCATCCTAATTCTATTTCTAGTCACTGGGGAGTACTCTCTCGGTCGTGAACCATCCCCTTTGGATATCCGTATGGCTAGTCACACGGGTTATAAAATAATAGACCCTCCTGTGGTCTCGGTCCGCTACGATGTCGAATGCCTATGCGTACCCACAGGGTAATTAACAAGATGAAACATAAAGTTAGTGCATTAAGAAAAATCTTCAAGTAATTGCATACTGCTTGAGGTTGAAAATGTCGGAGTAAACTGTGACTCCTGCAGAGCATGATTCAAATTGGTTTTCCTTTACATGGAAATTGTGATAACTTATGAATGATGTGTTGAACATTGATATTTGTGCTTTATACACACTTTACATGAAACGCTTTAGTTAAGTTAGGTGTACATCCACATTAGTTTTAAAGTTGTTATTACTTATGTGAATATGGTTTATGCATATGATGGATGGTGCTTGGATGTGATGGAATATATCATGAAATGCTTGACTTTAGTAACCTGTATATTTATCAATTGTTAAATGGTTATTAATTCTATCTAAACATGTTGCACATATACTTGTACACATGACACTGTGCACATTCATATGGATATTATGCTTCTTACTCAGACGTGGTAGTCTGACCCTTTCTGAATTAATGTTTTTCAGGAAACTGAATGACGAGCAATTGCGGTCGTCGCTGCGACAATGCCATGTGACCATATCTTCTTCGGATGTCCTGAGGAATATGACTTGTAATAAATCATTAATTGTAAATGATAACTTGTAGTATTTCAATGCCAAAATTTATTTTACTTAAATGCCTTGAGTCTGTGCTATTACTTGTAACCTGCCCAAATAATTTGACAAAGGATTTAATAAAGCTTTTCTGTTGTTGTTTAGAAAAAAAAATTTATTCCAAAATTTTCAAGTTAAATATTTGGGGCGTTACACATATATTTTTGAAAATCATGTTGTCATCTTGTATTAACATTCAACTACAGTAAAGTGACCATTCCCCTGTGTGTTTCATTGGAAGTATATATATATACTGGTTATATTCACACATGTTAGTATCCATTTTCTGCACATCATGGCAGACTAACCTTTATATATTGACCTGTATATCATTTAACCTATTCACTGTATGTTCTATACCCTATCATCTGTTGCATTTTCATTAGCAAATTAGGTATGTTCAAGATTGTGGCCCTATGTTGCATCTTCTTATTAGTCTTGTATATGCATATCCTCATGCATCTTCTCCTTAAACCTAAATAGGGCACTTCCTTATTGAATATCTATATTACCTTAGATAAATGTATATACATTTAAATAGTCATATTCTCATGCATTTAGAGATAATGCAAATTTTCATTTAATTCAAATATTGCATCTAGGCATTTCTATAAGCATCCCAGTTGTACCTATGACATTATATTTTCATTAAATGGTACATTTCCATTGTAGTTCATGTATAGTCATTTGTGCATTGTCATCAACATGAAATTTTCCATCTCTCTTTTTGTATGCCGTACTGCTCGTATTAATTCATTTTGCAAGAAAATCTGGAAGATGTAGGTTCTTTTGACACTATCATTTATTTATTTGTCAACAATGTAACAATCAATTATAAAATTTGGAATAATATTTATTTTTACTACTTAGTTTAGGATGCATATTATATAGTTTGAATTCCTGCAATATTCTGATTTTGTGATTCATGCATTTCATTTCAAAATCACTATGGATGAACACGAATGGCATGTGCACCAACTCTTAGGGAGTTGATGAACTCGGTGGAGTCCATATTTACGGCCCTAGTCAGAATATGGACGAGACCCAGATTCAGCATCTTTCTACTAGTCACACCGAGCCTACACTCTTAGGCTATCTTCCAAAAATTCACTGCATATCTTCACTTTTACAAAATATTTTAGAATTAACTAAGTAAATTACAAGCATATTTACGGCCATAGTCGAAATATGTGGTAATCTTACCTTAGTTTAATTCTAAAATTGCATATTTTCCTAAATAAGGTTTTCATAAAAAGACATTCATTCATTCAGGATAGTTTGCATCATGAAATCACTTGCATTTCTCAAACTTTTCTCAAGAACAACTTCATTCTAAGGAAATCGATTCCTCAAGAAATTCTAAAAAATTTCAAAGTTGGATTTTCCAAGTCAAGTTTTCCACGATTTTCCCTGGAAAATATTTTTTTTCTTAAGATTCATTTTCAAAAGGAGTTTCTCATCATTCTCAAGAATCAAAATCGATTTTCAAATATTTCAAGGCTAAGATTCTCCGGATTTCAATTTCTTGAGTTTAGGTTTTCCTTCTCCAAAGAGTTTTCAATGAATTTCAATCATTTTCCAAAGAAAAATTTTAAAGTTAGAGTTTTCCTGACAAATATTTTCCCTTTCAAATGTTTTATCTTTTCTCAAGAATTCTATCCATTTTCCCAGGATTTTCATCCATTCATGATTTTCCTAAATCTCTATAAACTTTCTTATGATTTTCAAATCCTTTTATCTGAGTTTCCTGAGAGATTGATTTCCATCATTGGCCTTAGAAACATTTTCCAACTCCAAAACATTTTTCAAGCATACATCATGTTTTCCCAACTTGCATTTTACAAAATTTCATAACACATGCCTGAATTCTCTGTGCATTTTGGATAGAACACAATTTTAATAATTTAACTAAGTCGAGCACACATTTGGTCCTTGGTTCGATTACCCCTGTTAAAGGTCGCAGGAACGGTCAAACCTCGTACCAACAGGTCGAGTCCCATTCCACGGAATATTTCCCGCAATTTCAAAAACGGAGGCGAGTATTTCAAAACAATTTTCAAAAATTCTGGTCAAGTTTGACTCGTGGAAACATTTCCCCTCTCTCTCGCAGGGAAGGGAAAATTTTTGTGACGATAACAGGTACCTACGTCTATCATTTTGGATCGTGATCCCCGATTCACGTCACGACTGTGGGGACAATTACAGTCAGGTTTGGGGACGAAGCTGAAGTTTAGTATAACTTTTCACCCTCAAACTGATGGCTAGTCAGAGAGAACGATTCAGACGCTAGAAGATATGTTGCGAGCTTGTATGCTCGACTGAAAAGGTGATTGGGATTCACACTTGTGTTTGGTTGAGTTTGCCTACAACAACAGTTATCACGCTAGTATCGGGATGGCTCCGTACGAGGCTCTGTACTGGAGGCCTTGCTTATCACCATCATATTGGGACGATATCAGCGATCGATCTAGTGAATCGTCGATTGTTCTTCGGCACTACACTCAGCAAGTGCATAAGATCCGAGAGCGTCTGAAGGCAACTCGGGACAGACAAAAGAGTTACGCCGATAAGAGGCGGCGAGAGCTTCAGTTTGATGTTGATGACATGGTTTTCGTGAAAGTATCACCGACGAAGAGCGTCTTTTGTTTCGGAAAGAAATGAAAGTTGAGTCCTAGATACGTTGGGCCGTTCAGGATCCTTGAGAGGATCGGTGGAGCAGCCTATTGAATTGAGCTACCGCGACAGTATGCTCAAATTCATAATATTTTTCACGTGTCGATGCTGAGGAAGTACATTCTGGACCCATCACACGTCATTCGATAAGAAGATGTCGAAGTACAAGAGGACTTAACTGTAGCCGAGAGACCTGTTGAGATCGTTGATCATTGTGATCAAGTTCTGCGTACCAAGACCATTTTGTTGGTTAAGGTACGGTGGCAACACCATGGCATTGAGGAATGCACATGGGAGCCAGAGGCCAGTATGAGGGAGAAATACCCTGATCTTTTTGTGGCCTAGCGTTCATAATTTCGCGGATGAAATCCCTTTTTAGGAGGGAACGATGTAAGACCCACTGTTTTTCTGAAGAATTTAAATTGATATATATTCTATTTTTGAGAAATTTCTTGTTTTGGCACGAGCATTGCTCGTAAATCTGGTGTTTATTACTTTTTGAGGTTCTGAGTCACGTAGATTTGCTCTACGCGGTGATTTGGGGCAAATCGTGAGGAATCAAACCTCAATACCTGTAGATTAGATTTATATTATATTCATTTGGGTTCGCTCCGAATTTGGAGCCTAAACAAGAGAAATACCTCATTATTTCATGTATTTTGGCGAAAAAGGGTATATCGATAATTATGAGTTGTATTGAGGCCCAATTTCGTTGGAATTGGGAAACTAAATATACTTTATTATGATTTAGACCTTAATTCATGAAATGTAATTTAAAATTTTAGTTTTAAAATTAATTTAATCATGTCCATTTAAATATCCATTGAATTGGGTTTTTATAAAGTAAATTGCAAAATCTATAAAACCTTGAAGTGGGTTTTCAAAAAAGATATTTTGAATAGGGTTGGTTTTGGGCATTTAGAAAAATGTTTGGCATGGGCTTCACCTCATCCCATGTCATTTTGAGGATTTATGAAAAAAGATTTACAAAAAAAAAACTCTTTTCAAAAAGGTAATTTTGAAAAGTTGCAAAATGCAAGCTTGGGGGCCTTAAAAAGGCATTTTGAAAAGTTAGTGGGCTCAGCCAACGTTTTGAGGAGGTAGGCTGGGCGCCCCTTAGGAGGTAGCCCCTACCATTTTCAAAAAAATTATGGTTTTAAAAATAAAAAATAAAAGAGAATTCATTTTTTTTAAGAGGGTTGACCTTGACCTTGAGAGGTCAAGGCCAACCACTCCCCTTAAATCAAGGGGAGTGGTTAGGGGTGGTTGGGGACACCCTTGACCCCCTTGTAGGCCTATAGGACTATGGGTAGGGCGTGGGAGAGGGAGACCACTCATCTCCCCTCCTTCACTCCCCACCACTCATCTTATCCCTCCTCTTTTTAAGTGAAGGAAGAGGGGAGAGAGAGGGTCGACACCCTCTCTCCTCTTCCTCTCTTCCCCAGCTCCTCTCGTTCTCCTTTCTTCTCCCTTCCTTCCTCCTTCACGTTGCAGCAGCTTCAGCTGAACCAACCCAGCACCAAGGTGAGTCTCCCCCTCCCCTACATTCTTCATTTTTGGGTTATGCTTTTGGTTTGGGCAAAGGCTCCAAACAATTTTTTTCTTCTCATTAGTTGATTCGTGGGAGGTTGGGAACCCACACAGCATGCTGGGAAATCCTTATTCCCTTCCCCCCCCCCCCCTTCTTGTTTGTTACAATTTTCGTTTCATATATATGCTATTTGGAATTTAATTTTTGTTATGCCATGATCGTTTTTTTTCTTCTCATGGGTAGAACGCTTCTTTTGGGGTTGGTGTTTGGTGGGACGTTGGGCTGAGCCTTTCCATGGCTAGCCCAGGTCCTTTGGTGGTCTTGCCGGGCCCACAGCACGCAGGTTGGGTCTATTGCAGACCTTATAACGGACTTTCGGACTAACCGAAGGCCAGTCAGTCCGGGCTCCCCCTATTAGCCATGGGCCAGCTGTGGCTTGGGCGTGCAGCAGTCCCAATTGGACTGCTACAGCCTACAGGTTGGCAGGGTGGTCTGGGCCACCCTGGACCCAGACCCACCCGGAGTGGACCCACTTGTGGGGTGGGCCCATTGTTGGTGAGTCTCCCCCTCCCTTGTTGGCCCAAAGCAAACCACCCGGGTGCCTTAGCACCTGGGTTTTTTTTTTTTGGGGGGGGGGGTTGGCCTGTGTGGTCAAGGGCCACAGCCCTGGTCTGAGCCCCCATTTGGCTCGAACCAGGAGGTAGTATGGGCCCCATCCCCCCCTGCGTTCTGCCAAGAGGCAGCTGAGGGCCGGGTGCACTTGGCACCCGGGTTCCTCTCTTGGCGCACCCACTTATGGGCGCGCCAGGCTGGTGCGGACTGGTCTACACCGGGGCTGGGTTAGGCCAAGTGCTACAGACATATAGTCTATAGCAGTTGGCCCACCCAGGGGTCTCGCATGGTCTGGACACACGGTCCAGACCATGCGCCCTTTTGGCTCACCAGCCAAGGGCGGTGAGCCCCCTTGGCGCACCCATTAGTGGGGCTCCAGTCCTTGGGCAGCCTAGTCTGGGCCCTTAGCCGGGTCAGACCAGGAGCTACAGACCCGTGGTCTGTAGCTGGTGGCCATCCTGTGGGCTCTGCATAGTCTGGACGCAAGGTCCAGACCTTGTGTCGGGTTGGCACCACTTTCCAAGGGTGGTAAGCACCCTTGGCGCACCTTGGGCGCGGGTGCAGGCTTGGTTGGGGCTCCCTTAGGGAACCAACCAGGGGCATGGTCCCAGCACACAGCCAGTGTGCCACCTTGCCCCGCCCGTTTTAGTAGAGTCTGGACCCCTTTAGGTACAGACCCCGCTAACCTGCCAGGTGGCCGCGGCCCAGCTTGGTTGGGCCTGGCCTAGTTGGACCGCAGTGAGCTTCTTGGCTCACTGAGTCGGGTGCTTGGGCACTCGGGTAGGTGGAGCCTCCGGGTAGCGGGCCAGTGCTACAGCGCCGCAGCACGGGGTCTGCACCGGGGTGCAGACCGTGCTTCATTGAGGCCCAGGGACTCAATCAAGCAGTTGGCCCCTACGGGCTCCGATCTTCTTTTGGGTCCCGGGTGCGACAACCTTGTGGCCGCCTTGGGCAATCGCACGTTAAACCCCGACACTGGGTCCGAACTTCTTTTTGGGCTTCGATGGAGTTGTCACGACCCCGTTGAGTTCCCAAGGGAACTCGCCTGTGACGACGATCGCCCTTCTGTGCTGCTTGCCTTTAGACGAAGTTTAGACTTGAAGCGAAGTTCGTCGCTTGCAAGAAACGTGGGTTGCAGCTTCAAGCTTCGGTTGCTCATACGCCGCTACCCCATAGGGGTAGCAAAGTGGTTGAGCTCGCGACCGGTGTCGCGACACACACTTGCATGGGTTTGTCCGTTTCAGCGGACTTTTCAGGATAACAATCTTGTTTGTGCCCCATTTGCGCGGGCAAAGTACGGCCACACATTTGGATATGCTAATGTTATCCCCATAATTATGGGATTAAGTAAATGACTCATTCTTGACACTCGTGAGTGTCATTTTCGCGAAGGTTCTTCGCGGATGGTTTCACTATGCGAGTTTTGCCGCGTTACGATAATTGAGTGTGTATTTGGAAAAATACGTAGTCCAGACTCTAGATGCTCCTCGCATATCCCGTAACTACAAAATATGCATTTTGAGCCTTGTGCCACTCAGAATTTGTAGTTGTGGCACTTTACCTGCTTGTTAATGTATCGTTGCTCACAACATGATATTTGTGCGAGATTATATCTTTGTGGTTTTTCCTATTTTCGCGCGTGCACGTTGGCACATCCTGACACGTATGTCACTAGCCTAGTTGTCGAGTGTCTTCTTGTTTGGCTCCCATTCGTATATCAATGGATATACGCTGTGCTAGTGGCGAGTTTTACACTCGACATGACATACACTCGAAAAGAACTGAAACCACTATAGGGTTCGACATTTTTTGACCGGTTGAGGTTTTGAGACTCGGTTGGAGTCTACGAACAATGGCCCGGGTTCGTGAGAGTGTGCTCACGTATTTGTGTCACCCTAAGCATAAAATAAAATGGTATATTATCGTCTTTGCAGGCGATGTGCTCGTGGTGGCTGAGCACGTGAATGGGCAGGCCAAGTCCTCGTTTGTGTACCCCACGGGGACCGCGAGGCACGACTACCTCGAGAGGAGATATGACTTAAAGTTTGAGCCTAAATAAGATAAACCTGCTGCGCCCCATTCACAATTTGGTCACCCAGGGAGAGGGTGAATGGTACAGCCCCGAGTGACGTGTCGTTACTACGACCTGTTCTTTTGAGGAGCCGATGTGCCCTCTGACCTCCAGTCACTCGGAGTTAGGGAGGTCAAGGTCGCCCTCTACAGGGACCTCTGCTACTGCAATAGTACGGATTGCAATCCTTTGCCCCTGCGAAAGATTTCTCCTAGTCGCGTGCTGCCCGTAGGTGGTTTTCTCGGTCTGTAGCATCCCCGGTTACCACATTAGAATTTGAATAACAGACATCGGGTGCATGTCTCACAGAACTCAAGGGTTTTCCTTCGTGTACCCGAAGAAGGTAAGAAGAAGAACATAAAGACTAACCAAACAGACTGATGTACTATAGTTGTTACTCTAGCACAGTTTATACTCTTGTTTAGTTGCTGCACTCTGATCCTTCAAAAAAAAATTTGAATCACTTTCAGTTGCTCCACTCTTAATTAATGTCAAGGGTCTGGATCCTGTGAACACCCCAAATTTTTCAAAATCTTTCAAATATCCCCCTTTTGCCCCTGATTTCATTTTATGAGCAGTTGAGTCACTTTCAAACCTAAATTCCAGTACATTTCTCAAAGTTTTACTGAAATTAAATTCATTTTTATATATCTGACTCGATTTAGGATCCGGATCCGATATCATAATCCAAATCTGAGCATTGTCATCCAATTTTTATTTAAATTCTCAAAATTACCAAAATAACTTTTGAAAAGCTCAAACATTTTGCCCGGTATCCATTTGGATCCATCATGTTATATTCCTCGATTCGAGGTTTAAAACTCGAATATTTTCTCAAAACTCGGGTCCAAACCCATTTTCTTCCAAAATTACTCAGAAAACCTTTCCTTTGTAAATAATTTTTTTTAAAAATTTTGCAAAATAATTTTTTAAAAAAAAAACTCCTTAGTTTTTAGAATTTCATTACAAAGAAAAAAACACAAAAAATATTGAAATTCAAGAAAAGAACAAAAAAATAAAAAATAATGAGGGAAATTACAAAAAAAAAATGGTTTTTTAGAAACCCGTTTTTGGAAAGGACTTTTTAAGAGGCCCTTTTGTGAAAAATTTTATCTTCAGTTTTTAAGAGTCGAGTTAGGGTTTTGAAACCCTAACTCTCGCCTTCTCTCCTTCACTTCCCCTCCAGAAGAACTCCAGCCAAAACCCTTCACCACGCTTTGATCCTCTCCTTCCATCGTTGATTTCTAACTGCCTCTTCCTCAACCCTCAATCTGCAACCGAATCCCCCTTTCTCCTCTTTAAGAGAAGCACGAAGGGGAAGGATTTGGGGACCGTCTCTCACCCCCACACCTTCCTTCACCTTCAGCAATCCGCCTTCACCCTGCCATCTACTTCTTCTGAACCATCGCTCCTCAGCCCCGCACTCCTCTCTTCTTCAGGAATCGTCTTCGTCCCTCGATCCTTCAAGCCTTGTTCTTCTCCTTTCTTATCCACCAAAGAGAGTTTTTCAACCCCAGCAATGAAAAGAAGGCAAGTGACTCTTCCTTTTCCATCTTCTTTCGTATCATCTATCCCCTTTTCGTTTCATCGTGTTCCTTCTGATTTTAAATAAGCTTTCTCCTTTTATTCCGATCACGTTTTTCCTTTATCATTTTATTTCTTTTGCATTTTTTTTTATATATATCGTAAGGCGGTAGAGGCATGACCGACCTGCATATAGCAGGATCGGTCTACCTCTCGCCATAGCAATCGGGGTGTTTCGTCCCAACATAATTTCCCTTTTATTTTCCCTTCTACATCCTGCAGTTCGTTCCCTTTTTTTTTAATGAGCTGTGTTTTCTGATTTCCTTTCTGCGATCTCATTTTGTAAAAAAAAACTCTGGTGAATCGAGGTACTCTGATTTTTGGTTCTTTATTTAGCTTTTCCTTTTTTTTTATATATCTCCATTTCATCATGAACATCATTTTCCTCATTTCGGGGGACATTAATGGTCCCCTGTATTCATATATATATTTACCATTGTTGCATTATATTACCCATTATTCAGGATTCCCCTTTTCTGCTTCACATTATACTATGGTTCGACACTGCGTGAATTACAGGACTGTGTTGTTACATGAGGGCTGTAGTGATTATCTGTATCTTCCCTTTCATGTTAATTTAACTATGCATAACATTACAATGCATCCCATTCTTTTTTGTAAATTTCTGTTATATATACCATCTCTCCTGTATTGCATTCAGCATACCTTATATATGAGTTTCTGAAAGTCGTTGAGGGGTGCGTTTGAACCATTCGGTGTTGAGGACAATTTATGGGTTATCCGATTAATTCATATCTCAGCCCTGAAAATGAAGGAAATATACTTTATGAATCTGTTTAAATCCCCGCAAAAGGGGAATGGTCCTGATAACCCTGGGAAATAAGAGACAACCTAAAGTTGAGAATCATATCCTTTGGAGTTGAAGTCGTGGATCTCCATAAGGCAATTAGATTACAAAAGGCCATCTGCAGATGATTGAATCGGCAAAGTATAATGGCGTTTTGCATAACAGCAAACTCTGACCAGAGACACATATGCATCCCTTTGTGAACGACGAATACTGCCTCATCTCAGCATTAACAGGTTCTAGAGTTAAACATTATGCAGATTCCCTACATTCCCCTTTCTGAGGCCTGAATCTGGTATTTTATCCCATTGGTCTGTATATTGCTTGCATTTTTCTTTGATTTCTCTGTTGAGTTACTATAATATATCAAGTCTGTCATGGTATTTATGTTACAATTGTGTAAGGATCAATTGATTAATTGGAGTTTTCATTACAGGTTTTTTTTTACATTCACACGGTTAATTTCCTCTACAGACTATGGTGATGGATGCTAATTTCTTTCATAGGGGATTAGACAGTAAGATGAGTTAAATTTACTTTTGCTGTACACATCGGCTATTCATATGAGGTTGTTTGCAACAGCATCAACAGGAAGTGCTATTGTCTCAGCATCTTCAGGTGCAAGCTCGAATTTATACCACCTCATCATCCACCTCATATCATGCACCCCTTCTTCATAACCTCTTCAATCTACCTCTCATAGAGGTATGTGTTAACTCCTGCACATTCAAGAGATATGTTATTTATTTCTTTCAAATCAAGTGTTGTTCGTCGGAGGCTTCTGGTGTGATCTTGGCATCTTGCCCATTGAAGATGCCCTCTGCAAAAGAAGCTAAAGGTAAATAGAATAGTTGCTCCTATTGAACCGGTGGTGGTAGATGATTTGATCTACTCTATCAAAACATGACGGAAGTTGAGTTGAGCTGTTCAGGACATCAAAGTGTTGTGTAATATATCAAGAAGAAATTTGTGGCTGTTGATAAACTAACCTGCTAGAAATTCATTGCATAGTATCTTGGATATTCTTATCATTGGCATTCCCAGTATTGATCTGCTCCAAACACCGACCATGTGCAATGATCTGCTGAAATCAATTATATGTATAGATCTCTTTTTCAGTCTAGTGAAATTCATATTCATGCCATTTGCTGTTTAAACATCAAAATATCATATAGCTAGGGGTCATGCATTTCCATATTTAATAGTTATACTCCATACATTTAGATGTGTCATTCTGTGGCAGTCAAGTAATATGCATTTAGGGATTAGATATTTGGGTGTTATTCATCGGCAAATTCATTTATACATGTTGGATGTAGGGGGTTGTTTTCATTATGTTTTCTTTCAAAACATTCATTTTTTTTTATTCCCCATTGCATCTAAATGCTCACCTGCACACACATTCATTGTTTCACAGTCACATCCTATCAGCACCCTATATCTTTTACACTCATCTGTTGCATATGCTATGACACACTATGTCCTTTTACATCTGCTACACCCACCACACTTGCTGCTAAATCTCATTCACCTCACCATACTGCCATTTCTGCATATGGCACCTGTACATCATTTTAAGCCTTTGTTAAGATACAGAATACCCTATAACCGGGTATATCATTCATTCAAATACATAACTTAGGTCCAGGTGGACTTCAAATATTGCATTGCACCTGTATTTCTTATTTTTCCCTTTTATTTCCTGTCTTGTATTTCACTCTTAACGTATTCATAAGTTTATCTAATGTTTGTACTTTCTCATTCATAAGTACATCATTGAACCATCTGCCATATATGTCATCTATCTGCATATTCTGCTAAAAGTTCACAAGCGTCACCTCCATCGTGAGCATACTGCTGACATTCATAAAGTGGAAGCATCAAATATCTACATCAAAAGGTGTGCATGAATGTGAATATTAAGAAAGCAGAGTACACGGTCCTTTGAGAGTTCCGAAAGGTTGCCTTAGAAGGGAATTCAAGGTTTATGCACATTGAAAAAGAATGGCCAGAATTGATGATCACTTCTGCACAGATGAGTAAAGCTATCATTACTCTGGTGTTTGTAAGAATGCCATTTAACTGGATCCTCCAAACAGGCTGTGCACTATTCAAGATTTGAGTATAAAAGGGGAATTTGGTTTCCTTTGGAAGTTTTAAGTTGAAAGGGGTACATTGTTGCAGTTATAATAATATCCCTTGTATGATGTCTATGACTAGGATAAAAAGAAAGGCTTCACATTTAGTATATTCATCCTTCAGTAGAATGGACATTTCCAGGTATGTCTTTAGTTTTAATATAGCATTTCTTATATTTTGCCTATTACCTTGTGCTAAACTCTGCCTTTCGCAGGAAATACATCAAAAATGCAATTCTCTTCTTAGCTTAGAAATTCTTTATTTAATGGTGTAACAGTTAGATGATCATGAGAAACCTCATATTTCCAGTTTTTAGATTAGAATGTATAAGCATGTAAATATCATGAATCATCTGTTTCATATTATTTTCCACTTTATTTCAAAATTTCGCAAATGGGCCCACGAATGGCACGCGCACCATTTTATAAAAGGTGATTAATTCTAAGTTGATGATTTACATCAATGGCCATAGTCAGGATGTGAACAAAATTTAGGATTTTCATCTTTTATGGAATAACATTGGATCCACACTGGATTTCTTTCCAAAAATCATCATATTTTTAAATATTTTCTTCTTTTATCAAAGTTTAACTTAAAATTAACTCAAAATATATATCAATGGCCATAGTCAGGATAAATTGAGAGTTAATTTCATTTTAAACCCTATAAAAGCACAAAAATGTATTTTATTCTTTACTTGAATTGAAATATGATTATTATATAATACATTCAATGACCATAGTCAAGGATGTATTATATTTACAATCTTATTTTAATTCATTTAAAGAATGAGATATGCTTTTCAAAATCCAATTTTAAATTCTTTAAATTCATTCATCATTTAGGATAGAACTGCATCATATTCTCAAATTCTTTTCAAAATCCAAGTGATCTCAAATATCTTTCTTCAATCTCTATTTCAATTTCTATCTTATTTCAATTTCTATCTTATTTCAAAGATTTAGATTTCAATTTCAAAGTTCAATTTGACTTTGAGATTTCAAAATTCAATTTTATATTCAAAATTCCATTTCCAAATTCCATTTTAAAAAATCAATTCAACTTTGAAACCTCTCATTCATCTTCTGATTTCAAATTCAAAACCAAGTTTATCTTTCTCACCTTCAAAATTCAAAATCAAGGCTTGAGTTTGATTCTGAATCTCAAAACTTAACCCTTCTTAAATTTTATATTTAATCTGGGTTTTCAAAACCCAGATCCATCTTCAAAAATCTCATTCGGACTTTCAGAATCCAAATCCAAAGTTAGATCCTAATCCCAACTTGGATCCAGATTTCCAAATACAATCTCCACTTTTGGATCTCAGATTTCAGATCCAATCCCCATTTAGGATCCTAGATCCAAAATTCAACCTCACTTGGTTCTCAAACTTCAGATCCAAAATCCATTTTAGGATCCAGAATCCAATTTTCATCTTGGATCTTAGACTTCAGATCCAAATTCCATTTTAGGATCCAGTAACCAACTCTATTTTTGATCTCAGACTTCGGATCCAAAATCCATCTTATGGTCCAGATTCCAACTCTATTTTGGATCTCAGATTTCAGATCCTAAATCCATTTTAAGATCCAGAACCCATTTTAGGATTCAGAATCCAATTCCATCTTGGATTCCAGAACTTGGATCCAATTTTATTCAGGATCCATAATCCAATTCCATTCCCAATTCTAGATTTCAAAACAAATTCCATCTTCAGATCTCATCTGAACTTCTTAAATCTATTTCTATTTTTAAATACCATTTGATTTTCTCAAATCCATCCTGACTTCAAATTTTAAATCTAGAATTCAATATCATTTCAAATTTCATCTCCTTCTCTTAAAACTAGGTTCAAAATTCAAATTCAAAGTCAATTTCTGATTTTGAAAATCCTTTCTTCTTCCTTTTTATCTCAGCTTCAAAATCATTCTTTTCAAATCAAAATTTATTTTCCCAACTTTGATTATTTCAAAGATTTAGAACTTCAAATGTCTCTCCTAATCTATCTCAAGTTCTAAGTTAGATTTAATCATTTCTTCACTCTATTATCAAATTCATCTCAGAAACACTTGGAGATTTCCAAATCAATTTTCAAAAAGAGCATACATCCTTGCATTGCACAAGCATGATTCTTTGTGCAATTAGACTTAGGATAAATTCTTAGATAATATTTAGGCAAAGCAAAAGGCATAAATTCGATCCTTGGTTTGATTACCCCTGGTAAAGGCACCAGGAACGGTCGAACCTTGTACCGACGAGCGAATCCCGTCTCTCCATTTTCCCGCAATATATTTCAAAACGGAGGCGAGTAATTTTCTAAATATTTTCAAATCAAGGTCAAGTGAGACCCCGCGAAAGAGTTTTTCTCTCTTCTTTTCTCTTCTTTTCTCTTCTCTCTTCTTTTTCTGTCTTTTATTTTTCTCCCTTCAAAAAAGATGAAAATAGAGGTTAGAAAAGGAAAAGAGAAGGAAGAGAGAGAAACCACAAGAGAGGAAAAATTTTGCGATGATCACATATCCCCGAGACGCTTTAGCCCGCATGACAGGACGCAAGTCTTGGCCATTGATCGAGGAGAATGGAAATGAATATGTGAATCTGCTCGAAATCTACAGGCAGTATGGGGCATTTATGGAAGTTAGTTCTTTATCTCAAACAGCTCGAGAGAGAATCCAACATGCGATGGTCTTATGCACTGTGGGATTAGCTCTCTTTTCAGATGGACGAAATTACATGGATATCAGGATAGTTCAACTTCTGTGAAGATGGGGAAGTCGACAGACCAGCCGCCTCTCCATAGCCATGGCTGCACTCGCCTTTCTGTACCGAGGGTTGACCCATTTCACACTCAGAGAATCAATTCTAGTCGAAGGGTGCACCTATGCATTGTAATCTTGGTTCCTCCGACATATGCCAGCCTGAGCCAGTTCATTCAGATACAATGGTGAAAAACTTCTGCCAGTTGCGCGATACCGGTTTTTAATCGACAACCTTCAGGAGGAAGAAGTCGTGTGGGACTACTTTGATCATCAGAAATCACCTCCCAGATATACTTATGCATACGGCAAGCGGTTCAGGCTACTTGGCCCATTCTTCTGCGCATATTACCATCCAAAGCACTATGTCAGACAGTTTTCTCAGAGACACAAGCACATAGAAATTTGTCTACGATCAAGGATCTTTCCAGAGTTCGATCTCACATCAGATCAGTGGTCCGGAGCATACCATTCTGCCAAACATGGCTGAGATTCTTTTGTTACTCTCACTATTTTTCCTTGTCCTCGAGTGTCCTCTGATTATCAGGAGTGGTGGAAAATTGTTTGTCCCCCTCCCCTTTGTCAAGTGTATTATTAATAAAATTATGTTTTTCCTTCAATAAAATTCCTTTAATTTTCATCCTATCTTGGTTTGACAACCTCGCCTAGGTAACAAGGCATATTTCCAGTTGTTTATTTTGCAAAGAATAGCAATGCAATTGTCGTGACTCCAGCGATGACTCAGTCCCTAGTAATGGAACATCCTTCAAATTGTCTACCAGATATCCAGCAAATGTTTCCTATTCAAAGAACCATTTTCAGCAGCTAACCCTCAGTTTTGCTCTGCAGAGAGCACTTGCATCTTTACATGGTTCAGACGAGGTCCAGAAAGAAAACCGTGTCAGTCCAGCTTATCAGTTCCCCATCAGCTTCAGTATAAGAAATGGCCTCTTCACAATCTGCCAGAAATGGAAGTTAGCAAGCTAATGATGGCATCGACCCACAGATGTATTCATTGTTCCAGAGAATGCTGAGTAAGTTATTGACTGAGAAAACAGGAGCTAGCTCAGGAAAGGCCCACAATAAGAAAAAGGTCAAAGGCCGAACAATGAAAAAGAATGTGAAGATCACTAAAAAGCAGAGTCGTCATGAAGAAACCTCTGATGAGGCAAAATCAGTGGGAGATACTGACAAAGAATATGAAACTCAGCAAGCATTTAGAAAATCGATTCAAGGTCAGGGAGCGACCTATAAATCCAGAAATCAGTCTGTTGATGACCCTACTTAGTCACAGCTCTGAGACGTGATGAAGATGGTCAAGGACCTCCAAGCCCGCGACAAAGGCAAAAGAGTCTTCACAAGTGAATATTGTTATGATGGACTGGATGGGGATGATGATCTCGATAATCTTCCCAAGAAATTTATCAAGTTTGATGGTTTGGGTGACCCAAAGGCACACCTCGCCCTATTCTTCGCAGAGTGTTCTAGGTTCAGGAGGAATAACCGAGCTTTATTTCTTTGTTTCCCTCGCAGTCTGGAGGGCATTGCAGCAAAATGGTATTCAGAACATATTAACCATATAGAGCTAAAAGAGTTTGACAAAGTGGTCAATTTGTTTATTGAGCGCTTTTTATTCAATGTTGAGGCCCTCCCGACTCTCAGCCACCTCTGCAGTCTGAAGCAGAAAGAAAATGAGAAAGTCAGGGATTTTATTCATAGGTGGAGATCTGCTTGTAACAAGATGCGTAACCCGATATCAGAGAGACATGCATTATCTTTGATTCTGAGCAACTTCTCGCAACCCTTAAGGGGACTAATTTTTACCTCTCTATCAAAGACCTTCATAGAACTGACAGAACGAGCCGAATGACTTGAGTTGAGTATGGAAAATGGCTCTTATGAGGGCTTCATGTTTAGCAAGAACAACGGTCAGCAGGAATCAAAGAAGAAAACTCATTTTACCTACTCTGCTAATAACAACAAGAATCAGAATAAAGGAAATGCGAACGACCACAGTTATGAGTCAAGAGGGTCAAATCCCAACAAAAATGATCAGAAGGGTAAGTCGATCCCTCAGTATGATAGACAATCTCAACAAACTCTTGAACATAGACCAAGACTTCAATAAAAGCCAAAGCGTGAAAGGTGGAGTTATAATCGCAAATTTACTCCCCTGGATCAGTCCCTCGAAATAGTGCTAGAATATATGCTTGGCAATGACATGATTAAGCTTCCAAAGGTAACCGATCCGCCAGTAGTCATAGAGAAAATGAAAGAAAGATTCTGTAAGTTCCACCGAACAGTGGGACACAATACCGAGAATTGCTTCGTTTTAAAGAACATTATTCAGGATTATATTGATAAAAACATGTTGGTGGAAGGGGCCGAAGATGAGAAAATGGGAATACTGAATCAGCCTTTCTTTCAACATTCAACCGCAATGATATCTGACCATCCTTTCCAACCTCAAGATCATATCCAACCATGTCCTAGCAGCGATATCAATGTACAACATCAGGTATTAGTATTGCATAAGGCTCAATCTAATTCTCAAAAGACGGACCTCGTTTCAACTCTCAGTAAACTGAAAGTCTCAAAAGAGCCCGTCGGAGTAGCCCCTGATGTGGCCAAAAGAATGCCATGGTTCCCCAAAAGCTTTATCAAATTTGTTTCTGAAAAAGGAAAAACATCAGAAGAGAAGATAGATACAGTGCAAAGACCGATCACTGTCCTCTCCAACATCCTAATTCTTGAGTTGGCGCGCGCCTCTCCCAAGCATCAGCAAGTCCTGGATGACTTACTGCGAAAAATCAAGGTTAAGCCAGGCATCACTCCTGAAGACATGGCCCAGATCGTTAATCAGACCATGACCAATGCTCCCATAACTTTCTCATATGAGGATTTGCCCAAGCCTCACGCATTTCATAATAATGCTCTATACATTGTGGTGCGAATCTGGGGAATGATTGTACCCCACGTGCTTGTAGATGGAGGCAGTAGCCTCAACATTTGCTCTGAAATGACTGCCAAGGCTCTGGGTATAAAAGAAGAAGAATACACGCTGGATCCGATCACCATTTATGGATTTGATAACCACGGACAGACAGCAAAGGGCAAAATCTTCCTGGAAATATTTATCAACTACTTTGTTTATACAATGCTTTTCCACGTCGTCAATGTGCCGCCAACGTATAATCTTCTACTGGGGCGAACATGGATTCACAATGCCAATGCAGTGTCATCCACCCTACACCAATGTATTAAGTGATCTAAAGGTGGCATGATAACTACTGTCCTGGGGGAAGATCCAGAAGAGAGACTGCCTCAGCCTATGATTCCCCGACCGACCTATACTGCTGATATCCCTAGCATCAGGGAGAGCAAAGAAGTTGTTCTTAGCGAAAGTTTGGAAATGTTAAAACTAAAGGTAGCACCAGAGGCGAAGCATACTACAGCGATGGTCCGATGGCAAGGGCCACATTTCTTTAAAATCGGAGGTTGTCTTGATTACAGCACTTTCAAAGACCATCCTCTTTTCCCATAGTTTGTAAGAATCAAGAAAGGGGTTGACCTGTTACTGAAGCATGGTTATCAGTTTTTCAAAGGCATGGGCAAGAACGGAGATGGCCGGCTAGAGCCAGTGATCCCTGATCATCATCCGCACAGGGCAGAATTGGGATTCATGGGCAAAAGATATCATAAAAATATTGTATTCATTAAGGGGATTCATTAAAAGCTTCTTCCATCTGTCTTTCTCCTTTTCATTCATTTGATTTCTGCAGTTTGTAGGGACAATGTCTCCTTTCAGTTCATTTTAAATGTCATCATTTCATTTTAAGTCTTCAATAAAGCTATCAATTTTCTCGTCTATCTGGATGCCATCTTGCTCTTACTCTGCAATTTATCTTCAAAATTTGTTGTTCTTATCATGCAATTTATGCCATAATGAATGAACTTTTTCTAAAAAGCTATTCCTTTTCAAAATTTTAGAATGTCTTCCCAATCAATAAAGAGATTAGTCGTCATTTCTTCAATCATGTCAAAACTTGCAAAGATTTATCGGGTCAGGGCAAGAGCGGAGGACAGTAAGGTCACAAAGCAGCCAGAAGAAATGGCAGAATTTGATTCATCGCTTCCAGAGTTGCCAGAATTTGCAGCAATTCAGAAACAAGATGAGCCATAGACCCTAGTTCAGGATCCAACTGAAGACATCAATATTGGTTCAGAAGATAGTCCTAAAATTCTCAAGATCGGTACCAGTCTAAGCACAGATGAGAAGGAAAGCCTCATCAATTTTCTCAAGTAGTACCAAGAAGTGTTTGCATGGACTTATGAGGATATGTCAGGGTTAAATCCTAAATTGGTGGAACATCGCCTCGTTTTGAAGCCTGATGCGAAACCAATTAAGCAGAAGTTAAGGAAGATGGATCCTCGAATCGAGCAGCAGGTCAAGGAAGGACTTGAAGATTTGCTTAAAACAAGATTCATTCGAGCAATAGATTATCTGGATTGGTTGGCAAATATTGTAGCAGTTCCCAAGAAGAATGGCAAAGTTTGAATATGTATCGACTTTCGTGATCTCAATAAAGCTACTCCAAAAGATGACTATCCTCTTCCAAACATCGATCTCTTGGTTGATAGCACGGCTGGTCATGCCATGTTCTCTTTTATAGATGGATACTCTGGATATAATCAAATCAAACTGGTCGGTCGTGACCAATCCAAAACATCCTTTACTACGCCATGGGGCACTTTCTGTTATACAGTCATGCCGTTTGGGTTCAAGAATGCCGGAGCAACCTATCAACGCGCAATGGCCGCCATCTTCCATGACCAGATGCACAAGACCATGGATGCATACGTTGATGATATCCTAGTCAAATCCAAGGAAGAAGAAGACCATATCGATGCTTTAAGTCAGGTCTTCAAGCGACTCATTCTTTACAAGCTAAGACTCAACCCTTAGAAGTGTGTCTTCGGAGTTGAGTCAGGCAAGTTATTAGGCTTCTTGGTCAGCAAAAAGGGAATAGAAGTGGATCCCGTCAAAGCAAAGGCCATCATTGATATGTCACCTCCAACTACTCTCAAAGAATTGCATAGTCTTCAGGGATGTATGCAATCAATTCGGAGATTCATATCCAATCTTGCCATGAGATGTGAGCCTTTCAATCATTTACTCAGAAAAGGAGTGAAGTTTGAGTGGGGACCAGAGTGTCAGCAATCGTTTGATCGTATCAAGAAATATCTTCTTAACCCACCCGTTCTGAAGCCACTGGAATTGGGAAAGCCTCTTTTGCTATATGTTTCAGTTAACCAAGCTGCTTGTGGTGGATTCTTGGCACAGTATAAGGAAGGCAGTCTGATTGAGCATGCCATCTACTATGTAAGCAAGACTTTTATTGACTATAAGAAGAAGTACTCTCAGATAGAGAAGACATGTCTAGCACAGGTTTGGATGTGTCAGAAGTTGAGGCATTACCTGTTAGCATCAGAAGTCAAGATTCTCTTAAAACTTAATCCTCTCAAGTATATTCTCGAATAACCTTTTCTCAGTGGACGAATTGCTAAGTGGCAAGTCCTTTTGATGCAGTGTGACTTGAAATATGTTTCTCAGCAATCTTTCAAAGGCCAAGCAATTGCAGACCAATTGGCAGATTTTCCTTTGGCAAAAGATGTTAAAGCCGAGAATGATTTCCCCGATGAGCGGATTTGCAATATTCAACAGTCTCCAGTTTGGAATCTATTTTTTGATGGATCCAAGAATATGGTCGACATAGGGATCGGAATCTTGCTGATCACACCAGAGAAAGAGATGATCCCCTTTTCTTTGAAACTGGATTTTCAATGCACCCATAATATGGCCGAGTATGAAGCTTTAATACAAGGTATGAGAATTCTGCAAGACTTCAATGTTAAGAGAGTACACACTTTCGGTGATTCATTGCTCGTCGTCAGCCAAGTCAAAGTTGAATGACAAGTAAAAGACCAAAAGTTGCTTCCTTATCAAAAGATCGTTCTAGCCCTCATCAACAATTTTGATGAATTTAAGCTTTTCCATATCAAAAGAGAGTTTAATCAAATAGCTGACGGTTTGGCCAGCCTAGGCTCCATTATGTCTTTCAGAAGCGGAGAATCTTGTCATTCTTTTGAAATCGGCAGACTTGACCAACCTGCCTTCATTCTGGTAATGCAAGTTAACCAGGCGGAACAGAAGAAGAAGCCTTGGTACCAAGATATTAAAAACTTCATTAAAACTGGTGATCTTCCTCCAGAATTATCAAAGAGCGAGCAAAAAGTGATTCAGCATATGTCTGCCCATTATTTTATTTTTGCCAATGTTCTTTATCGTCGTGGGTTCAGTTCTGAGTATTCCAGGTGCTTAGATAAAGAAGAAGCCAAAGAAGTTTTGCGAGAAGCACATGAAGGTATTTGCGGTGGTCATGTTGGCTACCAAACCCTTGTTAAGCAGATCATTCGAGCAGGATATTATTGGAAAACCACGCAGCAAGATTGCTATCACTTTGTAAAGAAGTGCGTTCAGTGTCAGGTGCACGCACCTTCCATTCATGCGCCAGCTACGTACTTGCAATCAGTCGTGTCTCCATCGTCATTCTCTATGTAGGCCTTCGATGTCGTAGGACCCATCACTCCTTTCGCTTCCAATGGTCATAAATATTTTCTTGCCGCAACAGAATATTTCACCAAGTGGGTTGAAGTCGTCACTTTGCGTACAGTGGAAGGTCGACATGTGGTATCATTTATTCATAAGAATATTCTTTATCGTTTCGGTATACCACACGATATTGTGTTAGATAATGGTACTCATTTCAAGAATGAGAGAATGAAGACCCTTTGTTCGAAATTCAGAATTCATCATTATTTTTCAGCTCCGTACTATCCCCAAGGGAATGGTCAGGCGGAAGCCACAAATAAAAGTTTGATCCGCCTCTTGGAAAGAACCATTGAGACGGGTCGTGATTGGCACGAGAAAATCCATGATGCACTCTGAGCATGTCAAACCACCATTCGAACCTCGACCAATGCAACTCCTTCAAAACTTGTTTATGGGACCGAGGTGGTGTTACCTCTTTATGTTCAAAAGCCCGCTCTTAAATTTGCATCTCTTCTAGAACTATCACTCGATCAGTATTAGCAACATAGATTGGTACAGTTGGATCTACTGGATGAGAAGAGACTCAAAGTAGCAGAACATGCTCAGTCTTATCGTCAGAGGATAGCAAGACAATATGCCAAGTCAATCATCGAAAGAAGATTCCAAGTTAATGACCTGGTCCTTAGATCAACGGCTCATCTCAAGCATCGTCCACGTGGCAAATGGTCACCAAACTAGGAAGGACCCTACGTGGTAAAAGAAGCATTACCACGTAATTCATATCGTCTGATTAATGCATACGGGGTAGAATTACCCGATCCTATTAATTCCCGACATTTAAAAAAATTCTACACTTAGAAAACTTCTATTCTATTATCTGTATTCCTTAATGAATTTTCTCCAATAAATGATCAATTATTCTTTTATCAAAATACTCCTTTTCCTCCCAGCACATACTGGGGCATTTTTGTTATAAACTTGTCTTTTATTCAAAGTATCTTGTGTGCAGGCAGGATCAAATAAAAAATCTTTCATCATTTGCTTATTCGCATTCATGCGCATTTACTCGCATAATATTTGCATTCAGTCGCATGTGTTTGCATTCGCTTGCATCCAATTTGCATCTGCATCGAGTTCCCATTCAGGATAAGGGATAAATCCTGAGACCCTGGCAATTCGTCCAAGTCATCGTCAATTGATAATCTTTTAAAATCCAGTGCTCGTACTGGTAGTCTCCTAAAATTCAGCGCTCGTACTGATAATCTTTTAAAGTCAAGTGCTCATACTGGTAATCTTTTAAAATTCTCGTCTTTGCATCTATCTAATTTCCTCCAGATTCTAGAATTGGTTTAGAAGATCCGAGTTCCAATTCGAATCTTCTTCCGAATCCAATTCAGAATTGGTCTAGAAAATTCGAGTTCCGACTTGAATTTTCTTCCAAATCCAATTCACCTAGTTTAAAAGTTTGAACTTCTACTCAAACTATCCTGCAAATTAGTCTAGAAGATCCGAGTTTCGACTCAAATTTTCTTTCAAATCCAATTCAGAATTGGTCTAGAAAATTCGAGTTCTGACTCGAATTTCCTTCCAATTCCAATTCGCTTAGCTTTTCTTTAAAAGTTTGAACTTCTACTCAAACTTTCCTGCAAATTTAGCAATTGGTCTAGAAGATCCAAGTTCCGACCCAAATTCTCTTTCAAAATCCAATTCATCTAGTCTTTCTTTGAAGATTTGAATTTTGATTCAAAGCTTCTGACCGAACCTAGTTTTCCACCGGTCCAGTTAAATCCAATTTTCAAATTGGTCCTTTTATGAAATCCAACCTTGCCTTGGTTGCTTTACCAAATCTTGTATTTGTATTGATAATCTTTCCAAAATCCAGTGCTCGTACTAGTACTCTTTTAAAATCCGGTGCTCGTACTAGTACTCTTTTAAAATTGGATGCTCGTACTGGTATCATTTTAAAACTCAGTACTCGTACTGGAGATCTTTCAAAATCCAGTGTTCGTATGGTAATCTTTTAAAATTCGGTGCTCGTACTGGTGATCTTTTAAAATCCAGTGCTCGTACTGGTGATCTTTTAAAATCCAGTACTCGTACTGGTGGTCTTTCAAAATCTAGTGCTCGTATTGGTAATCTTTCAAAATTCAGTGCTCATACTGGTAACCTTTCAAAATCCAGTGCTCGTAATGGTACTTTGTCAAAGTTCGGTCTTCATACTGGTCGCAACATAAATCTCACATTGAGGTTCAAACTCAATGTTAATCTTCAGATCTGCGAACCAAACAATCTTTATCAGACCCTTGGGTCACTCCATTCTGTTAATCTGACCTTTGGGTCACCAATTTTGTCAGACCTCTGGTTATCCATTTTACCAAGCAAACCTTTGGGTTATCAAATTCTATCAATGTCGATCATATTTGTCCGACCTTCGAGTCGTATCTTGCAATCATAGTTTTTCAAGATTCAACCTTTATGTCAAATTGGTCTGCCAATTAGTTCAAAACCAATTATCAATCTTTTCTCTTGCGAAGGACCCTTTTTCTGGGGAGAGTTTGGGGGAGCTCATTCTTTTTGCATGTCTTTATTGTTCGTTCGTTGAACCCCTTTTTCTAGGGAGCGTTTGAAGGGACTCGTGCTTCGCGAACAGTTTGCAAAATAATCTTTATTGTCGTACAAGGAACCCTTTTTCCAGGGAGAGTTTCGACGGAAGCTCGTTCTCTTTGTAATCCTAAATGTCTTTTGTTAGGCCACCCCGTCATCGAGGACCCTTTTTCCAGGGAGAGTGTGATGGACTCGCTCCTCTATGATATCCTTCCAACCTTTGTTAGCGGCCCCCTTTCCATAAGAGAAGCCTAGAAATAGGGAGTTTTGACGAAAACTTTATTTTTTTTCGAAAGTTCATTTTGCAAACACCTCCTTTTCAGGGAAGAGAGGAGTGTCCTTTTATTACCCGTTCAGGTAAGGGTCAAGTCTGAGTCTCTCCTTTGGAGAAAGGAGAGGAGAATCTAGCCACGGATGTATCAATTAGACCTCAAGCAATTTCTTTCACCAAGGATTTCAAGAATATTTTGTCAATTTGTTATAAAAAATAGTTGTTGATATCAAAAAAATCTTTTATTGTATAAAAAGAATTACCTCAGATTACCTTCAGTATTACTTCAAAAAAGAGTGAAGCTTTTGCGAAGAAGGATTCAAAATCCAAATTCTTTCTATTGGCCAACCAAAGGGATGAAGAATAAATCCTCGATATGGCCAGCAAAGAAAATTCAATGTTGTCGCAAAGCCATAAGTGATTGATATTGATCAAAGCTATGGCACGTTTTTAAAGATCATTCTTGTAAAGATAAGGCAGTGGAAATATCCTGAGTGATAAAAAAGAGAATTCATCCAATCCATGTCTCCCCAATCACCCAAGCTGTAGTTACATATCTACAAAAGAGATCTCTCAATTGTCGTCAAGATGAAGATGAATTATGCGAGTTAGACCCCCGGGGCCAAAGAAGATTTGGATCATCTCCAAGATGAAGAAGTTTGTGACAGATCCTTCTAGAGAAAGTTCAGATCACCGTCAAGAAGAAGGCGACTGCGATGAACCTCTTGACAAACCCTAAAAGATATTTGATTTCTGCTATCATTAAGAGACCACCAGCCAATGAGCCAATACCGTCAAGATATTTCCTGAGAGGAAGGAGGATCCGAACATCTCCAAGATGAAGGAGTTTGTGACGTACCCTTCTAAAAAGAGAGAAAAGCTAGGACATCTCCAAAATGAAGGATGATGTAATGATTTCCCCAGAAACCCAAAAAGATCCAGTTCTGTCAAAAAAAAAAAGAGTACAGGCAGAAAGACCATTCTGAGAAAAGAATCCCAGGATATCAAACTGCCAAATTTGCCAAGAATCTTCTTTAAATTTTGTGAAATTCTTTTATCAGTATCCTTTCACCAATTGCTTTCACAATATCAAGAATACTCTCTTTTCTGTTCATATCAAAGAAATTGATAGCCTCTTTGAAAGAAAGTCAATGGCAAGCAATTTGAATTCAAATCTTGATTCTACGAAGTTAAGTCTAGTTGGTGGTAATACTTCAGGTAGAAAAGAGGGAATATTTTTTATATAAATATACTTACATTTCAATCATTTTTCAATCAACTACAATTTTTATCTTATTGGCAATTTTTTTTTCAAGTTATCCTGACATGAAGTGAGAGTTTGATGTCTATTTTGATGTGTCCAGGCATTGTTGTTATCCCTTTTAGGATCGGATGACAGGAGTTGTCCAAGATCCTTCTCTTCTTGTTTTGATCTGAGTACCTGGGCTCCGAGATTCACACACCTCCTTGTGCTCCCCACTGTCCCACCATAGACAGTTCTCGTTCAGGTTAAGGGTTAAACCTGAATTTTCTGCAAAAGGTCATCTGTTTTAAAAGCCATCTAGTCTTAGCAATGAGACGCCCAAGACCAATCCCTTTTCAAGCTTTAGGGAATCCCCTTTCTTCCATTTGTAAAGCCCTCTCGGATTTATTGTGCAAAATTCGAAGGTCCCATCATGGTTTCTTCATTTGAGGATTTTGTTTATCATCCCCTTTCAGGTTAAGGGTTAAGCCTGAGCCTCATTTTTCCATGAGGTATCGCCCCTTTCAGGTTAAGGGTTAAGCCTAAGCCTCGTTTTTCCATGAGGTATCGTCCCTTTTCAGTTTAAGGGATAAGCCTGAGCCTCATTTTTTCACGAGGTATCGTCCCCTTTCAGGTTAAGGGTTAAGCCTGAACTTCATTTTTCCATGAGGTATCGTCCCTTTCAGGTTAAGGGTTAAGCCTGAGCCTCATTTTTCCATGAGATATTGTCCCCTTTCAGGTTAAGGGTTAAGCCTGAATCTTGTTCTTCCACGAGGTATTTTATGTCACATCCAGGTTAAGGGCCAAGTCTGAGCCTCATTTCGGTGAGGTGAATCTTCTTCTTTATTCTCCATTCCATATCTACCATTTTCCATCATCCGAGTTTATTCCTTTATACCCGGTCAGATTCTCCTAACCTTTGCATTTTTATAGTCTAAATTTGGTGTGTTTTTCTTTGCCATTAAGCTCGGCCTTCAACTGGCTTAGTAGCAAAGAGGGGCATCTGTAAACACCCCAAATTTTCACCCTCATCCAGTGTTTATATATTTCATGTGTCATTGCATGCATTTGGCACACCATTTCGTTGTATTGCATAGCATTGCATGTCATTACATCTCATTTTCGAGATCTCGCACTCCTGTTTTCAAAATATTTAATCCAGATTCGAGTTTTAAAACTTTTCTTTCAAAATCAATTTTAAAACTTGGGTTTTTAATCAACATTTTGCCATTTGCCAACCCCCAGGATCTTATATTTCAAAATGTTTTCCCCAGAAAATAATTTGAATTCATTTTAAACTCAATTTCAATTGATTTCAATTCTCAGATGAGGCTCATTTAGGTGGTGTCACTTCTGGATCCCTTTATTTATCAAAAATCTAAAAAATTTTAGAGTCCTAGTCGGATGAGGACTATGTATTTTCATCTTTTTGAACCTTTTTAAAACACCATTCTGATTTTAAACCAGTTGTAGTTATATCCTTGCCTATTCTCATCATTTTGTCCAAAATTTTAGAATCCCAGTCCAATCAGGACTCTTTTTCCATAATTCTAGTTGGATCAGGACTCTTTTTCCAGAATTTTAGTTGGATCAGGACTCTTTTTTTAGAGTCCTATTCGGATCAAAACTCTATTTTTTACTATCCTTTTCACCTGTTTTTAAAAAAACCTATCAAAATTCTTTGTTTTTGGCCAAAATTCTAGAGTCTCAGTCGAATTAGGACTCTTTCTCAGAGTCCTAATCGAATCAGGATTCTATCTTTCATCGTTATTCTTACCTATTTTTAATCAAATCTTTCAAAATCTTTCAAAGAGAAGTAAAAAAACTCAGAGTTGAACCAGGACTCTGTTTGAAGAGTCCTAGTTGGATTAGGACTCTGACCCTGATTTCAATTTTGAGAGAATCTTTCAAAAATCCTTTTATTTATCCTTTCAGGAATCAAAATTGTTATACCTTTATCATGGAATTTCAAAATTCTGAGGTTTTATCCCACAGTCCTGATCGAATCAAGACTCTATCCCAAAGTCCTGATCGAATCAGGACTCTACCCAAAGTTTATTTTCTCACTTCATTTTCACTGGTTTTCAAAAGCTTTATCTAAATCTCATCATTTGTTTCTTAGAAAACCAAAATTTTTAGAGTCATAGTCGAATCAGGACTCTTCTTCAGAGTCCTAATCAGAACAAGACTTTGAACCAAAACTTCAATTTTATCCTGTTTTTAACTGTTTTAAAAATCCTCTCATTTGTTTTATCAGAAAATCCAAAAAATCTAAGAGTCCTAGTTCAATTAGGACTCTGTCCCCAGAGTCCTAGTTGGATCAGGACTCTGTTTTGATTCCAATATTTGTTATTGTTTTCAATATTTTCACAAGTTCTTTCATCTGTTTTTCAGAAAATATAAAAAAAAATCTAGAGTTTCAGTCCGATCAGGAGTCTGTTCTGAAGTCTGTTTTTACTTCCATTTTTATTCTTCTCTACTTGTTTTCAAAAATTAGGTCATTTTACAGAGTCCAGTTAATTCGGAACTCTATTTTAGAGTTCTGATTAAGTTAGGATTCTAACCCTGACTATGTTTTCTGACTTATTTTACCATTTCTGATAAAATCTTTCAAAAACTTTTTTATTTGGCTTTTAAAATCCTAAAATCTCAGAGTCCTAAAAATTTAGGACTCTAGCCCGGAGTTCCAGTTCGATTAGGACTCTATTTCCAAGTCTTTGAATCTCATGAGATTCACTACAACTCATAGTCAATTTTGGGCATCTGACTCGACGGTCACAAGGTAAACCACCTATGTGACTCAAACTCACACTCGAGTGTAAGGGTTATCGCGTGAATACTTGGAGAATGCACAATGGTGCCATGTGTCTGACTAGTTTCTCATAGGTAATCGACCCACGTCATCCAACCCTAATCATATATATATATATATATATATATATATATATATATATAATGCACATCTATATATATACCCATATATATATTTAAATGTATATATATGTATATATATATATACTTATCTTATACATATCTAGTGCCCTAAACGGTTTGCAACAAGATGCGGGGCAAAAGAGGAATTCGGGTTTGGTCATTTGGACCAGACCAAGGCTGCTGTTTGGCCACACTCAAGGGCCTCGAGTTGGATTAAATGGTCACCGATGGTGACAGCAGGCTAAATGGGCGTCTAAACCACAAAAGGACCCGGGTGCAGTTGGCACCCGACAGCCTATGGCAAATCCTATTGCAATGGGCTTCATGTGTGTTGGTCTGGTCCTCCGGACCAGACCACTAGGTCTGATAAGAGTCCTGGTTTGAACCCACGGTTTAGACCAGACTCTATAATGAGTTGGGTGAGCCCGAATCGGGCCATCAAGGTGACTAGCACCTGGTAGACTCCACGGCGCCGAGCAAGGTGGGGGGGGGGGGGGGGGAGGTCTGTCATAGGTCTGGTCCTTTGGACTAGACCATGCTGTTGCTGCAAGGTAAGGTCTGAAGCCACGGTTCAGACCAATCCCCTAAGAGGTGCAGAGAAAGAAAAAATATATATATATACATTTTCTGGAGCAGCCCATAACTAGTCGACTGCCTTGGGGTCAAGGTTGGGCCAACCACGCAGGGACTCAAGTCTGGCCCCTGGGACCCGACCAAAGGGTCCCAGCAATGGTTCCGGTCTGAACCAAAGGTCCAGACTAGACCCCCAAAGGGCTTGGACAACCCGGGTGCCCTTGGCCGTGGGTGACCCGATGCGCCAATCAAAAACAGATGCCCGAGGGCCCATCTCCCAAACAGGACCCAGGCCACCCCGTGGCCCTGGTCATGGCCTTAAGACAAATCATGCCAGTCCCAAATCTCTTGGGACTGGGTCTGACCCCAGCACACCGAAGCTGCCTGCTAAGATGGTCGCTGGTTGCAACCGACAACCAGACCCACGCCAAGAGGGAGTGCTGAAGGTCTGGGTGCACCTGGACGAGCCCAGCTCGGTCCAGGGTGTACGCAGCAGTGCTCAAACATGCACAAAGGCAGACCTTCCCCAAAACAACAATCGAGAACCAACAGGTAAAGAAAAATTTCAGAAGAACGAAATGAAAAGAAAAAAAAAACAATAAGAGAAAGAAAAGTAATGGTGCTTTCCAACGAGAACTAAGGTAGGACGGTTCCCTAACAACAACTCATAGCCTAATCACAGCAAAACGAATAAAAGAAAACATTTGTAGGAACCCAAACAAAACAATGAAACACACAAGGCAACTACCATACATTGGGAGCACCTTCATGCGTCTAAAGTAGAAAAAGAAAAATATTTGCCATATGTGATTAAAATTTTGAAAGAAGCATGACACTACTAAATCCACCGGTGGAGCATGCATACATGGATGCCTTGACTCGACGGCTTCATGGTTCACTTGTTTTTTTTTTTTTAAAGAATAAACAAGGCACTCATATTGAACCTTCACCTTAGAAGTTCAGAAGATGAAGGATGTCATGGCTGCAAGGGTCTTCCTCCAACAACGGTTGAACCACACCCCACGGTTGGAGAGTGTGAGAGAAGAGAGAGAGTGAAAGAGAGTCTAAAGGAAAAATAATTGCCCCTTTTGGAGCTCTCGATTTTTCCAAAGAAGGTTTTAAAGGTGGGTAGGTGTGAGGTGGACGGTGGGGATTCACTTCACCTAGATGAGGGGCTGGGAGTGGGTCACGGTTTCCCACTGCCTCCTAGCTCCTCCACTTATCTCTAAGAATTTGAAAAGACTTTTAAAATTTTCAAGGGTGCCATGGGGTTGCCGCCCCATGCACCCAATGAGGTGTCTCAAGCCTCATAATGACCCCTCCTCTTGGGAAGAGTCATTGGGATTTCCTTGAATCCCTAGGCCAATGACTCCTCCCAAAGTCATTATAGCCTCCACTTACCTTCCAAGAGAGGATGGTCGACCACCCCTCCTCTCTTCCTAATTACATTTTACTTTTTACTTTTTTTTTTGTTCTTGATTTGGGTAGGGTCAATCGTGGCCCTCCCTTGAATTTTGTCCCTTACACAAATCACGATCTTGCCACCCTCCCATCTGGTCAACTTGACCAGCTGGTCTCATGGCCAAGGTCATCCCAAAGTCGTCCTAGGTGGACGACCATAGGCTTGGTCGACCCTTGACCAACAAAAGAAGAATAAATTTTTTTACCATTCTTTTTATTAAATGTTTTTTTTTATTGTTCTACATCATGTATATTATTTTTATTTTATATTTTTAATGTAATTAGCTTTTTAAAGCCTAATCAAGAGAAAAATCTCCTCTACATACGAAACAGTTCTTGTCTGGGCCCTCGCTAATTCCCTAAGCGATCTTCCGTAAATCACATGCACTGACGGGGGTTTTTCGTAGTTCGGGCCTCAAATTTGGGGACAACCCAAATATATGTATCATAAACTTGCCCTAAAAATTTTGAAGGTTAATTCGTCACTGATTTCTCTCAATTGCTATTTATTTTAAACTTACGCGATTTTCGACTCGTATCACCACAAAGGTACAAAAATGAAAAACTCGTGATTCAAACAAGAAATTTCTATTCACAGCAATACTTCGCATAATATTACCTCAAAATTATCGTGGACCTTACATCCTCCCCTCCTTGAAAAGGATTTCGTCCGCGAAATCACCCAAATTAGGTTACAAAAAGATTTGGATACTTCTCTCTCATGCTTGCTTCAGGTTCCCATGTGCATTCTTCGATGCCATGGTGCTGCCAATGTACTTTAACTAGAGGGATAGTCTTGGTACGCAGAACTTGATCTCGTCGATCAATAATCTCTATAGGCCGTTTCGTCAAAGTCAGATCTTTGTGCACTTCCACGTTGTGAACACCTCAAATTTTCCAAAAAATCCAACAATTTCCTTTTTGCCCCTGGCTCCATCTTCTAAATAATCGGGTCAATTTTTAATCAAAATATACATTCATTTCTCGGATTCACGGGAATCCAGATTCAATTTTTATTTCTGACCCAAATCTCGGATCCAGATCGGATATCCGGATCCAATTCTGATCTCGGATCTCTTATTGTTTAAAAAATTAAAAAAATTAATTCTTTGAATCTTATTAAATGTTTTATCTGGATCCAATCTCAATTCGAGATCCAAAATCCATATTTTCTCAAAATCTTGGATCTAAATCCATTTCGGGGGTCATTTTTTTTGAAATAAATCATGTATTTTATGAAAAACCCTATTTTAGAAAAACTTACAATTTCAAAGCAAATATTTTATAAAAATCTTTCAAAAACCTTGTTTTGGATCCCATCTTCATAAAATCCTCCGTATTTTCTTCATATCTTTAGAATTTTTATCAAAAAAATATATATAAAGAAAAATTTCTGGAAAATATAGCTTTCTACACCATTTTCTAAGAAAAACTTGTAGATAAGCCCTCTTTTTGAAAAATCTTATAAAAGAAGAGTCACCTCTCTGAAAAATATCAGAAAAAGAGGGACCCGTTGGAAATTTTTTCCAACGGTCTCGGTGTTATTGTCTTAAAATTTTATTTTTGCAAGTCAAACTGACCTTTGAAAAAGTTTTTGAAAATAACTCGCCTCCGTTTTAAAATGCGGGATAATTTTAAAGAATGGGACTCTCCTGTCGGTACGAGGTTCAACTGTTCCTGGCGCCTTTACCAATGGTAATTGAACCAAGGATCAAGAGTGTGCTTAGCTTTGCTTAACTTGTCTAAATCGTGTTCTATTTCCTAAATGCACAAAGAATCAGGCATGTGCTATGAATTTCTGAAAATGTAGATTTGAAAACATGATGTTTGCTTCTGAGATTTGAAATACTTGGAAAATTCTTGGAAAAGATGTCACTTGAAAAATCATGAATCATGGTGAAAAATATTTCTGAGGAAAATGAAAATTGATTTCTGAAGAATCCAAGTGTTTTGTGAAAATGGATTTCTGAGGAATTTCAAGTAACTTTGGAAAACTTGATTTCTCTGAATTCAAACTTTGAAATTGAATATATAACTTAGAAAATCGAATTTTGAACTTTGAAAAATACTTGAAATACCATTTAAAAGCTCTGAGTTTTGAGAAAATTAATTTCTGAGCAAGACTTGAAAATTTTTGAGAAAATTGACTTCTATGAATTGGAATTGGAATTTGCAAATGAATGGAATGAATGAATATGGATTTGAAAGACTTGATTTTGAGGAATTGAGAAAATCCTTTTGTATTTTTGAGAAATGCAGTGCATTTTGAAGTTAGCCTAAGAGTGTAGGCTGAATGTGGCTAATACGAAGATCACAAATCTGGGTCCCATTCGTATTCTGACTATGGCCATAAACATGAATTTCACCAAGTTTGTCAACTCCCTAAGAGCTAGTGCACATGCCATTCGTGTAGACCATGGTGAATTTATAAAAAAATATGCTTGAATGATGCATTCGTCAGATATTAAAATTTGCAGAATTAAACTATATGCAATGCAAATCCTAATCTAAGCAGAAATTGAAATTTTTATTCCAAAGTTTACATTTAATTTACATCACTAATTGAATTTAAATACAGGAAAATAAAGTCTTCAATATCTCTGCAAAACTAGCAAACTTGTTAGTGAAGAAATGTTGGCTTTTCTAAGTTTATCCAGCAATATCTGGAAATTGCTGGATTTTGCTAGATATAAGCCTTTTTCCATGATTATCTGAGATAAACATAATGAAATATGAAATAAAATGGAAGAAATATGAAAATGGGATTTGAAAATTTCAAAATTGGGGTCAATATGACTAAAATACCTCTGATAGCAAGACTATGGCCTTGAAATCAGGGTTTTCAGAAAGATATTTTGTAAAATATAACTTTTGAAATTCAAATAAGGATAAATTGAACCAAAGATGATATGATATGATTAAAAATGAGAAAACCAAATTTTAAAATTTCGAAATTGAGGTCAAATGACCAAATTGCCCCCGATAGCAAGACTATGGCCTTGAAATCAGGGTTTTCAGAAAATATTTTGGTAAAAACTTTGGGTTTAGGATTTAAATGAAGTCAAATAAACACAAAATTGATCATGAAGCACCCTAATATGATTATAAACATGAACAAACCCTAAAAACATGAACTTATGCACGAAAATCAAGAAATATCATGAAAATCATGATTTTGGCAGTGTTTCGGGATCTTGCGGGCACCCTGTTTTGCAATTTAATCCATTCAAGCATCAAATGGATTCCAAAATTCATAAAAATCGGCATGTTCAATCCTTGTAACTCTAGAATTGAATTGGAAACAGAAAGATTCAATTTTGACAAAAATTTTAATTCGGAATTTGCATAAAACCCTAAAATTTACTATTTTTGCCAATGGATCTGTACCTATTTCAGTGTTAGACCCGAATTAGGAGTCAAAACACCATGAAAATTTCTGAAATTTTACATAGGTAAACTAGATAGAAAAGCAGAAAATCTTTTTTTTACAGATTGGAAAAATCATCTCCGATGAGGGAGATATCCTTCCGGCAATCTGGACTTAAATATAACAAATATAAAATTGATTAAAACAGGTACTTCCGGTTAGACCTACAAAAATAAATAGCAGACTTAATAAAAAATTTCTGAAATTTCAGCAGTGAACAGTAGACAGAAAAATAATGAACTTTTCCTTTTACAGATCATGAATCGAATATACCATTGAAGATCTATGATCAATACAAGTCAGATTAGGGTTTTAATAAATCATAACGAGTTTTAAAATATGGATCCGACTTTCTGACAGAGGAAAAATACCAAACAAAGGTAAAAAATTATCAAAATTTCACAGTAAATATCCTACACCAACACGAAGCCGTTGCACTTTACGGATGAAAGAAATAACACAACTGCAAGTTATGTTTGAATTTAAACAACGATTTTAATCAACAGAAATCCTGATTTGACTTTGTATTTTATTAATAGGGTTCCCGAATCCCAAAACGTCTGATTTTTTTCACAGAAGCTTATGAACATATTCGTGAATAACATATAAAAAAATAAGTAATTTCTAACAAGGATTTCAATACAAACTAACATGCTTTCTAATGAACTGAAATTAAGATATACAAAAATCTAAGAAATACCAATAAAACATGATTTATTTAATGAAAACAATAAAAAAAAATGTCTAAACAGTAAAACAAAATTAATTTCAATGCTGGAATACATGTAATAACCATTAATATGCTAAAAAATAAATAAAACACAGGCAATCCATGGCTGAAATTTATTTTCACCTTTGAAATCATGAATTTAATCCATTTAACAGATAAATCTCATGTTTTCTTGGTTAAGAACATGAAAAACAGTATGATAAACGATTCTAACGGATTAGAATCCCTAAAAAAATAGTAAAACAAGGTTAGATCATCTTTTTGGACCGATCTTGAGGTTCTTGAGGTTGAATCTATGGTTTATTCCATAAAAGGGGAGGCGCCAATGGTGAAATTGGTGTTAAAACATAAAATAAAACTAAATAAAACATAAAAATAAAAAAAACCATACCTTGAAGTTGCAGAAATGGAGGAAGGAGCTGGGAGGAGAGAGAGACTCCAAGAAACTCAAGAGGAGAGAGATAGGGGGGTCGACCCCCCTATGGGCCTTTTATAAAAAAAATTTAGGTTAAAATCAAGACTTTTTAAAAAAATTGGACTCTAAGGGGGGGGGGGGGGGGGGCGATTTTTCTTAATTAAGTTTGACCCTTTGTCTTTCCTAATTAGGCTCCTAACTAACCTAAGACTCCTAATTAACCCCAAAAAGGTCCAAATGTGGTGCCACCTAGTGTGGGCTCACATTGGTTTTTAAAGCTTTAATTAAAACTTTTAAAAACAATAGTTTAAAAACCAAAGTTAAAATGGATTTTCAAAATAGATTTTGACTCTTCTTGTAAAACTCATGAAATTTATGAAATTCTAAATGAATGAAACAGGAGCATTTATGTGAAAAAAATAAGATTTTATGCTATTTTGAGGACTTGAGGTTTCTAGAATGAAACCGGTAACAAACCCTCGAAAGTGGTATTTGGATCCGGATCTTAGCAAGATCCGATTATCCGACCCGATTCACGAGACCCAATGGTAAATTCAATGGTTTCAGGATAATAGCGTGAGATCCAAATCACATTTAAGGTAAGAGAGGGCAAGTTTAGAACAAACAGAAGAAAAATCCATGTGAAAACGGAAGAAATCCATCAACGAGGAAAAACGTCCCAATATGACATAAAAAGAATTTTCTTGCAAAAGTAAACACCAAGTGATAGTGTGGTGTAGTGGTAGGACACACGGTCGTGTAGAGCCACAACCCAAGTTCAAAGCCCCGGAGCGCCCACGTAGAAATGTAAAACATTGCTTTTTCATGAAATCTGGAACAATACTAAAAGAGTTAAATACAATTTAATTCACACACTTTGCAAGAAAAAACAATGTAGTACAACTGGTGGGGCTTGTTACTCCTTAGGGTGAAAACCCTACTTCTAAAACCCATGTGCATAGATATTTCTTTTTACACACAAAAGTTACAATTTTTATTTTAGTGGAAAAAAAAGAAGGCAAAAACGTGGGAGTTGGACAAGCCTAAAGTTTAGGCTTTTCCACTTAGCTTTTCCAAAGAATAAAGGGAATCCCATGTGACATGGAAAGAGGGTACCATCAAAGAAAAAAAATTGGAAAGTTGAGATAATTTTGCTAAAGAGAAGATGAGGGCGATTTTGGAAAATTCTAAACACCCACTAAAAACGTGGGCTGGAGGTTAGGGTTTTGAAAATCAAAACTCCCCTATGTGGGGAAGGAAATTAAATTAGGATGAGAGGGGGAAACGCCTGGACTTCCCTACTCTCTCTCTCTCTCAAACGTTTCTCCTTTTCTCTCTCTCTCTCTCTCACGGTGGTGGTCGACCATAGTTCTGGACGGGTGGACCTCCATTGCCAATGTGGTGTGCCGCTCCAACGAAGGAAGAAACGTTGCCTCGTTCGCTTGACGCTCAAACAAGAGGTAAGGGGCATTCTATTTGTGTGCGGGTGGACAATGTTTTGTAACACATATTAGGATAACCCCCTATCGTTTCCCTCTTGATGGTACCACCAACTGAGGTGTGTGCATCATCATGTGGGGTGTATACGCGAGTGCTGAATCCCTACTTGTTATAGGACCAGACAAGGGTATGGTTATCTAGGTGGCTGCTCGTCCAACTACTCTAGTCGTGGCAAGACCTTAGTCATTTGCAAAACCCATACTTGAGAAAGGTTGGAATGGTTATCTAAGTATCATCCAGTTAGATTATTTTCTTCTTGAATGTAGATCTGAAACTATCTTGTAGCAAAACATATAAGTTACCTTCATGAAAGATGATTAAAACTTAGGTCTGAGCACGCACGTAGATAAATATATATATAGTTTTGATTTGATTACCCAAATATTCCATATAATCTGTTCAAGTAGGTTTTGGAAGTGTTTTAGTTCTACAAAAATGTGTGCACCCATATGGTGGTTTCATTTTATATTTTTTTTGTAGATTGGAAAAGAATATACAGCCTTGATTTGAGGCTTGTTTGGTTGGAACAATGGGTTGGGTTATAAAATAGTTAGATAAACAACATGAAAACAAAAAAAAAAGAAATTAATTTATACATTAGCATCAAGATTTGACGCCCAACATATTATCAAATGTATCATTGCCCAATTCTTTTTTTTTTGTTGGAGTTACAAATTGACGATACAATAGTTATGTGTTATCGTGAGCCTTGATGGTTACACCATTATCAAGAAAGTTAGTATGTATTTTTGAAAATTGAAAATTTTCTTCCTTAGGGACTATGCATTAGTTTTGACTACTAGATGGTTATAAAAAGACCTTGTACACATCACGTCTTTTTTTTTAAACAAGATTACTTCACATTGTTATTATTGGTCTTTCCATAAGGTAAATGTCTGGAAATTGTTGTGATGTGAACAGTCATGATACTTAGTGGTTGTTGCAAATTTAGTACATGACTGAAGTTGCAATGGTGAACAACATGGGTTATAAATCTGCATAATGTTTTCTCTTAACTATGTGAAGACCCGTGCTTGATAACTTGATATACGTCTACTATATTAAAATGACATGATCCAACATGTCAATGATGTATACGGATAGATCTACATCACGATTTTTGATGTATAAGAGTTGGTGTTGACCACTCAATCGATCCAACACTTAGCAAAATCATTCACTAATTTCTGCATTAAGTTATAATATGTGAAATTATGGGTCTGATAAATCAAGTCAATATTCATATCTGAATCATATACCTGTTTGCATCATGTATCTGTTTGCATCATGCATTATTTTTGGTTATATATGAGAGAACGTGTGTCTTCTGATAAGCATGCACCATCTCCAAATGATTGAAAGTGCGAATGAGCACCAGACGATATAGGTCTGGTTTCTGAAACATCCTTGTTGGCACACGATGTCGAGTGGTGTGCATCGGTTACCGCACCCGAGCCAACGGATCTGCCACACAGTAAAACGGCAAGCTGATGTAATGGAAACCACTAGCATTGTCTTGGCCCAGTGGACTTCCTCTTGTCGAGTGGTGGCACGGCTGCCTTCGAGCAAGCATGAAGGGACTTATGGCAGTCCGATTGCATGCCATAAATCCCTGGGACCGCGTGAGAGCACAAAAAAAATAAAAAATAAAAAAAGAATGTGGACTCTAAGTCCAGCCATGTTCTGAGAAATGCTACCTTGATGGTACTTATTGCACTATGGCTCAAAAATGCATACTATGTGTGTGAACCCCAAGTCGGGTTCAGGATTTTGAGAATCCCTTGTGGTGCGATGACTCGCACAGAAAAACAATTAAGAAATCAAATGCATTCACAAACATGAGGTTCGTGAGGCTTTGGGTATACCTGAAAGAAGGTATATGTTACCAGACCCCTCGTGGTGCGATAGCTCGCACATGATTATAAAGAAAAGGTTAAATAAAAACATAAATATAAAACCTTTGAGATTCTGGGTACACCTGAAAGAGGGTGTATGTTACCAGATTCTTCGGGCTCTAGGTACACCTGAAAGACGGTGTATGTTACCGGACCTATGGTCTACCTTGGAGAGGGTAGGTGGTACAAGCTTCGTGGACATTCGAGTTTCGTGAGAGCTAGGCGTCTCACCCGGTTCCCAGTCCACGAGATTAGGGGACCAGGACTACCAGTGTGTCCTAGGTGGTAGATCCAAGTCTTCTGCAGAAGTGTCAAGGGTGCATCCTAATACTTGTTCTAGCCATTGGGGAGTTCTCTCTCAGTCACGGACCGTCCCCTTTGGATATCTGTATGGCTAGTCATACGGGTTATCAAATAATAGACCCCTGTATGGTCTCGGTCCGCTACGAGGTCTATGCCTGTGCGTACCCACAGGGTAAGAGTAAGATAAACATTAAATAAATTAAGTTAAATGAAATACTTATTCTTGAAGAATTGTGAACTGTTGATATGACTTTCGTAAAACTTGTAGAATCTACAACTTATGCTAATGTGAATAAATGCATCTTTAGTTCAGTTATCTTTTGCACTGTATCATGAATTAGAAAGCATAATCTTTTTCTTAGAATGATATAAATTTCTATGCTAGATATATCTACAGTTGTTGTTCATATTTGTACACAGGACACTAAACACCACATATAAATATAATGCTTCTTACGCAGACATGGAGTCTGACCCTTCTGCTTTAATTTTTTTTCAGGAAGCAACTAAATCGGAGCATCGTGGGCGTCGCGTATGGAAGTAGTCAAGAGATCTCAGTTTTTCAGTGTTTTCTGTTTGAACTCTGATTAATAGATTTATATTTTTGTTATAGGATGTAATTAATGACATAAATGCTTTAATTAATGAATGATATGCTCTTAGTACTTCTCTGTTTTACCCTGTAATGCACCCAACTTGTGTTTTTCGCACTTCCGCTATTTAAAAAAAAATTTATTCCAAAATTTTTACTATAAAAAGTTGGGGCGTTACACTTCTAAACCTCTAAACTAACTAAGACACTGACTAACCCTAGTCTAACCCTGACTTTATCAAACGAGGCACCACCCAGAGTGGGCCCCATTTGAATTTTCAAAAACGATTTTAAAACTTGAAATTGAGAGGTTTTTCAAAAGATATTCAAAATTAAACTTGGAATTAAAAGTTTTGAAATGTTGATTCCACTTCCAACTGTTTAATATGTAAGTGGGTGAGCACTGTTTCAAACCCCACGTGTATAAGCCTACGTTGGTTACAAGTCATGGACATTGTTCCATATCTTTGTATCGGGTCCGCAGGCGCGGCACCCCAAACCGTGGAAATGCTAATGTTATTCCCATAAGTTGGGAATATCCTAGATTCCACTCTGGACACGTATGTGTGTTAAACGACGTAACCCAGAGAGGTAAAAGCATATGCATGCCTTTCGTGATGTAATGCATCGTCTCACCCACAAAGGAGAGGTGACCCTCCGTGTAACGACGAAATGAGTCACCCATGTATGAGAATCACTTAGATTTCCATCTTAACACTTGAATGAACCAAGATCATGAATCTTATTGATGTGAGTGGCCTCTACGTAAGAATTGCAAAAATCTTAACAGTGTACTTCCAACTACTTGAAAGATGAAATTAAAGTTTTGCAACATCTATTTCTAGACTTAATGAACTTGCAAATTGTTCATAGTATGTTCATGCCTATTAGAATTGAAGAATTGTACACTCACATACACATTTTCATGAAAGTGCATTATATTTATCAGTTATGCAGATGTTTCATGCCTCTGTTCTTTATGTTGTGCAATTGACATAAAATCATGTAGTACCTAGTTGCACTTCGCACGTAGCACATCCTGACACTCGTACTGTGTAGTATGTACCTCGACTGGTACATTGTGAGACTCGTGCTTAAGGCATTGAGGAGTGCATGAAGTGCACCTTATTTATGAAATGGAAAGACTGATACACAAAATTTGAACACCATAGGGTATGAGCAGTACTGTTATGGTTTGGACTTTGTTGGAGTCTCAGAGCAATGACCCTTGTTTGTAAGCAAACTCACTTATGACTATACCCAAAGGATGAAAGAAATAATATGGTGTTATGATCGCTTTCACGAGCGATGTGCTCTTGTTAGCCGTGTGAGGCTGAGCACGTGGATGGGCAGGTTAAGTCCTTGTTTGTATACCCTGCGGGGACCACGAGGCCCAAATTCCTCGAAAGGAGGTATGACTGGATTATGAGCCTAAGAAACATAAGCCATGTTTTGCCCCCATTCACAGACGGTTCACCTTGGAGAGGGTGGATGGTACAACCTTGAGTGACTTGTCGTTACTATGACACTTGTTTTGACAGAAGTTGTAGCGTCCTTTGACCTCCAGTCACTCGGAGTTAGGGAGGTCGAGGTGATCTTTCAAGATACCTCACTACTGCAGTAGAATGGATTGCAATCCTTACCTATGAGAGAGTTTCTCTCAGCTGCGTGTTGCTCGCATGAGGTTTACTCGATCTGTAGCATCCCCGGTTACCACATTAGAAATTGAATAACAGACGTGGGGTGCATGTCTCACAGAATGCGAGGTTCCTTCGCGTACCCGAAGGAGTAATAAGAAGAACTTAAAGACTAATCAATCACAGCTGACGTATGGTAGTTGTTGCTTCACTTGTTCACAGTTTCAGTACTTGTTCTATTCCTTCACTTACCCTAGCTGCTTATATTTTGTGGTTGCTCAGTTCCGTTACTTGCTTTACTTTGTTAGTACTTGTCACACGTGCACTTACCTGACACAGACACATATATCTGTTGTTTCATGTTATGTTTCCTATTTTTTCTTATAGAGATGAGATACATTGTTATTGATTCTTCACCACCTCGCAAGAGGACTGGCCCCATTTTATGGGGATGAGGTGATGAATAGGTACGGTGATGATGTGACGACAAACGGTGGAGGATTGGGGACCCACACTTAGCTGCAGATTCTTCTCCTGTTGGTTTTGGTTTTGGGTTTTGAGGGGATGTTTTCCTTATATTTTCGACAGACTTGTAGTATTTTATCTCCCTTTTGTAACTTTTAAACTGATGGTTGTATGCCTCTTTAACACTGGAGATTGTACTTGTTTTGTATAATTCATGTATGCTTTACTTACCTGTGGCCCACTCAGGCTTGCAGCCTTGTTACCCTTTTCCCCCCTTGCTTTCCGATGTTTTCGTAAAACCATTTCAAAAAAAAAAATCAGATTTTTTCAAGGTTTTTCCAAGGTCGGGGTTTGGGGCGCCACAACCTGTGTTAGGTTGTTTGGATAATTTCACAATCCCGAGTAAAAGGAGTTCAGACGCTAGTTAAAGCGTTTGAATTCCACCCAAAAAGGAGAGTGAAAACTTTGTGAGCCTCGGAAGCTAAGACCAGACACAAGTTGAAGTGTTTGAATCGCTTGTCGAAAGGGTAAATGAAGGAAGTCACTTTTGTGCCTAGTTAGCGCCCTCGACATACAGATAGTGGTATAAGAAGGCATTAGCATTGCACATGGCACAAAAGCAGACAACACGCAAGCTATCAAAAAGAAAAGAATTGAAAAAAAAATGAAAAAATTGAAAATCCAAAGAAAATGAGAGCTTAAATGAAAATAAAAAGTCATTATTTAGAAGTAGAATGAAAGACTGTGCAGAAAAATACACAAGTGATGAAAAATAAACAATAGCATGATAATACATAATTTTCTGAGAAACAATCATAGATAAATGCAATTTTTAGAAGAGTGAAAGGAAAATTTTTATCGTGGAGGCATAAAATCTCTAATTATGTTCTAAGAAGTGAAAAATTACATGAAATGTCTGCTAAAATTTGATTTCTGGAATTGCCTAGCATTTTAGAAGAAAATTTTCAATTTCTGCATGATTTATGATGTTTGTGGGTAGCATCTCTGCAAACCCTCATGAGACATTGCTCGTCCACTAGGGTAACCCCAGAGGTTCAAAAAGGGCTTGTTGCATAAGCTAAATGCAATCGTGATTCCTACGAAAGTGAGTTAGTTAGTTTAATAAAATTTGCAGTTTATTTGAGTAGTTCGTATCCTCATTGCAAAGGTAGGGTGTATTGCTAGGGACTAGCAATTATTCTAGCATGGGGGTATTTGATGATGCATTAATTATGCATAAATATAATATATTTTTATTGTATAAACGCATCATTTATAGATTTAGAACCCTCATTTAGATGCATTTAGATGTCATTGAGCTATGGTTCAAATTTCGTTCGAATCGAACTTAAAACGAGAAAGATATTGCATTTTTAGTGAAACGGGTCGGACCTCGAGGCAAACCGGGACATTTTGGATCCAACTGGCCCATTTGGGCCGTGGATCTGAGCCAAAACGCCACATTCCAGCCCATTTACATTTTTTTAGAATATATTTGCTAAAAAACCCTCCAGAAGAGGCGCCTAGCCAATAAAATCATTTAAATCCTCTTTCTGGAATTTCCAGAAAAGAGGTCATTTGCTTAAAAACAAATTAGCAAACCCTAGCATTTTCGGTTTTGCACCCCTTGAGGCCTGATTCTCAATCCTCCATCGTCTCTCCCAGCCACCATGCCCCATTCTCTCCTCCTCTTGGGTTTTGCATGGATTTTCTTGCATCTTCCTTGTTATCGCCCCTCTTTTCTCCCCATTTTGCATCTCCTTCTTCCATTTCTTTCACTTATTCTCATCCTTGCTGTGGGCTGATCAACATGTGCTCTCTTTTGCAGGTGTAGCAGAGGTTGAAGACTCCAATCTTGCTTAGAGTGTCGTCTACTCCAACAAGATTGATCGGTTCTACCTCCATCCGATTGCAATCGGCTCATCCTCCATCTTCGGTGCACTTCAACCGTGATACAGCAGCAAGAAATGGGTTCATGGCATCAACGAAGGCACAAGGACGTGAATCCTAGGCTTAATCTGCTCACCTCTACCCCCACACACGTCGGACAACCCCAAGATGTGAGGTATGTCTTTCCTCTATCTCTTTCTTTTAATATAAAACCCAATGTGTGATTGCAATTATGTTTGGGGTGTGTTTATTTTTCTGTCAGCCGTAGGAGATAGTGGTGCCTAGACCAACACCGTAAATTGATTATAGTTTTAGGTTTTTCTAATATTTTTCCTTGTCCAGCCCTTTTTGAACTCATTGCGCTTTAGCGCCAAACTGGCTAGAATATATTCTTGTCGGCTGGATGTTATTGTGGGTTTGAATGTTTTGGTAGATTAGTACTATGCATAGAGTTTTCATAGTAATTCCAGTTAAATCCTTGCATTTCGTTAACTGCAATTAGTTAGATTTGTAGCCACTGATTTGTTGTTTTGCTGTTTTGAAGACTTCTTGTTAGCCGATTGCCATGCTCTGTTTTAGGAATTGATTCCAATGTGTAATTAGAATTAAGTTGTGGTATGAATTTTATTGCTATACAATAATCCACTGCTATGTTTTTTGCTCTTTTGTTTTTAGATTTGTGTAATTAGCAAAATCGGGTAGAGTGGTTCTACCCGATTCTTGCATTTTGGTGCTTTGTAAATAGATAGCATAGGTATGCTTGTTCTCTGATTTTTCCAGCATTAGCAGTAGAGTAAAGTAGCTATAGATTCATTAACAAGTGAATTTAATGTTAGGTTGATTACATTCTGCGTTTTGTTCACATGTTAACATAGTCTTGCACTTAGTATTGCTTCGAAGTAATTTCATTCGAGGCAATTTTAACCTTTATATTTTATATTAGAATTGCATAGACTATTAGTAGTTCCTATTTTCTAGCATGCTATTATTGTAACTTAGTTAATTTCCTGTGTGTCACCTAGAGAGGAGCGTGACCCTATGTTGAAGCCAAACTCCAAACCATCCTCTTTAAGCCTTAATTAGATTAACTCAACTTCGTTAGGTTAAACTAGTTTCTTCTTTAATTTAGAAGTAGTTGTAAATTCAATTGGCTTACTAGGGTTACGTAGTTAGCTCATATTAATCTTATTATATTAGGTCAGTCAATTAGATTGTTCTAACTCTTAATAGTAGTGTAGTTTAAAGTAAGTTAGTTATAATATGTAAGTTAGATTTAATTTAGAATTAAGTTGCTTAAGTTCGTGTTATACTTAGGTAATTAGTTTAGTTGATGTCATTCACTGACTTTTAGTTAGTCCTAGGTCTGTATATGACTGTAATTGCAGGTGTTTAAGCAAATAGTGCATGTATGGGATTAGTTATGTGAATAGTGCATTGAATTTGAAAACTGGTTTTTGCACTAAGTTGCAATTGTCATTTGACTTGCAATCTTTCTGAGTTTTCTCAAACTCACTATTCTATGCTATTCATTAGAGTGTTAACTGTGTACAAACCAAAAATCAACTCATTTCGAGTTGATTTGGTTTGCCTTTTAAGCGTTTTACAAAATTCAGTTTTTCGCGATTTTAGATTTTGGGTCAAACGGTTCTAGAATTTTTATCGAACTTGAAACGCTTGTATCCAGAATTTACGGATGAGTTTTTCAATTCCGTAAAGTTCGACAGACTCTTGAATCTATCAGAAAGAGAGCAAAAGAAAAATACTTAGAATCGGACTTCGTCTGCCCCTTCAAACTTCCTGTTTGCGAAAACCTGTTTGAATACGATTTTGCACTGTTCAGGGACAAAACAATCATTTGTTTAGTTAGTTGATTTTCGGCAGTTTTTCAGGTTTTCTAGCATGAAGTTAGTGCATTAACAATAGTTAGCTCAGTAGGAGTAATATAAATAGCTAGGCTAGTTTGATTCACATTTTATTTTAGGCTTAGTTTAATTGTACTATTAGATCAGTAATTAAATCAAAGTTAGTTTCAATTGTAATTTAGAATTAATTATTGACTCCATACTGACTTTTTATTTTCATTGTTTTAGGTTGATAAGTTAGAAACAAATCTACAGGTGTATTTAAATTGCGGGTGCAGATGCACTTGTGGCGAAAAGACAGAATTACCCCTGGCGATCCGGATAAGACTTAGCAATCTGTTTTAGTTTATTTTTATTTTTAGATTGTACTTCAATTAGAATTGTAATGTTAACGTAGTTGTAAACATTTGTAATATTAATAAATTGAAGTTTTATATTTAATTTGAATATATCTCGTTCCCTGAGGATTCGACCCGTACTCGCCGCATTCGTGAAAAGTCGGTTTTTATTATTACTTGATTGGTGATTTTTCAAAATGCTTTCAACGATAAAATAATGTTTTAAAAATACAATTGCTAAAAGTCCGATCAATAGTCACTAAATCAAAGATTTCAGCTTTCGCTAGTTGCTAAATCAAAGGTTTCAACTTTTGCTGGTCATTAAATCAAATGTTTCAGCTCTCGCCGGTCATTAAATCAAAGGTTTCAACTCTCGCTGGTCATTAAATCAAAGGTCCCAATTTTCGCTGGTCAGTAAATCAAAGGTTCCAGCTTTCGTTGGTTAGTAAATTAAAGGTTTCATCTTTCACTAGTCATTAAATCAAAGGTTTCAGTTCTCACTTGTCAGTAAATCAAAGGTTTCAGCTTTTGTTGGTCAGTAAATCAAAGGTTTCAGCTTTCGCTGGTCATTAAATCAAAGGTTCTAGCTCTCGCTGGTCAGTAAATCAAAAGTTTCAAGCTCTCACTGGTTAGTCTTTCAAAATCCAGTTTTTCACTTGTTGGGATTTCAAATTATAATTTTTCACATTATTCCTTCCAAAATTTCAACCCAAAGTCCCATCAAAATTGATATTGAGTAATTATTTCACAAGGTATTCTCGAATATTTTGCCAATTTGCTAAAAATATTTGTTGATTTCAATATTTTTCTGCACAAAAGAATCATCTTAGTATCTCTAGTATTCTTTCTTAAAAGGTGAAGCTTGCTAAGAAAAAGAGCAAAATTCAAACCTTTTCCGTGTTGATCAACCAAAAGGATAAGAGAAATATCCTTGGTATAATGAGCGAAGAAAATTTCAATGATTTTGAAAATCCAGAAGCGAATTGATATTGATTATAGCTATAGTGCATTTTAAAAGATGATTCTTCTAGCAAGGAAGCAGTGGAAATATTCTGAGCAATAATGAATCCACTCAAAGTTCTTAATAAAGCAAGTATAATTGATTATTTGTAAAAAGGATCTCTCAACTATCGTCAAGTTGAAGACTGATATGCGAGTTAGACCCCTGGGGATAAAGAAGATTCAGATCATCTCCAAGTTGAAGGAGTATGTGACATATCCTTCCAGGGAAAGTTCAGATTATCATCAAGTTGAAGGCCGATGCGATAAACCTTCCAACCAGCCCTAAAAGATATTTGATTCATACCATCAAAATATTTCAATTGAGAGAGACACCTTTATCAAATTTTGGGGACAAGGAAGACCCTAATCGTCTCCAAGTTGAAGGAGTATGAAGTGTTCTTCTAGGGAAAATCAGAACATCTCCAAGTTGAAGGTTTATGTGATGAAATTCTCGCCAAACCCCAACAAAAAATTCCAATTTTATGTCTCAAAAGGTGCAAAAAGTATATCTCAGATATCAAACTGCCAAAATTGTCAAGAATCATCTTTTCTTGCAAAATTCTTTTATAAATATATTTTAACTATTTGCTTCTATGAAATTGAGAATATCTGTTCTCTTTTCATATCAAGGAAATGGATAGCTTCCTTGAAAAAAATCGACAACATTAAAATTTGAATTTAACTTTTGAATCCAGGGAGTTAACCTCATTGGAGGAAATACTCTAGGTAAAAGGGAAATATCTTTTGCACATACATACACATTTTCAAGCATTTGAATAAACTACAATTTTATCTTATTGGCAAAACTTTCTGGCTATCCAAATATGAAATAAATACTTGGTATTCATTTTGATGAAACCTGACATTGTTTACCTCTTCAAAAAAGAGTTGCCTCATTTATTTTCCCAGTTGCTCCTACAACATCATATTTACTTCCCTTTCAGGTTAAGAGCTAAACCTGAACCTCATTTTTTGAGGTCTTTCTTCCCGTTCAGGTAAGGGTTAAACCTGAACCTCATTCTGATGAGGTATATTTCTTTCTTCTCGGTCAGGTTAATGGTTAAACCTAAGCAACATGTCAGACGCGTGCACAAGATATCAAAATATAGAAATACAATATCTGAGAAAGATTCAAAATATCTCAAAAATTGTAACAAGATATGCAAAACAGATTTGGGTTCGGGCAGATCCAATTGGACTCAGATAGTCCTGCATGATTGGATCAACCACGACTCACATCTTGGATCGGATCAGATGAGTCAGATTTAGATCCAACTTGTCTTCGTTGCACGAATCTTAATGCTTTCTCTTTCTCTCTTAAAAAATGAAAGAAGAATGAGACTTTGTGAGCACTTGACTCCCCCCCACCCACTCCCTCCATTGATGGGGTGGCCTCTCCACTTCCCCGACCTCTTCGTGGGTGGGGGAAGGGTTGAAGTTTCCTGGTTAATGCATTTAATGTGGGGCGTCCCCATTCTCACTTCTTAAAAACTTGGGGAATGGGGAGGGACACTCCACCTTGAGCTAACCGGGCCGGGTGGCTCGAGCCCGCCTAGCTCGGCTAGGTGCAAGTATTACAATTCTCCCTTTCAAATCCTACACGTGTGAACTCTCTTTTTAGCGTCACTCCCCCCAAATGAAAAAAGAAATGGGAAGGACGACCTGTGCATCATGGTGCCGAGCTTCTTCAAGTGCCCGCTGGACAGGATGAAGTTGCCAGTAAGCCTCTGCCCCGCCACCATGCAGGTCCTCCGCACCAAGGAGGTGGTCCCCAACCACACGCTACCGTGCCTCATCCAGATGTGGCCCGAGAATGCCGGCCAGCGGCAATGCCACCACCGGGACACCGATTCGGACCACCGCCGGACGACCTCCCAGAGATCCTTCGTGCCAGCGTGAGGAATCGCGACACTGTGGCAAAGGCCAGTGGCATGGATGCCATCGTAGGCGCGAAGGGCCGAGATGCTCAACGACCACGCAGCGCATCGGACAGCGTGATGGGGAGCGGCGTCCATTCATGGATTCCGTAAAACCCCGTGATGGGGAGCGGCGTCCGTTCATGGATTCCGTAAAACCCACCTCCTAGGGTGCGTTGGGGACGGTTTTGGTGCTGCCAAGACCCTTCCTATTACCGATGTTTTGATGAAACACGGTTCCCAAATGTCGGAGTGCATCGGCGATTCCGCAAACCAGCGCTACCGTGTTCCCAAACACTGCTTTAAAAGGCATTGGTTGGCCGCATTCTGAGAATTACAATACAGAAAAGGAAGGGGATTTTGAGAAAGTGTCCTCTCTCACTTTTTGCTCCCGGCAGTGGGAGCTTATTTTTCAAAATGCTATAGAAAGGTCATGCAGTCATTCCACTAAGGAAGAATAACCGGTTCTTTGGCCGGGTCAGTAACCAACTCAGGCCAAACTCCACCGGCGGAAAGCGTTACACATTTGACCAACCATTCAGCCAATGTGCTAAAAACTCGAAAATTTTACCAAGTTAAACAACATTAGTTTTCTCTATCTTCGTAAATCACATTTCTTTTGTGAATGGGAGAAGTTGAAGAAACAACGATTTGGCCCTCTTTTGTAGAGAGAGAGAGAGAGAGAGAGAGAGAGAATGCTGAAATTTAACCATCAATATGGTCTCTCAACTATATGCGACATAATCGTTAATCAATAAGGTCTCTCACCGATATAGTTCCCTGGCGGGTCATAGTTACAAGTTATGAAAACACCAGCACCACCGTTGCACACCACCTTGGCGCACCCAACCCTGGTCGTTGACCTCCAAACAATCTGGGTATAGTGCCCACACTTGCGCCCTCTTACACAAGAATTGGTGTAGTGGTCATAGCTCCGGGACTCCGAGACCCAATTGCGGACAGCATCGGTGGGGGTCCAGTCCCTCCCACTCCCCCAGAATATGTTCTCACCATAAGGCCCCTCCGAGTGCTTGAGGGCGCAGTCTCCTCGACGCATGTTCGCATACCATTGCGCATACCAAACCAACCTCGTGTCCCAAACCAGGGGAGCCTCGCCCACTACGGCCCGTGCTGCGTTTTGGGGGATCAAGAATTGTGCTTCTAGTTCTTTGTGTGACTCTGTCCACACCCGTGCTTGGGATCTATAGATCAGGAAGACCAATAAGATGATTCCTAAGGTGATCTCATAGCTCAGTTCTCCCATTTTCTGAGTTTGCTCAGAGTATGGTCAGTAATTCCACATGACGATCGCTTATATATGTTATCATTTTATTGAAAGACAAAATTACCCTTAATCTTTATTTCCATTTTGAGGGTAGTACCGTCCTTCACATATATTTTTGCCCTTTGACTTACGGGATGTGTGGTGCACATGTGAGTAACAATCATTCATTCAGTTCTTCACTTGAGCTTGTAAATGAGATCTGTCCACCTGATTAAGTGAACCATAAGAAAATATTGGTTGGTATTTGAGGCCGGTTGGGAATTAAATATTTTGCTTTTAAAAAACCATAAGAAAATATTGCTACATGCGAAATTTTAAAAATTACAAAAAAAACACATAAGACGGCATAAATTTTTTAAAAAGAATAAATTGCCAAGTTATAGAATCATAGTATTTTCAATATAGGTAATATTTTATAAAAAATCCTGATTTTATTTTAGAAACCGTTGAACCTTTAGTGAGCCAAGCTCATGATGTTTTGTTTAAAAAGTTATATCATAAAAAAAAACAGTTGGTATTTGCATCCTAAAATGACATAAGTATCTTTAATGATCTAGGGTAGTTTCAGTAAGACCTAACATGGTCTTCCAACTATTTTATTTATTTATTTATTATTCATTCTCAGGCTCGAAACTCCAAACATGATCATGATCCTCTCTCATTTGCTCTCCTCCTTTCAAGTTCGTGAATTAGTGGGACACCACAATTGGTGGCGGTGCATGTTCCATGATTATAGTCATTGGCCAAGTTGTGTGGTGGGGTCCATGCCATTTTGTTTGGATGATTGAATTTATTAGTTTACTCGGGGGAATTCCTTCAGACAAAACTGCCCTTCCCTTTCTAATAGTTATTCAGGATTTGTGAAAACAAATATCATAAAATATTTAAGGGGTAGGCAATTGCCCTTCCAAGGTCAAAAAATGTCGATACATTTATTGAGTTAAAACAGTGTTTGTCCTACCAAAAGGTGAGCTTTACAACCAGACTGCTTTACTTTTTCCTGAGATGGAAGAGCCACAACTCTGTCTAAATTTTAAATGCAGCTTTCATGATGTGCAACACATGATAAATATAAAAATTTCCAAAACTGTCATCCAAATTGAAGAAGAAAAATAGCATCTTCACTTGCTCTGGATAGCTACATGTCATCCTGATAGATGTCCATTGAAAGCTATGTGTTTGGAGGAGAGCTCTAAATTAGGTTTTGATTATTTACACCACATGCATGTGTGTAGGCATGCAACAGAAACATATCAACTCATCAAAAAACTCATGGAGATCTGGGGTTCCTAACAGTCCATCCAGAAAAATTCAGTCGCAGTATCCTGGTTGCAAAATCAAGTCAGTAATGAACAACACAGCATCGGATTGCAAAATGTATTCTACGAGTACAATCATTTATCTTTAGAGTTTACCTTCTTTATCAATAGAACGTATTAGGAGAACACGTCTATGAAGAAATTCAACCACTCATACTGAATTTTGTACACTAGGAAAGCCCAAAAGATCGCTCTCCCTGTATAATACCCAGATACCATATAATGCTTGTAGGTTACATTGAGAAAATGATCTTTGCAGCCAAGCAAACTTGACCGGCCATACAAAGAACTCAAATCCAAGCCCAAAGCAAAAGCTCAGATGGGATATTAAGTAATTTGCAGCAAATTCTTGAAGTGGATGGACTAAGCTTGGGTTGGGTTAGGCAGACCCCCAACCAGTTATATCAAAACAGAATTACATAAAACAATCAAAGGGAAAACAGTCTGGTGGTTTGTCCTTCCAACATCTGTCATCACCCAAGAGACCCCAGGATGACTGAGATGCATCAGTGTAGATGCACACCTTCAAGATCCAAACAAACTTGAGTCTGTCAAAACTAAATAAGAAGTCAACCAGCCAATGATCCATAATGTCTATGAATCCTCCCTTAAAGTGCATTCTTCACCACCCTCACCACATCACGCCTCGTGCTTTCAACGATAACACTCCGCACATGAATACCTCGACGAATGTCCTGCCACCAAGTCCGTTCTTTGACAGCCACATAAACCTTCCTATTCACCATCCCAACTTCAGGGTGACACCCTGATTATCACTCAAGGTGCGAAGCACGTTATATGTCCCCCTCCCCCCCCCCCCCCCGAACACGCAGGTGCATCTTCGGGGGTCCGTTATTCCGATGACATCCAATTCCCTTGATATTGTCTTTTTCAAAGATCATGTCTTCTATCAGATAAGAGATGGATCCTCATATCATCGGGCTATCCAGACTTATTCATTCTTCCTTCGGTGGTATTATTTTTGGTTCGCCACCTTATCACATACGTTCCCAGACCACTTGGATGATTGTGAATTAGAGATGGCTTCAACAGTAGGCAAGCAGACCATCAACGGAAGTTTAATTCAGGCTATGGCAAAGCGGTAGAATCCATGTACCTGCACATTTTGGTTCCCATGGGGAGAGATGACTCTATTGATGAACGAATTCAATGACAATATGGGATTGCCTGAACCAGCTGGTCTGCCAGATGATCCTGTCGAGCAGTAATTCCTGATCAATATCAAAGGGGTAGATGTTCGAGAAGATTTAGCCAGAGCAACGGGGTGCAAATATTGGCCTCTCATCGAGATCAATGAAAATCAATTCATTGACCTATTTGGACTCTATCGCAAGTATGGAGTTTACAAGGAAGTTGACAGCTTGTCCCGAGCAGCGAAAGACAGAATTCAACATGCCATGGTCCTATGCACAGTAGGATTAGCGTTCTTCCAGGACGGTCAGAACTTTGTTGATGTCAGAATTATCCAACTCTTTCAAAGATGGGGAAACAAGCAGACCCGCCATCTTTCAGTTTTCATGACCGCCCTAGCCTTTCTCTACTGAGGCTTGGCTCGCTTTGCTCTTGGAGAGACCATCTTGGTAGAAGGATTAACCTATGCCTTGCAGTCGTGGTTCCTACAACATGTGTCATCAAAGGCCAGTTCATTCAAGTTCAATAGTAAGAAGTCAAAGTTTGCCCTTCAGTATCGAGCCTTGATCGAGAGTCTGCATCAGGAGGAGATCATTTAGGATTACTTCAACCGACAGGAATCAGTTCCTCGCTACACTTATGCACATGACAAGCGTTACAGATTGTTGGGACCATTCTTCTATGTCGATTATTAGCCTGAGAGGTGTCTCAGACAGTTCTCACAGCGGCAGATTCATGTCAACACTTGTTTCTCGGTAGACAACATGCCAGAATTCAATCTGCAGTCGGATCAGTGGTTTGAAGCATACCATGCAGCCAAATACACTTGGGACTCTTTCTGTATTTTTTGGACCCGATGTATCTACTGAATATCAAGAGTGGTGGCAAACTGTTTGTCCACCCTCTCTTTGTCTTTGAATATATTATCAATAAAATTTACTTTTTAAGCCAAAAAGTTATTCTTTTATTCATTTTATAGCATAAATGGTCACAATTCTTGTGACAACCTCATCCCTGGTAATGGGATAATCTGTTAAAATATCTCTCCTATTCTTCTTCAATATCCTTTATCATGGTTGACGACCTCGCCTAGGTAACAAGGCATATTTTTCAGTTATCATGAAAATGGTGACATAATTATCACAAGTCTTGTGATGACCCGATCCCTGGTAATAGGATAACCTTTTAAATTGTCTACCAAGTCCTCCATTCTTGTTTTTCTCAAAAAAATTGTTTTTAAAAAGCTTCTTTCGTGCTCTAACCATTCCCTTATTTCAGAGAAAGCATTGGCATTGTCAGTATGATTCAGACAAGGAGCAGAAAGGAGATTGTTTCACCTCAGCCCAGTGACAGCGAGATAGAAGGAATGGATTCCCCCAGGTCGTCTAGAGAACAGAGTCAGAACAAGGGAGATGATGTTGATCCTGTCATTTATGCTTTATTTCAGAAGATGATGGACAAGATGGTGTTTGAGCAAGCTGAGGCCAGTCTGAAGAAGGCGGTTCCTAAGAGCAAGCTGAGGAAGAAGCCTATGAAAAATCAGATCAGGATCGTAAAAAAGAAGGTCCAGCCAGACAGTACTTCTGAGGGTACTGAATCAGTGGAAGAAGAATCAGAAGAACAATTCATTTTCAGTCAGAATCCTCCACGACAGTTTATGAAGATAACTGAAGAGCCTGAATCAGTAAACAAGCCCAAGTATGAGATTCTAGCTGAGGATCTGATGCACGAGCAGTTAAGAGAAGTGACTCGAGCAGTCAAAGACATTCAAGCCAAGAGTAAGGGCAAGCAGACCTATACTGGCGAGGACTTTTACGATGGTCTCGACGGAGATGATAATCTAGAGAATCTCTCTCGCAAGTTTATCAAGTTTAATGGAACGGACAATCCAAAAGTCCATCTGACTATATTTTATGCAGAATGCAACCGCTTCAGAAAAGACAATAGGGCTTTGTTCATCTACTTTCCACGCAGCTTGGAGGAAACAACAATAAGGTGGTATGCAGACCATATCAACCCTATCGAACTATGAGAGTTCGATAAGGTAGTAAACCTATTCATCGAGCACCTCATGTTCAATGTCAAGGCCTCGCCCACTCTCAACCATCTGTATAACCTGAAACAAAATGAGAATGAGAAAGCAGGAGAGTTCATTTACAGGTGGAGAAGCACCTGTAACAAAATGAAGATCCTCATTCCAGAGGAGCATGCACTACAGATAATCCTCAACAAATTCGCTCAACTTCTGAGGAGTCACATCTTCACTTCTCCTGTAAAATCATTTATCAAGTTGATTGAGCGAGCAGAATCGCTCAAGACGAGATTAGAAAATGGTCTTTACAAAGGTTATCCTCTTGTCTGAGGTAACCCGGAGTAAAAGAAAAAGGCACAGTTTACTTATTCTACAGACATCTCAGGTAACAGTAGCGGTACAAACAACAAAAAGGGCAAGAAAAACCGCAACAGGAGCTCAGGAAGCTCTAAAATTGAGAAAGCAAACTTTGCAGCCCAAAAGGGAAAGTTCGTTAAGTTGCAGCCTGTTCAGCCAGTGCCACAGCCAAAGGTGAAATCGCAGATAAAACTTAAGCATGATGGTTGGAGTTATGACAGAGAATTCACTACTCTAGAACAATCTCGGGAGGATGTTTTAGAATATATGCTTTCCAAAGGGATCGTCAAACTCCCTAAAGTGGTTGATCCTCCAGTTATCATGGGCAAGTGGAAGGAGAAATTCTGCAAATTTTACCGTACAGTAGGACATGATACAAAAAATTGTTTTGTCCTCAAAAACATAATCTAGGACTGTATCGACAAGAATTTATCGAGGATGACGAGGAAGAACAGCCTGAAATCCTGTCAAAGCCTTTCCCAAAACATTCAACTTCTGTCATTTTAGAGCAAGTATATTTTTTCCAAGGCAGTATCCGGCCATGCTCTAGCCGAGACATTCAGGACCAGCATCAGGTCCTAGTGCTGCAACAAGCTCAGGTCTCCACCAAGAGGGTGGATATTATTTCGATTCTCAACAAGATGAAACCAACAAGTGAGCCAGTAGAAGCAACAACAGAAGTTGCCAGGCAGACTCCTAAATTCTTGAAGCGTTTCATCAAATCAGCTTCAAAGAAGGATGAGACATTTGAGTTAGTCCATAGATCGATTATAGCTCTCTCGAACATCTCAATCCTAGAGTTAGCACATGCTTTTCCTGAGCATTAATAGGTTCTGGATGATCTGCTCAGGAAGATTAAGGTTAAACCAAGAACAACTCTGTAGGATATGGCTCAGATTGTCAATCAAGCCATGACAAACGCACCAATAACTTTCTCGGATGAGGATTTGCCAAAGCCTCATACGTTCCACAATAATGCTCTCTACATAGTGGTGCGGGTCAGGGGCATGACTGTCCCTTATGTGCTCGTAGATGGAGGCAGCAGCCTCAATATACGCCCGAAAATGACAGCCAAGGCCCTAGGCCTGAGAGAAGAGAAATATGTCCGAGATCCGATTACGATCTACAATTTTGACAATCATGGGCAGATAGCCAAGGGGAAGATATTCCTTGAAATCTTTATCAACTATTCAGTGCATACAGTTCTGTTTTACGTAGTTAATGTGACGCCTACGTATAATCTTCTGCTAGGGAGCACCTGGATTCACAATGCCAATGTTGTTCCCTCTACCCTTCATCAATGCATAAAATGGTCGAAGGGAGGCATGATTACCATAATTCTGGGAGAAGAACCAGAGGAAAGACTCCTGCAGCCCATGATTCCTCATCCAACTTTCATGGCCAACATCCCAAGCATTCGAGAAATCGATGAGATTAATCTGAGCGACAGTTTGGACATGTTAAAACTGGAGGAAACTCAGCCAACGGAGAATGTTGCAGCAGTGGTCCAATGGTAGGGACCTCACTTCTACAAGCTAGGAGGGTGCCTCAATTGTGTTTCTCTCAAGGATCATCCTTTGTTCCCTCAGTTTTCAAAAACAAAGAAGAGATTTGATCTATTGATGAAGCATGGCTACCAGCCCTTTAGGGGCTTTGGTAAAAATGAGGATGGCATACTAGAGTCAGGCATTTCCATCTGACACATCACTGGTATAGGATTAGGTTTTATTGGGCAGACATCCGGCAGGGAGCACTACCTTCGTCAAAGGGGCAGAATGAACCTTTGTTTTTTGCTTTCATCACTCTTGTTTTCTAGTCATCTTGTAGGGACAACTCAATCCCAGTTTTTCCCTTCTTTTGTGAAGTCTCATATAAATATTAAAGTTGTTTTTCAACTTTAATCAATCAATGAAATTTCGATCTTCTCCTCATATTTTAGTGTCTATCATTCCTTTGCTTATATTTTGTCTATGTCATTATTTTTTATTTCTATACAAAAGGCTATTTTTGAAATTTTCATTTTCCTCAAAAACCTTTCTTTATATCTTTTAGAATTGCCAAAATCATGGCTCCTAAACCATTCAAAAGGCTCGTTATCAATACCAATTTTTCTCAAAATAACTCCAAACCAGCCAGGTTCTGCAAGATAAAGGCAATGGCAGGGGTTAGCAAGGTGACATAGCAGATTGAAGAGTTAACAGAGTTTGACTCAGCGATTTAAGAATTGCCAAAATTTGCCAGTATTCAGAAACAGGATGAACCATCGCCTTTGGTTCAGGATCCAACAGAGGATGTCAACATTGGTTCGGAAGATGATCTGAAAATCCTCAAAATTGGTTCCAGCTTAATTTCAGACGAGAAGGAAAGGCTCATCCAATTTCTCAAGTAACATCAAGAAGTTTTCGCTTGGACTTATGAGGATATGCCAGGCTTGTACCCCAAGCTGGTCGAGCATCGTCTTGTTTTAAAGTCAGACTTCAAGCCAATCAAGTAGAAATTAAGGGAAATGGATCCCCGAGTGGCACCCCAAGTTAAAGAAGGACTTGAGGATTTGATAAAAGCAAGATTTATCCGCACTATTGATTATCCAGATTGGTTGACAAACATCGTAGCAGTTCCCAAAAAGAATGGCAAAGTCCGTATTTGCATTGATTTCAGGGATCTCAACAAGGCTACCCCAAAAGATGATTATCCACTCCCCAATATCGATCTTTTGATCGACAGAACAACGATTCACGCCATGTTTTCCTTTATAGATGGATACTCAGGCTATAATCATATCAAACTGGCTGCTCGTTACCAGTCAAAGATTTCTTTTACTATGCCTTGGGGCACATTTTGCTACACAGTCATGTCGTTTGGGCTCAAGAATGCTGGGGCAACCTATTAGAGAGCAATGGCAGTTATTTTTCATGACCAGATGCATAAGAACATGGATGCCTATATGGATGACATCCTGGTCAAGTCTAAAGAAGGAGAGGATCATCTCGATGCCCTCGGTCAAGTCTTTGAAAGACTCATTCTGTACAAGTTGAGGCTCAACCCGCAGAAATGTGTCTTCGGAGTAGAGTCAGGCAAACTGCTTGGCTTCATGATCAACAAGAAAGGAATAGAGGTGGATCCAGCTAAGGCAAAAGCGATCATTAATATGCCACCTCCTACCAATCTCAGAGAGCTGAGAAGCCTTCAAGGGCGCATTCAGTCTATTTGGCGCTTCATCTCTAATTTGGCCATGAGATGCAAGCCTTTTAATCACTTGTTAAGAAAAGAAGTGAAATTTGAATGGGGTTCAGAATGTCAGCTTCCATTTTAGCGCATTAAGCAATATCTCCTTAATCCACCCGTTCTGAAGACACTAGAACTGGGAAAACCGCTTCTCCTGTACATTTCGATCAATCATTATGCTTGCGGTGGATTTCTTGCACAGTATGAAAAAGGCAGTCAGATAGAACATTCCATCTACTATGTAAGCAAGACTTTCATCGACTACAAGAAGAGATATTCTCAGATGGAAAAGACATGTCTAGCCTTGGTATGAATGTGTCAGAAATTGAGACATTATTTGTTGGCGTCGGAAATCAAAATTTTGTCAAGGCTCAATCCTCTTAAGTAGATCCTTGAGCAGCCTTTCCTTATTGAATGGATTGCAAAATGGCAAGTCCTCTTGACGCAGTACGACTTGGAGTATGCGTCTCAAAAGTTGATCAAGGGCCAATCTATCGCAGATCAGTTGGCAGATTTTCCGTTGACAGAAGAGATCAAGGCGGAAGACAATTTTCCCGATGATCGTATCTGTAATGTCCAAGAATCTCCAATTTAGAGCCTATTCTTTGATGGAGCTAGAAATATGTTCAGTATAGGGATCGAGATCTTTTTGATCACTCCTGAAAAAGAGATGATCCCTTATTCTCTCAAGCTCAGCTTTTAATGTACTCACAACATGGCCGAGTACGAAGCTTTGATACAAGGTCTCAAGATTCTGCAAGACTTCAATGTCAAGAGAGTACATGCCTTCGGTGATTCATTGCTTGTGGTCAGCCAAGTTAATGCTGAATTGCAAGTCAAAGATTCAAAATTGATCCCCTATCAGAAGATTGCCTTAGCTCTCATAAGCAACTTCAAAGAATTTTAGCTCAATCACGTTAGGAGGGAATACAATCATATAGCAGATGGTCTAGCCTGTTTGGGGTCCATTAACAAGTAAACCAAGCTACTCAAAAAGAGAAGCCTTGGTATCAAGACATCAGGGATTTTATTGAAACCAGTGAATTTCCACCGGAGATGCCAAGAAAGGAACAACGTGCGATCCGGCTTATGTCAGCCCGCTATTTTATTCTTGCCGATACTCTTTACCACTGTGGGTTCAGTTCTGAGTACACCAGATGCTTAGACAAAGACAAAGTCAAGGAAGTCATCCAAGTGGCACACGAGGAAATTTGTGGTGGCCATGTCGGCTACCAGACACTCATCAAGCATATCATCCGAGCAGGATATTACTGAAAAACCATGCAGTAGGACTGCCATCGTTTCGTGAGGAAGCACATCAAATGTCAAATGCACGCACCAACCACATATTTGCAGTTTGTGGTTTCTCACTGGCCTTTTTTAATGTGGGCCTTCGACGTGGTGGGTCCAATTACTCCTTCTACCTCTAATGGCCACAGATATTTTCTCGCAGTTGCAAAATACTTCACCAAATGGGTCAAAGTTGTAACTCTGCGAATACTAGAAGACCGACATGTGGTTTCTTTTATTTATAAGAACATTTTTTGCCATTTCGGCGTACCACATGATATTGTGTCTGACAATGGCAGTCATTTCAAGAATGAGCGAATGAAGACCTTCTGTTCAAAGTTCAGGATTCATCATCACTTCTCAGCTCCTTATTATCCTCAGGAGAATGGTTAAGCAGAGGCCACCAACAAGATTTTGATCCGCATTTTGGAAAGAACTGTGGAAACAGGCCGTGATTGGCACGAGAAGATGCATGATGCACTTTGGGCATACCAAACTACCATTCGGACTCTGTTATCATCGCAAAATTTTACTTTTGCAAATCAAACTGACCTTTGAAAAAAAATTTGAAAATAACTCGCCTCCGTTTTAAAATATGGGATAATTTCGAAGAATGGGACTCGCCTGTCGGTACGAGGTTCAGCCGTTCCTGGCGCCTTTACCAGGGGTAATTGAACCAAGGATCAAAAGTGTGCTAAGCTTTGCTCAACTTGTCTAAATCGTATTCTATTTCTTAAATGCACAAAGAATCAAGCATGTGTTATGAATTTTCTGAAAATGCAGATTTTGAAAACATGATGTTTGCTTAGAATAACTGAAATACTTGGAAAATTCTTGAAAAAGATGTCACTTGGAAAATCGTGAATCATGGTGAAAGTGTTTCTGAGGAAAATGAAAATCGATTTCTGAAGAAATCTCAGTATTTTGTGAAAATCGATTTCTGAGGAATTTCAAGTAACTTTGAAAATTTTGATTTCCCTAAATTCAAGCTTTGAAATTGAAGATATAACTTGGAAAATCGAATTTTGAACTTTGAAGAATACTTGAAATACCATTTGAAAGCTCAAAATTTTGAGAAAATCAATTTTCGAGCAAGACAGGAAATTTTGAGAAAATCGATTTCTCTGGGCTGGAATTAGAATTTGCAATTGAATGAAATGAATGAATATGGATTTGGAAGACTTGATTTTGAGGAATTGAGAAAATCTTTTTGTATTTTTGAGAAATGCAGTGCATTTAGATGTTAGCCTAAGAGTGTAGGTTGAATGTGGCTAATACGAAGATCACAAATCTGGGTCTCATTCGTATTCTGACTATGGCCATAAATACAAATTCCACCAAGTTTGTCAACTTCCTAAGAACTTGTGCATGTGTCATTCGTGTAGACCATGATGGATTTGTAAAAATGTGCATGAATTGGCATATATCAGATATTGAAATTTACAGAATTAAACTATATGCAATACAAATTCTAATCTAAGCAGAAATTGAAATTCTTATTCCAAAGTTTACATTTAATTTACATCACTAATTGAATTTAAATACATAAAAATAAAGTCTTCAATATCCCTGCAAAACTAGAAAACTTGTTAGTGAAAATATGTTGGTTTTTTCTAGATTCATCCAGTAATATCTAGAAATTACTGAATTTTGCTAGATATAAGCCTTTTTTCATGATTCCCTAAGATAAACATAATGAAATAAGAAATAAAATTGAAAAAATATGAAAATGATATTTAAAAATTCGAAATTAAGGTAAAAATGACCAAAATACTCCTGATAGCAAGACTATGGCCTTGAAACTAGGGCTTTTCAGAAAGGTATTTTGTAAAAATGGGGTTTTGGAATTCAAATGAAAATAAATCAAACACAAGATGATATGACATGATCAAAAATAAGAAAATTTAGGTTAGGGATTTCGAAATTGAGGTCAAATGACCAAAATGCTCCTGATAGCAAGACTATGACCTTGAAATTAGGGTTTTTTAGAAAATATTTTGATAAAAACTTTGGATTTAGGGTCTAAATGAAATCAAATGACAGCCAAATTGACCATGAAGTATCCTAATATGATCTTAAACATGAAAAAACTCTAAAAATATGAACTTATACATGAAAATCAAGAAATATCATGAAAATCATGATTTTGGCAGTGTTTCAGGATTCTACAGGTACCCTATTTCTCAATTTGATTGATTTAAGCACCAAACGATATCCAAAATTCATAAAAATTGGCATGTGTAATTCTTGTAACCCTAGAATTGAATTGAAAACAGAAAAATTCAATTTTGATAAAAATGTTAATTCAGAATTTGCATAAAACCCTAAAATTTACTATTTTTGCCCATGGATCTGTACCTGTTTCAGTGTTAGATCCGAATCAGAGGTCAAAACACGAGGAAAATTCATGAAATTTTACAATAGTAAACTAAACATAAGAATAGAGAATCTACTTTTTACAGATCAGAAAAATCATCTTTTATGAGGGAGATATCTTTCCGGCAATCTGGACTTAAATATAACGAATATAAAATTAATTAAAACAAATACTTTTGGTTTAAAATACAGAAATAAATAGCAGGCCTCATCTACAATTTCTTAAATTTTAGTAGTGTATAGTAGACAGATAAATAATAAACTTTCTTTTTTACAGATCATGAATCGGATCTACGGTTAAAGATCTATGATCAGTACAAGTCAAATTAGGGTTTTAATAAATCATAACGAGTTTTAAGACATAGATCCAACTTTCTGACAAAAGAAAAATATCAAAAAGAGACAAAAAATTATGAAAAATTTACAGTAAATATCCTTCATCAACATGAAGCCACTTCACTTTACGGATCTTGAATCTGGTATCAGATGAAGGAAATAACGCAACTGCAAGTTACCTATGAATTTCAATAGCGATTTTAATGATTAAAAATCACAGTTCAATCTTTTATTTTTCTGACAGAGTTTCTGAATTCCAAAACATCTGATTTTTTACAGAACCTCACTGACATATCCGTGTATCACACATTAAAAAATCAGTGATTTCTAAAGAGTATTTCAATATGAACTAACATACTTTCTACCGATCTAAGATTAAATATACAGAAATCTAAGAAACCCTAATAAAACATAATTTAATCAATGAAAACAATAAAAAAAGCACTTGAACAGTAAAATAAAATCTATTTTGATGTTGTAGTACATGAAATAAACGTTAATATGATGATAAAAAATAAAAAGTACAGGAAATTCATGGTTGTAATGGATTTTGCCTTTGAAAGTGCGGATTTAACCCATTTAACGGGTAAATCGCGTATCTCATTGGCTAAGAACACAAAAAACGTGTTTCTAAACGATCATAACGGATTAGAATCCCTGAAAAAATAGTAAAACAGGGTTAGATCATCTTCTTGGACCAACCTTGAGGTTCTTGATGGTGATTCCATGGTTTAATCTATGAAAGGGAAGGTGCCAATGGTAGAATTCATGTTAAAACAAGGAAAAGTATTAAATAAAACATAAAAGTTTATGAAAATTTTTACCTTGAGGTTGCAACTACAATGGAGGAAGGAGGAAGGGCTGGAGAGGAGAGAGAATCTCCAAGAAATCAAAAGGAGAGAGATAGGGGGGTCGACCCCCCTATAGGCTTTTATAAAAAAAAATTAGGTTTAAATTAGGAATTTTGAAAAAGTTGGACTCTAAAGAGGGGGCGATTTTTCCTAATTGTTTTGGGTTTCCAAACTTTCCTAATTAGGTCCTAATTAGCCTAAGACTCCTAATTAGACCTTTAGTTGACCTAAAGACCCCAAATGTGGCGCCACTTAGTGTGGGCCCACATTGGGTTTTTAAAGTTTTTAATTCAAAACTTTTAAAAACAAGTGGTTAAAAATCCAAACAAAATGGGTTTTTCAAAATTGTTTTTAACTCTTATAAACCTCTAAACTGACTAAGACACTGACTAAACCTAGTCTAACCCTGGCTTCTTCAAATGTGGTGCCACTTCAAGTGGGTCCCACTTGAGTTTTTTCAAAAACGATTTTAAAACTTGAAATTGAGAGATTTTTCAAAAGATATTCCAAAGTAGCCTTGAGATTGAAGATTTTGAAACAACACAGAGTTTTGACTGGGTCAGAACTCCTCTAGATATGGCACCAACTGAGTGGACCCCACATCAGAGTTTTGACAATTTGAAATAAATACTGAAAATGGCTTTAAAAAGGGGTTAGAATCAATAATTGAAATTCAAAGTTTTTGAAAATAGAGTCCTAAGCGAACTAAAACTCTGGAACAGAGTCCTGAACCAATTAGGACTCCGAGATTTTGGATTTTAAAAGCCAAATAAAGGGGGTTTTGAAAGATTTTATCAGAATTGGTAAAAACAAGTTGAAAAAATACAGTCAGGATTAGAGTCCTAACTCAACCGAAACTCTGAAACAGAGTCCTGAATCAACCGGGACTCTACAAAATGACCTAATTTTTAAAAAATAAATGAAAATGAATGAAAATGGTAGTAAAAACAGACTCCTAACTAGATTAGGACTCTGGGAAAGAGTCCTGATCAGACTGAAACTCTAGATTTTTTTTGGTATTTTCTGAAAAATAGATGAAAGAACTTGTAAAAACAGTGAAAACAATAACAAATATTGAAATCAAAATAGAGTCCTGATTCAACTGGGACTCTGGGGACAGAGTCCTGATTGGACTAGGACTCTCAGAATTTTGGATTTTCTGAGAAAACAAATGAGAGAATTTTGAAAAACAAGTAAAAACAAGATAGAATTGAAGTTTGGTTCAGAGTCTTGATCTGATTAGGACTCTAAGGAAGAGTCCTAATTCGACTAAGACTATGAAAATTTTTGGTTTTCTGAGAAACAAATGATGAGATTTAAACAAAGCTTTTGAAAACCAGTGAAAATGAAGTGAGAAAAAAAACTTTGGATAGAGTCCTGATTCGATTGGGACTCTGGGATAGAGTCCTGATTCAATCAGGAATCTGTGATAAAATCTGAGAATTTTGAAATTCCATGATAAAGGTATAACAATTTTGATTCGTGAAGAGATAAATAGAAGGATTTTTAAAAGATTTTCTCAAAATTGAAATCAGGTTCAGAGTCCTGATCCAACTGGGACTCTTCAAACAGAGTCTAGGTTCAACTAAAACTCTGAGTTTTTGACTTCTCTTTGAAATTTTTTGAAAGAATTGATTAAAAACATGTAAGAATAACGATGAAAGATAGAGTCCTGATTCGATTAGGACTCTAAGAAAAAGTCCTAATTCGACTAGAACTCTAAAGTTTTGGCTAAAATAAAAGATTTTGAAAATCAACTGAAAAGGTTTTGAAATCAAGTGAAGAACAAGAATAAAGGATGAAATCGGGGTAGAGTCCTGATTCGATTAGGACTCTGAGAAAGAGTCCTAATTCGACTGGGACTCTCGGATTTTGGCCAAAAACAAAGGATTTTGATAGGTTTTCTCAAAAACAGGTAAAAAGGGTAGTAAAAGGTAGAGTTTTGACCCGACTAGGATTCTGGAAAAAGAGTCCTGATTAAACTAGGATTCTAGAAAAAGAGTTCTGATTGGACTGGGATTCTAAAATTTTGGCCAAAAATGACGAGAATGAGCAAGGATATGACTATAGCTGGTTTAAAATCAGAATGGTGTTTTAAAAAGGTTCAAAAAGATTCAAAAAAGATAAAAATACTGAGTCCTGATCCAACTAGGACTCTAAAATTTTTAAGATTTTTGATAAATAAAGGAATCCAGAAGCGACACCACCTAAATGGGCCTCATCTGAGAATTGAAATCAATTGAAATTGAGTTTAAAATGAATCCAGATTGTTTTCTGAGGAAAATATTTTCAAATATAAGATCCTGAGGTTTGGCAAATGACAAGAATATTGATTTAAAACCCAGGTTTTGAAATTGATTTCAAAAGAAAAGTTTTAAAAGCTCGAATCTGGATTTAATATTTTGAAAGCAGGAGTTCTGGATCTCGATAATGAGATTCAATGAAATGATATGTCGAATGCATGCAATGATATGCAGTGACATATGAAATGTAAGCACTAGATAAGGGTGAAAATTTGGGGTGTTTATAGATGCCTGTCTTTGCTACTATGCCGGTTGAAGGCCGAGCTTAGTGGCAAAGAAAAATACACCAAATTTGTACTATAAAAATGCCCCAGTTAGGAGAATCTGACCGGGTATGAAGGAATAGGCTCGGATGATGAAAAATGGTAGGTATGAAATGTAGAATAAAGAAGAAGATTCACCTCACCGAAATGAGGCTCAGGCTTGGCTCTTAACCTGGATGGGACAAAAGATACCTCGTGGAAGAATGAGATTCAGGCTTAACCCATAACTTGAAAGGGGACGATACCTCGTGGAAAAATGAGGTTCAAGCTTAACCCTTAACCTGAAAGGGGATGATACCTCATGGAAAAATGAGGCTCAAGTTTAACCCTTAACCTGAAAGGGGACGATAAACGAAATCCTCAAATGAAGAAACCATGATGGGACCTTCAAATTTTGCATAATAAATCCGAGAGGGGTTTGCAAAAGGAAGAAAGGAGGTTCCCTAAAGCTTGAAAAGGGATCGATCTTGGACGTCTAATTGCTAAGACTGAATGGCTTTTAAAACAGATGACCTTTTGCAGAAAAAATCAGGTTTAACCCTTAACCTGAACGGGAACTGTCTATGGTGGGACAGTGGGGAATATAGGGAAGTGTGAAAATCTGAGAGCCCAAACATTCAGATCAAAACAAGATGGGAAGGATCTTGGACAACTCCCGTCATCCAATCCTAAAAGGGATAACAACAACGCCTAGATACATCAAAATAGACATCATGCTCTCACTTCATGACAGGATAACTTGAAAATATTGCCAATAAGATAAAAATTATAGTTGATTGAAAAATGATTGAAATATAAGTATATTTATATGAAAAATATTCCCTCTTTTTTACCTGAAGTATTACCTCCAACTGGACTTAACTTCGTAGAATTCGGATTTGAATTCAAATTGCCTGCAATTGACTTTCTTTTAAGGAGGCTAGCAATTTTCTTGATATGAACGAAAAAGAAAGAATTCTCATTGTGAAATCAATTGGTGAAAGAATTTCACACAATTAAAGAAGATTCTTGGTAGATTCAGCAATTTGATATCCTGTGATTCTTTTCTCATGATGGTCTTTCTGCCTATACTCTTTTTTTTTTTGACAGAATTGGAGCTTTTTGGGTTTCTGGGGAATTCATTACATCATCCTTCATTTTGGAGATGTCCTAGCTTTTCTCTCTCTCTCTCTTTTTGGAAGGGTACGTCACAAACTCCTTCATCTTGGAGATGTTTCGATCCTTCTTTACCTCAGGGATTATGTTAACGATATTGACTCATTGGCTGATGGTCTCTTGATGACAGCTGAAATTAAATATCTTTTAGGGTTTGTCGGGAGGCTCATCGCAGTCGCCTTCATCTTGACGGTGCTCTGAACTTTCTCTGAAAGGATTTGTCACAAACTCCTTCATCTTGGAGATGATCCAAATCTTCTTTGGCCCCGGGGGTCTAACTCACATAATTCATCTTCATCTTGAAGACAATTGAGAGATCCCTTTTGCAGATATTTAATTACAGCTTTAAGTGATTGAGGAGATATAGGAATTGAATGGATTTTTCTGTATCACCCAGGATATTTCGACTGCCTTGTCTTTACAAGAATGATCTTTAAAAATGTGCTATAGCTTTGATCAATATCAACCACTTATGGCTTTGTGACAACATTAAATTTTCTTCACTGGCCATATCGAGGATTTATTCTTCATCCCTTTAGTTGGTCAATAGAAAGAATTTGGATTTTGAATCCGTCTTCACAAAAGCTTCACTCTTTTGGAAGTAATACTGAAGGTAACTTGAGATAATTCTTTTGTGTAATAAAAGGTTTTTGGAATCAACAACTATTTTTCATGACAAATTGGCAAAATATTCTTGGAATCCTTGGTGAAAGAAATCACTTGAGGTCTAAATGACACATCAGTGGCTAGATTCTCCTCTCCTTTCCCCAAAGGAGAGACTCAGGCTTGACCCTTACCTAAATGGGTAATAAAAAGATACTCATCTCTTACCTGAAGAGGAGGTGTTTGCAAAACAAACTTTCGAAGAGAATTAAAGTTTTCGTCAAAGCTCCCTACTTCTAGGCTTCTCTTATGGAAAGGGGGCCGCTAACAAAGGTTGAAAGGATATCGTAGAGGAGCGAGTCCATCACACTCTCCCTGGCAAAAGGGTCCTCGATGATGGGGGTGGCCTAACAAAAGACATTTAGGGTTAGAAGGAGGACAAGCTTCCGTCGAAACTCTCCCTGGACAAAGGGTTCCTTATGTGACAATAAAGATTGTTTTGCAAACCGTTTGTGAAGCACGAGTCCCTTCAAACTCTCCCTAGAAAAAAGAGTTCAACGAACGAACAATAAAGACATGTGAAAAGAACGAGCTTCCTTGAACTCTCCTTGGAAAAAACGTCATTCGCAAGAGAAAATGATTGATGATTGGTTTTGAACCAATTGGCAAACAAATTCGGCATAAAGGTCGAATCTTGAAAGACTATGATTGTAGGATACGACTCGAAGGTTGGAAAGATATGATTGACTTTGATAGAATCTGTTAACCCAAAGGTTTCGCTTGCTAAAAATTTGATGACCGGAGGTCTGACTAATAAAATAGATGACCCGAAGGTATGCTTGATAGACTGGAGTGACCCAAGGGTCTGACAAAGATTGTTTGGTTCACCGATCTGAAGATTAACATTGAGTCTGAACCCCAATGCGAGATTTATGTTGCGACCAGTATGAAGACTAAATTTTGACAAAGTACCAGTACGAGCACTGTATTTAAAAAAAATTGTCAGTACGAGCACTGGATTTTAAAAGATTACCAGTACGAGTATTGGATTTAAAAAAAATGTCAGTACAAGCACTGGATTTTAAAAGATTACCAGTACGAGCACTGGATTTTGAAAGATTGCCAGTATGAGCATTGGGTTTTAAAAGGTTACCAGTACAAGCACTGGATTTTAAAAGATTACCAGTACGAGCACTGGATTTTAAAAAGGTTATCAATTGATTGTGATGGGGGATTTTCAATCTTCACCCTCACGATGACTTGAACAAATGCCACGGGTCTCAGGATTTATCCCTTATCCTGAATGAGAGCTTGATACAGATGCAAAATGGACGCAAGCGAATGCAAACACATGCAACTGAATGTAAATATTATGCGAGTAAATGCGAATGAATGCAAATAAGCAAATGATGAAAGATTTTATTTGATCCTGCCTGCATGCAGGGTATTTTGAATAAAAGACAAGTTTATAACAAAAGTGCCCCAGTGTATGCTGGGAGGAAAAAGAGTATTCTGATAAAAGAATAATTGATCATTTATTGGAGAAGATTCATTAAGGAATACAGATGATAAAATAGAAATTTTCTAAGTGTAGAATTTCTTCAAATGTCAGGCATTGATAGGATCGGGTAATTCTACCCCGTCTGCATTAATCAAACGATATGAATTACATGGTAATGCTTCTTTCACTACGTAGGGTCCTTCCCAGTTTGGTGACCATTTGCCACATGGACGATGCTTGAGATGAGCCGTTGATCTAAGGACCAGGTCATTAACTTAGAATCTTTTTTCGATGACTAACTTGGCATATTGCCTTGCTATCCTCTGACAATAAGACTGAGCATGTTCTGCTATTTTGAGTCTTTTCTCATCGAGTAGATCCATCTGTACCAATCTTTGTTGTTGATACTGGTCAAGTGGTAGCTCTAGAAGATATGCAAATTTAAGAGCGGGTTTTTTAACATGAAGAGGTAACACCACCTCGGTCCCATAGACAAGCTCTGAAGAAGTTGCATTGGTCGGGGTTCGAATGGTGGTTCGATATGCCCAGAGTGCATCATGGATTTTCTCGTGCCAATCACGACCTGTCTCAACGGTTCTTTCCAAGATGCGGATCAAACTTTTATTTGTAGCTTCTGCCTGACCGTTCCCTTGGGGATAATAAGGAGCCAAAAAATGATGATGAATTCTGAATTTCGAACAAAAGATCTTCATTCTCTCAATCTTGAAATGAGTAGCAGTATCTGACACAATGTCGTGTGGTATACCGAAACGACAAAGAATATTCTTATGAATGAACGAAACCGCATGTCGACCTTCCACTGTACGCAAAGTGACGGCTTCACCACTTAGTAAAATATTCTGTTGCGGCAAGGAAATATTTATGACCATTGGAAGCGGAAGGAGTGATGGGACCTACGACATCGAAGGCCCACATAGAGAATGGCCATGGAGAAACGACTGATTGCAAGTACGTAGCTGGCGCATGAATGGAAGGTGCGTGCACCTGACACTGAACACACTTCTTTACAAAGCGATAGCAATCTTCCTGCATGGTTTTCCAATAATATCATGCTCGAATGATCTTCTTAACAAGAGTTTGGTAGACAACATGACCACCGCAAATGCCTTCATGCGCTTCTCGCACAACTTCTTTCGCTTCTTCTTCATCTAAGCACCTGGAATACTCAAAATAAACCCACGACGATAAAGAACATTGGCATGAATAAAATAACGGGCAGACATATGTTGAATCACCTTTTGCTCTCTCTTTGATAATTCTAGTGGAAGCTCACCAATTTCAATAAAGTTTTTAATATCTCGGTACCAAGGCTTCTTCTTCTGTTCTGCCTGGTTAACTTGCATTATTGGAATGAAGGCAGGTTGGTCAAGTCTGCCGATTTCAAAAGAACAACAGAATTCTCTGCTTCTGAAAGACATAATGGAGCCTAGGCTGGCCAAACCGTCAGCTATTTGATTAAACTCTCTTTTGATATGGAAAAGCTGAAATTCATCAAAATTGTTGATGAGGGCTAGAACAATCTTTTGATAAGGAAACAACTTTTGGTCTTTTACCTGCCATTCAACTTTGACTTGGTTGACGAAGAGCAATGAATCACCGAAAGCGTGTACTCTCTTAACATTGAAGTCTTGCAGAATTCTCATACCTTGTATTAAAGCTTCATACTCAGCCATATTATGAGTGCACTGAAAATCAAGTTTCAGAGAGAAAGGGATCATCTCTTTCTCTGGTGTGATCAGCAAGATTCTAATTCTTATGCCGACTATGTTCTTAGAACCGTCGAAAAATAGATTCCAAACTGGAGATTGTTGAATATTATGGATGCGTTCATCAGGGAAATCATCTTCTATTTTTACATTTTCTGTCAAAGGAAAATTAGCTAACTGGTCGGCGATAGTCTGGCCTTTAATTGATTGCTGAGAAACATATTCCAAGTCATACTGCATTAAAAGGACTTGCCACTTGGCAATCCGTCCACTGAGAAATGGTTGTTCGAGAATGCACTTGAGAGGATTAAGTTTTGAGAGAATCTTGACTTCTGATGCTAACAAGTAATGTCTTAACTTCTGACACATACAAACCAATGTGGTTGATATTTTGAAATGATATTTTTAAAACAATTATTTTCAATAAAACTTTGGAAAATCGTCAACCAAAAGTATAAACACCGACTTTCCACAAAGTGGTAAGTACGGGTCAAATCCTCAGGGAACGGGAAGTAATAAGAGTATTTCTTAAAATTTAATTTATTAATTACAAATATCAATGTACAATTACACCACTAATTAAATTAAAATAAAAACAACTTGAAATAGCACTCCAGTCTTCAATTGCACGCCAGGGGTATTTTGGTCTTTTCACCACTTAAACGAGATTTGCACTTGAATAAAGAATCCTGGAAAAAATGAAGATGCTTTTCAACCTAAAATGAAGAAAAAATACAAAGTTAGTATTCTATCCTAACAATGAAAAAGATAAATAAAACTAAGTCTAATTTTACGAAATTAATAAAACAAATGCTAATTATCAGACAATAAGTAAATAAAATACTAAACTAATTCTAAAATTAACTAAATTAATTCTACTAATGCTGTATGATGATTATGCAGCTCCTAAAATGCAGAAACTACAAAAAACAGGTCTAAAATGCCGAAACTAAGGAAATTACGAAAATGCCCCTAACTAGTGTAAAATAGATTTCTGATAGGTTATCGGAAAACCACTGTTTGACAGGGAAAACAAGGTACAATTTTCCCGAAACTTGTTCTGTTCTGCAACTGACAGATTAAAAAATCTGACAGTTTTTACAGAATGAAAAAACGATATCTGGAACTCCAGATATAAGCGTTTCAAAACTGGGAAAAATCAGGATATCGAAAGTCCTGTAATTTAAAAACCAGAAAAAGCGGTTTTCGCAAAACGCTTAAAAATCAGACCAAATCAACTCCGAAAGAGCTGAAATTTGGTCTGCAGTCAGATAACACGTCACTAAAGTGAACAGAAAAAGAATTTTTGGAAAACACGAAATTTTTGCACATAAAATAACGCTTGTGCGACAGGGCCAAAATCGGGTTTTTCTTTGAGTACACTATTCACTTTATAAATCTATTTAAACTCAAAAAAAATGCAAATTAAACCTAATGAAATCTAAATGACAATGAATGACAGTGTGCATGCTACTACAGAATGTACTATCACTACATGAATTAAAAAATAATCGTAAATTGCAATTTAAGACTAACACTACTAAATTAACGATGCAAATGCACTTAAGCTACTCAATGAAATACAATTCTAATTAACTATGTTAAATACTAAATAACTACGAGTCAACTAAGCATAATGCACAAATCACACACACGAAACAAATACAATTTACGCACACACACTTCTACACTATACTAAATCAAATAGCTAAACTAATTAACCTAAAATCAAAATAAATAACATCTAAATGAAATTAAATCCACTAAAGAACAAAGGCTGCGGGTTTAGGATAGGGTTAGGGTTAGGTTCACTCGGTTGACTCAACTAGGCTCGGTTTTGACATGACTAGGTTCGGGTTGGCTTGGGTGAGCTCGGTTTGGGTTAGGTTGGGTGAGATAGGCTCGGACTAAGGTTGACTCGACTAGGCTTGACTTAGATTAAGTTAGGTAGACTCGGTTGACCTAAACTTAGGTTAGATTTGGACTAAGACTTGACTAGGGTTATGTCTTGGTCTTTGACTTGACTTAGACTAACTGGGTTTGATTGTGGTTTGACTAGGCTCGAGTTGGGTTAAGTAGGGATTAGGTTTGACTCAACTAGGCTTAACCTAGGGTTTTGACTTGGGCTAGGGTTCGAGTTGACTTAGACACATGGCACACCTAACTAAGTCAACTAGGTTGACTAGGTTAGGTTAGGTTTCAATAGGTAGGTTTGGTTGACTCAAGCTTAGGGTAGGTTTGACTTGACTAGACTCAAGTGGGTTTAGACTAGGGTTTGACTTATTTAACTAGGTCGACTAAATTAGTAACTTAGTAATTATACTAAGTTTAATTCAAAGCTAACGATTTTAATGGAGAAGGTTGGGAAAATAAAGTAATAATTATCAATGCTCAAACTTTGAAATGATTTGGATTCTCAAAAATCGCCCCACTTAATGAGGGAGTTACACTCCTTAATTGTCTTTAAAGCTCACTTTGTAAAAATGAAAAGTCCAATCTAGAAACCCACGATTTTTTGCTTTTCAAGATGGAATTAAATTGCTTTTAATTCTTTATGGAAATCATGGAGCCTAGATTGGAGGTTTAATTAAGTTAAAAAACACTTTCCAAAGCTAAATAGTAACTCTTTCTTTAATGCAACTCAAAATTTAAATCTCCCTTAAATGCCTCACACGATTTTTGAAGAAACTGCTCTTTCCAAAAACTTTTCAAATTCAATTACTTTAATTACCTTCCTTCTCAAAAATCGCCAACCCTAATGGTGCTACTTTCTAAACTAATGCAATTAAAACTACCTAGGGAATAAAAGGAATTAAATAGAAAAACGATTTTCTAGGATTAAATGCTACCCTAATTCCCAAAACTTACTTAAATGACCCTAAAAACGGCTAAGGCAATAACCCTAATACATTGAATCTAGACACCTTCCTAACCTACCTAATTGCAATGAATACTTTCTAAAAAAATTGACTTAGAGCTCAATTGGTGCTCTAATGGCTGCCGCCCCTCCTTGGGGAAGAAGAAGACTAAAAAAACAAAAATACAAACTAAAAAAAACGATTAAACTAAGTAACCACTATTTTGATAAAACTAAATTAAAATATAATAAAAAGAACTCCTATCTACACAAATGCAAACATGAACAACACTATGCTGGAATTCATTAAAAACATAAAGAAAATAAAACTCGATTTTTGTAATTTTTTCAATAGATACAAAACACAAAAACACAAAATGATTAAAACAATTATTTAGAACAATCCTAAAATAATGAGATGGACTAACACAATTTTATGCTGCTGTTAACATACAAAACACACAGCAAACCACACGACTTACCAACCTAAACACACACATTTAACTAAAATGCAAAGATCGGCTAGAATAAATCTAGCCGATTTTTTTTTTCTTTTTAAAAATGAAAGCAAAACAAGACACAATCAAGTCCCACGAATAAAATGAATCAAAATGAAATTTTATAATTGGATTTTCAGTAGAACAGAACCAAGAACACCTATGACAAACTTGAAGAATCGGCTAGATGAAGATCTAGCCGATTTTCATGATTTGGTTGAAAAATCTAAAAAAAACTCAATTCAAATGAATCAATCAAACAAATAAACCTAAGCTAATGTGCTGGCTTTTGCACGAAATCTAATCTAAGGTTGAAACAAAAAAAAAATAAGAAACACACAGAAAAATAAGAAAATAAAATCACACACAATTTCGGTTTTAGCTAGAAGAGAAGGGAGAAGAAGACCTACCTCTTGGAAGATCCGACGACCGGGGGGATGAAGAAGAGCGGACCGTGGCTTGATCTTGACGTCCCAAACAGTTCGAGAATGCTGGACTTCACCAAAAAACAGCACCTTTGCAGCTGCTACACGTTGGAGATCCACCGAAGATGGAGTATGCGCCGATTCTTGATCGGAGGGTGTAGAAAACCGGATGGAAGTAGGGCCGGCTCACCTTGTTGGTGTGTTTCGCACTCCCACACAAGGTTAGTAGTCTCCACCTCTGCTACACTTGCAAAAACACAGCAAAATGGTGAAAACACAGCAAGGAAAAAGGAAGAAATGGGGAGAATTCACAAGAGAGGTCAAAATATGCTTGGAAACCAAGCATGAACCGATCTTCAATGGCCAAAACGTGGGAGAATGGAGGGGAAGGAGATGCTGGAGCTAGAGGCACTGTAGGGGGCGTTCAAAAAAAGCCAAAGATGCCTAGGGTTTGCTGGAATATTTAATTTATACTTTTGATAATTTTCAGAAACACTGTTATAAAAAAATATTTTCTATGCGCCTCTTTCTGGGGGGTTTTCTGCAAAACTTTTTGAAATGGATATCGATAGGCATGTGGGTTGGGTTTTGGGCTTTCTAAGGGTTGATCCAAAGTCTAAATAACCTAATTGGGTCGGATATGGATCCGATCCACCTCGAAATCCGTGCCCAAACACTAAAATAGCCATAACTCTCTCATTTTAACTCTGATTTTTCTGAAATTTGAACCATAACCCCTTACTATCAAAATACATCTAAACATGGGTTTAAAACCTTAAACTTGTTACAAAATGCATGAAAAACTTATTAACATGATGTGCATTTCATGCATCATCAAATACCCCCATGCTTGAATGTTTGTTAGTCCCTTAACAAACCCTAATTGTGCTATGCAACAAAAACAAGAAATGCTAAGCATGAATGCATAATACTAACTTACTTTCGTAGGAATCACGGTTGCATTTAGCGTATGCAACAAGCCCTTTTAACCCCTAGCTTACACTAGTGGACGAGTAAGGTCTCGTGAGGGTTTGCAGAGATGCTACCCACAAACATCAATGAAATGCGAGGATGATTTTTCAAAAATATTAGGCTCTTAAGAATGCAGTTGGAACAAATATTTCATGTAATTGACATTCTCAAAACAAGTTTAAAAATCTCATGCCACCACAGTAAGAATTCTTTTTCCTTCACTTTTCTAATATTGTAGCTATTTTATGATTTTATCAGAAAGTCAAGTATTCTCATGTTTTACTCATTTATCCTCACTTGTATATTTTCTGCACACAAATGCCTAAGCAATGAAAATTTTCTCATTCAATACATTCTTTTTCTTTCCTTGGCTTTTCAATTTTTCACCCTTTTTCAATTTTTTCTCTTGAGCATTCTTCTCACATGAGCACTATTTCGAATAGTCAGTTTTCGTGACCCATGTAGCGAGCTTTGGGTCAGTGACTCCCAGGCCGGCCGACCTTAGGGCACTAGATACAAAGTATCCCTCGGACTTAATTGCTTGAGTCACTAGTGTTGTCGTCGCAAAATTTTTCCCGTCTTCCCTTCCTTGCGGAAGAGAGATGGAAAGGCTTTCGCGATTCAAACTTGACCGGATTTTGGAAATTGTTTTGAAATACTCGCCTCCGTTTTGAAAATTGCGAGAAAATCCATGGGATGGGGCTCGACCTGTCGGTACGAGGTTCGACCGTTCCTGCCGCCTTTAACAGGGGTAACCGAACCAAGGACCAAAATTGTGCTTGACTCAGTAAAATTATCGAAATCGTGTTCTATCCTAAATGCACAAAGAATTCAGGCATGTGCTATGCAATTTTGTAAAATGCAGGTTGGAAAATATGATGTATGATTAGAAAATATTTGGAGTTGGAAAGCATTTCTCAGGAAAAGATGGAAATCAATCTCTCAGACAAACTCAGACGAAGAAGGTTTGAAATCTCGAGAAAGTTTATAAAGAGTTGGAAAATCTTGAAGAAGTGAGAATCTCGAGAAAATCTTGAGAAAGTTTATAAGGACTTGGAAAACCATGAAGAAATGAGAATCTCAGGAAAATTTTGAGAAAGTTTAGAAAGACTTGGAAAACCATGAGGAAATAGGAATCTCGGGAAAATGGAAGGAATTCTTGAGAAAAGATGAACATTTGAAAAGGAAAGCACTTGTTGGGAAAAACTCGGACTTTGAGAATTTTCTTAAGAAAAGGATAGAAAATTTATAGGAAAATTCATTGGAGAAGGAAATTTAGAACTTAAGAAATTGAAATTCTGAAAACATTGTCCTTGAAATCTCTAAAAATCGATTTTGATTCTTGAAAAAGATGAAAATTCCTTTTTGAAAATGGATCTTAAGAAAATAACTTTTTAGGGAAAATCACGGGAAAACTTTGGTTTTGGAAATCCAACTCCAAATATCATCATAGTTTCTTGAGAAATCGATCCCATGAAGTGAAAATTTCTTGAGAAAATCGTGAGAAAAACAAATGATGCAGATGATTTGAGTGAATGAATTTACTTTTGAAAAGATTTCTGAAAAATTTGTTGGAAAACTGTGGATTAAGCCAAAGTAAATCCTTCACATATTCTGACTGTGGCCATGAATATGTTAAGAGTTTACTTGAGTTAATTCACAATATTTTGAAAACATTGGAAATATGAGGTGCATTTTCAAGATAGCCTAAGAGTGTAGGCTCAATGTGACTGGTAGAGAGATGATGGATCTGGGTCTCGTCCATATTCCGACTAGGGCCGTAAATATGGATTCCACCGAGTTCATCAACTCTCTAAGAGTTGGTGCACGTGCCATTCGTGTTCATCCACGGTGAATTTTGAAAGATTGAGATGTATGCATCATATAATCAGGATATTACTGAAATCAAACTATATGAGATGCGGCCTAATCTAAGCAGTAAAAGTAAATCTTATTCCAAAGTTTACATTGGATTGTTACATTGCATAACATAAAGTAAAAAAAAAAAATTGAGATGGAGCCAAGGAATCAACATCTTCTAGATTTTCCTGCAAAATGAGAGTTAGTACAAAGAAACCAAGAAAATGGGTATATATACATAATATATACAACGAAGAGATGAATACATATGTATCAAAATGGATAAAATTGATGTTAAATGATATATAACAATGGAGAGATATTTATATGAAAAATTAGATACATGGATGCTCATATATGGAAATAAGTGCACATGAAGGGACATATATATATATATATATAAGTATATATATATGTAGATATATATATATATACATATATACGTATACATATAGGTAGATATACATAGATATACATATATATATAGACATATAATGAGAAAATATATGCATTAATGGAAATTCTACAAAATGGGTAAAATCAGAAAATATGGGTATACACAGTTTCTGTAGGTGATTTTACACAGCCGTAGTTACTAAATTACAACATATTTTGCAATAGAATTGGGTATGGAGCTTCTCTATGTATCAATAACCAAGCCTGCAAAAGATTGTCCATAAATCACGAATGGATATTAAAATATCCCTCCATGAACGTGGCACATTATCATGACTGTACTACTGCAAAAAAAAAGAAAAAAAATGGTTCGTTACATCCTACTCTTTATCAAGAGGGTCAATCAATTTTCCCTGTAACCATCTCAATTTTAGACATTCATTCAAATTGATATAAGCTAATGACTTAGGGTAGCTAAAGACAAAATACTAAGATGGGTAGTATTCACGATAATGGGATCAACGCAGGTGCTCCAAGTGAAAGCATAAAACCACAAATGGGTGATATGTAAAAAAAATAAGTACAGGCATTGGATTGTGGATATTAGATAAAACAATGTAATAAGTCACATTTCCTGGAACTCGTACAACTTTATTGCAGAAGATCAGCCTTAATTCGGCTAGACCCAATCATATAAGACTGGGATATGTCCAGCTAAAACAATCTCAGCAGAAAAAACAGCTGCACCATAATCTGCCTCAGAAAGTCGCAGTTCACAACACCAATCAGAGCAGGAACATGAGAATTCAGGTGAGGGTCTGTAACTGCCCCTTTAGTTGACTGATTCTAGATCTAGAATGGGCCGCATATGGATCTTTGAGGGCCTTCCAAACTTCCTGAGAGGTAGTGAGGCTAACTACTTGGTTGTGAACAGGTCCAAAGAGAGAGGAGATAAGCCAACCTAACAGAAGTAGGTCTTGCTTTTTGGCCAAGAAATGAAATCAAGGTTGATTTGGCCTTCATTGTTGGAGTTTATAATGCTGTTTCCAGCCATGAGTAGAGAAGACCGAACGAGAGCCATACTCGAACACAGCAAACATAGCAGAACAAAGCAATAACAAGGCAATCAGTAAACACCATACAGGATCTATTAAGGAATCAACGCAAAGAACAGGCTATATCAGCAGATCACCATGAGTGTGGCAGAGTAGCAACAAGATAACCAGCAGGAAGATTACAAGATTCACCAAAAAAAAGACTCAAAAGGACCACACGCTTACACTATACAACGGTGGCTTTAATACCATAAAATGGTATTATACACTATGCCAAAATTATGTGTTTCAGAGATATTCCTGCGTCCACGAAATTGGGTTCTCTCCCTTTTAACGATCGACAATAGAATCTGGCTTATTAAGACATGGACAAAATAAATAAATAAATAAATAAAAAAAGAATAGCATAGAGTCACGTTACCTGATGATCTCCTGCGCCAAAGGGATCGATAGATGCTGCTGGGTGGAAGGCAATACGCAGGAATTTTTGCAGATCTTCTATTTCCGAAGGGCTTTGTATATGGCAGGAAGAGGTTTTTCTCTGCTATTGGGGCAGAAGAAAGATGAGGAACCTGCTGGATGGATCTTCTGCTGGTGGTCTACGTGAAAAGGAAAGTGCTGGGCTGGACAATCATAGGCTGGGCTGAAATGGAGGTGAAGATGGCGCCCGGTGGTGGCTCTCCTGTGGTTGGGGCTGAAGTGGGGATGTGCGGCAGCTGCTGGAGGTGGAAGACTTCTTTGTGGCTGGGTTAAGTGAATGGGAAGCAGCGTTGGATTTCTTCTGAATGGGGCTGAAGGAGGGATGAAGGATGGCGCTGGATGGAGATTCTTCTGTTGATGGGTTGCAGTGGATGAAGTGGAAGGTCCTTCGTTGCTGGGGCTGAAGAAGGTGAACCGCAGACGTTGGAGGTGGCTCTCCTGCGGCTGGGGCTGAAGAAGGATCGGATGTTGATGGTGGAAGACCTCCGGCTAGGGCTGAAGATGGTTGAAACGCAGATCCTGGAGATGCTCCCCTGCGGCTGGGCTGAAGAAGGTGAAAACGGCCTCCTTTACGCCTTGAGAGCCTCCTGCAAAAACCCCCAAAAGAGAAATTTCAATCCCCCCTTTCGTGAATCTTCTGCCCTTTTTTAAAAAAAACTTTACCTTCTAAAAAAAAAAACGCAGCACTTCCCCCATTCATGAGGTTCCGTTATAGTTTTTTTTTGAATTTATTTTGAAAACAGCCGTTTCAAGAGAGGCGCATCTTGTTTTTTTAAAACTTTGGCTTCATTTCCCTAAGTTTTTGGCAAAATTAGATTTGTTTCTTTAGGGAAATTTGGCTATGCCATTTAAGGCTGCCTCTTTCTAAAAAATTTTTTTTATGTTAACGAATCAAATAAAAATGAAATAATGAGAGGCTTTTATGGAAATGCCACCTCACTTTTAAAATCCTTTTGAAAATAAAGCTTTATTTTGTTTTGTAAAATCTTTTATTTTCAATTGGGGTGCCACATGTGTGTGGGCCCACTAAAAATAAATAAATAAATAAATAAATTAAAAGAAAATTTTGCAAATTTGTACGATCTCCGGGTGAGTCCCGCTTGAGAATAAGAAACTTACCTGGGAGTCTGAGTACGATGCTAGTTCAAAGGCGGGTCTCGCTCCATTTATTTGAAAATACGAGATAAAACATTATTTGTTTTCAAGAATTTGGAAAAATTGGGTTTTCAGGGCAAAAATATGGATAAATGTAAAAAAATTTGTAAAGAGATTTAAAATCTTTTGCAAAAAGTTTTAAGATAAAATCTTTAAAATCAATATCCAAATATCCAGACTGTTTTCCCTGAGAAAAACTTGTTAATTCCAAGTCCTGGGGGTAAAATGGGAAAGATTGGCAATTTTGAAAACCCAGGGTTTTGAAATAAATTTTGAAAAGTTTAAAAATCAAATCTGGATTGACAATTTTGAAAATCAAGAGTTCTGAACCTCGAAATGACATGTTGTGCAGTGAAATGGTATGAAAAGTTCATGCAATGCTATGCAAAGACACGTTTCATGAAATGCTACTTTGAGCCCGAACTTGGAAATTCTAGTTTTTTTGTCTAGAATAGAATTTTGAAGATTTGCCATTTGAAGATGTCTCTGAACCTAAATATGGAAATTTTGAGGCTCAAGAATGAAATTTTGGACTTTCTTCAAGGTTCAATCTTGAAAAATGACCATTTTGCCCTTTATGGCTCATGGAGAACTGAAATGTGATGATTGATGGCGATGTCAAGAAGTGAGTGAAAATTTGGGGTGTTTACAGATGCCCCTCTTTGCTACTAAGCTGGCTTATGGTCGAGCTTAGTGGCAAAGAAAACACACCAAATTTGGGCTATATAAAAATGCCCCAGTTAGAAGGATCTGACTGGGTATGAAGAAATTAGCCCGAGGAAGATGGTAGATATGAAATGGAGAATAAAGAGAACATAGATTTGCTCTGTGAGAGCGAAGTTCAGGTTTATGCCCTTAACCTGGATGGGACAGGAAATCCTCCGTATGGAACGAAGCTCAGGTTTTAACCCTTAACCTGATTGGGGAATGAAATATCTCATAGAAATGAGACTCAGGTTTGGACCCTTAACCTGATCGGGCGGAAAATGGAATACATCTTTGAATGAGGCTCAGGTTTATACCCTTATCCTGATCGGGTGGAAAATGGAATACCTCTTCAGAGGAGGCTCAGGTTTATACCCTTATCCTGATCGGGTGGGAAATGGAATACCTCTTCAAAGGAGGCTCAGGTTTATGCCCTTATCCTGATCGGGTGGAAAATGGAATACCTCTTCAAAGGAGGCTCAGGTTTATACCCTTATCCTGATCGGGTGGAAAATGGATGGTATGATGGAACCTTCGGATTTTGCATAGTAAATCCGACAGGGGTTTTGCAAAAGGAAGGAAAATGGGGTCCCTAAAGCTTAAAAAGGGGGTGATCTTGGGCGTCTCATTGCTGAGACTAAAATCAGCTTTTGAAATTGCCTTTTGCGAGAAAATGATTGGTGGTTCGACCTCGAACCGAAATGGACTGTCTATGGTTGGACAGTGGGGACGCAGGGAAGTGTGCGAATCTGAGAGCTCACGCTCTCAAAGAAGGGAATGAACCAAGTCCTTAAGAGGAATTTAAAATTGGTGTCAGGATGTATCAAAAACGGACATCAAGCTTTCACTTCACGTCAGGATAGCTAGAAAATATTGTCAAGATGTTGAGAATTCTGTTGTTGATTCAAAAATATTTGAGAATGATGCATATTGTTATAAAACCTTCATTCTTTTCTACCTGAAGCATTACCTCCAAACGAGTTTCACTTCGTAGAATCAAGATTGGGAATCCAAATTGCTTGCAATTGACCTGCTTCAAGGAAGCTATCAATTTCGTTGATATGAACAGAAAAGAGAATTTGATATTATGAAAGCAATTGATGAAAGAGTATTGATAATAGAATTTCACAAATTTAAAGAAGATTCTTGATAGATTTGGCAGTTTGATATCCTGGGAGCTTCTCTCATGATAATCTTTCTGCACTCTTTTGGCTCTCTTGGGTTTTGGCTACATTCTCCTTTATTTTGGAGATGTCTTTTCTTTCTTCTTTCTTTTTCCTCTCTTGCTTTCTTTTTGGGAGGGTACGTCACAAACTTCTTCAACTTGGAGATGTTTCGATCCTTCTTTGCTCCAGGGTTATCTTGATAATATTGGCTCATGGGTTGGAGATCTTGAGATGATAGCTGAAACTAAATATCTTTTAGGGATTGTCGGGAGGTTCATCGCATCTGCCTTCATCTCGACAGTGCTTTGGACTTTCCCTGGAAGGATCCGTCACAAACTCCGTCATCTTGGGGATGTTTCAAATCTTCTTTGGCCCCAGGGGTCTACTCTCTTAATTCGCCTTCATCTTGACGACAAGTGAGAGATCCCTTTTGCGGATATTTAATTGTAGCTTAGGTGATTTTGAGGGGACAAGGCTTGGGTGAATGCTCTCTTTTTCTAGCGCTCAAGATATTTTCACTGCTTCATCTTTACAATAATAATCTTTAAAATGTGCCATTTGACTGCGATCAATATCAATCATCTATGGCTTTTCAATAACATTGAATTTTCTTTTCTGGCCATATCGAGGATTTATCCTTCGTTCTTTGGGTTGGCCAATGGAAAGAATTTGAATTTTGAATCTCTTTTCGCAAAAGCTTCACTCTTTTGGAAGTAATGCTGAAGGTAAACTGAGGTAAAGATTTGTATAATAAAGTTCTGAAATCAACAGGTAATTGATTGACAAATTGACAAAATTTTCTTGAAATCCTGGGTGAAAGAGAGCTTTGAAGGTCTGGCTTAACGCATCCGTGACGAAAATTATCCTCTCCTTTCCCCAAAGGAGGCGACCATCAGTTCACTAGGAACAATATCAGTTCAATTAAGAACGACCATCTTTAGGAATAATATCAGTTCAATTAAGAATGATCATCGGTTCACTGAGAACAATATCGGTTCAATTAAGAACGACCATCGGTTCACTGGAAACAATATCAATTCAAGGGAGAACGACTATCAATTCGCTTGGGAATATTATCAGTTCAATTAAGAACGACTATCAGTTCATTCAGAACATTATCAGTTCAATGAAGAACAACTATCAGTTTGCTTGGAACACTATCAGTTCGATGAAGAACGACTATCAGTTCAATGAAAAACGACTATCAGTTCACTTGGAACACTATCAGTTCAATGAAGAACAATTATCAGTTCGCTTGGAACACTATCAGTTCACTTAGAACACTATCAGTTCAATGAAGAACGATTATCAGTTCACTTGGAACACTATTAGTTCAATGAAGAACGACTATCAGTTCGCCTGGAACACTTATCAGTTTGGTTGGAACACTATCAGTTCAATGAAGAACGACTATCAGTTCACTTGGAACACTATCAGTTCGATGAAGAATGACTATCAGTTCACTGGGAACAATATCAGTTCGATTAAGAACGACTATCAGTTCACTTGGAACACTATTAGTTCAATGAAGAACGACTATCAGTTCGCTTGGAACCCTATCAGTTCAATAAAAAATGACTATCAGTTCACTTGGAACACTATCAGTTCGATGAAGAATGACTATCAGTTCGCTTGGAACACTATCAGTTCGCTTGGAACACTATCAGTTCAATGAAGAACGACTATAATAAAGAACATGAACCATTATAGAGAGTTGGATCGCTTCTATGAATGGTTTCAGGATTATTCCCTTATCCTGAACGGGGAATGGAAATCGGATGACCTGGCGATCGAAATTGAGAGTTTTGGTAATTTGAAAATTGGATGACTCGAAGGTTGAAATTGAAGAATTAGATGACCCGAGGGTCAAAATTGGAATTTGGTAGGCAAAATATCAAATTTGAGCAATTGACAACCCCTGAGGATTGAAATGACTTGGATTAACAAAGGAGAATAATGAGTTTGAGTCAGAGCTTGAATAAAATACAGAGATCACGAGTCGGAACCCGGATCAACAAAAGAAAATGAAGAATTTGAATCAGAACTCGAATGATGTAGAGAGATCACAAGTCGGAACCCGGATCAACAAAAGACAATGAAGAGCTCGAATCTGAGCCCGAATGAATGCAGAGATCTCGAGTCGGAACCCGGATCAACAACAGAAAATGAAGAGCTCGAATCTGAGCTTGAATGAATAAAGAGATCTCGAGTTGGAACTCGGATCAACAAAGGAAAATGAAGAGCTCGAGTTAGAGCTCGAATGAATAAAGAGATCTCGAGTTGGAACCCGGATCAACAAAAGAACATGAAGAGCTCGAGTCAGGGCTCGAGTAAATAAAGAGATCTCGAGTCAGAACCCGGATCAACAAAAAGAAAAATATGGACCATCTTGAAAGTTGGAGTTTGAAAGAAAAGAAGCTTGGATCGAAATTCAGATTTTCAGAGGAGAACCCGGTTAGGGGATCAAAATTTTGCAAATTATCAGTGTGGGAACTGGATTTTTGAAAAGAGGATCCTATCTGAAGAATTTTGAGAAAAAAAATCAACAGAGATTGTAGACTAGAGTCAGAGATTGATGATTAAGATGGGAAATCATTCATAGTTTCAGGATTTATCCCTTATTCTGAATGGGAAATGGAATTGGGTGCCTAGTTAATGCAAATGCAATGCACATGCGCATGAAATGCAAATGAATATGATTAAATGTGAATTGATGCAAATGAATACAAAATTAATGCAAATGAGTGCATATATATGCAAAATGAGAGATTGGTTTATCATGCCTGCATACAGGATGTTTTGAGGTAAAGAGAAATTTTCAAAAAAAATGCCCCAGTGCGACTAGGGGGGGAAATTTTAAATAACAAAAGGATAATTGACAAGCTTCTTGACTGATAGACGTCCTCAAGATCATTCCTCACAAGAGAGACATAAGATGGCGCCAAGCTATTGAAAAAAAATCGATGACTTTATTGATGCTTTAAAATCAAGGAAAGAGAATGGGATTACAGTATTCTTTTTGAAAAAGCAAGATGAGAAATGAGAAATTATTGGCATTGTCATCTTCTGGAATGATTGTTGAAAAAGCTTAGTCAGGATGACTAGTCCTCCTTTTCATCTTCAACGAGGAGCTTCTTGTCAATGCAGTCTTGAACAATGTTCTTAAGGACGAAGCAATTTTCTGTATCGTGTCCCACTGCTCGATGAAACTTGCAAAACTGTTCTTTGAATCTGCCCATAATTGCTGGAGGATCATTGGCCTTAGGCAACCAGACAAGGTCTTTCTCAAGCATATACTCGAGGATACTCTCAAGTGTCTGATCCAGAGGGGTGAATTCTCGATCAGTTCTCCAGTCTTTGCGCTTTGATTTTTCCTGATCTTTCTTTTGATGCTGAGGGCTGGATTGGAGAGGTTTATCACTGTTGATGTCCTTCCCTTTTTGCCTTTTGATTCTCTCCAAACTGTTGCCATGATCATTCTTGTTGCCTTTGCTATTATTGAAAGATTTGGTCGTAAAAGTGAAGTGAGCCTTCTTCTTTTGTTCACCTTGAGGGTTATTCTTGGAAAATGTGAAGCCTTCATAGACTCCATTCTCCACGCTCAGCTCGATCCATTCTGCTCGCTCAATGAGTTCAACGAAAGATTTGGATGGTGAGGTAGAAATTAATCCTCTCAGAGGTTGCAAAAAATTATTGAGGATCAGCGATAGAGCATGCCTTTCTGATATAGGATCCTTCATTTTGTTGCAGGTCTCTCTCCATCTGCGAATGAAGTCCCTTGCCTTTTCATTTTCATTCTGCCTTAGATTGCAGAGATGGATCAATGTTGGGAGCGCTTCAGTATTGAACAAAAATCGCTCAATGAATAGGTTGACCACCTTATCAAATTCTCGCAGCTCGATTGGATTGATATGCTCAGAGTACCACTTGGCAGCAGTGCCTTCTAGGCTACGAGGAAAACAGAGAAATAGGGCTCTATTGTCTCTCTTGAATTTGGAGCATTCGGCGAAGAACATGGCGAGATGGGCTTTGGGATCACCAGAACCATCGAACTTGATGAATTTACGAGGCAGATTTTCCAGATCTTCGTCTCCTTCTAAGCCATCATAAAAGTCCTCGCTAGTGAAGACTTTCTTGCCTTTATCCCGAATCTGTAGATCTTTGACTATCTTGGACATTTCTTTTAACTGTGCTTGAAGCGGTTTTTCTATTGCTTGGACCTTTGGTTTGCGAGTTTCTCCATGAATGATCTCGCATTCTTCCTCGGTATCATCTGCTGATTCTTCTTTGTCCGAAGTATCTTGAACATGCTCCTTGGTTGATTTCTTGGCCACACGATCTCTAATTTTCTGACTGAATGGATTTTTGTCTGAGCTGGTGCCAGCCTGCTCACTCATCATCCTCTTCATCATTTTCTGAAACATCGTGTACATCTAAGGATCTATGTCATCATCCTCTTGCTGCTGTTCTTGACTTCTGACGGGTCGCGGCGAGCCCATCTCTTCTTCTGAGGCTGAGGAGTACTGTGGTGATGTGGTTCTTCTTCCTGACCTTGTTCGAACCATCAAATGCTGCGGATGCTCTCTGCAGGATAAAGTCTTGATTAGACTCTGAGGGGATTTTGGATTGGGAGGAAAATGATTATTGACGATATGGTAAACAATTGAAAGAATATCCCATTACTAGGGATGAAGTTGCCGCTGAAATCACGATAATTGTGTTGTCATTCTTTGTAAGAGAAATAACAACAGAAAATGTGCCTTGTTACCTAGGCGAGGTCGTCAACCACGAGGAAAAACACCATTTTGAAGGAAAGAGATATCTCTTGGAAAACAATCCGCAAACGGATTTAGAATAAGGAGAAGGCAAGTGGGTAAACAATTTCCACCGCAATAATCAAGGTATGCACGAGAAAAATAAGGTGAAGATTTTTTTGCAAATAGACAAAAGAATTGAAAATCCAATAAGAGAAAACCTATGATTTTGAAAAATTGCAGGCAGGATGAAAATGCAGCTGGAAATTCGAGATCCAGTAGAACGGAAGAATGAAAAATCACCTGGAGTTTTGAAAGAAATTGGATATTTGGGAAAATCATCCAGGGTTTGAGAAAATAAAGGGAAAAGATGAGAAAATATTTTGGAAAAATGTAAGAAAATAGAGGTAACATACGAACAATCACATCCTGCACAAACATTTATGCACATACAGCACTCCCTAAAAGGCTGACTCTAGATGCATTATTTTGAAAACAGCTGTAGGACCCTAATCCTAACTCTAGGTTCAGATCATCTTTGTCCAATCCAGTTATGCCGATATACCCGAATCGAAATCCGAGGTACGTGGCATATAATTTCAACTCCGGTTATAAGGTAAGGTTTTCCAACATCCTTGAGCGCCTACCGATATACTTCGGACTGTGGCCCGCGGTACATGGTAGGGGGGTGTTAACCCAAATAATTGGCCCAGTTGTGAGGCTCTGTCCCGAACTAAGGTTCTGGAAGAGAGCCCAGCAACGTGAAGACCGGGTAATGATAGGTAATTGGGGTTTTGAAAAATGATCACATGCAAGAAGTAGATAGCTCTAAATCCTAGAGAGATAGACTTTTGAAAATCTTTGAAGAAGCATACATTGTTTGCATTCAGATCCTAAATTAAGGAGAGTTGTATTTAGATCTAAGTCTATGTGAGCATGAAAATTTCTCCTCAATCTGGTCCTACCAAACCATGCCTAAGCTACATGCAGTCAATGTCAGCTAGGTCAGAATCTAGGCTCCTAAGTTCGCATGATATCAAAAGTAAAGAGCTGACATGTTGTGAACATAATTTCGATAATTGAACTAAGTCAAGCATAATTTAGGTCAGACAAGGACAGGTCCCATCTCGGTCGCCAAACCTGTTGTCGTCGCAAAATTTTTCCCGTCTTCCCTTCCTTGCGGAAGAGAGATGGAAAGGCTTTCGCGATTCAAACTTGACCGAATTTTGGAAATTGTTTTGAAATACTCGCCTCCGTTTTGAAAATTGCAGGAAAATCCATGGGATGGGGCTCGACCTGTCGGTACGAGGTTCGACCGTTCCTGCCGCCTTTAACAGGGGTAACCGAACCAAGGACCAAAATTGTGCTTGACTCAGTAAAATTATCGAAATCGTGTTCTATCCTAAATGCACAAAGAATTCAGGCATGTGCTATGCAATTTTGTAAAATGCAGGTTGGAAAATATGATGTATGATTAGAAAATATTTGGAGTTGGAAAGCATTTCTCAGGAAAAGATGGAAATCAATCTCTCAGACAAACTCAGACGAAGAAGGTTTGAAATCTCGAGAAAGTTTATAAAGAGTTGGAAAATCTTGAAGAAGTGAGAATCTCGAGAAAATCTTGAGAAAGTTTATAAGGACTTGGAAAACCATGAAGAAATGAGAATCTCAGGAAAATTTTGAGAAAGTTTAGAAAGACTTGGAAAACCATGAGGAAATAGGAATCTCGGGAAAATGGAAGGAATTCTTGAGAAAAGATGAACATTTGAAAAGGAAAGCACTTGTTGGGAAAAACTCGGACTTTGAGAATTTTCTTAAGAAAAGGATAGAAAATTTATAGGAAAATTCATTGGAGAAGGAAATTTAGAACTTAAGAAATTGAAATTCTGAAAACATTGTCCTTGAAATCTCTAAAAATCGATTTTGATTCTTGAAAAAGATGAAAATTCCTTTTTGAAAATGGATCTTAAGAAAATAACTTTTTAGGGAAAATCACGGGAAAACTTTGGTTTTGGAAATCCAACTCCAAATATCATCATAGTTTCTTGAGAAATCGATCCCATGAAGTGAAAATTTCTTGAGAAAATCGTGAGAAAAACAAATGATGCAGATGATTTGAGTGAATGAATTTACTTTTGAAAAGATTTCTGAAAAATTTGTTGGAAAACTGTGGATTAAGCCAAAGTAAATCCTTCACATATTCTGACTGTGGCCATGAATATGTTAAGAGTTTACTTGAGTTAATTCACAATATTTTGAAAACATTGGAAATATGAGGTGCATTTTCAAGATAGCCTAAGAGTGTAGGCTCAATGTGACTGGTAGAGAGATGATGGATCTGGGTCTCGTCCATATTCCGACTAGGGCCGTAAATATGGATTCCACCGAGTTCATCAACTCTCTAAGAGTTGGTGCACGTGCCATTCGTGTTCATCCACGGTGAATTTTGAAAGATTGAGATGTATGCATCATATAATCAGGATATTACTGAAATCAAACTATATGAGATGCGGCCTAATCTAAGCAGTAAAAGTAAATCTTATTCCAAAGTTTACATTGGATTGTTACATTGCATAACATAAAGTAAAAAAAAAAAATTGAGATGGAGCCAAGGAATCAACATCTTCTAGATTTTCCTGCAAAATGAGAGTTAGTACAAAGAAACCAAGAAAATGGGTATATATACATAATATATACAACGAAGAGATGAATACATATGTATCAAAATGGATAAAATTGATGTTAAATGATATATAACAATGGAGAGATATTTATATGAAAAATTAGATACATGGATGCTCATATATGGAAATAAGTGCACATGAAGGGACATATATATATATATAAGTATATATATATGTAGATATATATATATATACATATATACGTATACATATAGGTAGATATACATAGATATACATATATATATAGACATATAATGAGAAAATATATGCATTAATGGAAATTCTACAAAATGGGTAAAATCAGAAAATATGGGTATACACAGTTTCTGTAGGTGATTTTACACAGCCGTAGTTACTAAATTACAACATATTTTGCAATAGAATTGGGTATGGAGCTTCTCTATGTATCAATAACCAAGCCTGCAAAAGATTGTCCATAAATCACGAATGGATATTAAAATATCCCTCCATGAACGTGGCACATTATCATGACTGTACTACTGCAAAAAAAAAGAAAAAAAATGGTTCGTTACATCCTACTCTTTATCAAGAGGGTCAATCAATTTTCCCTGTAACCATCTCAATTTTAGACATTCATTCAAATTGATATAAGCTAATGACTTAGGGTAGCTAAAGACAAAATACTAAGATGGGTAGTATTCACGATAATGGGATCAACGCAGGTGCTCCAAGTGAAAGCATAAAACCACAAATGGGTGATATGTAAAAAAAATAAGTACAGGCATTGGATTGTGGATATTAGATAAAACAATGTAATAAGTCACATTTCCTGGAACTCGTACAACTTTATTGCAGAAGATCAGCCTTAATTCGGCTAGACCCAATCATATAAGACTGGGATATGTCCAGCTAAAACAATCTCAGCAGAAAAAACAGCTGCACCATAATCTGCCTCAGAAAGTCGCAGTTCACAACACCAATCAGAGCAGGAACATGAGAATTCAGGTGAGGGTCTGTAACTGCCCCTTTAGTTGACTGATTCTAGATCTAGAATGGGCCGCATATGGATCTTTGAGGGCCTTCCAAACTTCCTGAGAGGTAGTGAGGCTAACTACTTGGTTGTGAACAGGTCCAAAGAGAGAGGAGATAAGCCAACCTAACAGAAGTAGGTCTTGCTTTTTGGCCAAGAAATGAAATCAAGGTTGATTTGGCCTTCATTGTTGGAGTTTATAATGCTGTTTCCAGCCATGAGTAGAGAAGACCGAACGAGAGCCATACTCGAACACAGCAAACATAGCAGAACAAAGCAATAACAAGGCAATCAGTAAACACCATACAGGATCTATTAAGGAATCAACGCAAAGAACAGGCTATATCAGCAGATCACCATGAGTGTGGCAGAGTAGCAACAAGATAACCAGCAGGAAGATTACAAGATTCACCAAAAAAAAGACTCAAAAGGACCACACGCTTACACTATACAACGGTGGCTTTAATACCATAAAATGGTATTATACACTATGCCAAAATTATGTGTTTCAGAGATATTCCTGCGTCCACGAAATTGGGTTCTCTCCCTTTTAACGATCGACAATAGAATCTGGCTTATTAAGACATGGACAAAATAAATAAATAAATAAATAAAAAAAGAATAGCATAGAGTCACGTTACCTGATGATCTCCTGCGCCAAAGGGATCGATAGATGCTGCTGGGTGGAAGGCAATACGCAGGAATTTTTGCAGATCTTCTATTTCCGAAGGGCTTTGTATATGGCAGGAAGAGGTTTTTCTCTGCTATTGGGGCTGAAGAAAGATGAGGAACCTGCTGGATGGATCTTCTGCTGGTGGTCTACGTGAAAAGGAAAGTGCTGGGCTGGACAATCATAGGCTGGGCTGAAATGGAGGTGAAGATGGCGCCCGGTGGTGGCTCTCTTGTGGTTGGGGCTGAAGTGGGGATGTGCGGCAGCTGCTGGAGGTGGAAGACTTCTTTGTGGCTGGGTTAAGTGAATGGGAAGCAGCGTTGGATTTCTTCTGAATGGGGCTGAAGGAGGGATGAAGGATGGCGCTGGATGGAGATTCTTCTGTTGATGGGTTGCAGTGGATGAAGTGGAAGGTCCTTCGTTGCTGGGGCTGAAGAAGGTGAACCGCAGACGTTGGAGGTGGCTCTCCTGCGGCTGGGGCTGAAGAAGGATCGGATGTTGATGGTGGAAGACCTCCGGCTAGGGCTGAAGATGGTTGAAACGCAGATCCTGGAGATGCTCCCCTGCGGCTGGGCTGAAGAAGGTGAAAACGGCCTCCTTTACGCCTTGAGAGCCTCCTGCAAAAACCCCCAAAAGAGAAATTTCAATCCCCCCTTTCGTGAATCTTCTGCTCTTTTTTAAAAAAAACTTTACCTTCTAAAAAAAAAAACGCAGCACTTCCCCCATTCATGAGGTTCCGTTATAGTTTTTTTTTGAATTTATTTTGAAAACAGCCGTTTCAAGAGAGGCGCATCTTGTTTTTTTAAAACTTTGGCTTCATTTCCCTAAGTTTTTGGCAAAATTAGATTTGTTTCTTTAGGGAAATTTGGCTATGCCATTTAAGGCTGCCTCTTTCTAAAAAAAAATTTTTATGTTAACGAATCAAATAAAAATGAAATAATGAGAGGCTTTTATGGAAATGCCACCTCACTTTTAAAATCCTTTTGAAAATAAAGCTTTATTTTGTTTTGTAAAATCTTTTATTTTCAATTGGGGTGCCACATGTGTGTGGGCCCACTAAAAATAAATAAATAAATAAATAAATTAAAAGAAAATTTTGCAAATTTGTACGATCTCCGGGTGAGTCCCGCTTGAGAATAAGAAACTTACCTGGGAGTCTGAGTACGATGCTAGTTCAAAGGCGGGTCTCGCTCCATTTATTTGAAAATACGAGATAAAACATTATTTGTTTTCAAGAATTTGGAAAAATTGGGTTTTCAGGGCAAAAATATGGATAAATGTAAAAAAATTTGTAAAGAGATTTAAAATCTTTTGCAAAAAGTTTTAAGATAAAATCTTTAAAATCAATATCCAAATATCCAGACTGTTTTCCCTGAGAAAAACTTGTTAATTCCAAGTCCTGGGGGTAAAATGGGAAAGATTGGCAATTTTGAAAACCCAGGGTTTTGAAATAAATTTTGAAAAGTTTAAAAATCAAATCTGGATTGACAATTTTGAAAATCAAGAGTTCTGAACCTCGAAATGACATGTTGTGCAGTGAAATGGTATGAAAAGTTCATGCAATGCTATGCAAAGACACGTTTCATGAAATGCTACTTTGAGCCCGAACTTGGAAATTCTAGTTTTTTTGTCTAGAATAGAATTTTGAAGATTTGCCATTTGAAGATGTCTCTGAACCTAAATATGGAAATTTTGAGGCTCAAGAATGAAATTTTGGACTTTCTTCAAGGTTCAATCTTGAAAAATGACCATTTTGCCCTTTATGGCTCATGGAGAACTGAAATGTGATGATTGATGGCGATGTCAAGAAGTGAGTGAAAATTTGGGGTGTTTACAGATGCCCCTCTTTGCTACTAAGCTGGCTTATGGTCGAGCTTAGTGGCAAAGAAAACACACCAAATTTGGGCTATATAAAAATGCCCCAGTTAGAAGGATCTGACTGGGTATGAAGAAATTAGCCCGAGGAAGATGGTAGATATGAAATGGAGAATAAAGAGAACATAGATTTGCTCTGTGAGAGCGAAGTTCAGGTTTATGCCCTTAACCTGGATGGGACAGGAAATCCTCCGTATGGAACGAAGCTCAGGTTTTAACCCTTAACCTGATTGGGGAATGAAATATCTCATAGAAATGAGACTCAGGTTTGGACCCTTAACCTGATCGGGCGGAAAATGGAATACATCTTTGAATGAGGCTCAGGTTTATACCCTTATCCTGATCGGGTGGAAAATGGAATACCTCTTCAGAGGAGGCTCAGGTTTATACCCTTATCCTGATCGGGTGGGAAATGGAATACCTCTTCAAAGGAGGCTCAGGTTTATGCCCTTATCCTGATCGGGTGGAAAATGGAATACCTCTTCAAAGGAGGCTCAGGTTTATACCCTTATCCTGATCGGGTGGAAAATGGATGGTATGATGGAACCTTCGGATTTTGCATAGTAAATCCGACAGGGGTTTTGCAAAAGGAAGGAAAATGGGGTCCCTAAAGCTTAAAAAGGGGGTGATCTTGGGCGTCTCATTGCTGAGACTAAAATCAGCTTTTGAAATTGCCTTTTGCGAGAAAATGATTGGTGGTTCGACCTCGAACCGAAATGGACTGTCTATGGTTGGACAGTGGGGACGCAGGGAAGTGTGCGAATCTGAGAGCTCACGCTCTCAAAGAAGGGAAGGAATCAAGTCCTTAAGAGGAATTTAAAATTGGTGTCAGGATGTATCAAAAACGGACATCAAGCTTTCACTTCACGTCAGGATAGCTAGAAAATATTATCAAGATGTTGAGAATTCTGTTGTTGATTCAAAAATATTTGAGAATGATGCATATTGTTATAAAACCTTCATTCTTTTCTACCTGAAGCATTACCTCCAAACGAGTTTCACTTCGTAGAATCAAGATTGGGAATCCAAATTGCTTGCAATTGACCTGCTTCAAGGAAGCTATCAATTTCGTTGATATGAACAGAAAAGAGAATTTGATATTATGAAAGCAATTGATGAAAGAGTATTGATAATAGAATTTCACAAATTTAAAGAAGATTCTTGATAGATTTGGCAGTTTGATATCCTGGGAGCTTCTCTCATGATAATCTTTCTGCACTCTTTTGGCTCTCTTGGGTTTTGGCTACATTCTCCTTTATTTTGGAGATGTCTTTTCTTTCTTCTTTCTTTTTCCTCTCTTGCTTTCTTTTTGGGAGGGTACGTCACAAACTTCTTCAACTTGGAGATGTTTCGATCCTTCTTTGCTCCAGGGTTATCTTGATAATATTGGCTCATGGGTTGGAGATCTTGAGATGATAGCTGAAACTAAATATCTTTTAGGGATTGTTGGGAGGTTCATCGCATCTGCCTTCATCTCGACAGTGCTTTGGACTTTCCCTGGAAGGATCCGTCACAAACTCCGTCATCTTGGGGATGTTTCAAATCTTCTTTGGCCCCAGGGGTCTACTCTCTTAATTCGCCTTCATCTTGACGACAAGTGAGAGATCCCTTTTGCGGATATTTAATTGTAGCTTAGGTGATTTTGAGGGGACAAGGCTTGGGTGAATGCTCTCTTTTTCTAGCGCTCAAGATATTTTCACTGCTTCATCTTTACAATAATAATCTTTAAAATGTGCCATTTGACTGCGATCAATATCAATCATCTATGGCTTTTCAATAACATTGAATTTTCTTTTCTGGCCATATCGAGGATTTATCCTTCGTTCTTTGGGTTGGCCAATGGAAAGAATTTGAATTTTGAATCTCTTTTCGCAAAAGCTTCACTCTTTTGGAAGTAATGCTGAAGGTAAACTGAGGTAAAGATTTGTATAATAAAGTTCTGAAATCAACAGGTAATTGATTGACAAATTGACAAAATTTTCTTGAAATCCTGGGTGAAAGAGAGCTTTGAAGGTCCGGCTTAACGCATCCGTGACGAAAATTATCCTCTCCTTTCCCCAAAGGAGGCGACCATCAGTTCACTAGGAACAATATCAGTTCAATTAAGAACGACCATCTTTAGGAATAATATCAGTTCAATTAAGAATGATCATCGGTTCGCTGAGAACAATATCGGTTCAATTAAGAACGACCATCGGTTCACTGGAAACAATATCAATTCAAGGGAGAACGACTATCAATTCGCTTGGGAATATTATCAGTTCAATTAAGAACGACTATCAGTTCATTCGGAACATTATCAGTTCAATGAAGAACAACTATCAGTTTGCTTGGAACACTATCAGTTCGATGAAGAACGACTATCAGTTCAATGAAAAACGACTATCAGTTCACTTGGAACACTATCAGTTCAATGAAGAACAATTATCAGTTCGCTTGGAACACTATCAGTTCACTTAGAACACTATCAGTTCAATGAAGAACGATTATCAGTTCACTTGGAACACTATTAGTTCAATGAAGAACGACTATCAGTTCGCCTGGAACACTTATCAGTTTGGTTGGAACACTATCAGTTCAATGAAGAACGACTATCAGTTCACTTGGAACACTATCAGTTCGATGAAGAATGACTATCAGTTCACTGGGAACAATATCAGTTCGATTAAGAACGACTATCAGTTCACTTGGAACACTATTAGTTCAATGAAGAACGACTATCAGTTCGCTTGGAACCCTATCAGTTCAATAAAAAATGACTATCAGTTCACTTGGAACACTATCAGTTCGATGAAGAATGACTATCAGTTCGCTTGGAACACTATCAGTTCGCTTGGAACACTATCAGTTCAATGAAGAACGACTATAATAAAGAACATGAACCATTATAGAGAGTTGGATCGCTTCTATGAATGGTTTCAGGATTATTCCCTTATCCTGAACGGGGAATGGAAATCGGATGACCTGGCGATCGAAATTGAGAGTTTTGGTAATTTGAAAATTGGATGACTCGAAGGTTGAAATTGAAGAATTAGATGACCCGAGGGTCAAAATTGGAATTTGGTAGGCAAAATATCAAATTTGAGCAATTGACAACCCCTGAGGATTGAAATGACTTGGATTAACAAAGGAGAATAATGAGTTTGAGTCAGAGCTTGAATAAAATACAGAGATCACGAGTCGGAACCCGGATCAACAAAAGAAAATGAAGAATTTGAATCAGAACTCGAATGATGTAGAGAGATCACAAGTCGGAACCCGGATCAACAAAAGACAATGAAGAGCTCGAATCTGAGCCCGAATGAATGCAGAGATCTCGAGTCGGAACCCGGATCAACAACAGAAAATGAAGAGCTCGAATCTGAGCTTGAATGAATAAAGAGATCTCGAGTTGGAACTCGGATCAACAAAGGAAAATGAAGAGCTCGAGTTAGAGCTCGAATGAATAAAGAGATCTCGAGTTGGAACCCGGATCAACAAAAGAACATGAAGAGCTCGAGTCAGGGCTCGAGTAAATAAAGAGATCTCGAGTCAGAACCCGGATCAACAAAAAGAAAAATATGGACCATCTTGAAAGTTGGAGTTTGAAAGAAAAGAAGCTTGGATCGAAATTCAGATTTTCAGAGGAGAACCCGGTTAGGGGATCAAAATTTTGCAAATTATCAGTGTGGGAACTGGATTTTTGAAAAGAGGATCCTATCTGAAGAATTTTGAGAAAAAAAATCAACAGAGATTGTAGACTAGAGTCAGAGATTGATGATTAAGATGGGAAATCATTCATAGTTTCAGGATTTATCCCTTATTCTGAATGGGAAATGGAATTGGGTGCCTAGTTAATGCAAATGCAATGCACATGCGCATGAAATGCAAATGAATATGATTAAATGTGAATTGATGCAAATGAATACAAAATTAATGCAAATGAGTGCATATATATGCAAAATGAGAGATTGGTTTATCATGCCTGCATACAGGATGTTTTGAGGTAAAGAGAAATTTTCAAAAAAAATGCCCCAGTGCGACTAGGGGGGGAAATTTTAAATAACAAAAGGATAATTGACAAGCTTCTTGACTGATAGACGTCCTCAAGATCATTCCTCACAAGAGAGACATAAGATGGCGCCAAGCTATTGAAAAAAAATCGATGACTTTATTGATGCTTTAAAATCAAGGAAAGAGAATGGGATTACAGTATTCTTTTTGAAAAAGCAAGATGAGAAATGAGAAATTATTGGCATTGTCATCTTCTGGAATGATTGTTGAAAAAGCTTAGTCAGGATGACTAGTCCTCCTTTTCATCTTCAACGAGGAGCTTCTTGTCAATGCAGTCTTGAACAATGTTCTTAAGGACGAAGCAATTTTCTGTATCGTGTCCCACTGCTCGATGAAACTTGCAAAACTGTTCTTTGAATCTGCCCATAATTGCTGGAGGATCATTGGCCTTAGGCAACCAGACAAGGTCTTTCTCAAGCATATACTCGAGGATACTCTCAAGTGTCTGATCCAGAGGGGTGAATTCTCGATCAGTTCTCCAGTCTTTGCGCTTTGATTTTTCCTGATCTTTCTTTTGATGCTGAGGGCTGGATTGGAGAGGTTTATCACTGTTGATGTCCTTCCCTTTTTGCCTTTTGATTCTCTCCAAACTGTTGCCATGATCATTCTTGTTGCCTTTGCTATTATTGAAAGATTTGGTCGTAAAAGTGAAGTGAGCCTTCTTCTTTTGTTCACCTTGAGGGTTATTCTTGGAAAATGTGAAGCCTTCATAGACTCCATTCTCCACGCTCAGCTCGATCCATTCTGCTCGCTCAATGAGTTCAACGAAAGATTTGGATGGTGAGGTAGAAATTAATCCTCTCAGAGGTTGCAAAAAATTATTGAGGATCAGCGATAGAGCATGCCTTTCTGATATAGGATCCTTCATTTTGTTGCAGGTCTCTCTCCATCTGCGAATGAAGTCCCTTGCCTTTTCATTTTCATTCTGCCTTAGATTGCAGAGATGGATCAATGTTGGGAGCGCTTCAGTATTGAACAGAAATCGCTCAATGAATAGGTTGACCACCTTATCAAATTCTCGCAGCTCGATTGGATTGATATGCTCAGAGTACCACTTGGCAGCAGTGCCTTCTAGGCTACGAGGAAAACAGAGAAATAGGGCTCTATTGTCTCTCTTGAATTTGGAGCATTCGGCGAAGAACATGGCGAGATGGGCTTTGGGATCACCAGAACCATCGAACTTGATGAATTTACGAGGCAGATTTTCCAGATCTTCGTCTCCTTCTAAGCCATCATAAAAGTCCTCGCTAGTGAAGACTTTCTTGCCTTTATCCCGAATCTGTAGATCTTTGACTATCTTGGACATTTCTTTTAACTGTGCTTGAAGCGGTTTTTCTATTGCTTGGACCTTTGGTTTGCGAGTTTCTCCATGAATGATCTCGCATTCTTCCTCGGTATCATCTGCTGATTCTTCTTTGTCCGAAGTATCTTGAACATGCTCCTTGGTTGATTTCTTGGCCACACGATCTCTAATTTTCTGACTGAATGGATTTTTGTCTGAGCTGGTGCCAGCCTGCTCACTCATCATCCTCTTCATCATTTTCTGAAACATCGTGTACATCTAAGGATCTATGTCATCATCCTCTTGCTGCTGTTCTTGACTTCTGACGGGTCGCGGCGAGCCCATCTCTTCTTCTGAGGCTGAGGAGTACTGTGGTGATGTGGTTCTTCTTCCTGACCTTGTTCGAACCATCAAATGCTGCGGATGCTCTCTGCAGGATAAAGTCTTGATTAGACTCTGAGGGGATTTTGGATTGGGAGGAAAATGATTATTGACGATATGGTAAACAATTGAAAGAATATCCCATTACTAGGGATGAAGTTGCCGCTGAAATCACGATAATTGTGTTGTCATTCTTTGTAAGAGAAATAACAACAGAAAATGTGCCTTGTTACCTAGGCGAGGTCGTCAACCACGAGGAAAAACACCATTTTGAAGGAAAGAGATATCTCTTGGAAAACAATCCGCAAACGGATTTAGAATAAGGAGAAGGCAAGTGGGTAAACAATTTCCACCGCAATAATCAAGGTATGCACGAGAAAAATAAGGTGAAGATTTTTTTGCAAATAGACAAAAGAATTGAAAATCCAATAAGAGAAAACCTATGATTTTGAAAAATTGCAGGCAGGATGAAAATGCAGCTGGAAATTCGAGATCCAGTAGAACGGAAGAATGAAAAATCACCTGAAGTTTTGAAAGAAATTGGATATTTGGGAAAATCATCCAGGGTTTGAGAAAATAAAGGGAAAAGATGAGAAAATATTTTGGAAAAATGTAAGAAAATAGAGGTAACATACGAACAATCACATCCTGCACAAACATTTATGCACATACAGCACTCCCTAAAAGGCTGACTCTAGATGCATTATTTTGAAAACAGCTGTAGGACCCTAATCCTAACTCTAGGTTCAGATCATCTTTGTCCAATCCAGTTATGCCGATATACCCGAATCGAAATCCGAGGTACGTGGCATATAATTTCAACTCCGGTTATAAGGTAAGGTTTTCCAACATCCTTGAGCGCCTACCGATATACTTCGGACTGTGGCCCGCGGTACATGGTAGGGGGGTGTTAACCCAAATAATTGGCCCAGTTGTGAGGCTCTGTCCCGAACTAAGGTTCTGGAAGAGAGCCCAGCAACGTGAAGACCGGGTAATGATAGGTAATTGGGGTTTTGAAAAATGATCACATGCAAGAAGTAGATAGCTCTAAATCCTAGAGAGATAGACTTTTGAAAATCTTTGAAGAAGCATACATTGTTTGCATTCAGATCCTAAATTAAGGAGAGTTGTATTTAGATCTAAGTCTATGTGAGCATGAAAATTTCTCCTCAATCTGGTCCTACCAAACCATGCCTAAGCTACATGCAGTCAATGTCAGCTAGGTCAGAATCTAGGCTCCTAAGTTCGCATGATATCAAAAGTAAAGAGCTGACATGTTGTGAACATAATTTCGATAATTGAACTAAGTCAAGCATAATTTAGGTCAGACAAGGACAGGTCCCATCTCGGTCGCCAAACCTGTTGTCGTCGCAAAATTTTTCCCGTCTTCCCTTCCTTGCGGAAGAGAGATGGAAAGGCTTTCGCGATTCAAACTTGACCGAATTTTGGAAATTGTTTTGAAATACTCGCCTCCGTTTTGAAAATTGCAGGAAAATCCATGGGATGGGGCTCGACCTGTCGGTACGAGGTTCGACCGTTCCTGCCGCCTTTAACAGGGGTAACCGAACCAAGGACCAAAATTGTGCTTGACTCAGTAAAATTATCGAAATCGTGTTCTATCCTAAATGCACAAAGAATTCAGGCATGTGCTATGCAATTTTGTAAAATGCAGGTTGGAAAATATGATGTATGATTAGAAAATATTTGGAGTTGGAAAGCATTTCTCAGGAAAAGATGGAAATCAATCTCTCAGACAAACTCAGACGAAGAAGGTTTGAAATCTCGAGAAAGTTTATAAAGAGTTGGAAAATCTTGAAGAAGTGAGAATCTCGAGAAAATCTTGAGAAAGTTTATAAGGACTTGGAAAACCATGAAGAAATGAGAATCTCAGGAAAATTTTGAGAAAGTTTAGAAAGACTTGGAAAACCATGAGGAAATAGGAATCTCGGGAAAATGGAAGGAATTCTTGAGAAAAGATGAACATTTGAAAAGGAAAGCACTTGTTGGGAAAAACTCGGACTTTGAGAATTTTCTTAAGAAAAGGATAGAAAATTTATAGGAAAATTCATTGGAGAAGGAAATTTAGAACTTAAGAAATTGAAATTCTGAAAACATTGTCCTTGAAATCTCTAAAAATCGATTTTGATTCTTGAAAAAGATGAAAATTCCTTTTTGAAAATGGATCTTAAGAAAATAACTTTTTAGGGAAAATCACGGGAAAACTTTGGTTTTGGAAATCCAACTCCAAATATCATCATAGTTTCTTGAGAAATCGATCCCATGAAGTGAAAATTTCTTGAGAAAATCGTGAGAAAAACAAATGATGCAGATGATTTGAGTGAATGAATTTACTTTTGAAAAGATTTCTGAAAAATTTGTTGGAAAACTGTGGATTAAGCCAAAGTAAATCCTTCACATATTCTGACTGTGGCCATGAATATGTTAAGAGTTTACTTGAGTTAATTCACAATATTTTGAAAACATTGGAAATATGAGGTGCATTTTCAAGTTTGCCTAAGAGTGTAGGCTCAATGTGACTGGTAGAGAGATGATGGATCTGGGTCTCGTCCATATTCCGACTAGGGCCGTAAATATGGATTCCACCGAGTTCATCAACTCTCTAAGAGTTGGTGCACGTGCCATTCGTGTTCATCCACGGTGAATTTTGAAAGATTGAGATGTATGCATCATATAATCAGGATATTACTGAAATCAAACTATATGAGATGCGGCCTAATCTAAGCAGTAAAAGTAAATCTTATTCCAAAGTTTACATTGGATTGTTACATTGCATAACATAAAGTAAAAAAAAAAAATTGAGATGGAGCCAAGGAATCAACATCTTCTAGATTTTCCTGCAAAATGAGAGTTAGTACAAAGAAACCAAGAAAATGGGTATATATACATAATATATACAACGAAGAGATGAATACATATGTATCAAAATGGATAAAATTGATGTTAAATGATATATAACAATGGAGAGATATTTATATGAAAAATTAGATACATGGATGCTCATATATGGAAATAAGTGCACATGAAGGGACATATATATATATATAAGTATATATATATGTAGATATATATATATATATACATATATACGTATACATATAGGTAGATATACATAGATATACATATATATATAGACATATAATGAGAAAATATATGCATTAATGGAAATTCTACAAAATGGGTAAAATCAGAAAATATGGGTATACACAGTTTCTGTAGGTGATTTTACACAGCCGTAGTTACTAAATTACAACATATTTTGCAATAGAATTGGGTATGGAGCTTCTCTATGTATCAATAACCAAGCCTGCAAAAGATTGTCCATAAATCACGAATGGATATTAAAATATCCCTCCATGAACGTGGCACATTATCATGACTGTACTACTGCAAAAAAAAAGAAAAAAAATGGTTCGTTACATCCTACTCTTTATCAAGAGGGTCAATCAATTTTCCCTGTAACCATCTCAATTTTAGACATTCATTCAAATTGATATAAGCTAATGACTTAGGGTAGCTAAAGACAAAATACTAAGATGGGTAGTATTCACGATAATGGGATCAACGCAGGTGCTCCAAGTGAAAGCATAAAACCACAAATGGGTGATATGTAAAAAAAATAAGTACAGGCATTGGATTGTGGATATTAGATAAAACAATGTAATAAGTCACATTTCCTGGAACTCGTACAACTTTATTGCAGAAGATCAGCCTTAATTCGGCTAGACCCAATCATATAAGACTGGGATATGTCCAGCTAAAACAATCTCAGCAGAAAAAACAGCTGCACCATAATCTGCCTCAGAAAGTCGCAGTTCACAACACCAATCAGAGCAGGAACATGAGAATTCAGGTGAGGGTCTGTAACTGCCCCTTTAGTTGACTGATTCTAGATCTAGAATGGGCCGCATATGGATCTTTGAGGGCCTTCCAAACTTCCTGAGAGGTAGTGAGGCTAACTACTTGGTTGTGAACAGGTCCAAAGAGAGAGGAGATAAGCCAACCTAACAGAAGTAGGTCTTGCTTTTTGGCCAAGAAATGAAATCAAGGTTGATTTGGCCTTCATTGTTGGAGTTTATAATGCTGTTTCCAGCCATGAGTAGAGAAGACCGAACGAGAGCCATACTCGAACACAACAAACATAGCAGAACAAAGCAATAACAAGGCAATCAGTAAACACCATACAGGATCTATTAAGGAATCAACGCAAAGAACAGGCTATATCAGCAGATCACCATGAGTGTGGCAGAGTAGCAACAAGATAACCAGCAGGAAGATTACAAGATTCACCAAAAAAAAGACTCAAAAGGACCACACGCTTACACTATACAATGGTGGCTTTAATACCATAAAATGGTATTATACACTATGCCAAAATTATGTGTTTCAGAGATATTCCTGCGTCCACGAAATTGGGTTCTCTCCCTTTTAACGATCGACAATAGAATCTGGCTTATTAAGACATGGACAAAATAAATAAATAAATAAATAAAAAAAGAATAGCATAGAGTCACGTTACCTGATGATCTCCTGCGCCAAAGGGATCGATAGATGCTGCTGGGTGGAAGGCAATACGCAGGAATTTTTGCAGATCTTCTATTTCCGAAGGGCTTTGTATATGGCAGGAAGAGGTTTTTCTCTGCTATTGGGGCTGAAGAAAGATGAGGAACCTGCTGGATGGATCTTCTGCTGGTGGTCTACGTGAAAAGGAAAGTGCTGGGCTGGACAATCATAATCTGGGCTGAAATGGAGGTGAAGATGGTGCCCGGTGGTGGCTCTCTTGTGGTTGGGGCTGAAGTGGGGATGTGCGGCAGCTGCTGGAGGTGGAAGACTTCTTTGTGGCTGGGTTAAGTGAATGGGAAGCAGCGTTGGATTTCTTCTGAATGGGGCTGAAGGAGGGATGAAGGATGGCGCTGGATGGAGATTCTTCTGTTGATGGGTTGCAGTGGATGAAGTGGAAGGTCCTTCGTTGCTGGGGCTGAAGAAGGTGAACCGCAGACGTTGGAGGTGGCTCTCCTGCGGCTGGGGCTGAAGAAGGATCGGATGTTGATGGTGGAAGACCTCCGGCTAGGGCTGAAGATGGTTGAAACGCAGATCCTGGAGATGCTCCCCTGCGGCTGGGCTGAAGAAGGTGAAAACGGCCTCCTTTATGCCTTGAGAGCCTCCTGCAAAAACCCCCAAAAGAGAAATTTCAATCCCCCCTTTCGTGAATCCTCTGCCCTTTTTTAAAAAAAACTTTACCTTCTAAAAAAAAAAAACGCAGCACTTCCCCCATTCATGAGGTTCCGTTATAGTTTTTTTTTTATTTTTTTTTGAAAACAGCCGTTTCAAGAGAGGCGCATCTTGTTTTTTTAAAACTTTGGCTTCATTTCCCTAAGTTTTTGGCAAAATTAGATTTGTTTCTTTAGGGAAATTCGGCTGTGCCATTTAAGGCTGCCTCTTTCTAAAAAAAAATTTTTATGTTAACGAATCAAATAAAAATGAAATAATGAGAGGCTTTTATGGAAATGCCACCTCACTTTTAAAATCCTTTTGAAAATAAAGCTTTATTTTGTTTTGTAAAATCTTTTATTTTCAATTGGGGTGCCACATGTGTGCGGGCCCACTAAAAATAAATAAATAAATTAAAAGAAAATTTTGCAAATTTGTACGATCTCCGGGTGAGTCCCGCTTGAGAATAAGAAACTTACCTGGGAGTCTGAGTACGATGCTAGTTCAAAGGCGGGTCTCGCTCCATTTATTTGAAAATACGAGATAAAACATTATTTGTTTTCAAGAATTTGGAAAAATTGGGTTTTCAGGGCAAAAATATGGATAAATGTAAAAAAATTTGTAAAGAGATTTAAAATCTTTTGCAAAAAGTTTTAAGATAAAATCTTTAAAATCAATATCCAAATATCCAGACTGTTTTTCCTTGAGAAAAACTTGTTAATTCCAAGTCCTGGGGGTAAAATGGGAAAGATTGGCAATTTTGAAAACCCAGGGTTTTGAAATAAATTTTGAAAAGTTTAAAAATCAAATCTGGATTGACAATTTTGAAAATCAGGAGTTCTGAACGTCGAAATGACATGCTGTGCAGTGAAATGGTATGAAAAGTTCATGCAATGCTATGCAAAGACACGTTTCATGAAATGCTACTCTGAGCCCGAACTTGGAAATTCTAGTTTTTTTGTCTAGAATAGAATTTTGAAGATTTGCCATTTGAAGATGTCTCTGAACCTAAATATGGAAATTTTGAGGCTCAAGAATGAAATTTTGGACTTTCTGCAAGGTTCAATCTTGAAAAATGACCATTTTGCCCTTTATGGCTCATGGAGAACTGAAATGTGATGATTGATGGCGATGTCAAGAAGTGAGTGAAAATTTGGGGTGTTTACAACTAGACCTTCTATTCTAATAGTTTACGTATAGCTTTCCTCTCGTCATGTGCAATGTCTCTATCTCTTAGGCTTTCTATGCAGTCCATGTAACAAGCTTTCGAACCGGTGGCTCCCAAACCAGCTGGCTTTGGGGCACCAGGCGTAAAACACCCTTCAGATTCTACTTACTCGAACTACAAAGGCCACAGATATCAACTAGACAAGAAGATGATCTCCTTCGTTATCCTTTTCGTGAAAAGACTCAAACACTTCATCTCGTGTCTGAGTTTCACTACTAGGATTCACGAAGACATCAACAACTAAACGTAGCTCTATTCTTTTTAAACTCATTTTTCTAAAACATCTTTCCATTGCTTATTTCTTTCACAAAACATACTGTGCATACTTATACTAAAGTGATTCAAAATTTTCTAACAATCAAATACTATCTTTTCTTTGAATTTTCTCATAAATAACTACTCTAATCGAATCAGTTCAGAGAAAAAAAAAATTTCATGGGGCTTAAAAATTTATAAACTGTTAGATTATGCCAAAAACAATCATATATGCTACAACTTGTTCTCAAATGCCTACTTTAATTACCAGTCATAAAAAAAAAAATTGAATTTTTTGTGTGCATGCATCTAAACCACCCCCCATGCTTGAATGACACTGTCTCTAGTGGCATACAAAATAAGTAAAAATGTAATGCAAATGCACACTAAAAGACACTAACAAAAATATGGGAGAAAGGATAGATACAACCTGATTTGCTCTGAGCTTCTGAAGTTGAATTTCATCTGATCTTTGAATTCTTTGAAAGCTCTTCTCTGTACCTGGTAATTGATATACTAAATGTTAGATTCATTCTGCATAGATCAAAAACAAATGTCAGCACAATTGAGATAAAATACTGAATAAACTGAAATGAAAAACAAACTAATGTACATATGATACATCCCTCTGGTCGAATCCTCATGCCTTCGTGAGATGCACTATCTCACACTCACCATCCTGCAAGGAATCTGAAATAAAGGGCTTCAATCTTTGCCCATTCACCTTGAATGTACCTTGGGTCATAGGATCGAATAATGTCACTGCTCCATGGGGAAATACTTCTTTCACAATGTAAGGACCTGTCCATCTCGATCTCAACTTACCTGGGAATAAATGCAAACGAGAATTGTATAGCCACACTTTCTGATCTGGCTCAAACACTTTCCTGACAATATGCTTATCATGAAATGCTTTCGTGCGAACTTTGTATAATTTAGCATTCTCATACGCATCATTCCTGAGTTCCTCTAATTCTGAGAGCTTGAGTGCTCTTTCTTTGCCAGCCTGGGTGAGGTCAAAATTCAACTTCTTGATAGCCCAATACGCTCTATGCTCTAGCTCAACAGGGAGATGGCATGCTTTCTCGAATACAAGGCGATACGGGGACATGTCAATGGGAGTCTTGAATGCAGTTCTATATGCCCAAAGTGCATCATCTAAGCGCTGGGACCAATCCTTGCGGTCCGGGCGAACTGTCTTTTCTAAAATTCGCTTAATCTCCCTATTGGACACTTCAACCTGTCCACTAGTCTGCGGATGATATGGAGTGGTGAATCTATGATTGACAGAATATCTTCTCAGCAGAGAAGCTATCTGTACATTCCTAAAATGCTTGCCACCATTGCTAATCATCGCACGTGGCACACCAAAACGACTGAAAATATTGTGCTTAATGAACTTAAGCACTACTCTATGATCGTTGATCTTGGTTGCCACAGCCTCTACCCACTTGGACACATAATCAACCGCCACCAGAATGTATAAATTTCCGAATGAAGGCGGAAATGGTCCCATGAAATCAATGCCCCAAACATCAAAAATCTCGACTATCAAAATCGGAAGCAAGGGCATCATGTCCCTCTTGGACATGTTCCCAATCTGCTGACATCGAATACAACGCCTACAAAACTCATGAGCATCCCTGTGGAGTGTAGGCCAATAAAATCCCGACTGCAAAACCTTTGCAGCCGTCTTCCTACTACTAAAATGCCCTCCACAGGCTAACGAATGGGAAAAACTAAGAATGGACTGGTACTCCTCTTTCGGAACACATCTTCTAATGATCTGATCTGCACAGTATTTGAACAACTCTGGTTCATCCCAATAATAGTGCCTCACCTGAGATAGGAATCTCTCACGCTCATTCTTGTTCCAATGCTCAGGTATCTGCCTCGAAACCAGATAGTTCACAATATCTGCAAACCACGGTAACTGCGATGTACTGACTGACATGATCTGCTCATCGGGGAAAGAATCGTTGATCGGTCTCTGATCCTGCGTGGTCTCCACGATCAGTCTGGACAGGTGGTCTGCTACTACATTCTCGCTTCCCTTTTTATCTCGAATCTCGAGATCAAACTCCTGTAGTAGTAGAACCCAACGAATCAATCTCGGTTTGGTGTCTTTCTTATTCAACAGATATTTCAATGCAGCATGGTCAGAATAGACAACCACCTTTGAACCGAGTAAATAGGACCTAAATTTGTCCAATGCGAAAACTACCGCAAGTAGCTCCTTCTCTGTCGTAGTATAATTCATCTGAGCATCAGACAGAGTTCTACTCGCATAGTAGATCACATATGGCTTCCTATCAACGTGTTGTCCTAAAATAGCCCCCATAGCATAATCAGATGCATCGCACATAATCTCGAATGGGAGAGTCCAATCTGAAGGTCTCAAGATAGGTGCAGTAATCAAGGCCTCTTTGAGAATCTCAAAGGCCTTCATACAATCCTCGCTGAAATCAAAGGGTTGGTCTTTCTCTAACAAAGTACAAAGCGGTCGCAAGATCTTACTGAAATCTTTTATGAACCGCCTATAAAATCCCGCATGCCCTAAAAATGACCGAATTTGCCTCACAGAGGTGGGTGGAGTCAAACGGGAAATGGATTCCACCTTCGCTCTGTCAACCTCAATGCCTCGCTTGGACACAATGTGTCCAAGCACAATCCCCTCCTGGACCATAAAGTGGCTCTTTTCCCAACTCAGGACAAGATTTGTCTCCGCACACCTACTCAGTACTCGAGTAAGTTTTTGGAGGCAATCTTCAAAAGAAGAGCCATAAACTGAAAAATCGTCCATGAAAACTTCCATCACATCATCAATCATGTCCGAGAAGATAGCAAGCATGCACCTCTGAAAAGTGGTCGGGGCATTACAGAGCCCAAACGGCATACGTCTAAACGCGAAGGTGCCATAAGGACATGTAAACGTAGTCTTCTCCTGGTCGTCAGGATGGACAGCTACCTGATTGTATCCTGAGTATCCATCTAAAAAGCAGTAGTAGCTCTGTCCTGCGAGTCTCTCTAAGATCTGATCAATGAATGGCAATGGGAAATGATCTTTCCTAGTTGCCACATTCAGCTTCCGATAATCGATACAGACTCGCCATCCTGTGGTGGTCCTCATCGGAATTCTCTCACCCTTCTCGTTCTCTACCACAGTGAGTCCTGACTTCTTTGGCACAACCTGAATCGGGCTGACCCACTGGCTATCAGAAATAGGGTAAATGATTCCGGCATCCAACCACTTCACCACCTCGTTCTTCACCACTTCCTTCATATTGGGATTTAGCCTTCTCTGCATATCCCTAAATGGCTTGACTTCCTCATCACAATGGATTCTATGCATACAGAATGAAGGATCAATCCCCTTCAGATCAGCAACTCCCCAGCCGATCGCTGCCTTGTGCTCCCGAAGAATAGTCAACATTCTCTGCTCCTGCTCCTCAGTGAGCAGGGATGAGATGATCACAGGCAGAGTCTTATCATCTCCGAGATAAGCATACTTGAGTGAATCCGATAAGGGTTTCAACTTGAGTTTCGGAGGTGACTCGATCGAGGATTTGGCGGGGGTCTCCGCAAGTGGTGGGAGAGTCTCAATGATGGCTCCCCAAGGTGGTCTCTCTGACGACACTCTAGACACATCTACACTATCTACACCACTATTCCTCTCTATATGGTACAAATCTAAAGAATCCTCAGTAATATACAACTCGGGCTGCTCCTCCACTAACTCATGTGCAATATCTACATGAAAGCAGTCCATGTCTCTTGCTGGTCCCATCGCGGCATTGAAAATATTCAGCTTGACCTTCCGATTGCCGAATGAGAGATCCATGGCTCCGGTCCTACAGTTGATGCACGCATTGGCAGTCGCCAAGAATGGTCTGCCTAAAATGATCGGAGTCTGGTGCTGGCTGTCTACTCCTTCCATATCAAGAATAATGAAATCGACTGGGAAATAAAAGTCATCCACCTTAACTAGCACGTCCTCCAAGACACCTCTCGGTACCTTGACAGAACAATCTGCCAGTTGAAGTGTAATAGGAGTCGATCTCATCTCTCCTAGCCCGAAAGAATCAAAGAAATACCCAGGCAGAATGTTCACGCTTGCTTCAAGATCGAGCAAAGCACGTTCTATCCGGATGTTCCCTATGGTACAAGCAATGATCGGGGCTCCAGGGTCCTTGAGCTTTGGTGGTGTCTGATGCTGAAGTACTGAACTCACCTGCTCAGTCAGATGGACCCTGTTAAGAACTCTCTCTCTAGATTTACGCTTCTCCGTACATAGCTCCTTCAGGAATTTGGCATATGCCGGCACCTGCTGAATCGCATCAAGCAAAGGTAAGTTGATCTGCATATGCTTGAAGATGTCAAGCATCTCCTGGATCTTCGCACCCTGCTTCCCTCTAAACCCGAGAGACTCTAATGCTTTGGGATAGGGTGGTGGGGGAATATACTCTGCTGGCTCCTCCTCTTTGTGAGAAGGCTCCCTCCTATCCTTCTTCTGCACAGAAGATGAAGATGATGATGATGGGGATGGGGATGGGGATGGGGATGATAATGATGGCTGAGCCGACGTAGGCGAAACAATGGTCTCTGGCTCCTCTATCCTCTCTCTACTCTCTCTCTGCTCTCGACGTGATACTCACGTCCACTCCTCAATGCCATAACAGATTTGGCCTGCTGCTGTGTCTCAGTATGAAACAGGCCTCCAGTCATCTGGTCCTTGCCCTTCGGGTTCATGATAGCCTGACTGGGCAATGTACCCTCGGGTCTCCTACTAATAGCCTCAGCTAACTGTCCCATTTGCGACTCTATCTTCGCAATGGACTCCGTATGAGAGCTCAATATCTGGCTACACTTATCGAAGGCGTTCTGATTAGAGGTTTTCACCTCTTGGAATGCCTGGAGAAGTCTCTCCTCAAAAGATGTCTGCGGTGCAGACTCCTGCTGAATCGGGGGAGTGACTGAAGAAGAAGACTGAGAATAGCTCGGCCTCTGAAATGGCTGAGTAAAAGATGGCTACCGAACTGGCTAAGAGGATGTAGGCATCTGCATGGAAGACTGTGGATTCTTCCATGAAAAATTGGGATGGTTACGCCAACCCGGATTATATGTCGATGAAAATGGGTTATTCGGCGGTCTGACGTAACCCTGAGCTGCCTGAACTTGTTCTTGAACAAATTCAGGGTACTGAGCTGCCGACGGGCACTCAGTGATATCGTGTGCCGGACTGGCACAAAGAGTACACACCTGATGTGTAGTGGTCGGTCCTGAGAGAAGCTGGTCCAGCTTCTGAGCAATCATGTCTACCTTGCACTGTAGTGCAGTAGATGGACCAATCTCAAGAACACCAGCTTTCTTCTGAATGTTGGGTGTGGCTCTATCAGAATGAGAACTCCAAGCATGGTGGAGGGAATTCTCGGCCAATGTATCAAATAACCTCCATGCATCGTCCTCGCTCTTCAGCATGAATGTCCCTCCACATGAAGAGTCGATCATCTGACGATTCTTGTCAGATAATCCATCATAGAAGCTCTGCACCAGTTGCCATTTCGGCACCTGATGATGGGGACATTTCCTGAGGAGATCCTTCATTCTCTCCCAGGTCTCATGAAAGCGCTCACCATCTAGCTCTGAGAAGCTAGTGATGGCTCTACGGTATTGGTTCGTACGACCAATGGGAAAGTATTTCCGCAGAAACTCCTGTTGTAACTGATCCCATGACTCTATTTCTACAGAATCTAAGGACTTTAGCCAATACTTGGCTTTGTCCTTCAATGAAAAGGGGAATAGAGTCAACCTCAAAGCATCATCATCGAAATTCTGTATCTTTACAGTAGAACAGATTTCGAGGAATTCATCTAAATGTCGGTAGGGATCCTCATGACTAAGGCCATAAAAAGATGGGAGCATCTGAATAATGCTGGCCTTAATCTCATAATGTGGCGCTCCTACATCGGGTCTCCGAATGCAGGATGCCTGAACATAGTCTGTGGGAATGAAGTATTCCCGCAGAGGACGTGGATGAATTCGGGGTGGAGGTGGAGGATCCATGTCAGCCATTGTTGTCGAACTTCGATGAGAATGTAAAATTCTCTCTGGGTTGTCAACAAATGGATGTAATGGGGTTCCTAAACCTCGTCGCCCCTGCATACACTGGTACTAAGACCAGATGTAAGCAAACGACCTAAATCTAAATCTAAACAAACACAGGTACTAAAATGTAAATAAAACAAATAACAGTAACTAACAAACAGATATACTATCTATGTCAGAATTCTATAACTAAATAAATAAATAACACAGTAACTATTCTAAAATACTGAAAAAAAAAAACAAAATCAATACAGGAAATCACAAACTATGTTTTTCTAAAACCCACCTGTCTAATCGCTCCTTGCAGAATGAAAATGAAGTGAATCCTAAAAAAAAACAGTACGTGAATCCTATATTTACTAACTATGTTAATCCTATATTCACTTACTAATCCTACTAACTAAAAATAAAACAACTAATTAACTAACTAAAACAAATTAATAAATCAAACTCTAAGAAATAAAGTAATTAATTCGCCGTTCCCCGGCAACGGCGCCAAAATTTGGTTGATATTTTGAAATGATATTTTTAAAACAATTATTTTCAATAAAACTTTGGAAAATCGTCAACCAAAAGTATAAACACCGACTTTCCACAAAGTGGTAAGTACGGGTCGAATCCTCAGGGAACGGGAAGTAATAAGAGTATTTCTTAAAATTTAATTTATTAATTACAAATATCAATGTACAATTACACCACTAATTAAATTAAAATAAAAACAACTTGAAATAGCACTCCAGTCTTCAATTGCATGCCAGGGGTATTTTGGACTTTTCACCACTTAAACGAGATTTGCACATGAATAAAGAATCCTGGAAAAAATGAAGATGCTTTTCAACCTAAAATGAAGAAAAAAAATACAAAGTTAGTATTCTATCCTAACAATGAAAAAGATAAATAAAACTAAGTCTAATTTTACGAAATTAATAAAACAAATGCTAATTATCAGACAATAATTAAATAAAATACTAAACTAATTCTAAAATTAACTAAATTAATTCTAATAATGCTGTATGATGATTATGCAGCTCCTAAAATGCAGAAACTACTGAAAACAGGTCTAAAATGCCGAAACTAAGGAAATTATGAAAATGCCCCTAACTAGTGTAAAATAGATTTCTGATAGGTTATCGGAAAACCACTGTTTGATAGGGCAAACAAGGTCCGATTTTCCTGAAACTTGTTCTGTTCTGCAACTGACAGATTAAACAATCTGACAGTTTTTACAGAATGAAAAAAAGATATCTGGAACTCCAGATATAAGCGTTTCAAAACTGGGAAAAATCAGGATATCGAAAATCCTGTAATTTAAAAACCAGAAAAAGCGGTTTTCGCAAAACGCTTAAAAATCAGACCAAATCAACTCCGAAAGAGTTGAAATTTGGTCTGAAGTCAGATAACACGTCACTAAAGTGAATAGAAAAAGAATTTTTGGAAAACATGAAATTTTTGCACATAAAATAACGCTTGTGCGACAGGGAAAAAATCGGGTTTTTCTTTGAGTACACTATTCACTTTATAAATCTATTTAAACTCAAAAAAAATGCAAATTAAACCTAATGAAATCTAAATGACAATGAATGACAGTGTGCATGCTACTACAGAATGTACTATCACTACATGAATTAAAAAATAATCGTAAATTGCAATTTAAGACTAACACTACTAAATTAACGATGCAAATGCACTTAAGCTACTCAATGAAATACAATTCTAATTAACTATGTTAAATACTAAATAACTACGAGTCAACTAAGCATAATGCACAAATCACACACACGAAACAAATACAATTTACGCACACACACTTCTACACTATACTAAATCAAATAGCTATACTAATTAACCTAAAATCAAAATAAATAACATCTAAATGAAATTAAATCCACTAAAGAACAAAGGCTGCGGGTTTAGGATAGGGTTAGGGTTAGGTTCACTCGGTTTTGACATGACTAGGTTCGGGTTGGCTTGGGTGAGCTCGGTTTGGGTTAGGTTGGGTGAGATAGGCTCGGACTAAGGTTGACTCGACTAGGCTTGACTTAGATTAAGTTAGGTAGACTCGGTTGACCTAAACTTAGGTTAGATTTGGACTAAGACTTGACTGGGGTTATGTCTTGGTCTTTGACTTGACTTAGACTAACTGGGTTTGATTGTGGTTTGACTAGGCTCGAGTTGGGTTAAGTAGGGATTAGGTTTGACTCAACTAGGCTTAACCTAGGGTTTTGACTTGGGCTAGGGTTCGAGTTGACTTAGACACATGGCACACCTAACTAAGTCAACTAGGTTGACTAGGTTAGGTTAGGTTTCAATAGGTAGGTTTGGTTGACTCAAGCTTAGGGTAGGTTTGACTTGACTAGACTCAAGTGGGTTTAGACTAGGGTTTGACTTATTTAACTAGGTCGACTAAATTAGTAACTTAGTAATTATACTAAGTTTAATTCAAAGCTAACGATTTTAATGGAGAAGGTTGGGAAAATAAAGTAATAATTATCAATGCTCAAACTTTGAAATGATTTGGATTCTCAAAAATCGCCCCACTTAATGAGAGAGTTACACTCCTTAATTGTCTTTAAAGCTCACTTTGGAAAAATGAAAAGTCCAATCTAGAAACCCACGATTTTTTGCTTTTCAAGATGGAATTAAATTGCTTTTAATTCTTTATGGAAATCGTGGAGCCTAGATTGGAGGTTTAATTAAGTTAAAAAACACTTTCCAAAGCTAAATAGTAACTCCTTCTTTAATGCAACTCAAAATTTAAATCTCCCTTAAATGCCTCACACGATTTTTGAAGAAACTGCTCTTTCCAAAAACTTTTCAAATTCATATACTTTAATTACCTTCCTTCTCAAAAATCGCCAACCCTAATGGTGCAACTTTCTAAACTAATGCAATTAAAACTACCTAGGGAATAAAAGAAATTAAATAGAAAAATGATTTTCTAGGATTAAATGCTACCCTAATTCCCAAAACTTACTTAAATGACCGCTAAAAACGGCTAAGGCAATAACCCTAATACATTGAATCTAGACACCTTCCTAACCTACCTAATTGCAATGAATACTTTCTAAAAAACCCGACTTAGAGCTCAATTGGAGCTCTAATGGCTGTCGCCCCTCCTTGGGGAAGAAGAAGACTAAAAAAACAAAAATACAAACTAAAAAAAACGATTAAACTAAGTAACCACTATTTTGATAAAACTAAATTAAAATATAATAAAAAGAACTCCTAATTACACAAATGCAAACATGAACAGCACTATGCTGGAATTCATTAAAAACATAAAGAAAATAAAACTCGATTTTTGTAATTTTTTCAATAGACACAAAACACAAAAACACAAAATGATTAAAACAATTATTTAGAACAATCCTAAAATAATGAGATGGACTAACACAATTTTATGCTGCTGTTAACATACAAAACACACAGCAAACCACACGACTTACCAACCTAAACACACACATTTAACTAAAATGCAAAGATCGGCTAGAATAAATCTCGCCGATTTTTTTTTTTAAATGAAAGCAAAACAAGACACAATCAAGTCCCACGAATAAAATGAATCAAAATGAAATTTTATAATTGGATTTTCAGTAGAACAGAACCAAGAACACCTATGACAAACTTGAAGAATCGGCTAGATGAAGATCTAGCCGATTTTCACGATTTGGTTGAAAAATCTAAAAAAAACTCGATTCAAATGAATCAATCAAACAAATAAACCTAAGCTAACGTGCTGGCCTATGCACGGAATCTAATCTAAGGTTGAAACAAAAAATAAATAAGAAACACACAGAAAAATAAGAAAATAAAATCACACACAATTTCAGTTTTAGCTAGAAGAGAAGGGAGAAGAAGACCTACCTCTTGGAAGATCCGACGACCGGGGGGATGAAGAAGAGCGGACCGTGGCTTGATCTTGATGTCCCAAACAGTTCGAGAATGCTGGACTTCACCAAACAACAGCACCTTTGCAGCTGCTACACGTTGGAGATCCACCGAAGATGGAGTATGCGCCGATTCTTGATCGGAGGGTGTAGAAAACCGGATGGAAGTAGGGCCGGCTTACCTTGTTGGTGTGTTTCGCACTCCCACACAAGGTTAGTAGTCTCCACCTCTGCTACACCTGCAAAAACACAGCAAAATGGTGAAAACACAGCAAGGAAAAAGGAAGAAATGGGGAGAATTCACAAGAGAGGTCAAAATATGCTTGGAAACCAAGCATGAACCGATCTTCAATGGCCAAAACGTGGGAGAATGGAGGGGAAGGAGATGCTGGAGCTTGAGGCACTGTAGGGGGCATCCAAACAAAGCCAAATACGCCTAGGGTTTGCTGGAATATTTAATTTATACTTTTGATAATTTTCAGAAACACTGTTATAAAAAAATATTTTCTATGCGCCTCTTTCTGGGGGGTTTTCTGCAAAACTTTTTGAAATGGATATGGATAGGCATGTGGGTTGGGTTTTGGGCTTTCTAAGGGTTGATCCAAAGTCTAAATAACCTAATTGGGTCGGATATGGATCCGATCCACCTCAAAATCCGTGCCCAAACACTAAAATAGCCATAACTCTCTCATTTTAACTCCGATTTTTCTGAAATTTGAACCATAACCCCTTACTATCAAAATACATCTAAACATGGGTTTAAAACCTTAAACTTGTTACAAAATGCATGAAAAACTTATTAACATGATGTACATTTCATGCATCATCACAATGCCAGACATGCTTGAATGTTTGTTAGTCCCTTAACAAACCCTAATTGTGCTATGCAACAAAAACAAGAAATGCTAAGCATGAATGCATAATACTAACTTACTTTCGTAGGAATCACGGTTGCATTTAGCGTATGCAACAAGCCCTTTTAACCCCTAGCTTACACTAGTGGACGAGTAAGGTCTCGTGAGGGTTTGCAGAGATGCTACCCACAAACATCAATGAAATGCGAGGATGATTTTTCAAAAATATTAGGCTCTTAAGAATGCAGTTGGAACAAATATTTCATGTAATTGACATTCTCAAAACAAGTTTAAAAATCTCATGCCACCACAGTAAGAATTCTTTTTCCTTCACTTTTCTAATATTGTAGCTATTTTATGATTTTCTCAGAAAGTCAAGTATTCTCATGTTTTACTCATTTATCCTCACTTATATATTTTCTGCACAGTAATACACACAAATGCCTAAGCAATGAAAATTTTCTCATTCAATACATTCTTTTTCTTTCGTTGGCTTTTCAATTTTTCTCCCTTTTTCAATTTTTTCTCTTGAGCATTCTTCTCACATGAGCACTATTTCGAATAGTCAGTTTTCGTGACCCGTGTAGCGAGCTTTGGGTCAGTGACTCCCAGGCCGGCCGACCTTAGGGCACTAGATACAAAGTATCTCTCAGACTTAATTGCTCGAGTCACTAGTGTTGTCGTCGCAAAATTTTTCCCGTCTTCCCTTCCTTGCGGAAGAGAGATGGAAAGGCTTTCGCGATTCAAACTTGACCGGATTTTGGAAATTGTTTTGAAATACTCGCCTCCGTTTTGAAAATTGCAGGAAAATCCATGGGATGGGGCTCGACCTGTCGGTACGAGGTTCGACCGTTCCTGCCGCCTTTAACAATGGTAACCGAACCAAGGACCAAAATTGTGCTTGACTCAGTAAAATTATCGAAATCGTGTTCTATCCTAAATGCACAAAGAATTCAGGCATGTGCTATGCAATTTTGTAAAATGCAGGTTGGAAAATATGATGTATGATTAGAAAATATTTGGAGTTGGAAAGCATTTCTCAGGAAAAGATGGAAATCAATCTCTCAGACAAACTCAGACGAAGAAGGTTTGAAATCTCGAGAAAGTTTATAAAGAGTTGGAAAATCTTGAAGAAGTGAGAATCTCGAGAAAATCTTGAGAAAGTTTATAAGGACTTGGAAAACCATGAAGAAATGAGAATCTCAATAAAATTTTGAGAAAGTTTAGAAAGACTTGGAAAACCATGAGGAAATAGGAATCTCGGGAAAATGGAAGGAATTCTTGAGAAAAGATGAACATTTGAAAAGGAAAGCACTTGTTGGGAAAAACTCGGACTTTGAGAATTTTCTTAAGAAAAGGATAGAAAATTTATAGGAAAATTCATTGGAGAAGGAAATTTAGAACTTAAGAAATTGAAATTCTGAAAACATTGTCCTTGAAATCTCTAAAAATCGATTTTGATTCTTGAAAAAGATGAAAATTCCTTTTTGAAAATGGATCTTAAGAAAATAACTTTTTAGGGAAAATCACGGGAAAACTTTGGTTTTGGAAATCCAACTCCGAATATCATCATAGTTTCTTGAGAAATCGATCCCATGAAGTGAAAATTTCTTGAGAAAATCGTGAGAAAAACAAATGATGCAGATGATTTGAGTGAATGAATTTACTTTTGAAAAGATTTCTGAAAAATTTGTTGGAAAACTGTGGATTAAGCCAAAGTAAATCCTTCACATATTCTGACTGTGGCCATGAATATGTTAAGAGTTTACTTGAGTTAATTCACAATATTTTGAAAACATTGGAAATATGAGGTGCATTTTCAAGTTTGCCTAAGAGTGTAGGCTCAATGTGACTGGTAGAGAGATGATGGATCTGGGTCTCGTCCATATTCCGACTAGGGCCGTAAATATGGATTCCACCGAGTTCATCAACTCTCTAAGAGTTGGTGCACGTGCCATTCGTGTTCATCCACGGTGAATTTTGAAAGATTGAGATGTATGCATCATATAATCAGGATATTACTGAAATCAAACTATATGAGATGCGGCCTAATCTAAGCAGTAAAAGTAAATCTTATTCCAAAGTTTACATTGGATTGTTACATTGCATAACATAAAGTAAAAAAAAAAAATTGAGATGGAGCCAAGGAATCAACATCTTCTAGATTTTCCTGCAAAATGAGAGTTAGTACAAAGAAACCAAGAAAATGGGTATATATACATAATATATACAACGAAGAGATGAATACATATGTATCAAAATGGATAAAATTGATGTTAAATGATATATAACAATGGAGAGATATTTATATGAAAAATTAGATACATGGATGCTCATATATGGAAATAAGTGCACATGAAGGGACATATATATATATAAGTATATATATATGTAGATATATATATATATATATACATATATACGTATACATATAGGTAGATATACATAGATATACATATATATATAGACATATAATGAGAAAATATATGCATTAATGGAAATTCTACAAAATGGGTAAAATCAGAAAATATGGGTATACACAGTTTCTGTAGGTGATTTTACACAGCCGTAGTTACTAAATTACAACATATTTTGCAATAGAATTGGGTATGGAGCTTCTCTATGTATCAATAACCAAGCCTGCAAAAGATTGTCCATAAATCACGAATGGATATTAAAATATCCCTCCATGAACGTGGCACATTATCATGACTGTACTACTGCAAAAAAAAAGAAAAAAAATGGTTCGTTACATCCTACTCTTTATCAAGAGGGTCAATCAATTTTCCCTGTAACCATCTCAATTTTAGACATTCATTCAAATTGATATAAGCTAATGACTTAGGGTAGCTAAAGACAAAATACTAAGATGGGTAGTATTCACGATAATGGGATCAACGCAGGTGCTCCAAGTGAAAGCATAAAACCACAAATGGGTGATATGTAAAAAAAATAAGTACAGGCATTGGATTGTGGATATTAGATAAAACAATGTAATAAGTCACATTTCCTGGAACTCGTACAACTTTATTGCAGAAGATCAACCTTAATTCGGCTAGACCCAATCATATAAGACTGGGATATGTCCAGCTAAAACAATCTCAGCAGAAAAAACAGCTGCACCATAATCTGCCTCAGAAAGTCGCAGTTCACAACACCAATCAGAGCAGGAACATGAGAATTCAGGTGAGGGTCTGTAACTGCCCCTTTAGTTGACTGATTCTAGATCTAGAATGGGCCGCATATGGATCTTTGAGGGCCTTCCAAACTTCCTGAGAGGTAGTGAGGCTAACTACTTGGTTGTGAACAGGTCCAAAGAGAGAGGAGATAAGCCAACCTAACAGAAGTAGGTCTTGCTTTTTGGCCAAGAAATGAAATCAAGGTTGATTTGGCCTTCATTGTTGGAGTTTATAATGTTGTTTCCAGCCATGAGTAGAGAAGACCGAACGAGAGCCATACTCGAACACAGCAAACATAGCAGAACAGAGCAATAACAAGGCAATCAGTAAACACCATACAGGATCTATTAAGGAATCAGCGCAAAGAACAGGCTATATCAGCAGATCACCATGAGTGTGGCAGAGTAGCAACAAGATAACCAGCAGGAAGATTACAAGATTCACCAAAAAAAAGACTCAAAAGGACCACACGCTTACACTATACAACGGTGGCTTTAATACCATAAAATGCTATTATACACTATGCCAAAATTATGTGTTTCAGAGATATTCCTGCGTCCACGAAATTGGGTTCTCTCCCTTTTAACGATCGACAATAGAATCTGGCTTATTAAGACATGGACAAAATAAATAAATAAATAAATAAATAAAGAATAGCATAGAGTCACGTTACCTGATGATCTCCTGCGCCAAAGGGATCGATAGATGCTGCTGGGTGGAAGGCAATACGCAGGAATTTTTGCAGATCTTCTATTTCCGAAGGGCTTTGTATATGGCAGGAAGAGGTTTTTCTCTGCTATTGGGGCTGAAGAAAGATGAGGAACCTGCTGGATGGATCTTCTGCTGGTGGTCTACGTGAAAAGGAAAGTGCTGGGCTGGACAATCATAGGCTGGGCTGAAATGGAGGTGAAGATGGCGCCCGGTGGTGGCTCTCCTGTGGTTGGGGCTGAAGTGGGGATGTGCGGCAGCTGCTGGAGGTGGAAGACTTCTTTGTGGCTGGGTTAAGTGAATGGGAAGCAGCGTTGGATTTCTTCTAAATGGGGCTGAAGGAGGGATGAAGGATGGCGCTGGATGGAGATTCTTCTGTTGATGGGTTGCAGTGGATGAAGTGGAAGGTCCTTCGTTGCTGGGGCTGAAGAAGGTGAACCGCAGACGTTGGAGGTGGCTCTCCTGCGGCTGGGGCTGAAGAAGGATCGGAATTTGCAAATCGATTTCTCTGGGCTGGAATTGGAATTTGCAAATGAATGAAATGAATGAATATGGATTTGAAAGACTTGATTTTGATGAATTGATAAAATCCTTTTGTATTTTTGAGAAATGCAGTGCATTTGGAAGTTAGCCTAAGAGTGTAGGATGAATGTGACTAATACGAAGATCACAAATCTAGGTCTTATTCGTATTCTGGCTATGGCCATAAATACAAATTCCACCGAGTTTGTCAACTCCCTAAGAGCTTGTGCATGTGCCATTCATGTAGACCATGGTGGATTTGTAAAAATGTGCATGAATTGACATATATCAGATATTGAAATTTGCAGAATTAAACTATATGCAATGCAAATCTTAATCTAAGCAGAAATTGGAATTTTTATTCCAAAGTTTACATTTAATTTACATCACTAATTGAATTTAAATACATAAAAATAAAGTCTTCAATATTCCAATAAAAGACAAAAGGGAAAATCGAGTTTTTGAAAACTCGAATTTTCAAAGAAACGATCGGTTCCAACACGAGCGTTGAATCTGATATGAAGTCGGAGTCGGAACTCGTAACTTCAAACGAAAAGATAAAAGGGAAAACCGAGTCGGAACCTGGTTTTTCAAGATAAAAGACAAAAGGGGAAAATCGAGTTTTTGAAAACTCGAATTTTCAAAGGAACGATCGGTTTCAACACGAGCGTTGAATCTGATAGGAAGTCCGAGTCGGAACTCGAAACTTCAAACGCCATATAAAAGGGAAAAATCTGAGTCGGAACCTGGATCTTTAAAATAATAAAAAAAAGGGAAAAACCCGAGTTTGAAAACTCGAATCTTCAAAGGAACGATCGGTTCCAACACGAGTGTTGAATCCGATATGAAGTCCGAGTCGAAACTCGAAACTTCAAACGCCATATAAAAGGGAAAAACCCGAGTCGGAACCCGGATCTTTAAAATAAAAAAAAAGAGAGGGAAAACCTAAGTTTGAAAACTCGAATCTTCAAAGGAACGATCGGTTCCAACACGAGTGTTGAATCCGATAGGAAGTCCGAGTCGGAACTCGGAACTTCAAATGCCATATAAAAGGGAAAAACCCGAGTCGAAACCCAGATCTTTAAAATTAAATAAAAAAAGGAAAACCCGATTTTGAAAACTCGAATCTTCAAAGGAACAATCGGTTCCAACACGAGTGTTGAATCCGATAGGAAGTCCGAGTCGGAACTCGAAACTTCAAACGCCATATAAAAGGGAAAATCTCGAGTTGGAACCCGGATCTTTAAAATAAAAATAAAAATGAAAAACAAAAACCTGAGTCGAAACTCAGATGGGAAGGAAACAATTCCTACCCAAGAGTCGGATTCTAGATTGACAAAATGTATGAATAGATTCTGGCAATGAAGAAGATGAGAGATTCATCTGAGATCCTTGACCCAAGATGGCCTAAGATTCAAACCTATTTATGATGGCTTCAAGATTTTCCCTCATCTTGAAGGAGTATAGAATAAAATTTGATGTGAATCAAGAAATTTGTGAGAAATAATTCAGGTTTATCCCTTAACCTGAAAGGGGAAAAGAATAAAATTTATAAAAATGGAAAAGAATTTAAAGAAATTTATTGAAAATTTATTTTGGAAAAGAATTCTCACGGGTAGCATCGGTGCTCCTATGAGGGGTATCAGGATTATCCCTTATCCTGAATGGGAACACCTTGAAGAACGAGGGTCAGGTTTATCCCTTAACCTGAAAGGGTAAACGAATAAAAGAATACCTCATTGAAAAGAGGCATCAAGTTTATCCCTTAATCCTGAAAGGGTTATAAGAAAAGGTTGATAAAATTTAATAAAATTTAATAAAATTGATGAAAAATTGATAAAACTTGACAAGAAGTGATAAAAGTGGATAACAAATTGACGAAAAATTTTGATTAATTTGGAAAATGAAATGAATGTAATTAATAAAGATAACAAGATTAACTGAAAAATTGATAAGATTTTTAGAAAAAGAGTTGCCTGATCCTGCCTGCACGTGGGATCTTCTAAAGTGAAAGGAAAATATTCATTTTGAAAAACAAGTGAGAAACCATTTTGGAAAGAAAATCCATCGTAAGAAGAATGATTAGTACCCGAACTGATCTTTGAAAGGGAATCAAACACAAGAGATCATCATGAGGGGCAATTTTTGAAAGCAACAATTTGAAACCTAATTTTGGAAAAGAAGATCAACTGCCAGGGTTGATTTTTTTTTTGAAGACAATGGTTTGAAACTAATAATAAGATCATCACAAGGGTTGATTTTGGATATAATGGTTTGAAACCAATCTTGGAAGATAAGACCAACACAAGGGTTGATTTTTGGAATATAATAGTTTGAAACCAATCTTTGGAAGATAAGACCAACACAAGGGTTGATTTTTGAATACAATGGTTCGAAACCCATTTTTGGAAATAAGATCAACACAAGGGTCGTTTTTGGAAAAAGTTGGACCAAAAAATATTTGAATTTTTCAGTTATCATTACGAAGATTTTGCTGAAACTTTCAAAATTTCATGATTTTTTTGAAAAACCCTCATAGGTAATATCATTTCTCTCACGAATGATGTCAGAATTGTCCCTCATTTTAAAGAGAATAGGAATTTAATGCCCCAGTATGGCAAAAGAAAGAAGTATTGGACATCCAAGTTTATGAAGAAAATTGACATTTCATTGATAAACAGAAACTGAGAACAATACTGAATATTTACATACTTTGACCAAAAGGACATAAAAAGGCAAGGTTGACCTGCCCCTACAAGGTGACTAAAAAAAAGGAGGAAAACAGGGAAATTTTTGACATCCTCAATTCTCTGAGTGGTCCAAAAGAGTCTAGGTCGGAACTGCCGTCTGCTCTTCTCCTTCCTCTGGTACTAGAATTTCTTTGTCGATGTAATCCTGTATGATATTTTTGAGGATGAAGCAATGTTCTGTATCGTGCCCCATTACTCGATGAAATTTGCAGAAACACTCTTTCCATTTTCCCATGGTGACCGAAGGATCAACTCTCCTTGGAAGTTTGATCATATCTTTCATGAGCAGGTATCCGAGAACCTCCTTGACTGGCTGACCTAGAGGGAAAAACTCGCGATCATAAATCCAACCATCATGCTTTGTCTCCTTTGGGTTGCCTGATTTTTGTCGAGAGCTGACCCTTTTCTGAAAACTGGACTGAGCATGCTTGGTTAGGGGGATTGGGCACTTTTCTTCTTCGTCTTCAACAAAAAGATTCTTATCAATGCAGTCATGAACAATGTTCTTAAAGACAAAGCAATGATCAGTGTTATGCCCTGTTGTTTGATGGAACCTACAGAATTGGTTTTTGTATTTTCCCATGATAGTGGAAGGACTCGTGGCTTTTGGGAGCTTGACTAATCTCTTGGTCAACATGTATTCGAGAACTTTGTCCAGTGGTTCATCCAAGGGAGTGAAATCTCGGTTACTGCTCCAATCTTTGTGTTTTGGCTCTCCCTGATTCTTCTCCTTCTGCGGAGGACTGGATTGAAGCGGTTCATCTTGGTTTCTGCTGAACTTTCCCTTTTGGCCTCTAGAGGGCTCCAAATTGCTGCTTTGATTGCCTGGGTTGCCTTTGTTGCTTCCCCCGCTGGTTTTAGAACTTCTTGCACTGCTATCGTTGTGCTTGCTTATTGGGAAGGTGACAGTTGCCTTTTTCTCGGTGGAAGCTTTTCCGAAACTGACTTCAGCCTGCTCGGATAATATCTCAACCATCATCTTTTTGAACAACCGATATATAGCAGGATCAATCTCATTCTTGTTGTCCTGAACTCCTTCTCTGGCAAACCTCTGAGAGTCCATTCCTCACTTTCTGCTTCTAACTGGTGCTAGAGTGATGCAGTCTTTGATCTTTGTCTGAACCACCCGACAATACCAAATGCTCTCTGTTGGACAGAATGGGACCTTTTTAGAAAAGATTTTTGGAAGAAACTTTGATAAAAGAGGAAATCAAGATTGACAAAAAGATATCCCACCACTAGGGATTGAGTCCGCACGAAAGGCACGACAATCGTATCATTTTCCCGTGAGAGGAAACAAACAATTTAGAATATGATCAAAAGGACATCTCTTGATGAAAGAGATTTGTAAAAGCCGAGGAATAGATTTAGAAGATACATAGAAAAAAGTTTTGAAAATAGATGGTAAATTTTGAAAATTTTGAAAAATTGCAGGCAGGATCAGAAAAGAATTAAAGAAATCAGAAAAGGAGCAAAAACAAATACACCTGGGTGTTGAAAAATAAAGAAAATTTTTTGAATAGTATACCCAGGGTTTGAAAAAAGTTTAATATATATAGGAGAATACAAGAAAACATCGCATAACCATAGTTACACAAACAAGGATGCGCACACAGCACTCCCTAAAGGCTGACTCTAAATGCAATATTTTGAAATGGCTTGTAGGACCTTAATCCTAACTCTATGGTTTAGATCATCTAATTTCAATCAAGGTACGCCAATATACTCAAGCCGAAGCTCGAAGTACGTGGCATAGAAATATCTCTCTGGTTCTAAGGTAATGGCTTCCCAACATCCTTGAGCGCCTACCGATATACCTCGGACTATGGCCCTTAGGTACGTAGTAGGGGGGCACTAACCCAAATAAGTGGTCCAGTTATGAGGCTCTCTCCCGAACTATGGTTCAGTGAGACAACCCAGCAACGTGAAGACCGAGACAATATAGGTAGGGATATTTTCGAAAACTTGTTCATCATGCAAACAAAACCAGAAAGCTCTAATGCAAGTCCTAAAAGAGATAAAATTTTAAATGAAGAGAAGCATACACTTGCATACATTGTTTGCATTCAATCCGTAGAATTTAGGAGAGTTGTATTTCAGACCAAAGTCTAATGTGAACATGGAATAATCTCCTCAATATGGTCCTACCAAACCATGCTTAAATCCTATATGCATTATGTCAGCTGGGACAGAGTCTAGGTTACTAAGGTTTGCATGGAAATGAAGCTGACATTTATACAATAAAAACTTAGATAATATCAAAGCAAAGCAAAAGGCAAAAATTCGACCGGACGAAGACGGGTCCCATCACGGTCGCCAACTTCTGTGATCATGCAAAATTTTTCCTCTTATTTCTTTTTTCCTTCTCTTTGCCTTTCTAGCCTCTATTTCCCTTTTTATAGGGGAAATAAAAGACAGAAAAGAAGAGAGAAAAGAAAAGAAAGAAGGGAGAGGAACCCTTTTGCAAGGTCTCATTTGACCAAAGAAATGTTTTGAAAAATCACTCACCTCCGTTTTGAAAAATTTGCGAGAACATGGAGAGACGGGATTCGCTCGTCGGTATGAGGTTCAACCGTTCCTGGTGCCTTTACCAGGGGTAATCGAACCAAGGATTGAATTCATGCCTTCTTGCTTTGCTAAAATATTATCTAAGTATTTATTCTAAGTCCTAAACGCACACTGAATCATGCTTGTGCTGTGATTTTGAACTTGAAAAGAATGCATATTTTTAGAAATGCTTCGAAAATTTTGAGATTTTCCAAGTGATTTTGGGAATGAATTTTGAAAACATCCTTTGAGAAACTGCCCGAAAGTTCAAAAATTGGTTTAAAATTTATTGAAGAATGTTGTAAATCGCAATAATGATTTTCTTAAAGACGCGATAAATCGCAGTACCGCAAATCGCAGGATGATTTGCTAAAAGTCATTGTAAATCGCACAATGATTTATGGAAAGACACGATAAATCGCAATAGTGATTTACTGAAAGATGTCACCAATCAGATGACGATTTTGAAATTCAAGAATTTGAAATGAATTTAAAAGCATTGAAACCGAAGATCTGGAAATCGAATTCAAAGTCAAGTTTTTTAGAATTTGAGGTCTGAATTGAATTGAGAATCGAGATTAGGGTTTTGAGAGAAATAAGAAATAAAATTCAGAGTTGGAATGTAAAAATCCAAGATAGAAATTTAAAAATAAAATTGAAAATTGGGAATCGAAAATGGGTATTTGGAATAGAATTTAAAGGGAATTGAAACTGAAATTGAGAGATAAGATTGGGTTTATGAAGTGGAATAAAACGATAACTTGGAGTTTAGAAATGAGAAAACATCTTTTGAAAATTATTTCAAAATTCACTTGGAAATTTGAAAATGGTTTCAAAGAGGTGGAAAATGCTGATGCAATTCTATCTTAAATGATGAATGCATTAAAAGAAAATTGAAATTAGGTTTTGAAAAGCATATTTCATTCTTTAAGTGAATTGAAATAAGATTGAAGATATAATACATTTTTGACTATAGCCATAAAATGTATTATATAATAATCGTATTTCAATTCATTTGAAGAATAAAATACATTTTGGTGCCTTTATAGAGTTTAAAGTAAAATGAACTCTCAATATATCCTGACTATGATCATTGATATATGTTTTGAGTTAATTTTAAATTAAACTCTGATAAAGGAAAAATATATTTAGAAAAATATAATGATTTTTAGAAAGAGATCCAGTGTGGACCCAATGTTATTCCATAAAAGATGAAAATAATAAGTTTTGTTCACATTTTGACTATGGCCATAAATGCAAATCGTCAACTTAGGATTTAATCACCTTTTATTAGAATGGTGTTTGTGCCATTCGTGTTTCACCATAGTGTTATTGAAAATGAAAATAAAAATGCAACATATTGATTATGAAAAATGAAAAGTTAAACTACATGCTCATTCATTCTAAACTAAGCATAAAGTAAACTTCTCATTAATTGATTTATTACAACCTTTGAATTGATACAACAATTGAAAAAGAAATAACAAAACAGAAAATCCTGCAAAATTAGCAAACTTGTTAGAAATAAATATTGGCTTTTATGGAATTCTCCTCAATTATTGAAAAATTGAAGAATATATCCAAAATTAGCCTTTTATGCCTGAGAGATAAAGAAAATTAAACAAAATAAATACATATGATGCATGATTTTGTTAAAGCATTTGAAAAGGAATTTTTGGAGTTTCAGATTTTTGAAATTGGGGTTTAAAAACATATAAATACATTTTAAAGCTTGAATTCAAAGTGAATTTAACCTTGAAATTGAAATGTTTATGAAAATCTATTGAAAATTATTGAAATAAAGGCAAATAAACTCCAAAGCTTGTTTGAAATGAAGTTAAGGCATTCCAACTTGATAAAACGCATTTTTAATTTATGAAATACAGGAGTTATGTTTGAAAAATTGAATTTAAAAGTGACAAAATGCCCATTTTAACTTCATTTTAACAAAGCAATGCTTTTTTTTATGAAATCAGTTTTTGAAAGATGCAATGAATGAATGGTCAATGATCTTAGAAATTTCTAAAATGATATGCAGATGCTTAACAATTTGATGAACGTTGCAGAATTAAAATGCCAAGCAATCATCTGAGGAAAACCCGAATTTGGATTCTCTTATCTAGATAAGACAAGATTTTGCAGAATCAGGATTTTGTAGGTGAACCTGTCAGAGCAATCCCAGCAGATAGAAGCCTTAAACAACTCAGTTTTAGCTCAAAATAAATACATAGATTCACAACACAGCAAGAAAGTATTCCCTTTTTACAGAATATCAAAATCATTCTTGAAACTAGAGTTATGATCAAAACATTAGAACATTAGTTTCAGAAACAAGAAATTGGATTTTAACAAAAAGGTTTCAGTAAACTGGATGTTATAGAGGCTAAACAGACCCGATTTCTCCCAAATTTGAAAGAAAAGTTGCTTAACTGAATTAAGAAGCTAATCCAATTTACGAAATTGAAGAATCAATTTTGGTTAGAAAATGGCGACTTCGGGAAGTCACTATTTCTAAACAGAAAATAAACCTGTTACAGAATTTGAAGTTCTGTAACCAGTCTCGGTTTTCAACAGGTTTGAAATACAAATGAGCATAGAAAGTTATGAAAATTTTCAAATATAAACTAAACACATAGATTAAGAAAACTTTTTTTATGGATTTGGAAAATGATCTCCCGTTAGGGAGATATGACTCTTACAAAATGAACTAAGAACCTATGTCACTCAAATAAGGCAGACTGATAGGGGTCTGGTTTTAGATCCAAATGGGGTATCAAATTACCATGGAAATCACTGAAAATCCACAAAATAAACTAGACTCCATAACAAAGACACCATATATTACGAATTTGAAATCCGATCTCTGGTTAGGGAGATATGACCCTGACAAATTGGTCCTGATTCGGGTAGCGATTTGTATCACAAATCGCTGTAGTGTTTAGCAAAAAACACTACAAATCATTATAGTGAGGTCCAGCAACACTATAAATCGCTGTGGGGCTCGTTAGAGACCCAAAAATACTACAAATCGTAGTTAAAAAACTGGACAATACTACAAATCATTGTAGGATGACCGAACAATACTACAAATCGTTGTGGGGCTCGTTGGAGACCTGAAAACACTATAAATCGTAGTTAAAAGACTGGACAACACTATAAATCGTTGTGGGGTTCGTTGGAGACCTAAAAACACTACAAATTGTAGTAGGGATTCAGCGAAGACCCAAAAAATCATTACAATGATTTGCTGGCGAATATTGCCAATTAAATGGCGATTTGTTGAAGGAGTGCTACAAAAGTCACAATATGGGGGCCAAAATCAAAACTTTTACAAAATCTGGATACAGGGTTCTGGTATTTAATCAAAATAAAATAGCAATAGACCATGAAAAATTCTGAAAATGTACAGGGATGAACTAGACATATAAACAAAGAGAACCCGTTTTACAGAATTAAAAAATAATCTCTCATTAGGGAAATAAAATTCTGACAAGATGGATCAAAATCTGAGTCGTTAAAATCACATAGGGTGATAGGGTTGCATTTTTTGACCCAAAACTGGTCTGAAAACACCATAGAAATTGCTGAAATTTAGTATAAACAAACTAGATTCAATTTAGAAAACAACCCTGTTTACGGATAGGAAAGATCATCCCTGGTTAGGGAGAAATCACTCCCGCAAGTTGGTCCTTATTTTGCTAAAATCCTGATGGTGCAAAATAACAGGTTCTGAATCTCAATTTTTAAAGTAGGTCAAACAAACTAGAATGATCTGATTTTTGGTGGAGAGCATGAAGACATATGCATGAAGTTTCAGTAAAAAATGCAGATTAAAATGAGTTCTTATTACATATAAATCGATAGATCTAAAATGCACCAGAATTCAAAGTATAATTTAGAAAGCAACTGAACATGATGAAAGCAAATTGCATATGCGTAGATGTTCAAACATGAGATCTAATGCCTTAAAACATGAATGGATGCATGGATGATGAAAAATTAAAATAGAAAATGCATTAAAAGAAAAATGTCTGAGGAACAAATCTAACTTGTTGTAGCTCATTTGAAAGAAGGATTTGATCTAAAAAGATCAAATCACTTCAATTCTTTTGGCTCAATCAAAATATGGCAAACGGAGATTAAAATGCAGCAAATAGGACGATGAATACTCATATTATAATCTATTAATCATGCTATGACAAGAAATCTTAAGGGATTAGAAGAGGAGTACTCACCTTTGCTGAAGGGGTCTGAAAGAAAGGGCTGAAAACTTCTTCAAAATTTCGTAAACTCCAAGTAGAAAGGAGAGAGAGAGAGAGAGAGAGTTGACCACCAATCGCTGAATGTCTTTTTTCTTCCCTCCTTTCTCTTCTTATCATTTTTTTCTCCTTCTTTTCCTGCATCTTTTATGTTGATTTTCTTCCTTCTTTTATGCTTCTTTTCCTCCTTCTTTCCTCTTGTTTTTCTTCCTCTATTTCCTCCTCTCCTTTTCTTCCCATTTTTCTGGAGGGTCTAGGGCTGAAGCAGCATCGGGCGACCTTTCTTTTAAAAAAAAAAAACATTTTTATGATTTTAAAGGGTTGAAAATCTAAGTTAAACAAAATATAAAGGAGGATTTTAAACATAACGAATTTAAAAGGAGGTTTTTGCAAAATGATGGTTGTTTTCAAAAGTTTTTTTTTCTTTTTTCTGAAAAGGGTTTTTTAAGCTAAAAGAGGCTTTTTTTTTAAAAGGAGGTTTCTAAAATCAATTTGTATTTTTTTCTTTTTCTGTATTTTTTTTTGTGTTTTTGAAATAAAACTCTAAAAACTAAAGGGTAATAAAGGGGTTTACAACTATTTTTTTGTATTTTTGAGAAATATTTACGAAAAAGAAATTTTTTGAGAATTCAGGTTCGATTTCTTCAGAAAACGGGTTTGGATCCGGTTTTTTAGGAAATCTTCAAGTTTTTGACCTCGAATTGAGAAATGCAAGGCATCAGATCCAAATAGACATCAAATGGATTGTCTGAGCCTTTAAGAAAATATTTTTGTAAATTTAATTTAGAAATTGGATGGCGAGGCTCAGATTTGGATTTTAACACTGGGTCTGGATCCAAAATCGAGTCAGATACAGAAAATGAATTTGATTCCAGTAAAACCCGAGAAATAAGCTGGAATTTAGATCGAAACTGACTCAATTATCTTAGAAAATGGGAGCAAGGTCAAAAAGGGGATATTTGCAAAACTTTTAAAATTTTAGGGTGTTCACAGATGCCCCTCTTTGCTACTAAGCTGGTTTAAGGCCGAGCTTAGTGGCAAAGAAAACACTCCAAATTTTGAAAAATGCCCCAGTTAGAAAATCTGAACTAGGTGTGGAAGAGTTTTATTTTAAAAAACATGATTTCTCAGGCTTAAAACCTTATCCTGAATGGTTTTGGAGAGACAAAATCCTCAAAAAATGATATGACTGAGTAATAGGAATGAGGAAATCGTGATGAGACTTTGGCCAAAGACTCCAAGATAATGAGAAAAATGCAAATTTTGATCAAGTCTCATGGGTGAGACAAGATCAACTTTTAGAACGACTCAGGTTTAGCACCTAACCTGGATGGGACGAAGATATCTCAAGATAACTTGGATGAGGAAAGGAATATGAGCGGACCTTGATGGGACATTTTTGAGAAAAATGCCTCGTGAGATGAAACTCAAGTATGATCCTTTCCTGGGTGGATATGAAAGATATGAATTTCTTTGATGAAGAAGACCTTGATGGGACTAGGAGAACACACCTCGTTGAAACGAGGAACCTCGTCGAAACGAGACTCAGGTTTTACCCAAACCTGAAAAGGAAGATACCTCATGGAAACATGAGGCAAACAGGTTTATCCCTTAACCTGAGTGGGATGACCATACAGAATCCTCGAAATGAAGAGACCATGATGGGACCTCCGAAGTTGGATGAACAAATCCGAAAGGGTTTTGCGAAAGGAAAAAAAAATGGGGTTCCCTAAAGCTGAGAAAAGGGGTGATCTTGGGCGCCTCATTGCTGAGACTAAATGAGCTTTTGAAATGGCTTTCGCAAGAAGTACAGGTTTGACCCTTAACCTGAGCGGGTGCGAGCATACAAGAAAAACAATCTGGATTTCTTTCAAAATTAAAATTTTAAATTCTACACTGGATTTGCTTCACAACGAGGTATTGAACTTCAAAATGCGAGCTCGTTTTAAAAACTGCCAAAAATAGCTCATTTCGTCTGGAATTTCTTTTTTTTTGGAAATATTTTCTTGAGAAAAACAATCCGGATTTCTTTCAAAATTAAATTTTCAAATTCTACACTGGATTTGCTTCGGAACGAGGTATTGAACTTCAAAATCCGAGCTCGTTTCAAAAACTACCAAAAATAGCTCGTTTCGTCTAGAAATTTTCTGAAAAGACTATTTTACCCCTTTAATTGCCAAAATGAATTTCAAAAGTGGAATTTGGACCCGCTCTGAGATGACCCATCCATTTGCATTTTCTTGTTTTAATTTATAAGAAAAGAAAAAAAATTATCTTTTTCTTTATTTTTTGTTTGTTTTATTTTATTTTTTTATTATTTTATTCTTCTTAAGGTGGGACCCACAAGGGGGTCGACCACCCTAGCCGTCAATTCAGCTCATGTTCTTTCTTTCTTCCTCCATTTTCTTTTTTTTATTTTTATTTTTATTTTCTTTTCTTTCCTTCTTTCTTTTCTTTCTTTCTTCTTCCTTTTTCTTTCTTTCTTTCCTCTGCCAGCCACTCACGTATACCCCCCTTTCCAGCCCCTTCTCTTCCTTTCCCTCTCCTTTCCCTCTTTTCCTTTCCTTTTCCATCTTCCCCTCTTTTTTCCTTTTCTTTCCGTTCCTTCTTTCCCCTTTCTTCCTTGCCTCCTTTCCATCTTTTTCAAAGAACACAAGGCTGCAGCATTTACGTGGATTTCCTTCAGGTAATAATATTAGAAACTTAGTTCTTGAAAAGATCAAAACCTAAGTTATGATAAAAGGGTGAAAAAAAGGAAGAGACGGATGGAATTTTTCAACTAACGTCTCTCTCTCTCTCTCTCTCTCTCTCCCTTTAGCTCTCTCCTTCTCTCCCCTTGGCTGCTGCAGCCACCACAGCCATCTTTTTCCCTGCTCCATCTTCAATCTTCAGCCATTGCCACCTTGCAGCCACCAGCCTCGTCATCACCTTGAAGCCGAGCAGCAGCAAACCATCTCTAAGGTAGTTCCAGCCGGCTCCAACAACTGGCCTCCTTCAGCCACCTCTATCACAGTAGATTGGTTTCAGCCACCACTGCTATTACCTTAAGCCCAGTCCAGCCAGCTGCAGCCTCCACGCCCAGCCGGTTCAAGTCTTCCAGCAAGCTTTGGAGCAGCCTTCAGTCGGTTCAAACGTCCACCATTGCTGCAACATCCACAACAACTTCTCCACCTTAAGACAACTCCTCTAACCTCCAGCTCCTTGGCTACTTTGGTACCGGCGCCACCCAACTCGCAGTCCATCTATTGGTGCAGCACATCATCTCCAACCTCCTTCACGCCAGCAACACCAGCTCCAACTCCCTCCAACTGACTCCAACAACCGTGGGTTCCAGCTCCTTGCCTCTTTGAAGCACCATCTTAAGCACCCTTCAATATCCGACTACAACCCTCCATTGGTGCAGCATCCCTACCCAAGCCAAGGTAAGATCCCTCATATCCAATTTCTTCATTATATGCTATATATCTGTTTTAGTTTTTTTTTTTTTAATATATGTATTTCATAGGTTTGCTATTGAAAGAGAAGAATCCGTCCAATCAATGGACCAGATCTTCCCTTCTCGTAGCCACAAAAATAAGAATGAATATGATTCATGCCCCTTGAGTTTTTTATGTTTTCTCCTAGGTTTAAATACATTTTACGTTCTGTATATTGCAGTTAATTTCATTTTTTTTTTATTCCTTGTTATTTAATTCAGTTTATATTGGTAGTTTACCATGTTTTGTCTTAGGCGTCTGGTTTAGTCATCATTTCATGCAGAAATTGTCTTATATAAATTCTAGAAATTTTATTATAGTTATGTTATCTTGTCTACGACATCATGCCAAAAACTTGAATCTATTCGGGTTTCGAAACCCATCTAAACTGATCAAACCTTACATTGGGTTTTCTGTCTTTTTGAATTTCCAGTTTGCGCTTTAGCAGACAAGAACCTCCGGTACCACCCTCGTGGGAGATCCGGATTGCTCTCCAAAAATCACAGTGGATTCATAATCGAATCTACTAATGATATGGAAATTTTGAGGTTTTTCCAAGTAGTTTTGACCTCTGTCAAAAATCAGATTTTCCAGCCCTCTGGGAAAATCTCGATTTTCCTTTGTCAGGGTGTAGACAGATCTTAATGCACCGAGTTCGTTCAATCCGTAGCCTGTCTGCAAAAACTTTCAATACAAAAGTTGTTTCTAACAGGTTTTTCTGTCATTTCCCAAACGTTGGAGATTTTTGGAACTGTTTCAGTATTTTTCCCAAAATTTTCTTTTCTGTCTGACAGATTTCAATATCCCGAAATTCCAGAGATTTAGGTCTCTGATAACAGTGTGGCCGTTTCCAAACCGTAACCTGAATCTCAATTTTGTAAAAAGAGGAAATCTTCCTCTGTTTGTCAGAGACATTTTCCCACAATTTCAGCTATTTCCCCATCCGTCGGCTATTTATCCCACATTTTCTACCGAAACCTGTCTGTTTCCCCAAATCCAAGAGTCTCCGGATTTTGATCCGACTTCCCGGAGTGGTGCAGCTCCGACCATAGGTCAAAACCAGAAAGTGTAAAAGGAAAAAATCCTTTCCTTACTATCCTTTGTCACTCCATAAAATTTGGGAATTTTTTATAGAAGTTTGATATCCAAAATCCCCTATAGAATCAACATTTTAGGCAAAAATCATAAAATTTAAGGTTTTTATTTGAATTTCTATATTTAAAAATATAAAAAAATTAGATTTTCGAGCTTCATTATGTTTTTAGGGTTATTTTAGGTGTCCATGACAAATTTGGCTTAATTCCAAGTTCATTTGCTCCAAGTGTTAGTTTATCTTTAAATTCAGAAGCGAAAATCAGGTTAAATTTGATATTTTATGATATTTTAACCATTTTAGGGTTTTTATCATGTACATGAGCATGTAGAATCATATTAGGGTTAATTTCAATGTCATTTGCATTTCACATTTTCCATTTTTGCAAAATTTATTTCAGAAAACCCTTGTTTCAAGGCCATAGTCTTGTTATCGGGGGTATTTTGGTCATTTTGACCATAATTTCGAAATTTCAATTTCTAATTCCATAAATTTTCATGTATATCATCATATTTTATCATATTGTGTTTGATTTAATTCATTTGATTTTCAAATTTCCAAAATTTACAAAAAATCTTTCAGAAAACCCTAATTTCAAGGTCATCAGGGGTATTTTGGTCATTTTGATCCCAATTTCGAATTTTCAAGTTTATCTTCAAAATTTATTCATTATTTATTATGTTTATATCAATAGGGGGGTATAAATTTGGGTTTATATCTGAATAATATCCGATAATTTCCCATATTTTGGGATAAATTTAGAAGAACCTACATTTTTGTGCAAACCTTGTTTTCTAGTTTTGCAGGAACACTCAAGAAGAAGACTTAGTCACTTTATTTATTTATTTTATTCAATTCAATGTAAAAATCAATGTAATATTTGGAATAAGAGTTACTTTTCTGCTTAGAATAGGGTTGCATTGCATATAGTTTAATTTCTGCAAATTTCAATATTTGATGTATGATTCATGCATATTTATTTCAAATTCACTATGGTTTACACAAATGGCAAGTGCATAAGCTCTTATAGAGTTTATAAACTCGGTGGGATTCATATTTATGGCCATAGTCAGAATACAAAGAAAACCAAGATTTATGATCTTCATATTAGCCACATTCAGCCTACACACTTAGGCTAACTTCAAAAATGCACTGCATTTCTTAAAGTTTCAAAAGGATTTTCAAATTCCTCAATGAAATTACCTTTTCAAATTCATATCATTCAAATTGCATTATTTTCAAATTCATTTTCCAATTTCAATTTCAGAAAATTCAATTTTCTCAAGAATTTCCAAGTCTTTCTCAGGATCTCATTTTCTCAAAATCCTAAGTTTTCAAAAGAGATTTCAAAGCATTTCTTAAGTTCAAACCAAGATTTTCCAATGTTTTAAAATTCTCAAATTTCAAAATCCCAGGTTTTCAGAAATCGATTTTCTCATATTTCCCATTTTCCTAAGGATCCAGTTTCCTGAGAATCTGTTTTCCATTTCAAAAAAATCCTTTTCCAATGAATTTCTTAGATTTTCTCAGAATTCTCAAATCCATTTTCTCAGAAAAGCAATTGCAAATTTCAAAATCGATTTTCTAAAGTTCAAATTTTCCTGAGAAATCACTTTCCAATGTAAATTTCTGATTTCCAATGAAATTCAATGATTTTCCCAGGAATTCAATTTTCAAGTACTTTTCCAATCATTTTCCAAGCATATTTTCCAAAGCAAACATCATATTTTCTTAAACTTGCATTATTTTCTAAATTTCATAGCACAAGCCTGATTCTTTGTGCATTCTAGGAAAAATTGAGCATAATTTAGATATTTGAGTCAAGTTAAAGCACGTAATTGATCATTCATTCAATTACCTCTGGTAAAGGCGCCAGGAACGGTTGAACCTCGTACCGACAGGCGGATCACATTCCACGGAATTTTCCAGCAAATTTTCAAAACGGAGGCGAGTTAATTTTCAAAACCATTTTCAAAACTTTGGTCGAGTTTGACTCGCGAAATTTGTTTCTCTCTCGTAAGAGAGGGGGAAAAATTTTGCGATGATAACAGGTTTGGCGACCGTGATGGGACCTGTCTTCGCCTGACCAATTATGTGCTTTAACTTAGCTCAATTATCAAAATTATATTCTATGGAATGTCAGCTTTAATTCCTGATATCATGTGAACCTAGGAGCCTAGACTTGATCCCAGCTGACATGGATTGCATGTAGACTAGGCGTGGTTTGGTAGGACCATATTGAGGAGAATTATGCATGCTCACTTAGACTTAGGTCTGAAATATAACACTCCTCAATCTAGAAATTGTATGAAAACAATGTTTGCTTCTTCAAAAAATTTCAAAATTCTATCTCTTTAGGACTTAGAGCCCTCTGTTTGCCTGCATGTGATCATATTTTAAAAACCACCCCACCTATGTCTACCCGGTCTTCACGTTGCTGGGCTCTCTTCCAGAACCATAGTTTAGGACAGAGCCTCACAACTGAGCCACTTATTTGGGCTAACGCCCCCCTGCCACGTACCAAGGGTCATAGTCCAACGTATATCGGCAGGCGCTCAAGGATGTTGGTAAAACACAAGCCTAGAACTGGAGATGAATTTCTATGCCACGTAGTTCGAGTCTCGGCTCAAGTATATCGACATAACTGGATTGGACACAGTTGATCTGAGCCTAGAGTCAAGATTAGGGTCCTAAAGCTCTTTCAAAATCAATGCATCTAGAGTCAGCTTCTTAGGGAATGTTGTATGTGCATAATTGTTTGTGATTGAAGGTATGATGTTCATTTCCATCTTATTTTCCCATATTTCTCTCAGTTTTTCCAAAATACTGGATAATTTTCCAAAATACTTCATTTTCTCATTTATGAAGCATTTCTTTGTAAACCCTGGATGATTTTTCCAAATTATCCACCTTTTTCTCAAAACTCCAGGTGATTTTTCATTCTTTCATTCCTCTGGACTTCGAATTTCCAGCTTTTTATTTTATCCTGCCTGCAATTTTCAAAATTCTTGTATTTTTCCAAAAGTATAATTTCTAATCTTCCTATCTTTCAGTCCAATGGCATCCAGTCAGCTTGATTTTGTTTTTCCTAAGGGTCACATCTCCTACGAGGTGCGACAAAGTCTTCCCGAGCATCGAGCTCTCAGCATCAGACCCATCTTCCCCCGGTGGTACTATGTCTGGTTCAAAAACTTCTCCCGTATGTTTTCGGACCACTTGAGCGATTGCGGGTTAGAACTGGCATCTGCAGTGGGGAAGTTGACAGTCAACGGCAATCTGATCCATGCGCTGGCAGAGCGGTAGAATCCGCGTACCTGCACGTTTTGGTTTCCGTGGGGCGAGATGACACTACTGATGGATGAGTTTTCAGAAATTATGGGACTACCTGAGCCAGCTGGTCAGCCTGGAGATCCGTTAGAGCAGCAGTTCTTGATCAATGTCAAGGTTCTGGACCCCAAAGATGTCGTAGCTCGCATGACAGAGCGCAAGTCTTGGCCACTGATTAAAGAAAATGGGAACGAGTACGTGAGCCTGATCGAGATCTACCGACAGTATGGAGAATTCGTAGAATTCAGCTCGTTGTCAAGGACAGCTCGAGAGAGAATTCAACATGCGATGATTCTATGTACTGTGGGACTTGCTTTCTTTCCAGATGAACAGAACTATGTGGATGTCAGAATAGTTCAGCTTCTGAGGAGATGGGGAAGTCGACAGACTAGCCGTCTTTCGATAGCCATGGCCGCGCTTGCTTTTCTATACAGAGTACTGACCCGCTTCACAATGGGAGAATCCATCTTAGTCGAGGGATGTACCTATGCTCTTCAGTCTTGGTTCCTTCAGCATGTACCGATCAAAGCTAGTTCGTTCAGATATAACGGCAAGGAGCTCCTTCCAGTTGCGCGGTACCGATTCCTGATCGATTATCTGCAAGAAGAAGAAGTGGTGTGGGATTACTTTGATCGAGAATTATCGCCTCTCAAATACACCTATGCATATGGCAAGAGATTCAAGTTGCTCGGTCCATTCTTCTGTGCTTACTATCATTCGGAGCAGTGTGTTCGACAGTTTTCTCAGAGACAGAAGCACATAGAGATGCGGATGCTATTAGGAGTCGTGCCAGAGTTTGACCTTACATCAGAGTAGTGGTCCGGAACATACCATTCTGCCAGATATGGCTGGGCCTCTTTTGTTACTCTTCCACTTTTTCTGGGTCCTCGTGTCTCTGCCAGTTATAAAGAGTGGTGGCAAATTATCTGTCTGCCCCCTCTTTCCCAAGTTTATTATTGATGCAATCATGTTTTCCTTTCAATAAATAAAAATCTTGCAAATTCTTCAATTCTTGGTTTGACGACCTCGCCTAGGTAACAAGGCATGATTTCCAGTTGTTTATTTTCTTTATAAAGGAATGACAACACAATTGTCATAATCCCAGTGACGACTCAATCTCTAGTAATGGGATATTCTTTCAATTGTCTACCAAAATTCTTAGCAAATATTTTTCTTCCAATCAAAATCTCTTTCAAAAGCCTAACTGTTATCGTCGCAAAATTTTTTCCCCGTCTTCCCTTCCTTTGCAGGAGAGAAAGGAAAATGCTTTCGCGAGTCAAACTTGACCGGATTTTGGAAATGGTTTTTGAAATACTCGCCTCTGTTTTGAAAATTGCGGGAAAATCCATGGATTGGGGCTCGACCTGTCGGTACGAGGTTCGACCGTTCCTGCCGCCTTTAACAGGGGTAATCGAACCAAGGACCAAAATGTGTTTGACTTAGTTAAATCGTCAAAATCGTGTTCTATCCTAAATGCACAGAGAATTCAGGCATGTGCTATGAGATTTTGAAAAAAATGCAATTTGGAAAAGTATGATGTATGCTTTAGAAAATGCTTTTGGAGTTGAAAAGCATTTCTCAGGAAAAAGATGGAAATCAATCTCTCAAGAAACTCAGATGAAAGTATTTGGAAATCACCAGAAAGTTTATAAAGATGTGAGAAAATCCTGAGAAAATGGAAAGAATTCTTGAGAAAAGGGTGAATCTTTAAAGGGAAAATGTTTGTCAGAAAACTTCAAGTTTTGAAAGCTTTCTTTGGAAAATGGTTGAGATTCATTGGAAAATTCTTTGGAGAAGGAGAATTGAAACTTGGGAAACTGAAATCCTGAGAATCTTAGCCTAGAAACCCTTGGAAATCGATTTTGATCTTTGAGAAAGGTAAGAGACTTCTTTTGAAAATCTTGAGAAAATAACCCTTTTCATGGAAAACTGTGGAAAAACTTGACTTGGGAAAACCGATTTTGAAAAATTCTCAGAGTTTCTTGAGAAATCGATTTCTTGAGAATGAAATTTTCTTAAGAAAATCATGAGAAAACCAATGATTTCATGATGCAAATGATATGAGTGAATGAATGCACTTTGAAAAGATTTTCTAAGAAATTTGTTGGAAAAATGTGTATTAAGTCAAAATAAATCCTTCACATATTCTGACTGTGGCCATGAATACATTCAGAGTTTATTTGAGTTAATTCACAATATTTTGAAAATGGGAAATATGATGTGCATTTTAAGACAACCTAAGAGTGTAGACTCAATGTGACTGGTAGAGAGATGATGGATCTGGGTCTCGTCCATATTCCGACTAGGGCCGTAAATATGGACTCCACCGAGTTCATCAACTCTCTAAGAGTTGGTGCACGTGCCATTCGTGTACATCCATGGTGATTTTGCAAACTGAGGTATATGAATCATAAAATCAGGATATTGCAGGAATTAAACTACATGAGATGCATCCTAATCTAAGCAGTAAAAGTAAATATATTCCAAGTTTGATTATTACATCTCTGGCATAAAGCAAAATGAATAAATAAAAAAAATACAAAAAAAAAAGTCAGCCTCCTCCAGGTTTTCCTGCAAAAGGGGTTAGTACAAGAGATATGGCCTATCACAAGGAAATGTCACCTTAATGTCGATGTATCAATAATTATGCCTATAGTACAACAGAAATATATATTAATGACAATATGAGGCCTAAAGTATATGTGGGATGCTTACAAGATGTCTAGATGTTAAGTTGAAGTGAGAGAAAGATATATACATATGTATACATCTAAATGATTAGGTTGATGTTATGGGCAATGTGTATATGGACCATTAACCGGCTCCTTCAATGAAGATTACAGGCCATATGGCGTGGCCTTGACAATATCGTAACTATAATGCCCTTATGTCACGACATTCATGACTCTACTCGGGCTCACAGCACCATTGCCTCCTCCTCATGCTCATAATAACTTCAAATGGCTACCTACAGACTTCCCATACTATAATTAATTACCATATCCATGACATATGAATTGCAACAATCTGATTTACATGTTGAATCAATACCTGCAGTTAGGAAGACTAATTGATGCACACTAACTCTTTCACTAACGGATTGTTGAATCATGCTAAACGGATCTGAATATACATGGAATGAATCTAGGCGAACTTAGGATCAAAAGAGGTTATAAACGATGACAGTAAAGCAAGCAAAAGACCTACTGCAACAGATATAAAAAAAAAAACATAAGGCAGGACTACAGGTCCTTAGATGCAGGGTGTATATTAAAAAAATGAACAAATGTTAACTTGCCCATACACAGAGGCTATCATTAAACCGAAGACACCCACGCTGGACGAGATTAAAATGTGGTGGCAGTGTGTTTACACCAAGGGCCTGATCGAGATCAGGTTGAATCCCATCATGGGAAAGCATGAACATGCTCAGAGTACCAACCCTTGCAGCAATATGAATGTAACATGAACATCCAGAAAAACAGACATGAGATTACAGAGATCATCAACGGATCACATCTGGACATAATACTGGCACGAGCTGAACCGTGAAACAGATCAAGGCAATCAGCCAATTCAACTTAATGATGTGAAGTTCAAAACGCAGGAAGGTAACACATGATCCTGTAATACGCTGGAACCAGCTGATAGGAAAATCAGCCTCTTGATTATCAGAGTAATGTTTATCATTTCACATTGATATTAAGGCTTCAAAATAATTAGTGAAACTTCAGAACAGATTATGAACATTTTTTTATTCTCGGCTACATATGCAGTACGAAATCTAAGCACATTAGTATATGATTCAGAAGCACAAAAATCATGCAATATCATAAAAAGAAAACGATGCAATGGAAATGGGCAACGAAATGAAATGTAGTGTCGTTGTCAATGACACTTATATACTGTACGAATAGTCTCACTGGACTATCGTTTTACTCGAGATAGGCAGTTGTGATGGCCAGATATGTGTGAACTTAGGGAGACCCTTAACATGCAGGGAAAGAAGAAAAAATTTTGGAATGACTGTTATGCATAACACTTAAAATGAAAACCATCACTCACAAAAAGAATGGAGGGATTACCAGCAATGACACAGGAAGTCTGATTCAATACCCTTTTGCAGAGGATGGAAACATTGAACTAAGATAACATTAGCAACACAGAAATGTAACTCTCGCTACCCGATGTAACACAACCTGAAACTGAAAACAAAAACCGAGGATTTGCACATGGACCCTTACTCCTCCAGGTTATGGTGATACAATGGATTTTGTGAAATCTCTAAGAGGAAACAGTCATTTAATCATAAAACAGGGTGATTCATATGAATCGATAACACCATTGCGAGGTGTAATCGATTCCTAACATGTGAAAATAGACAGAAACGCCGATCACACCATTAAATGTGATGGATCGGCACTATGTATTTTTATAAACGTGATGCACATTTTATTTAAAAGTGTAAAAAATTTGTACCTTGGTTCAGCAAAACTGGCGAAATCTCTTCCTTTTGAAGGTTCAGCAGAAGATCAATCTTGGGGGTTAGAGCTTCTGAGTGCCAGCCGTTGGGGATTTGCCTTTCTAAAAAGCAATGAAAACCAGAGGGTAACGTCACTTAAAATCTCCTTCCCTATTCAGCAGATGATGTCTCGCTTGATGATGAGCATGCTCGATAGATTACAGGAAAGCCAGCAACCTCCAGCGAGGGTTTCTAATTCGTTAGACCCTCCTAGGTCATTCAGTTGAAGGGGCGGCAACTGTGAGAGGAAAAGGGAAGATCGCGGGTTCTGATGAGGCCAGACAAGGAGTGGAAACAAAGGGGGAAATCAAAGGGATTCGTGAAAAGGGAAGAGCCAGGGAAAAAGTCGAAAAGAAAAGTCCCTCTTTCGGGTGGCCAAAGCCCCCCTTTTAAAACATTCATCCTTTCAGCCAAAAGATCGAAACTTTTCGAATTTCATTTTTGAAAGGTTTTGATAATCTCAAAAACTAACTTTTGAAAATTTTTGAAAATGTCGCCATTTGGGAGGGGGACGGCTCATTAGCCTTTGAAAATTTTTTTTGGTCTATTTTACCTAATGTTTAGGTAGAGTAAACAATTTTTTAGGAAGATCCGGTTGTGGCACCTTTTAGGGTTGAGTGAAGGAATGAAAAAAAATAAAAATAAAAAATAAAAAAATATAAAAAATGGGTATTTCAGGGTGATGCCACCTCATCCTGATTTGAAACTCTTTTGAGAATAAAATCTTTAGTGAGGCGCCACCTATGCATGGGCCCCTTAATTATTTTATTAAAATTTAAATTGAATGGAAGAGTTTTATACATTGGTGCCACCTCCTGATGGGCACTGTTTTTGAAAAACAGAGAAATATTTGAGAATTCGAGTGTGACACCACCTCGAGGCGGGTCCCACATCCTTTATTTGAAATAAAAGCCAAGTAAAAAAAAAATTCTTTTTGGAATTTTCATAATAATAGGCTAAGTTTAGAAAACACGAAGTGAATTTTGGTTTGATTTCAAAACTTGGAAGTAAATGGTTCTTCAGGGCAAAATTTAGAAAGATGCAGAGATATTCAGAGCCTTTTTGTAAAAGTTTGAAATAAGGTCTTATGAATTTTGAAATTGTGTCCCCCTCTTTCCAACTGGCGAAATTTTGAAATATCAAAACCATCTAGATTGTTTTCTTGAGAAAACTTTTTGTAATTCGGGGTCCTGGGGGTAAAATGGGAAGAATTGATAATTTTGAAGGCCCAGGGTTTTGAAAATCAATCTTGAAAAGTTTGGAAATCAAATTTGGATTGACAATTTTGAAAATCAGGAGTTTTTGATCTCAAAATGACATGTTGTGCAGTGCGGTGATATGAAATGCTCATGCAATGCTATGCAAAGACATGTTTCGTGAAATGCCGCTCTGAAATTAAAATTGGGAACTCTGACTCCTTGTTAAGCATGAGATTTTGAAAATTTGCAGTTTGAAGATGTTTCTGAACCTAAATATAGAAATTTTGAGGCTCAAGAATAAAATTTTAGGCTTCCTGCCAGGTTTAATCTCAGAAAATGACCATTTTGCCCTTCATTGCTTCCGAAGAACTGAAATGTGATGATTGGTGGCGATGTCAGGAAGGTGAGTGAAAATTTGGGGTGTTTACAGATGCCCCTCTTTGCTACTAAGCTGGCTCGTGGTTGAGCTTAGTGGCAAAGAAAAACACTCCAAATTTGGACTATATATAAAAAAAATGCCTGAGTTAGAAGGATCTGACTGGGTATGAGGAAATTAGCCCGATGAAGATGCTAGATATGAAATGGAGAATGAAGAGAAATGATTTGCTCTGTGGTGGTGGAATTCAGGTTTTTGCCCTTAACTTGGATGGGACAGAAATACCTCGTATGGAACGAAGCTCAGGTTTTAACCCTTGACCTGATTGGGGAATGGAATATCTCATCGAAATAAGACTCAGGTTTGTACCCTTAACCTGATCGGGCGAAAAATGGAATACCTCATCAAAGGAGGCTCAGGTTTGTACCCTTATCCTGATTGGGCGGAAAATGGAATACCTCATCAAAGGAGGCTCAGGTTTGTACCCTTATCCTGATTGGGCGGAAAATGGAATACCTCATCAAAGGAGGCTCAGGTTTGTACCCTTATCTTGATCGGGCGGAAAATGAAATACCTCATCAAAGGAGGCTCAGGTTTGTACCCTTATCCTGATCAGGCGGAAAATGGAATACCTCATCAAAGGAGGCTCAGGTTTGTACCCTTATCCTGATCGGGCAGAAAATGGATGGAATCCTCGAAAGAAGAGACCATGATGGAACCTTCGGATTTTGCACAATGAATCCGACAGGGGTTTTGTAAAAGTTAGGAAAATGGGGTCCCTAAAGCTTGAAAAGGGGTTGATCTTGGGCATCTCATTGCTGAGACTAAATAGCTTTTGAAATGCCTTTTGCGAGAAAATGATTGGTGGTTCAACCTCGAACCGAAATGGGACTGTCTATGGTGGGACAGTGGGGACACAGGGAAGTGTGCGAATCTGAGAGCTCACGCTCTCAAAGAAGGGAAGGAATCAAGTCCTTAAGAGGGATTTAAAATTGGTGTCTGGATATATCAAAGACGGACATCAAGCTCTCACTTCACGTCAGGATAGCTAGAAAATATCATCAAAATGTTGAAAATTCTGTTGTTGATTCAAAGTGTTTGAAATTGATACATATTGTTGCGAAATATTCCTTCTTTTCTACCTGAAGCATTACCTCCAAACGAGTTTCACTTCGTAGAATCAGGATTTTGGAACCCAAATTGCTTGCAATTGACCTTCTTCAAGGAAGTTATCAATTTCCTTGATACGAACAGGAAAGATAATTTGATATTATGAAAGCAATTGATGAAAGAGTATTGATAATAGAACTTCACAAGTTTAAAGAAGATTCTGGATAGATTTGGCAGTTTGATATCCTGGGAGGTTCTCTCATGATAATCTTTCTGCACTCTTTTGGCTCTCTTGGGTTTTGGCTACATTCTCCTTCATTTTGGAGATGTTCTGACTTTTTCTCTCTTTCTTTTTCCTCTCTTGCTCTCTTTTGGGAAGGGTACATCACAAACTCCTTCAACTTGGAGATGTTTTGATCCTTCTTGGACGATGTTGGCTCATGGGTTTAGAGATCTTTAGATGATAGTTGAAATTAAATATCTTTTAGGGATTGTCGGGAGGTTCATTGCATCTGCCTTCATCTCGACAGTGCTTTGGACTTTCCCTGGAAGGATCCGTCACAAACTCCGTCATCTTGGAGATGTTTCAAATCTTCTTTGGCCCCGGGGGTCTACTCGCTTAATTCGCCTTCATCTTGGCGACAATTGAGAGATCCCTTTTGCGGATATTTAATTGCAGCTTAGGTGATTCTGAGGAGACAGGGATTGGATGAATTCTCTCTTTTTCTAGCACTCAGGATATTTCCACTGCCTCATTTTTGCAAGAATAGTCTTTAAAGAGGTTCCATTGACTGCGATCAATATCAATCATTTATGGCTTTGCAATAACATTGAATTTTCTTTTGCTGGCCATGTCGAGGATTTTTTCTTCATCCTTTTGGTTGGCCGATAGAAAGAATTTGAATTTTGAATCTCTTTTCGTAAAAGCTTCACTCTTTTGGAAGTAATGCTGAAGGTAAATTGAGGTAAAGATTCATGTAATAAAGATTCTGAAATCAACAAATAATTTGATTGACAAATTGACAAAGTTTTCTTGAAATCCTGAGTGAAAGAGAGTATTTGAGGTCCGGCTTAACACATCCATGACGAAAATTCTCCTCTCTTTTTCCCCAAAAAGAGAGACTCAGGCTTAGCCCTTACCTGAATGGGAAAATGGAAATACTCCTCTCTTCTCTGAAGAGGAGGTGTTTGCAAAACGAACTTTCGAAGAGAAATTGAGCCTTCGTCAAAGCTCCCTAATATTAGGCTTCTCTTATAGAAAGGGGGCCGATAATAGTGAGGTCAGAAAATTGGGTCATGAAGGGAACGAGTCCATCACACTCTCCCTGAAAAGAGGGTCCTTCATGACGAAAATGGCCTAGTAGAAAAATTGGGGGGGCCACAAGAAAAGCGAGTCTATGTCGAGCCTCTCCCTTTAAAAGGGTTCCTTGTGTGAAATTAGGAATTGTTTTGCAAACGGTTCACGAAGACGCGAGTCCTTTCAAACTCTCCCTGAAAAGGGGCTAAGTGAACGAATTGGATAGCATGCGAAAAGAATGAGCTCCCTCGAACTCTCCCTAAAAAGGGTCTCTCGCAAGATAAAATGATTGAAATTGGATGTTGAAATTGATTGACCAAAAGGTCGAAATTGTGTGGCCCGAAGGTTGGAATTGAGAATTGAGTGACCCGAAGGTCGAAGTTGTGTGACTCGAAGGTCGAAATTGTGTGACCCGAAGGTCGAAATTGAGAATTGAGTGACCCAAAGGTCGAAATTGTGTGACCGGAAGGTCGAAACTGAGAATTGAGTGACCCGAAGGTCGAAATTGTGTGACCCGAAGGTCAAAATTAAGAATTGAGTGACCCGAAGGTCGAAATCAAGAATTTGGTAATTGGAATTGAGAATTGGAATTTGAATTTGGAAATTGGGTGACCGAGGGGTCAAGATTGGAGAATTGAATGATCCGAAGATTTGAATTGAAAATTGGCGGGCAAAATATCAAATTTGAGCAATTGACAGACCTTGAGGATCGAAATGACTTGGATTAACAAAGGAGAAATATGAGTTTGAGTCAGAGCTCGAACAAATACAGAGATCACGAGTCGGAACCCGGGTCAACAAAGGAAAATAAAGGGCTCGAGTCAGGGCTTGAATAAATAAAGAGATCTCGAGTCAGAACCCAGATCAACAAAAGAAAATGAAGAGCTCGAATCTGAGCTTGAATAAGATAGAGAGATCTCGAGTCGGAACTTGGATCAACAAAGGAAAATGAAGAGCTCGAATCAGAGCTCAAATCACGAGTCGAAACTCGGATCAACAAAAGGAAATGAAGAGTTCGAATCAGAGCTCGAATAAGGTAAAGAGATCACGAGTCGAAACTCGAATCAACAAAGGAAAATGAAGAGCTCGAATCAGAGCTCGAATCACGAGTCGGAACTCAGACCAACAAAAGGAAATGAAGAGCTCGAATCAGAGCTCGAATAAGGTAAAGAGATCACGAGTCGGAACTCGGATCAACAAAGGGAAATGATTTTAGGGAAAACCCGAGTCGAAACTCGGTTCTTCAAAAGAAAAAGTAATTTAAAGGAAAACCTGAGTCGGAACTCAGATCTTCAAAAGAAAGAAAAAAAATGATTTGAAGGAAAACCCGAGTCAGAACTCGGTTTTTCAAAAGAAAAGTAGATCAACTTGGAAATTGGATTTTGAAATAATGCCAGTTCGAGCACTGGATTTTGAAATAATACTAGTTCGAGCACTGGATTTTGAAATAATACCAGTTCGAGCACTGAATTTTGGTTCAGTATTGGTGATTGTCTTTCAATTTTGAATCATTAGGAATTGTGATGGGACTGTTTGTTGAAATACAAATTGAATGCAAATTGATGCACATGAATGCGCGAGTGCGTGAAATGAGAGATTTGCTTATCCTGCCTGCATACAGAACAAAATTTTAAAATGCCCCAGTGTAGTTGGGAAAAGAAAGTTTGATCATTATTTGAAGAAAATAGGAAGATTACAAAGGAAGAATAGAGGCTTCAAGTATAGAACTTTTTCAAGTGTCGAGCATTAATGGGATCTAGTAATTTCACCCCATTGGCGTTGATGAGCCGATATGAGTTGCGGGGTAATGCTTCTTTGACAACATAGGGGCCTTCCCAATTTGGCGACCATTTGCCGCTAGGATGATGCTTGAGATAAGCTGTGGATCGAAGTACTAAATCATTGACTTTGAATCTTCTTTCGATGACAGACTTTGCGTACTGCCTGGCTACCCTCTGACGATAGGATTGAGCATGCTCTACTGCTTTTAGCCTTCCCTCGTCGAGTAAGTCTAACTGTACCAGTCGGTGCTGCTGGTATTGATCAAGGGGTAGTTCTAGAAGTGATGCAAATTTCAAAGCGGGCTTCTGAACATGTAGCGGCAATACTACTTCTGTTCCATAGACCAATTCTGATGGAGTAGCATTTATTGGAGTGCGAATGGTGGTCCGATAGGCCCATAGTGCATCATGGATCTTCTCATGCCAGTCACGACCTGTCTCCACAGTTCGCTCCAAGATACGAATTAAAATCTTGTTGGTGGCCTCTGCCTGACCATTCCCTTGAGGATAGTAGGGAGCGAAAAAATGATGATAGATCTTGAATTTTGAGCAGAATGTCTTCATCTTTTCATTCTTAAAATGACTGCCATTATCTGACACGATGTCATGTGGGATGCCGAAACGGCAAAGGATGCTCTTGTGAATAAAAGAGACCATGTGTCGGCCTTCCACTGTGCAGAGAGTGATAGCTTCTACCCACTTGGTGAAATATTCAGTTGCAGCAAGGAAGTATTTGTGACCATTTGAAGCTGAAGGAGTGATGGGACCTACAACATCGATGGCCCACATAGAGAACGGCCATGGAGAGACAACAGATTGCAGATATGTTGCTGGAGCATGAATAGAAGGTGCATGTATCTGGCATTACACACACTTCTTCACATAATGATAACAGTCTTGTTGCATAGTCTTCCAATAATAACCTGCTCTGACAATCTGCTTGACAAGGGTTTGGTAGCCAACGTGGCCACCACAAATGCCTTCGTGTGCTTCTCGCACAACTTCTTTGGCTTCGGCTTCGTCTAAGCACCTGAAATATTCTGCACTGAATCCACGACGATAAAGAACGTTGGCCAGGATGAAATATCGAGTAGACATGCGCTAAATTGCTCTATGCTCTTTCTTTGCGAGTTCTGGAGGAAATTCACCGGTTTCTATAAAAGTTTTGATATTGTAATACCAAGGTTTCTTCTTTTGCTCAACCTGGCTTACTTGTGTTGTTGGAAGGAAGGCAGGTTGGTCAAGTCTGCCAATTTTGAAGGAGCGACAAGATTCTCCGTTCTTGAATGCCATAATGAAGCCTAAACTAGCTAGGCTATCAGCCACTTGATTGAATTCTCTCTTGATATGAAAGAGCTGAAATTCTTTAAAATTACTGGCAAGAGCCAAAACGATCTTCTGATATGGAAAAAGCTTTTGATCTTTGACTTGCCATTCGGCTCGGACTTGATTGACAACGAGTAATGAGTCACCGTAAGCATGCACTCTCTTGACATTGAAGTCTAGTAGGATCTTTATACCTTGAATCAGGGCTTCATACTCGGCCATATTGTGGGTGCATTGAAAAATCTAACTTGAGAGAAAATAGAATCATCTCCTTCTCAGGAGTGATTAATAAGATTTCGATGCCTATTCCAGCCATATTCTTGGAACCATCGAAAAATAAATTCCAGACTGGGTATTGTTGGATATTGCAAATTTGCTCGTCTGGGAAATCATCTTCGGCTTTCACCTCTTCTACCAGAGGAAAATTTGCCAATTGATCTGCGATTGCTTGGCCTTTTATTGATTGCTGCGAGACATATTCTAGGTCATACTGCATCAGTAAGACTTGTCATTTGGCGACTCGTCCGCTGAGGAAGGGTTGCTCCAAGATGTATTTGAGAGGATTGAGTTTGGCCAGGATTTTGACTTCAGATGCCAGCAGGTAGTGTCTTAGCTTCTGACACATCCATACCAGAGCTAAGCAGGTCTTCTCTATTTGAGAGTATTTTTTTTCATAGTTGTTATCATCGCAAAATTTTTAACTTTTTGCGAGTCAAACTGACCTTTGAAAAAGATTTTGAAAATAACTCGCCTCCGTTTTAAAATGCGGGAAAATTCCGTAGAATGGGACTCGCCTGTCGGTACGAGGTTCAACCGTTCCTGGCGCCTTTACCAGGGGTAATTGAACCAAGGATCAATTGTATGCTTTGCTTTGTTCAACTTGTCTAAACCATATTCTAATTCCTAAATGCACAAAGAATCAGGCATGTGCTATGAATTTCTGAAAATGCATATTTGAAAACATGATGTTTGCTTTGAGATTTGAAATACTTGGAGAATAAACTCTTTGAAAATCGTGAATCATGATTGAGATACTGTATTTGAGAAAGTGAAAATCGATTTCTGAAGTATTCAAGAGATTTTTGTGAAAATCGATTTTGAGAAATGTGAAATAACTTTTGAAAAACTTGATTTCTTTGAATTCAAACTTTGAAATTGAAAATATAACTTAGAAAATCAAATTTAGAACTTGGGAAATACTTGAAATATCATTGGCAAATCCATATTTTGAGAAAATCGATTTTTGAATAAGACTTAGAAATTTTTTGATAAAACTGATTTCTCTGAATTGAAATTGGAATTTTGCAAATGCATGAATTGAATGAATATGGATTTGAAATATTTGATTTTGAGGAATTGAGGAAATCCTTTTTGTATTTTTGAGAAATGCAGTGCATTTTGAAGTTAGCCTAAGAGTGTAGGCTGAATGTGGCTAATACGAAGATTACAAATCTGGGTATCATTCGTATTCTGACTATGGCCATAAATACAAATTCCACCAAGTTTGTCAACTCCATAAGAGCTAGTGCATGTGTCATTCGTGTAAACCATAGTGAATTGGTAAAAAAATATGCATGAATTAGGCATACATTGCAGTTATGTATCAAAGCTTAAAACTATATGCAATGCATCCTATTCTATGCAGGAATTGAAATTCTTATTCCAAAATTAATTACAATTTACATCACTAATCAAATTTAAATACAGGAATTTAAAAGAAAGTAAAGTCTTCAATGTTCCTGCAAAACTAGAAAACTTTGTTAATGAAGATATGTTGGCTTTTCTAGATTTATCCAGCAATATCTAGAAATTACTGGATTTTGCTAGACATAAGCCATTTCCATGATTCCCTTAAATAAAAATTGTAAAAATATGAATTAAACTTGAATAAACATGAATATAAGATATGAAATTTCGAAATTGGGGTCCAAATGACCAAAATACCCTTAATAACAAGACTATGGCCTTGAAATTAGGGTTTTCAGAAAGATATTTTGATAAAATGCAAGTTTTGAAATTCAAATGCAAATATACTAAACTAAATATGATATGACATTCTTAAAAATGTGAAAACTAGGGTTAGGGACTTCGAAATTGAGGTCAAATGACAAAATTACCCCTAATAACAAGACTATGGCCTTGAAATCAGGGTTTTTTCAGAAAATATTTTGGTAAAACTTAGGTTTTATGCACTAAATGAAATCAAATGAACACCAAATTTAACCTAAAGCATCCTAATATGATTATGAATATGATTAAACCCTAAAAATATATGCTTATGCACGAAAATCCAAGAATATCACAAATTTTGTGATTTTTGCAGTGTTTTGGAATTCTTCGGGTGCCCTGTTTTGCAATTCAAGCCATTCAAGCATCAAACGGATTCTAAAAATCCTCAAAATTGGTACCTGCACTTGTTATAACCCTAATATCAAATTGAAATTATAAAAATATTTTTTTGGCATTAAATTAACCCGAAAATTGCATTAAGTCTTTGAATATTGCCATTTTTGACCTAGTTCACCAACCCGTCTCAGTCCAAGACCCGAACCAGGGGCCAAACCTCCATAAAAATCTATGAAATTTTACAGAGACCAAATAGACAGGAAAACAGAACTTTTCTTTTTTACAGATATGAAAAAGCCTTTAAAACCAGGGAGATCTCCATCCGACAATTCGGACTTGAATATATTGATTTTAACCTTGGTCCAAACTGACACTTCGGATTAAAAATCCTGAGATAAATAACAGTACTAATCCAAAATATTTGAGATTTTAAAAGTGAACAGATATTAGAAAAATAACAGTACTCACTATTTACATATCATAAATCGGATCTGTATTTTGGGATTTATGAATAACACAAGTCTGATTAAGGTTTTGGTAAACCCTAACGAGTTTTAAATTAAAAATCAGAGTCTCTGACAGAGGAAAAATACTAAACAGTGGTCAAAAATTCTGAAAATTTCACAGTAGACAGATCTAATCAATGTGAATCCATGGCACTTTACATATTTAAAATCAGACATCGGATGAGAAAACCCACGCAAGTGCAAGTTACTTTCTTGATTTTAACACCAATTTTAAAGATTTAAAAACCCGACTTGATGTCTGATTTTTCTGACAGGGTTCCCGAAATCCAAAATCTTTGATTTTTTTACAGTAGTTCAATCACATATGCATGCATCACATATAAAAAAATCAGAAATAAACAACAAGTATTTCAATCCGAAATAACATTATCTTTAGTGTTCTAAACCTAAAACACACAGAAATCTAAGAAACTTAAGAAACCATGCATTAACTAATGAAAATCAATAAAATAAACCATAAAACAGTAAATAGAAATTATTTCTATGGTGTAAAACGTATAATAAGCATGAATAAACCATTAAATAAATAAAAAATCAGGGAATCAATGGCTGGAATTCGATTTTACCTTTAAAGACATAGATTTAACCCATTAAAAGGGTAAATCATATGTTTTATTGGTTAATAATGAAAAGAATCATGCTCAAACCAATTCTAATGGATTAAAATCCCTGTAAAACACACAAAACATGGTTAGATCACCTGCTTAGACCATTCTTGATGGTTCTTGAGGTGAAACAATTGTTGAATCTTCATAAGGAGGGGCGCCCAAGCCTAGATCTAGGTTTAAATCCATAAAAAAGCATTAAATAAAACAAGAAAAGGTGAAGAAAATTTACCTTGGAGTTGCAGCAATGGAGGAAGGGCTGGAGAGGAGAGAGAAGCTCCAAGAATCCAATAGGAGGTGAATGGAAAAATTTTCCCCCCTATAGCCCCTTTTTATAGAAAATTTTTAGGTTTTAAAAAAAATGGAAATTTTGGACTCTAAAGGGGGGGGGGGGGGCGATTTTAGGGTGTAGTTACTATCCTACCCCTAGCCTAAATTATCCTAACTAATACCTAATTAACCCCTAGACTATCCTAGAAATCCCCCAAATGTGATGCCAAGTGGCATTTTTCACATTTGAGTTTTAAAACACCTTTTAAAAACCTTTAAAAACACTAGTTTTAAAAACTAACTTTCAAAATGAGTTTTCAAAATAAATTTTGACTCTTATAAACCCCTAACACTAACCAAGACACTGACTAACCCTAGTCTAGCCCTGACTTACTCGAATATGGCGGCACCCCGAGTAGGCCCTACTTGAGTTTTTCAAAAAGCGTTTTTAAAACTTGAAATTGAAGGAGTTTTCAAAAGGATTTTCAAAAGCAATCTTAAAATTAGAATTTTTAAAATGGCATAGGGTTCTAACCGAGTCAGAACTCCTCTGGATATGGTGCCAACTGAGTGGGCCCACATCGAGTTTTGAAGAATTTTGAAATAAACACTGAAAATGGTTTTGAAAAGGGGTTAAAATCAGTATTTGAAATCCAAGATTTTTGAAAATAGGGTCTCAAGCGAACTGGAACTCCGAGTTAAAGTCCTGGACTCTTAGGATTCTGAGATTTTAGATTTTAGAATTCAAATGGAAGAATTTTTGAAAGATTTTATCAAAAATTGACGAAATAAGTAAAAAAAACACAGTCAGGGTCAGACTCCTAACTCGACCGACCTCTAAAATAGAGTCCTGAATTAACTGGACTCTGTAAAATGACCTAAATTTTGAAAATAATGGAAAAAGACTGACAATGGGAGTAAAACAGACCCCCGGACAGACTCCTGACTGGATTAGGACTCTAGGACAGAGTCCTGATCTGACTGAAACTTTCAAAAATTTGAGAAATTTGATGAATAAGAGGATCCAGAAGCGACACCACCTCAATGGGCCTCATCTGTGAATTGAAATCGATTGAAATTTGAAGTTAAAATGAATCGAGATTGTTTTCTGAGAAAATATTTCGAAATATAAAGTCCTGAGGTTTGCAAATGACAGAATATTGAATAAAAACCCAGGTTTTGAAATTGATTTTGAAAGCAAGCTTTAAAACTCAAATCTGGATTGAATGTTTTGAAAACATGAGTGCTGGATCTCGAAAATGAGATGGGATGACATGCAGTGCTATGCAATGCGATGAAATGATATGCAAAATGTATGCAGTGATATGCAATTACATATGAAATGGACAAACACCAGATGAGGGTGAAAATTTGGGGTGTTTACAGATGCCCCTCTTTGCTACTAAGCCGGTATAGGGCCGAGCTTAGTGGCAAAGAAAACATACCAAATTTGAACCATAAAAATGCCCCAGTTGGATAAATCTGACTGGGTGTGAAAGAATTAATTCAAATGATGATGGTAGATATGAAATGGAGAATAAGGAGAAAGTTTTACTTCAAAAAGAAATGAGATTCAGGTTTTACCCTTAACCTGGATGGGACGGGAAATACCTCGTATGGAACGAAGCTCAGGCTTAACCCTTAACCTGACCGGGTTGAAAATGGAATACCTCATCAAAGAAGGCTCAGGTTTGTACCCTTGACCTGATTGGGTGGAAAATGGAATACCTCATCAAAGGAGGCTCAGGTTTATACCCTTAACCTGATTGGGCAGAAAATGGGAATACCTCATCAAATGAGGCCCAGGTTTATACCCTTAACCTGATTGGGCGGAAAATGAAATACCTCATCAAATGAGGCCCAGGTTTATACCCTTAACCTGATCGGGCAGAAAATGGACGGAATCCTCGAAAGAAGAGACCGTGATGGAACCTTCGGATTTCCGCACAATGAATTCGATAGGGGTTTTCCAAAAGGAAGGAAATTGGGGTCCCTAAATGTAAGCCCCACTGTTTTTCTGAAGAATTTTAAATGAAATATTTCTATTGGTTGCGAAATTTTTGTTTCGGCACGAGCAATACTCGTAATTTTGGCAATTATCGCTGTCTGAGGTTCTGAATCGCGTAGATTTGCTCTACGAGGCGATTCGGGGCAAACCGCGACGGATCAAACCTCAATATTTGTAGATTATAATTATATTGTATTCACATGGGTTCGCTCCGGATTTGGAGTTTAAACGAGAGCAATATCTCGTTATTTCATGGATTTTGACGAAATAGGGGTATATCGGTAATTATGAGTCCTACCGAGGCCCAATTTTGTTGAAATTGGGAAATTAAATATAATTTATGAAAGCTTAAATCTTAATTCACATAAACTAATTTAAAATTTTGATTTTTAAATTAGTTTAGATTAGTCCTTTTTAAATACTCATTATATTGAGCTTTTGCAAAAAAAAAAGAAGTAAATCGCAAATTAGTAAGAACCTAGAAGAGGGTTTTTGAAAACATTTTTATAAGGGGTAGGTTTTGGTATTTAGAAAGGTTTGGCATGGGCCCCACATCAGCCCATTGTTATCATTGCAAAATTTTACTTTTGCAAATCAAACTGACCTTTGAAAAAGATTTTGAAAATAACTCGCCTCCGTTTTTAAAATGCGGGATAATTCCGAAGAATGGGACTCGCCTGTCCGTACGAGGTTCAACCGTTCCTGCCACCTTTAACAGGGGTAATTGAACCAAGGATCAATCTTATGCTCTACTCTATTCAACTTGTCTAAATCATATTCTAATTTCTAAATGCACATAGAATCAGGCATGTGCTATGAATTTTCAAAAAATGCATATTTGAAAACATGATGTTTGCTTTGAATGATTGAAATATTTAGAATATTTAGAAAATGTAAATCTTGGAAATGATATCACCTGAAAAATCGTGAATTGGGATTTGAAATGTACTTCTGAGAGAAGTAAAAATCGATTTTGAGGAATCCTTGACATTTGGTGAAAATCGATTCTGAGAAACTTGGTTTCTTTGAATTCAAACTTGGAAATTGAAATTCTAACTTGGAAATTTTGAATTTGGAACTTGGGAAATACTTGAAATATCATTGGCAAATCCATATTTTGAGAAAATCGATTTTTGAATAAGACTTAGAAAAATTTTTATTTCTCTAACTTCAAACTTTGAAATTGATTGCATAACTTGGAAAATTGAGTTTATGAACTTGAGAAACACTTGAAATATTCTTTGAAAATTCAATGCTTTTGAGAAAATCGATTTTGCCATAAGACTTAGAAAATTCTGAGAAAATGAACTTCTTTAAATTGAGATTTGGATTGGAATTGGTAAATGAATGAAATGAATGAATATGGATTTGAGGAATTGAGAAATACTTTTTGTATTTTTGAGAAATGCAGTGCATTTTGAAGTTAGCCTAAGAGTGTAGGCTGAATGTGGCTAATGTGAAGATCATAAATCTGGGTATCATTCATATTCTGACTATGGCCATAAATACAAATTCCACCAAGTTTATAAACTTCATAGAAGCTAGTGCATGTGCCATTCGTGTAGACCATGGTGAGTTTGAATATGCATGAATCATCATCCATCACACATTGACATTATAAAAAAAAAACTATATGCAATGCAACCTAAGCTAAGCAGGAAATGTAAATTCTTATTCCAAAGTTTAATTACAAATTACATCACTATTGAAATTTAAATACAAGAAAAATAAAGTCTTCAATGTACCTGCAAAACTAGAAAACTTGTTAGTGAAAATATGTTGGCTTTTCTAGGTTTATCTAGTAATATCTAGAAATTACTGGATTTTGCTAGATATAAGCCTTTTCCTTGATTCCCTTAAATAAAAATGATAAAGATATGAAATCAAATTGAACAAATAATGGATATAAGATATGGAATTTCGAAATTGGGGTCCAAATGACCAAAATACCCCTAATAACAAGACTATGGCCTTGAAATTAGGGTTTTTAGAAAGATATTTTGATAAAATGCAAGTTTTGAAATTTGAATGGAATAAACTGAGCTAAATATGATGTGACATGCTTAAATATGTGAAAACTAGGGTTAGGGATTTCGAAATTGAGGTCAAATGACCACATTACCCCTGATAGCAAGACTATGGCCTTGAAATCAGGGTTTTCTGAAATAGATTTTGGTAAAAACTTGGGTTTTATGCCCTAAATGAAATCAAATAACTACAAAATTAAACCTAAAGTATCCTAAGATGCCTATGAACATAATTAAACCCTAAAACTATATGCTTATGCACGAAAATCCAATAATATCACAAAAAATATGATTTTAACAGTGTTTTTGGATCTTTCAGGTATCCTGTTTTGCAATTTTATTAATTCAGCCATCAATCGGATTCCAAAATTCATCAAATTCGGTACCTGCATTTGTTATAACCCTAATGTCGAATTGGAATTATAAAAATAATTTTTTGACATTAAATTAATCCGAAAATTGCATTAAACCCTAAAAATATGCTATTTTTGACCTAGTTTACCAACCAGTCTCAATCTAAGACCCGAACCAGGGGTTAAATCTCCATGAAAATCCATGAAATTTTACAGAGATTAACTAAGAAGGAAAACAGAGATTTCCCAATTTACAGATCGGAAAAAGCATCTCCGGTTAAGGAGAAACCATTCCGGCAATCTGAGCTAAAATATATCACTTTTAACAGGGATTAAAACAGCTGTTTCAGATTGAAAATACAAACATAAATAGAAAACCTAAACAAAAATCTCTGAAATTTTAATAGTAAATAATAGACAGAAAAATAACAATACTCACTTTTTACAGATCATGAATTGGATCTGTGGTTTGGGATTTATGGCCAACACAAGTCTGATTAGGGTTTTGGTAAACCCTAACGAGTTTTAAATTGAAAATCAGAGTCTCTGACAAAGGCAAAATACTAAACAGTAATAAAAAATTCTGAAAATTTCACAGTAGATAGATCTAATCAATGTAAATCCATGGCACTTTACAGATCTAAAATCGAATATAAGATGAGAAAAATATCATGATAACAAGTTACCTTCTTGATTTTAACCACGATTTTAAAACTTTAAAAACCTGATTTGATGTCTGATTTTTTTGGCCGGGTTCCCGATGTCCAAAATCTCTGATTTATTTACAGTAGTTCAATCACATATGCATGCATCACATATAAAAAAATCAGAAATTAACAACACATATTTCAATCTGAAACAGCATGCTCTTTTCTGTTCTAAACTAAAAACACACAGAAATCTAAGAAACTTGAGAAAATATGCATTAACTAATGAAAAACAATAAAATAAACCATAAAACAGTAAAATAAAAATTATTTCTATGCTGGAAAACGTGTAATAAACATGAATAAATAAATAAAAAAATAAAATACAGGGAATCCATTGTTGGAATTTGCTTTCACCTTTGAAATCATGGATTTAACCCATTTAACGGGTAAATCTCACGTTTCGTCGGTTAAGAACATGAAAAACGTACCTCTCATCGATTCTAATGGATTAGAATCCTTGAAATCACCCTCAAACTGAGTTAGATGATCTTCTTGGGTCGATTTTGGGGTTCTTGGATGAAATCCATGGTTAAATCCATGAACACAAGAGTTTCCATGGTGAAATCTATTGAAAAATCATAAAAACTAATAAACAAATAATAAAATAATATTAAATAAACTCACCTTGGGGCTGCAGCTGCAATGGAGGAAGGTGGAGGTGCTGGAGAGGAGAGAGAGGCCACGAAAATTTTAGAGAAAAAGAGCTCTCCTTTGACCCCCTTTAGGTCCCCTATTTATAGATTTTCAAAAAGTCACTTAATTAGGGTTAATTAAGAGGTTTTTCATTTTTTCAGGACTCTTATTAATAAATCCACTAAGGGCAACGATTTTTTGTGGTTTCCTAACCCTAAATGAACTCTAATTAAACTCTAATTAATACCTAATTAAACCCTAAAAAGTCCAAATGTGACACCACCTAGTATGGACCCACATTTGGTTTTTTAAAACTTGAATTTAAAACCTTTAAAAACCAATGGTTTAAAACTTAAATAAAATGGAATTTTAAAATTAATTTTGACTCCTCTAAACCCCTAACCTAACTAGGACAATGACTAACCCTAGTCTAACCTTGACTTTTTCAAATGTGGCGCCACCCCGAGTGGGCCCCACTTGAATTTTCAAAAACGATTTTAAAACTTGAAAATGAGAGGTTTTTCAAAAGAGATTCAAAAGTAGACTTGGAATTAAAAGTTTTTGAAATGGCATAGAGTTCTAACTGGGTCAAAACTCCTCTGGATATGGCGCCAACTGAGTGGGCCCACATCAGGTTTTGAAAATTTTGAAATAAATACTGAAAATGACTTTGAAAAGGGGTTAAAATCAATGATTGAAATTCAGAATTTTTGAAAATGAGTCTCAAGCGAACTAGAACTTCGGGTTAGAGTCCTATATTTTTAGGACTCTATGATTTTGGTTTTTAAAAGCCAAATAAAGGAGTTTTTGAAAAGATTTCATCGAAAATGGTAAAACAAGTCAGAAAATACAGTCAGGGTTAGACTCCCAACTCAATCAGAACTCTGAAATAGAGTCCTGAATTAACTGGACTCTACAAAATGACCTAATTTTTTAAAACAAATGGAAATAAATAAAAATGGAATAAAAACAGACTTCAAAACAGACTCCTAACTAGACTAGGACTCCGGGACAGAGTCCTGATCGGACTAAAACTCTAGATTTTTTTGGTATTTTTCTGAAAAACGGATGAAAGAACTTGTGAAAGCAGTGAAAACAATAACAAATATTGAAATAAGACAGAGTTTCAATTCAACTGAGACTCTGAGGACAGAGTCCTGATTGAACTAGGACTCTCAGATTTTTGAATTTTCTGAGAAAATGAATGAGAGAATTTTGAAAAACAGTTAAAAACAGGATGAAATCGACGTTTTGGTTCAGAGTCCTGTTCTGATTAGGACTCTGAGAAAGAGTCCTGATTCGATTAGAACTCTAAGAATTTTGGCTTTCTGATAAGCAAATGATGAAATTTGGGCAAAGCTTTTGAAAACTAGTGAAAATGAAGTATAAAAATCAATTTTGGATAGAGTCCTACTTAGATCAGGACTCTGGGGTAGAGTCCTGATTTGATCAGGACTGAGATAAAATCTCAGAATTTTGAAATTCTTTGATAAAAGTGTAATAGTTTTGGTAGATTGAAAGATTTCTGAAAGAGTCTCTCAAAATTGAAATCAGGATCAGAGTCCTGATCCAACTAGGACTCTCTGAACAGAGTCCTGTTTTGACTAAAATTCTGAGTTTCTGACTCATTTTGAAAGATTTTGAAAGATTTTAATGAAAATGGATAAAAACAGCTGTAGAAGATTAGAGCCCCAATCCAATTGAAACTTTGAAGAAGAGTCCTGATCCGACTGGACTCTTGAAGAAGAGTCTTGATCCAACTAGGACTCTAAGATTTTGGCCAAAACAGAAGATTTTGAAAGGTTTTCTCCGAAAACAGGTAAAAAGGTAGTGAAAAGTAGAGTTTTGATCCGACTAAGACTCTGGAAAAAAAGTCCTGATCCAACTAGGACTCTAAATTTTTTGAGATTTTTGATAAATGAAGGAATCCAGAAGCGACACCACCTAAATGGGCCTCATCTGAGAATTGAAATCAATTGAAATTGAGTTTGAAATGAATCCAGATTGTTTTCTGAGAAAATATTTCGAAATGTAAGGTCCCGGGGGTTGGAAAATGACAGAATGTTGAATAAAAACCCAGGTTTTGAAATTGATTTCGAAAGAAAGAGTTTTAAAACTCAAATCTGGATTAAATATTTTGAAAACAGGAGTGTTGGATCTCGAAAATGAGATGTAATGACATGCAATGCTATGCAATGCAATGAAATGGTATGCAGAATACATACAATGATATGCAATGATCTGTAATGACATATGAAATGGACAAACACTGGATGAGGGTGAAAATTTGGGGTGTTTACACCCATGTCCTTTTTAAGGTTTATGAAAAACAATTTACAAAAAAACCCCTTTCAAAAAGTAGATTTTGAAAAGTTGGAAAAATTTCTATATGAGGCCTTGAAAAGGCATTTTTGTAAAGGTGGGTGGGCTCAACCCACGTTTTAAGGGGAGTAGGTTGGGCGCCCCTTAGGGGGTAGCCCCTATGCATTTCAAAAAAAAATAAATATAAAAAAAAAAAATGGGGAGGGGCGATTTTGGGTGGTTTGACCTTGACCTTGAGGGGTCAAGGCCAACCACTCCCCTTAGATTAAGGGGAGTGGTTGGGAGGTACCATGTACCTTAGACCCCCCCCCCCTCCATAGGGCCTTTTTGACTAGGGTGGGGCGTGGGAGGGGGAGACCACACATCTCCCCTCCTTCACTCCCCACCACCCATCTCTTTCCCCCCCCTTTTTAAGCAAGGGAAGGGAAGAGAGAGAGGGTCGACACCCTCTCTCTCCTTCCACTCTTCTCCAGCTTCTTCTTCCTCTTCTACTCTCCCACCTTCCCCCTTGGTGCTGCTGCTCAGCTGGGCCAACCTAGCACGAGGTGAGCTTCTCCTTCCTTTTTCATTTCAAGCTTTTGTTTCAAAATTTTTTTTTTTTGTTATGTGTATGCTCGTTTTTTTTTTTGGGATAGAACGCCCCCCCCCCCCATCGGGGCTGGTGCTGGGCTGAACCTTTGCACGGCCAGCCCAGGTTGTTTTGACGACCTTGCCGAGCCCATAGCTGATGGGCTGGGCCGTTGCAGGCCCTGGGATGAGCCCCGGACTGACCCAAAGTTGGTCAGTCCGGCTCTTCCTTTTTGGATGGGCTGGCTGCAGCTTGTGCTGCAGCCCACAGTTGGCTTGGGTGGTCTGGGCCATCTTGGACACAGACCTACCCGAGGTTGACCCACCCATGGGTGAGCCCACCATGGGTGAACACCCCCCCCCCCCCCTTTTTCCATGGTTAGCCCAAATGCACCACCCGGGTGCCTTAGCACCCGGAGGTTTTGGTTTAAGGTTTGACCTGCAGGGTCAAGGGCTACAACCCTGGTTCGAGCCACCACTTGGCTCGAACCAGGGGCCTGTATGGGCCCCTTTCTCTGTGGTTTGCCCTGGCCGATGCCTAATGGCAAGCGGGAGGCCTGGTGCGCGTGGCACCCGGGCCACCTCCTTGGTGCACCCACTTGGTAGGCGCGCCAGGTAGGTGCGGCCTGGCTCAGCCCATGGCTGGGTTGAGCCAGATGCTACAGACCTAGGGTCTGTAGCAGGTGGCTGACCCCCCCCCCCCCCTTGACTCGGTTGGCTGCGGTGCAGCCTTGGGCCGGGTGCATAGCGCACCCGGGCTTGGTGCTGGGTGCGCCACTTAGTGGTGCGCTGGCCCTTGTGGGCCTGGTCTGGACCCATGGCTGGGTCAGACCAGGCGTGGCCTGCCCCCAGCAACCTCAGTTGCTGGGGTAGTAGGGCTGGGTCTGGACCCCCAATGGTCCAGACCACCACCTTGGTGTGGCGCCTCCTAACTCGGGTGGGCTTCCCACCATTCCTCCTTGGCGCCCTTTGTGGGCTGGCGTGCACCCGCTGGGTGCTGTGGTCACGACGCACCCTTGGGTCAGACCAGTGGTGCCTGTGGGGCACCTCAACTAGTGCCCCTGCCCCTTTTTGTCGGCTGGGCTTGGACCAATAGGGTCCAGGCCAGAGCCTTAGGCTTGCCCCACCCAGCCGGGAGGTTGGGTTAGCCGCACCCCTCTGGGTGTGGGCTAAGGCCCAACACCCTGGTCCGAACCCATGGCTGGGTTCAGGCCAGGGGTTTTCGGGAACCCAGCTAGGTCTGGTCAGGTGCGGGCAAGACCTCGCTTGGGGTCTTGTTTTGGTCCGATGGGCCCTGGGCTAAGCCTAGCACCCTTGAGGGCGCTCTAGGTATAGCCGGGTGCTGGCACACCCGGGTTGGCATGTGCGGGCTGAGGCCAGTATGGCTGTTAGCCCCACTTGGCCAGTTGCTAGGCGGGGACCAAGGGTGGCAGGGCCCCCGTGGCCTAGCCACTTGTCCAGCCCTCCAGGTTTTAGGTTTCCCGTTGGCGCCACAACGGCACCGGGTGCTAAAGCACCCGGTGACCTTGTCACCCTTTTTGGGCAGCCCCTTGGAGTGCTCCGACCCGGGGTTTGAACCCCTTACGGGTAGCAACAAGGTTGACGCGACCCTATGGAGTTCCACGGGAACTCATCCGTGGCGACGGTTGCCCTTCCATGCTGTTAGGAAATGTCGAGCCTTATTGGCGATATGCGTCACTTGCAAGCAACATATGTCGCTGTTGCAGGCTTCAGTTGCTCGTACCCCGCAGCCCCGTAAGGGAAGCAGTGCAGATGGGTTGCAAGCGGTGTTGCGACACACGCTCGCAAAGGGTTATCCGGTTCTACGGACCTTTCAGGTTTCGGTCACGTTCGTGCCCCAGTCGTGCGGACCCCGCATCTGAATATGCCAATGTTATTCCCATTAGCATGGGATTAGGTTGAATTCTATCCCTTGACACTCGTGAGTGTCGGACTCGCGAGGATCCCTGGCGGATGGCTTCGCTACGCGAGATTTTGCTGAGTTATGATAATTGTACGCATTTTTGGATGAATTTACACCTGTGTGGGTTGTCCTGTTTCGTGAGTGCAAGTTGGCACGTCCGGACACGTATGTCACTAGCTCACTTGTCAAGTGTCTTCCTGTTTGGATCCCTCTCGTATATCGACAGATATACACTGCACCAGAGGCGTGCTTTACACTCGACATGGCATACACTTGGAAAGGAACTGGAATTATCGTAGGGTTTGACACTTTTGACCTATTGAGGTCTTGGGACTCGTTTGGAGTCTACGGGCAATGGCCCGGGTTGGTGAGAATGTGCTCACATGTTCGTGTCGCCCTAGGCATAAGATAAAATGGTAATTTATCGTCTTCACAGGCGATGTGCTCGTGGTGGCCGTGTGAGGCTGAGCACGTGAATGGGCAGGCCAAGTCCTCGTTTGCGTACCCCGCGGGGACCACGAGGTGCGACTACCTCGAGAGGAGGTACGACCGGAAGTTTGAGCCTAAATAAGATAAACCTGTCACGCCCCGTTCACAATTTGGTCACCCAGGGAGAGGGTGAATGGTACAGCCCCGAGTGACGTGTCGTTACTACGACTTGTTCTTTAGAGGAGCCGATGTGCCCTCTGACCTCCAGTCACTCGGAGTTAGGGAGGTCAAGGTGCCCCCTGCAGGGACCTTTACTACTGCAGTAGTACGGATTGCAATCGTTTACCCCTGCGAAAGGTTTCTCCTGGCTGCATGTCGCCCGCGGGTGGTTTTCTCGTTCTGTAGCATCCCCGGTTACCACATTAGAAATTGAATAACAGACGCCAGGTGCATGTCTCACAGAACTCGAGGGTTTTCCTTCGCGTACCCGAAGAAGGTAAAAAGATGAACATAAGGACTAACCAATCAGACTGACTTACTGTAGTTGTTACTTCAGAACCGTATGCACTTGTGTTCAGTGGCTACTTTCTGTTGGTTGGTTCCTACTCTGTTACTTTAGCTGCTACTTTTGTTGTTCAGTTTCTGCTTTGTTACTCTAGTTCTTGTACTGTTACTTCCTTGTAGTTCTACAGTCTTGTGGCACGTGCACTTACCTGACACGCACTTGTACCTTTATTTACATGTTTCTAACTGTTCCATCATGCTAGTTATAGCCTGGTACCTAGCACACTTGTAGTATGTTGTTTACCTTTTGCTTTTCCTTAAAAATGATAATGCATGGATGGTTTCACTCACCAGCTCGCAAGAGTACTGACCCCGTTTCATGGGGATACAGGTGACGAGTAGACGCAGCGCGATGCGACGGCGCACAACAGGAGCCTTGAGACCCACACTTTGCAGCAGATTCTGGCTTCTTCTGGTTTTGGGGTTTGAGGGGTTGTACCTCTCCTTTTTGTGAGACTGTCTCTTTTTGTACCCAGTCTCGTTTTTGTATCATTGTAACTATTGTGAAAATGAAGAATACTTTACTTGTCTACTGTGGTTTGGTTTTCTCACTGTGGCTCGCTCAGACTTGCGACCTTTGCTTTACCCCTGTTTCCCTCCTTTACTTCCGCTAGTTGTTTTTCCCTCTGTATATCCTTCAAAAAAAAAAATTTGCTCAAAAACCAAGGGTTTTTACAAGGTCGGGGTTTGGGGCGCCACAGAGATTGGTATCAGAGCTGCAGTTTATAAGTGTGGTCCAAGACTTCTGCGTGCATTGTCCATCGCACTGTAAATATGTTCTGAATTATTACTTTCATTTGCTTCTTAATGATTTCTACTGTATTTAGCTTTGCATGCTTGATTTGTTGCATAACTTGTTAGATGCATGCTGATTCGAGAAATGAACGAATGCTCGGAGCTCTCATCGACTTGATTCGAGGCACAGAGGCCAGTAGATTGTGCGGAGTGCCCCAGATACTTGCACATCCGGCACCTCCTTGTGGGAGATGTGATCAGTATCACGCAGGACAGATTTGTCCTCGTGCCTTAAGCATATGCCCCTACTGTAGCTTTAGGGGGCATATTGAGATCGAGTGTCAGCGTAAGTTGGGCGACGAACTCATAATGGTTAACGCTGAGACCGAAGAGAACGAGGCTTCTGAGGGCGGTCAGGCACAGTCAGCAGTTGACCCAGCAGGAGATGCACAGGTTGCACCGGGTTCTCCCGAGTACACGCCAGCTTCTTACTCTCGATCAGTTTCTCCGAAGTACACACCTTCTTCTCCTCCTCGTCCGATGCAGAGACGATACGGGAATCGGAACACCTACCGCAACTACTACACTCGTAGGCAGCGGTGATTGTGTTTGTTCATATATGAACATGTGTGGTTAGAACACTGAGTCAGTGTTCATTTTGTAGCCTTGCTTTGTTTTGACTTTTGTTGTGGAGGTTTATGTATGGTAACCCTGTAGTAGAGGGTAATATTTGGCTTGTACTGAAGATCTGTATGCATCTGCTTTTTAAGTAATGAAGTTATGCTTTGACTTGTCTCATCGCTTATACGTGTCTTCTTTTGTTAAGATGGCTTGGCGTGAGCGTTGTGATCGTATCATGGACACTATGAGCAACCTGGCTGAGGTTGTGGGCAGGCAGGCCGAGGCCATGCGTGCTATGAGAGAGAACATGCGGACCTCTCAGGAGCGAGAGACTCCGGTTCCTACTCCCTCTCCAGTTCCAGCGACAGCCGTGCCCTATAAGCAGTTCATGGCTATGAACCCTCCCTCCTTCGATGGGAAGTCTACGCCCGAGGTGGCCGAGGACTGGATACGAGAGATCGAGCGGATCTTTCGTGTGTTACAGGTCAGTGACGACAGAAAGGTGGATTTCGGCTCGTATCGGCTCCGGAAGGATGCCGAGAGGTGGTGGGCAACCACCTTGGATATCAAGTTCGCAAGCGGAGCAGTTACATGGGAGCAGTTCATAGAAGTCTTCTACGCGGCTTATTTTCCTACGCACGAGCGCAGCCGGAAGATGCAGGAGTTCCTCGATCTTCAGTAGGGGAACTCTACTTTGGCAGACTACATCACAAAGTTCAGAAGCCTGGAGCACTTCTGCCCTCATGTCTATGTGACCGAGAAGGAACGAGCGATGAAGTTCGCTCATGGATTGAAGTTAGCCTTGCGCCTGAGAGTGTTCACGCGTGCTCCCTCGACTCTAGAGGAAGCCTTGGAGACGGCTACACTTCTGGAGCAGGAATGGACTGAATCCCAGAAGACTCCGCAGTCCAAGGGTAACCAGCAGCAGCAAGGCCAAAAGAATTGGCCTAAGAAGCGTCCATTTCAGCAGAATTCGGGTGGAAAGAAGTCCGCCCCGCCAGCAAAGAGGAATCACAACAACAACAACCGGCAGCGACAGAATCGCCAGCCCCAGCAGCAGCAGCAAAGGCAGATGGTGGCAGCATCGGGTTGCCCAAAATGTCGGATGGATCATCCTGGCCGACCATGTCCACGGGACCTCGGAGGATGCATCTACTGTGGCAAGATGGGCCACTACATCAAGGATTGTCGGAAGAAGCAGTCCGACGATCTAAGGAGGAACATCGTAGCCAGCGCCTCAGCGACTTCCTCAGTAGCAGCAGCAGACGTACCCGCCGCAGCAATCTTCCCAGCAGAAGACGGGTAACCAAAGGACGGTGGCCATGCCTACGCAGCCACTATCAAGCAAGTGACCAAAGGAGAGTTGGTCCAAGGTACTATTCCAGTCGCTAGTCATGCAGCTTTTACCTTGTTTGACTGTGGTGCTTCGCATTCCTTCATAGCTTCGAGATTTGCTAGTTCTTTGCCTATATCTGCTGTATTGTTGAATTATCCTTTGGAAGTTCGTACACCGACTGGTGATCAGTCTTTATGTACTTTGTACATTCCGAGCGTAGAGGTGTCTGTGGCAAGTCAGAACTTGCCAGCTCACTTGATCCTGCTAGATATGACGGAGTTTGATGTCATTCTAAGCATGGATTGGTTATTTGAGTATCATGCTCAAGTTCTGTGCAGAGAAGGAAGGTAGTTTTGTACCCTCCTGATCGTCCGGTTTTGGAGATCAGCCTTGCTCGACCTATTCAAGACAGTCGTATGATTTCGTCGTTTAAAGTTCAGAAATATCTGCGGAATGGGGGTACTGCCTTCTTGGTCAGTATCACCCCAGTTGAATCAGTGTTAACCCTTATCAAGGATCTTGAAGTAGTTCGGGAGTTCCCCGATGTGTTTCCTGAGGAACTGCCTGGATTACCTCCGAAGCGTGAGATCGAGTTTTGTATTGAGTTGTTACCTGGAACGACTCCGATCTCAAAGGCACTGTATCGTATGGCTCCGGCAGAACTCAAAGAACTGAAGCGTCAGTTGGAAGAGTTGATGGAGCAAGGGTTTATCAGAAACAGTGCATCGCCGTGGGGTGCACCTGTTTTGTTCGTGAAGAAGAAAGATGGATCCCTGAGGTTGTGCATTGACTACAGAATGCTCAACCAAGCGACGATTAAGAATAAGTATCCGTTGCCGAGAATAGAAGATCTCTTTGATCAGTTGCAGAGAGCGAAGATATTCTCGAAGATCGACCTCAGATCGGGTTATCATCAACTGCGGATCAGAGAAGAAGATGTCCCGAAGACGGCTTTTCGAACTAGGTATGGGTTGTACGAGTTCGTTGTGATGCCTTTTGGGCTCACAAATGCACCAGCAACATTCATGGATTTGATGAATCGTATTTTTCGTCCGTTTGTGGATACGTTTGTGATCGTATTCATCGATGACATCTTAATCTACTCAGAGACCCCTGAGGAGCACCGAGAGCATCTGCGTATTGTGTTGGGAGTACTTCGGGAGCACAGATTGTTCGCTAAGTTCTCCAAGTGCGAGTTTTGGCTTCGACGAGTCATGTTTTTGGGTCATGTGATATCCAGTGTTGGTGTGTCAGTTGATCCAGCAAAGGTCGAAGCAGTGTTGGACTGGAAGCAGCCTCAGTCTGTTACCGATATTCACAGTTTTCTTGGGTTAGCTGGTTACTACCGGCGTTTTAATCAGGATTTCTCCAGGATTGCACTTCCTTTGACGAAGCTTCTGCGTAAGGGAGTCAAGTTCGAATGGACCGACTCTTGCGAAGAGAGTTTTCTGATCCTGAAGACGAAGCTGACGACCTCTCCGGTGTTAGCTTTACCTTCTGGTAGAGGCGGTTTTGTGGTGTACACTGACGCCTCAGGTACAGGATTGGGATGCGTGCTCATGCAGCACGGTCGTGTTATTGCGTATGCTTTGCGACAGCTGAAAATTCATGAGAGGAATTACCCTACTCATGACTTGGAGTTAGCGGCTGTGGTGTTCGCCTTGAAGTCCTGGCGACACTATCTGTACGGAGATACGTTCGAGGTCTTTTCTGACCATAAGAGTCTCAAGTATTTATTTTCGCAGAAGGAATTGAATATGAGACAGCGTCGTTGGCTCGAGTTTATCAAAGATTATGAGTTTACGTTGTCTTACCACCCTGGTAAGGCAAACGTCGTTGTTGATGCGCTTAGTCGCAAATCGAGCAGTGTTCTGGCTAGTCTTGTGTGGAGCCAGAAATTGATCGAAGATTTTGTGGCTTCGAAGCCATTCGCGATCGGAGGCGGAACGATCAGACTGTCTGGGTTGGCCATCCGATCAGAGTTCTTGCCTAAGGTTATCGAGGCACAGAAGCGGAACGCTCAATATCAGAAGTTTGTGGATCGAGCTCATGAAGAGGGCTCAGTCTTTTGCATAGACGATAGCGGTTGCATCCGCATGAAAGATCGACTTTGGGTGCCAAATGACCCCAAGTTGAGAAACGAGATTCTTGATGAGGCACATCTGTCAAAGTACACCGTCCATCCTGGTGGTACTAAGATGTTTAAGGACCTTCAGCTAAAGTATTGGTGGAACGGGATGAAGCGTGAAGTAGCAGCGTATGTATCGAGGTGTTTGACTTGTCAGCAAATCAAGATCGAGCACCAACGTCCCGGTGGCACCATGCAGAGGATTGAGATTCCTCAGTGGAAATGGGAGGATATCACGATGGATTCCGTGGTAGGTTTACCGCGAACCAGGCGAAAGCATGATGCGATATGGGTGATTGTGGACAGACTCACCAAGTCTGCTCACTTCTTACCTATCCGGATTAGTCAGCCGCTTGAGAGCTTAGCAGACTTGTATATCCGAGAGATTGTACGGTTACATGGCGTACCTACATCTATCATTTCGGATCGTGATCCCAGATTCACGTCGCGATTGTGGGGACAATTGCAGTCAGCTTTGGGAACAAAGCTGAAGTTCAGTACAACCTTTCACCCTCAGACTGATGGCCAGTCAGAGAGAACGATTCAGACGTTAGAAGATATGTTGCGAGCCTGTATGCTCGACTGGAAGGGTGAATGGGATTCACACTTGTGTCTGGTCGAGTTCGCCTACAACAACAGTTATCACGCTAGTATCGGTATGGCTCCGTACGAGGCTTTGTACGGGAGACCTTGCCGATCACCGTCGTATTGGGACGATATCAGCGATCGATCCAGTGAATCGCCGACTGTTCTTCAGCACTACACTCAGCAAGTGCAGAAGATCCGAGAACGTCTGAAGGCAGCCCAGGACAGACAGAAGAGTTACGCCGATAAGAGGCGGCGAGAGCTACAGTTTGATGTTGATGACATGGTTTTTTTTAAAGTATCTCCGACAAAGAGCGTCTTTCATTTCGGAAAGAAAGGAAAGTTGAGTCCTAAATACGTTGGGCCGTTCAGGATCCTTGAAAGGATCGGTGGAGCAGCCTATCGGATTGAGCTACCGCAGCAGTATGCTCAAATTCATAATGTTTTTCATGTGTCGATGCTGAGGAAGTACATTCCAGACCCATCGCATGTCATCCGATACGAAGATGTCGAAGTACAAGAGGACTTAACAGTGGCCGAAAGACCTGTTGAGATTGTCGATCGTCGTGATCAAGTTCTGCGTACCAAGACCATTCCATTGGTTAAGGTGCGGTGGCAACACCATGGCATCTAAGAATGCACATGGGAGCCAGAGGCCAGTATGAGGGAGAAATACCCTGACCTTTTTGTGGCCTAGCATTCATGATTTCGCGGACGAAATCCCTTTTTAGGAGGGAAGGATGTAAGCCCCACTGTTTTTCTGAAGAATTTTAAATGAAATATTTCTATTGGTTGCGAAATTTTTGTTTCGGCACGAGCAATACTCGTAATTTTGGCAATTATCGCTGTCTGAGGTTCTGAATCGCGTAGATTTGCTCTACGAGGCGATTCGGGGCAAACCACGACGGATCAAACCTCAATATTTGTAAATTATAATTATATTGTATTCACATGGGTTCGCTGCGGATTTGGAGTTTAAACGAGAGCAATATCTCGTTATTTCGTGGATTTTGGCGAAATAGGGGTACATCGGTAATTATGAGTCCTACCGAGGCCCAATTTTGTTGAAATTGGGAAATTAAATATAATTTATGAAAGCTTAAATCTTAATTCACATAAACTAATTTAAAATTTTGATTTTTAAATTAGTTTAGATTAGTCCGTTTTAAATACTCATTATATTGAGCTTTTGCAAAAAAAAAAAGAAGTAAATCGCAAATTAGTAAGAACCTAGAAGAGGGTTTTTGAAAACATTTTTATAAGGGGTAGGTTTTGGTATTTAGAAAGGTTTGGCATGGGCCCCACATCAGCCCATGTCCTTTTTAAGGTTTATGAAAAACAATTTACAAAAAAACCCCTTTCAAAAAGTAGATTTTGAAAAGTTGGAAAAATTTCTATATGAGGCCTTGAAAAGGTATTTTTGTAAAGGTGGGTGGGCTCAGCCCACGTTTTAAGGGGAGTAGGCTGGGCGCTTCTTAGGGGGTAGCCCCTATGCATTTCAAAAAAAAATATATATAAAAAAAAAAAATGGGGAGGGCGATTTTGGGTGGTTTGACCTTGAGGGGTCAAGGCCAACCACTCCCCTTAGATTAAGGGGGGTGGTTGGGAGGTACCATGTACCTTAGACCCCCCCCCCCCCCCACATAGGGACTTTTTGACTAGGGTGGGGCGTGGGAGGGGGAGACCACACATCTCCCCTCCTTCACTCCCCACCACCCATCTCTTTCCCCCGCCTTTTTAAGCAAGGGAAGGGAAGAGAGAGAGGGTCGACACCCTCTCTCTCCTTCCACTCTTCTCCAGCTTCTTCTTCCTCTTCTACTCTCCCTCCTTCCTCCTTGGTGCTGCTGCTCAGCTGGGCCAACCTAGCACGAGGTGAGCTTCTCCTTCCTTTTTCATTTCAAGCTTTTGTTTCAAAAAAAAAAAAAAATTTGGTATGTGTATGCTCATTTTTTTTTTGGGATAGAACGCCCCCCCCCCCCCCTTCGGGGTTGGTGCTGGGCTGAGCCTTTATACGGCCAGCCCAGGTCATTTTGACGACCTTGCCGAGCCCACAGCTGATGGGCTGGGCCGTTGCAGGCCCTGGGATGAGCCCCGCACTGACCCAAAGTTGGTCAGTCCGGCTCTTCCTTTTTGGATGGGCTGGCTGCAGCTTGTGCTGCAGCCCACGGTTGGCTTGGGTGGTCTGGGCCATCTTGGACCCAGACCTACCCGAGGTGGACCCACCCATGGGTGAGCCCACCATGAGTGAACACCCCCCCCCCCCCCCCCCTTTTTTCCATGGTTAGCCCAAACGCACCACCCGGGTGCCTTAGCACCCGGGGGTTTTGGTTTAAGGTTTGACCTGCAGGGTCAAGGGCTACAGCCTTGGTTCGCGCCACCACTTGGCTCGAACCAGGGGCCTGTATGGGCCCCTTTCTCTGTGGTTTGCCCTGGCCGATGCCTAATGGAAAGCGGGAGGCCTGGTGCGCGTGGCACCCGGGCCACCTCCTTGGCGCACCCACTTGGTAGGCGCGCCAGGTAGGTGCGGCCTGGCTCAGCCCATGGCTGGGTTGAGCCAGATGCTACAGACCTAGGGTCTATAGCAGGTGGCTGAACCCCCCCCCCCCCCCCTTGACTCGGTTGGCTGCGGTGCAGCCTGGGGCCGGGTGCATAGCGCACCCGGGCTTGGTGCTGGGCGCGCCACTTAGTGGTGCGCTGGCCCTTGTGGGCCTGGTCTGGACCCATGGCTGGGTCAGATCAGGCGTGGCCTGCCCCCAGCAACCTCAGTTGCTGGGGTAGTAGGGATGGGTCTGGACCCCCAATGGTCCAGACCACCACCTAGGTGTGGCGCCACCTAACTCGGGTGGGCGCCCCACCATTCCTCCTTGGCGCCCCTTGTGGGCTGGCGTGCACCCGCTGGGTGTTGTGGTTAGGACCCACCCTTGGGTCAGACCAGGGGTGCCTGTGGGGCACCTCAACTAGTGCCTCTGCCCCTTTTTATCGGCTGGGCTTGGACCAATAGGGTCCAGGCCAGAGCCTTAGGCTTGCCCCACCCAGCCGGGAGGTTGGGTTAGCCGCACCCCTCTGAGTGTGGGCTAAGGCCCAACACCCTGGTCCGAACCCATGGCTGGGTTCAGGCCAGGGGTTTTCGGGAACCCAGCTGGGTCTGGTCAGGTGCGGGCCAGACCTCGCTTGGGGTCTTGTTTTGGTCCGATGGGCCCAGGGCTAAGCCTAGCACCCTTGAGGGCGCTCTAGGCTTAGCCGGGTGCTGGCACACCCGGGTTGGCACGTGCGGGCTGAGGCCAGTATGGCTGTCAGCCCCACTTGGCCAGTTGCTAGGCGGGGACCAAGGGTGGCAGGGCCCCCGTGGCCTAGCCACTTGTCCAGCCCTCCAGGTTTTAGGTTCCCCGTTGAGCCTTTATACGGCCAGCCCAGGTCGTTTTGACGACCTTGCCGAGCCCACAGCTGATGGGCTGGGCCGTTGCAGGCCCTGGGATGAGCCCCGGACTGACCCAAAGTTGGTCAGTCCGGCTCTTCCTTTTTGGATGGGCTGGCTGCAGCTTGTGCTGCAGCCCACGTTTGGCTTGGGTGGTCTCGGCCATCTTGGACCCAGACCTACCCGAGGTGGACCCACCCATGGGTGAGCCCACCACGGGTGAGCCCACCATGGGTGAACACCCCCCCCCCTTTTTCCATGGTTAGCCCAAACGCGCCACCCGGGTGCCTTAGCACCCGGGGGTTTTGGTTTAAGGTTTGACCTGCAGGGTCAAGGGCTACAGCCTTGGTTTGCGCCACCACTTGGCTCGAACCAAGGGCCTATATGGGCCCCTTTCTCTGTGGTTTGCCCTGGCCGATGCCTAATGGCAAGCGGGAGGCCTGGTGCGTGTGGCACCCGGGCCACCTCCTTGGCGCACCCACTTGGTAGGCGCGCCAGGTAGGTGCGGCCTGGCTCAGCCCATGGCTGGGTTGAGCCAGATGCTACAGACCTAGGGTCTGTAGCAGGTGGCTGACCCCCCCCCCCCCCTTGACTCGGTTGGCTGCGGTGCAGCCTGGGGCCGGGTGCATAGCGCACCCGGGCTTAGTGCTGGGCGCGCCACTTAGTGGTGCGCTGGCCCTTGTGAGCCTGGTCTGGACCCATGGCTGGGTCAGACCAGGCGTGGCCTGCCCCCAGCAACCTCAGTTGCTGGGGTAGTAGGGATGGGTCTGGACCCCCAATGGTCCAGACCACCACCTAGGTGTGGCGCCACCTAACTCGGGTGGGCGCCCCACCATTCCTCCTTGGCGCCCCTTGTGGGCTGGCGTGCACCCGCTGGGTGCTGTGGTTAGGACCCACCCTTGGGTCAGACCAGGGGTGCCTGTGGGGCACCTCAACTAGTGCCTTTGCCCCTTTTTATCGGCTGGGCTTGGACCAATAGGGTCCAGGCCAGAGCCTTAGGCTTGCCCCACCCAGCCGGGTGGTTGGGTTAGCCGCACCCCTCTGGGTGTGGGCTAAGGCCCAACACCCTGGTCCGAACCCATAGCTGGGTTCAGGCCAGGGGTTTTCGGGAACCCAGCTGGGTCTGGTCAGGTGCGGGCCAGACCTCGCTTGGGGTCTTGTTTTGGTCCGATGGGCCCCGGGCTAAGCCTAGCACCCTTGAGGGCGCTCTAGGCTTAGCCGGATGCTGGCACACCCGGGTTGGCAAGTGCGGGCTGAGGCCAATATGGCTGTCAGCCCCACTTGGTCAGTTGCTAGGCGGGGACCAAGGGTGGCAGGGCCCCCATGGCCTAGCCACTTGTCCAGCCCTCCAGGTTTTAGGTTCCCCGTTGGCGCCACAACGGCACCGGGTGCTAAAGCACCCGGTAACCTTGTCACCCTTTTTGGGCAGCCCCTTGGAGTGCTCTGACCTGGGGTTTGAACCCCATACGGGTAGCAACAAGGTTGACACGACCCTATGGAGTTCCACGGGAACTCATCCGTGGCGACGGTTGCCCTTCCATGCTGTTAGGAAATGTCGAGCCTTATTGGCGATATGCGTCACTTGCAAGCAACATATGTCGCTGTTGCAGGCTTCAGTTGCTCGTACCCCGCAGCCCCGTAAGGGAAGCAGTGCGGATGGGTTGTAAGCGGTGTTGCGACACACGCTCGCAAAGGGTTGTCCGGTTCTACGGACCTTTCAGGTTTCGGTCACGTTCGTGCCCCAGTCGTGCGGACCCCCCATCTGAATATGCTAATGTTATTCCCATTAGCATGGGATTAGGTTGAATTCTATCCCTTGACACTCGTGAGTGTCGGACTCGCGAGGATCCCTGGCGGATGGCTTCGCTACGCGAGATTTTGCCGAGTTATGATAATTGTACGCATTTTTGGACGAATTTACACCTGTGTGGGTTATCCTGTTTCGTGAGTGCAAGTTGGCACGTCCGGACACGTATGTCACTAGCTCACTTGTCAAGTGTCTTCCTGTTTGGATCCCTCTCGTATATCGATAGATATACACTGCACCAGAGGCGTGCTTTACACTCGACATGGCATACACTTGGAAAGGAACTGGAATTATCGTAGGGTTTGACCCTTTTGACCTATTGAGGTCTTGGGACTCGGTTGGAGTCTACGGGCAATGGCCCGGGTTGGTGAGAATGTGCTCACATGTTCATGTCGCCCTAGGCATAAGATAAAATGGTAATTTATCGTCTTCACAGGCGATGTGCTCGTGGTGGCCGTGTGAGGCTGAGCACGTGAATGGGCAGGCCAAGTCCTCGTTTGCGTACCCCGCGGGGACCACGAGGCGCGACTACCTCGAGAGGAGGTACGTCTGGATGTTTGAGCCTAAATAAGATAAACCTGCCACGCCCCATTCACAATTTGGTCACCCAGGGAGAGGGTAAATGGTACAGCCCCGAGTGACGTGTCGTTACTACGACTTGTTCTTTAGAGGAGCCGATGTGCCCTCTGACCTCCAGTCACTTGGAGTTAGGGAGGTCAAGGTGCCCTCTGCAGGGACCTTTACTACTGCAGTAGTACGGATTGCAATCGTTTACCCCTGCGAAAGGTTTCTTCTGGCTGCGTGTCGCCCGCCGGTGGTTTTCTCGTTCTGTAGCATCCCCGGTTACCACATTAGAAATAGAATAACAGACGCCGGGTGCATGTCTCACAGAACTCGAGGGTTTTTCTTCGCATACCCGAAGGAGGTAAAAAGATGAACATAAGGACTAACCAATCAGACTGACTTACTGTAGTTGTTACTTCAGAACCGTATGCACTTGTGTTCAGTGGCTACTTTCTGTTGGTTGGTTCCTACTCTGTTACTTTAGCTGCTACTTTTGTTGTTCAGTTTCTTCTTTGTTACTCTAGTTCTTGCACTGTTACTTCCTTGTAGTTCTACAGTCTTGTGGCACATGCACTTACCTGACACACACTTGTACCTTTATTTACATGTTTCTAACTGTTCCATCATGCTAGTTATAGCCTGGTACCTAGCACACTTGTAGTATGTTGTTTACCTTTTGCTTTTCCTTAAAAATGATAATGCATGGATGGTTTCACTCACCAGCTCGCAAGAGTACTGACCCCGTTTCATGGGGATACAGGTGACGAGTAGACGCAGTGCGATGCGACGGCGCACAGCAGGAGCCTTGAGACCCACACTTTGCAGCAGATTCTGGCTTCTTCTGGTTTTGGGGTTTGAGGGGTTGTACCTCTCCTTTTTGTGAGACTGTCCCTTTTTGAACCCAGTCTCATTTTTGTATCATTGTAACTATTGTGAAAATGAAGAATACTTTACTTGTCTACTGTGGTTTGGTTTTCTCACTGTGGCTCGCTCAGACTTGCGACCTTTGCTTTACCCCTGTTTCCCTCCTTTACTTCCGCTAGTTGTTTTTCCCTCTGTATATCCTTAAAAAAAAAAAATTTTTTTTGCTAAAAAACCAAGGGTTTTTACAAGGTCGGGGTTTGGGGCGCCACACTAAAGCTTGAAAAGGGTTTGATCTTGAGCGTCTCATTGCTGAGACTAAATAGCTTTTGAAATTGCCTTTTGCTGAAATTGGTGGCTTAACCTCAAGCCAAAATTGGACTGTCTATGGTGGGACAGTGGGGACACAGAGAAGTGTGCGAATCTGAGAGCCCGTGCGCTCAGATTATACCAAAGAAGGGAAGGAATCTTGAAAACTCCCGTAATCAAGTCCTAAAAGGGATGGTGTCAGGATGTGCCAAAGATGAACCCCAAGCTTTCGCTTTATGCCAGGATAGCTAGAAAATATTGTCAAAATGTTGAAAATTGTTGTTGATTCAAAATATTTGAAAATGATGCATATTGTTTTGAAAATATTCCCTCTTTTCTACCTGAAGTATTACCTCCGACTGGGCTTAACTCCGTAGAATCAAGATTCGAATTCAAATTGCTTGCGATTGACTTTCTTTCAAGGAAGCTATCATTTTCCTTGATATGGACGGAAAAGAAAGTATTCTTGATATTGCGAGAGCTATTGGTGAAAGAATATTGATAAAAGAATTTCACAAAATTAAAGAAGATTCTTGATAGATTTGGCAGTCTGATATCCTGGGATTCTTTTCTCATGATGATCTTTCTGCACTCTCTTTTTAGCAGATTGGAGCTCTCTTGGATTTTTCGGGAATTACATCATCCTTCATTTTGGAGATGTCCTGACTTTTCTCTCTTTTTGGGAAGGGTACGTCACAAACTCCTTCATCTCAGAGATGTTCCGATCCTTCTTTTCTTTCAGGGATTATCTTGACGATTATTGGCTCATTGGTTGGGAATCTCTTGATGATAGCAGAAATTAAATATCTTTTAGGGTTTGTCGGTAGGTCCATCACACTCGCCTTCATCTCGACGGTGATCTGAACTTTCCCTGGAAGGATCCGTCACAAACTCCATCATCTTGGAGATGATCCAAATCTTCTTTGGCCCCGGGGGTCGACTCGCTTAATTCGCCTTCATCTTGACGACAATTGAGAGATCCCTTTTGCAGATATTTAATTACAACTTAGGTGATTGAGGAGATATGTAAATTGAGTGGATTTTTCTGTATCACCTAGGATATTTCGACTGCTTTATTCTTCAAGAATGGTCTTTAAAAATGTGCCATTGACTGCGATCAATATCAATCACTCATGGCTTTGCAACAACATTGAATTCTCTTTGCTGGCCATATCGCGGATTTATTCTTCATCCTTTTGGTTGGCCAATAGAAAGATTTTGAACTTTGAATCCTTTTTCGCGAAAGCATTGCCCTTTCGGAAGTAATACTGGAGGTATTCTGAAGTAATAATTTTGTGCAATAAAGATTTTTGAAATCAACAAATATTTAATGACAAATTGGCAAAATTTTTTTGAAATCCTTTTGTGAAAGCGAGCATTTGAAGCACAACGCAACACATCCATGACAGAAATTCTCTTCTCCTTTCCCCAAAGGAGAAGATTCAAAAATTGGAATTAGAAATTACTCCTCTCTTCCCTGAAGAGGAGGTGCTTGCAAAACGAACTTTCGAAGAGAAATTAAGCTTTCGTCAAAACTTCCTAACATTAGGCTTCTCTTATGGAAAGGGGGCCGGAATTGGTGAGATTGGTAAATTGGTCATGAAGGAACGAGTTCATCACACTCTCCCTGAAAAGAGGGTCCTTCATGATGAAATGGCCTAGTCTGAAATTATGGGGCCACAAGGAAGGCAAGTCTCTCCCTATAAAAAGGGTTCCTTGTGTGAAATTTGGAATTTTGTTTTGCAAACGGTTCACAAAGACACGAGTCCCTTCAAACTCTCCCTGCAAAGGGGCTAAGTGAACGAATTGGATAGCATGCGAAAAGAGCGAGCTCTCTCGAACTCTCCCTATACAAAGGGTCTCTCGCAAGAGAAAATGATTGAAATTGGGTATTGGGTGACTCAAAAGGGTCGAATTTTGGAAATTGGAATTTTGAAATTTAGGTTCTGAAATTTGGTATTTGAAATTGGAAGTTGGAAATCTGAAAATTGGGAATTTAAAAATTGGAAATTGGAAATTGATTGGCTAAAAAGGTCGAAATTGTGAATTGGTTTACTGAGAATGACATGGGTTCTATAGGGATTCAGCCTAAGAACGACATTGGTTCTATTGAGAACGGCATTGGTTCTGCAGGGGTTCGACCTACGAACTATCAATTCCATAGGAATTCAACATAAGGATCATAGCTTAAGAATGAATGATTCCAACTTGTGAGCTTTGAATGGACAAGGTGCTAAACTGGGTTTTTGAGGAAAGATTCGAATCGGAATTCAACTCTTCAAGGAAAACTAGATGAATTGGATTTTGAAAGAAAATTCGGGTCGGAACTCGGATCTTCTAGACCAACTTGCAGGGTAGTTAGAGTAGAAGTTCAAACTTGTAAAGGAAAGCTAAGCGAATTGGATTTGAAAGAAAATTCAAGTCGGAACTTGGATTTTCTAGACCAACTCTGAAGGAAAAGAAAACTCGAGTCGGAACTCGAATGTTCGAAGGAAAACCAGGTCCATTATGGAAGGACAGGAAATCCGAGTCGGAACTCGAATCCTGAAGGAAAGGTAGATCAATTTGGAAGGAGAAGAAATTCGAGTCAGAACCCGAATCCCAAAGGAAACTAGATTAACTAGAAGGAAAGAAGATTCTAGTCGGAACTCGAATCCTGAAGGAAAACTAGACCGGTTGGAAGGAAAAGAAATTCGAGTCGGAACTCGAATCCCGAAGGAAAACTAGATCAACTAGAAGGAAAGAAGATTCGAGTCGGAACTCGAATCCCAAAGGAAAACTAGACCGGTCAGAAGGAAAGGAAATTCGAGTCGAAACTCGAATCCCAGAGGAAAACTAGATCAACTAGAAGGAAAGAAGATTCAAGTCGAAACTCGAATCCTAAAGGCAAACTTAAACCGGTGTGGAAGGAAAGGAAATTTTAGTCGGAACTCGAATCTCAAAGAAAAACTAAACTGGTTAGAAGGAAAAGAAATTCGAGTCGGAACTCGAATTCTGAAGGAAAACTAGATTAATTAGAAGGAAAGGAAATTCGAGTCGGAACTCGAATCCCAAAGGAAAACTAAACCGGTTAGAAGGAAAAGAAATTCGAGTCGGAACTCGAATTCCTGAAGGAAAACTAGATCAATTAGAAGGAAAGGAAATTCGAGTCGGAACTCGAACCTCAAAGGGAAACTAAACCGGTTAGAAGGAAAAGAAATTCGAGTCGGAACTCGAATTTCTGAGGAAATCTAGATTAATTATAAGGAAAGGAAATTCGAGTCGGAACTCGAATCCCAAAGGGAAACTAAATTAGTGGACACTGAATTTTAAAGTGTACCAGTGCAAACACCGGATTTTAAAAATGTGCCAATACAAGCATTATGTTTTGAAAAATTACCAGTACGAATACTGGGTTTTGGGAGATTACCAGTACGAGCGCTGGATTTTGGAAGGTTACCAGTACGAGCACTGGATTTTCAAAGATTACCAGTACAAGCACTGGATGTTGAAAGATTACCAGCACGAGCACTGGGTTTTGAAAGATTACCAGTACGAGCACTGGATTTTAAAAGATTACCAGTACGAGCACTGGATGTTGAAAGATTACCAGCACGAGCACTGGGTTTTGAAAGATTACCAGTACGAGCACTGGATTTTAAATGGTTACCAACTGAGGCTGACTTGAACGCCTTGCCGAGGTCTCAGGATTTATCCCTTATCCTGAATGGGGAGTTCAATGCAAATTGATGCAGATGAATGCAGATGAATGCGAATGAATGCATGCAAATGCAAATGAATGTAAATGGGTGCACATGTGTGCAAAATGAGAGATTTGTTTGATCCTGCCTGCATACAGGGTATTTGTAGATAAAATGAAAATTAAAAAAAAAAAAATGCCCCAGTGTAATGGGGGAAGAATATTTTGAACAAAAGGGTAAATGATTGATGTTCGAAGAGTGCTCTCTGAAGGTGACATGACAACTGGCTTTTGATTGATTCAGAAGAGACTCAGAAGAGGTCATTCCTCATAAAAGAACGTCTTCCGAGAAAAATTGACAACTTTATTGATGTATTGAAGGAAAGGTAACAAAAAAAGGAGAGACAAACGGGATTACATCATCCCTTTAAAATAATAAAAGCAAGACGGGAAATTGGGAAAGCGCTAGTGTTGTCAATTTTTTGAATGATTGAGGATGATCAGGATGATTGGTCCTCCTTTTTATCTTCAGCGAGGAGATTCTTGTCAATGCTGTCTTGGACAATATTTTTAAGGACAAAACAATGCTCGGTATCATGACCCATTGCCCGATGAAATTTGCAGAACTGATCTTTAAACCTTCCCATGGTCAGAGGAGGATTTGCTATCTTGGGGAGTCTAACCTTCCTTTTGGCTATCATGCATCCCAGAACTCGCTCTAGTGGCTGTTCTAAGGGAGTAAAATTGCGATCGTATCCCCAACCATCATGCTTTGGTTTTCCTTGGAATTTTAATTCGAATTGGACACTTGAGGAAGACTTGTCATCTCGCTTGTCCATTTTATCCTTCCGACTTGCGAGGTCATTTCTCTCTGAGTTTGGATTTCCTGAGCCTCCAGTATGATTTTTTCTACCTCCTCTTTTGTTTTGTCCATTGCTATTTCTGGTGGAGTTGGTAGAAAATGTGGAGTGAGCCTTCAGAGACCCGACTGTATCTTTTGTGTGCATGTATTCCAAGAAACTCTCGAGTATTTGATCTAACGGGGCCATCTTGCGGTCCTGGTTCGGATCATCACGCTGCATCTCTTGTCGAGTACTTGATTTTTGCTGAGACTTGGATAAGACAGTTGACCAGTACTCCTTCTCATTTTTAATGAAGAGATTCTTGTCGATATGATCTTGGACAATGTTTTTGAAGACAAAACAGTGGTCGGTGTCATGCCCTACTGCCCGATGGAATTTGCAGAACTGGTCTGTGAATCTTCCCATGACTGTGGGAGGATTTGAGACTCTTGGAAGCTTTACCAATTCCTTGGCCAACATATATTCAAGGATTTCATCAAGAGACTGCTCGAGAGGAGTAAACTGGCGATCGCAATCCCAGCCGTCCCGCTTTATCTTTTCTTTGTGTTGACTCAATTTTCCACTCTGCTTTAAAGATTTCACTTTCTGACTTGTATGATTGCCTTTGTTATCCTTGCACCCCTCACGGTGGGCCTTGACAGAATTTGTCTTTTTTGAATCTTGATTATTCCTGACGGGAGTGATGCTCTTGTAGAAATCTTTGCTCGTGAAGACCTTCTTGCCCTTGTTGCGGGCTTGCAAATCTTTAATCTTCTTTGCCATTTCCTTCAGCTGTATTTGGACCGGATCATCCATTGCTTGATTTTTCCATTTATAGGTTGTCCCTTGCCTATGAGGGGATCTTTGAAGTGCTTGCCAGACTTCATACTCTTCATCAGTGCCACCTACCGATTCTGATTCATCAGATGTATTCTCATGTTGGATATGTTTCTTGGATAGTTTCAAGACTTTCTTGGCTGACCGGCCTTTTGCCCTCTACTTGACCTGGATCTTTTCTGTACTAGCTTCAGCTTGTTCTGTCAACATTTTGGTCATCATCTCTTTGAACATAGCATATATCTGGGGATCAACATCATCCTCTGCTTGCTGACCCTGACTTCTGACTGATCGGGGTGAGTCCATTTCCTCTTCTGAAGCGATTGAGTATGCAACGCCTTCAACTGATGAGGTTTTCTTTCCAGACCTTGTCTGAACCATCGAGTATCACAAATGCTCTCCTGAATGTTACTGATGCTCTCTGCAAGGTAGAACTGATGGTTAGGCTTTTGAAAGAAATTGGGTTGGAGGAAGATATTTGTTGAGAATTTTGGTAGACAATTGAAAGAGTATCCCATTACTAGGGATTGAGTCGTCGCTAGAGTTACGACAATTGTGTTGCCATTCTTTGCAAAATAAACAATTGGAAATATGCCTTGTTACCTAGGCGAGGTCGTCAAACCAAGATGAGATGTAAAATTTATTGAGGGGAAAAACATGATTTTATCAATAATACACTTGACAGAGGGGAGGGGGACAAACAATTTTCCACCACTCCGGATAATCAGAAGACACACGAGGGCCAGGAAAAATAGTAAGATTGACAAAGGAATCCCAGCCATGTCTGGCAGAATGGTATGCTCCGGACCACTGATCTGATGCGAGGTTGAACTCTGGCAAAACCCCTGATAGTGGACGAATCTCTACGTGCTTCTGCCTCTGAGAGAACTGCCTGACACGCCGCTCTGGATGGTAGTATGTGCAGAAGAACGGGCCAAGTAGCCTGAATCGCTTGTCGTATGCATAAGTGTATCTGGGAGGTGATTCCTGACGATCGAAGTAATCCCATACGACTTCTTCCTTCTGAAGGTTATCGATCAAGAACCGGTATCGCGCAACTGGTAGAAGCTTTTCACCATTGTATCTGAAGGAAGTGGCTCGGGCTGGCACATGCCGGAGGAACCAAGACTGCAACGCGTAGGTGCACCCTTCGACTAGAATTGATTCTCCGAGTGCAAAACGAGTCAACCCTCGGTATAGAAAGGCGAGTGCGGCCATGGCAATGGAGAGGCGGCTGGTCTGTCGACTCCCCCATCTCCTTAGAAGCTGAACTATTCTGATATCCATATAATTCCGTCCATCTGGAAAGAGAGCGAGTCCCACAGTGCATAAGACCATCGCATGTTGAATTCTCTCTCGAGCTGTTCGAGACAACGAGCTGACTTCTGCAAATGTCCCATACTGTTTGTAGATTTCGAGCAGATTCACATATTCATTTCCATCTTCCTCGATCAGCGGCCAAGACTTACGCCCTGTCATGCGAGCTAAAGCATCTTTAGGGTCCAGACCCTTGACATTAATCAAAAACTGTTTCTCCAATGGATCTCCAGGATGACCGGCTGGCTCGGGCAATCCCATGATTTCTGAAAATTCATCTATCAGCATTGTCATCTCACCCCACGGGAACCAGAAGGTAGAAGTGCTCGGATTCCATCGTTCTGCTAGTGCATGGATCAAATTGTCGTTGACTGTTTGCTTTCCCACTGCGGACGCCAGTTCTAACCCACAATCGTCCAAGTGGTCCGGAAACATACGAGAGAAGTTCTTGAACCATGAATAGTACCACCGGGGAAAGAAGGATCCGGTGCTGAGGAATCGATGCTCGGGAAGACTTTGTCGCATCTCGTAGGAGATGTGACCCTCAGGGAAGACTAAATCAAGCTGACTGGATACCATCAGACTGGAAAACATGGAAAATTGGAATAAGACTTGGGAAAATACAGGAAATTTGAGGAAAATGCAGGCAGGATAAAAATAAAGCAGGAAATTTGAGATCTAGAAGAAAGAAAGGATGGAAAATAACCTGGAGTTTTGAAGAAAATGGAGGGAAATTTGGAAAATCGTCCAGAGTTTATTGAAATATAAAGAAGTACTTCAGAAAATGAAGTATTTGAAAATCGTCCAGGGTTTAAAACCTGGACAGTACATGGACATAGATTGGGGAACTTTTGAGAAAATCATCCAGTTTTTTTAGAAAATTGGGAAAATATGGAAAATACAAAGGAAATGACTATAACATATTCAATCACATCCTGCATAAACAAGTATGCACATACAGCATTCCCTAAAAGCTGACTCTAAATGCACAAATTTTGAAATAGCTGTAGGACCTTAATCCTAACTCTAAGGTTCAGATCAACTGTATTCAATCCAGTTATGCCTATATACTCAAGCCAAGGCTCGATGTACGTGGCATAAAATCAATTTCTTCAGTTCTAGGTTCAAGTTTTCCAACATCCTTGAGCACCTGCCGATATACGTTGGACTATGGCCCTTGGTACGTGGCAGGGGGGTTTTCACCCAAATAGGTGGCCCAGTTGTGAGGCTCTGTCCCGAACTATGCTTCTGGAAGAGAGCCCAGCAACGTGAAGACCGGGACAATATAGGTAGGGTGGGTTTTTGAAAACATGAGCACATGCAATCAAATCAGAAGGCTCTAAAACCTAAAGAGATAGAGATTTTGAAAATTTTTGAAGAAGCAAACATTGTTTTCAATCAAACCTAGATTAAGGAGGGTTGTATTAGACCTAAGTCTATGTGAGCATGAAAATTTCCTCCTCAATATGGTCCTACCAAACCATACTTAGTTTATATGCAATTCATGTCAGCTGGGTTCAAGCCTAGGCTCCTAGGTTCACGTGATAGCATAAATCAAAAGTTGGCATTCCATGGAACACGATTTTGACAATTTGAGCTAAGTAGAGCATTAGATTGATCAGGCGAAGACAGGTCCCATCACGGTCGCCAAACCTGTTATCATCGCAAAATTTTTAACTTTTTGCGAGTCAAACTGACCTTTGAAAAAGATTTTGAAAATAACTCGCCTCCGTTTTAAAATGCGGGAAAATTCCGTAGAATGGGACTTGCCTGTCGGTACGAGGTTCAACCGTTCCTGGCGCCTTTACCAGGGGTAATTGAACCAAGGATCAATTGTATGCTTTGCTCTGTTCAACTTGTCTAAACCATATTCTAATTCCTAAATGCACAAAGAATCAGGCATGTGCTATGAATTTCTGAAAATGCATATTTGAAAACATGATGTTTGCTTTGAGATTTGAAATACTTGGAGAATAAACTCTTTGAAAATCGTGAATCATGATTGAGATACTGTATTTGAGAAAGTGAAAATCGATTTCTGAAGTATTCAAGAGATTTTTGTGAAAATCGATTTTGAGAAATGTGAAATAACTTTTGAAAAACTTGATTTCTTTGAATTCAAACTTTGAAATTGAAAATATAACTTAGAAAATCAAATTTGGAACTTGGGAAATACTTGAAATATCATTGGAAAATCCATATTTTGAGAAAATCGATTTTTGAATAAGACTTAGAAAATTTTTGATAAAACTGATTTCTCTGAATTGAAATTGGAATTTTGCAAATGCATGAATTAAATGAATATGGATTTGAAATATTTGATTTTGAGGAATTGAGGAAATCCTTTTTGTATTTTTGAGAAATGCAGTGCATTTTAAAGTTAGCCTAAGAGTGTAGGCTGAATGTGGCTAATACGAAGATTATAAATCTGGGTATCATTCGTATTCTGACTATGGCCATAAATACAAATTCCACCAAGTTTGTCAACTCCATAAGAGCTAGTGCATGTGTCATTCGTGTAAACCATAGTGAATTGGTAAAAAAATATGCATGAATTAGGCATACATTGCAGTTATGTATCAAAGCTTAAAACTATATGCAATGCATCCTATTCTATGCAGGAATTGAAATTCTTATTCCAAAATTAATTACAATTTACATCACTAATCAAATTTAAATACAGGAATTTAAAAGAAAGTAAAGTCTTCAATGTTCCTGCAAAACTAGAAAACTTTGTTAATGAAGATATGTTGGCTTTTCTAGATTTATCCAGCAATATCTAGAAATTAATGGATTTTGCTAGACATAAGCCATTTCCATGATTCCCTTAAATAAAAATTATAAAAATATGAATTAAACTTGAATAAACATGAATATAAGATATGAAATTTTGAAATTGGGGTCCAAATGACCAAAATACCTTTAATAACAAGACTATGGCCTTGAAATTAGGGTTTTCAGAAAGATATTTTGATAAAATGCAAGTTTTGAAATTCAAATGCAAATATACTAAACTAAATATGATATGACATGCTTAAAAATGTGAAAACTAGGGTTAGGGACTTCGAAATTGAGGTTAAATGACCAAATTACCCCTAATAACAAGACTATGGCCTTGAAATCAGGGTTTTTCAGAAAATATTTTGGTAAAACTTAGGTTTTATGCACTAAATGAAATCAAATGAACACCAAATTTAACCTAAAGAATACTAATATGATTATGAATATGATTACACCCTAAAAATATATGCTTATGCACGAAAATCCAAGAATATCACAAATTTTGTGATTTTTGCAGTGTTTTGGAATTCTTCGGGTGCCCTATTTTGCAATTCAAGCCATTCAAGCATCAAACGGATTCTAAAAATCCTCAAAATTGGTACCTGCACTTGTTATAACCCTAATATCAAATTAGAATTATAAAAAAAAAAATTTGGCATTAAATTAACCCGAAAATTGCATTAAGTCTTTGAATATTGCCATTTTTGACCTAGTTCACCAACCCGTCTCAGTCCAAGACCCGAACCAGGGGTCAAACCTCCATGAAAATCTATTAAATTTTACAGAGACCAAATAGACAAGAAAACAAAACTTTTCCTTTTTCCAGATATGAAAAAGCCTTTAAAACCATGGAGATCCCCATCCGACAATCCGGACTTGAATATATTGATTTTAACCTTGGTCCAAACTGACACTTCGGATTAAAAATCCTAAGATAAATAACAGTACTAATCCAAAATATATGAGATTTTAACAGTGAACATATATTAGAAAAATAATAGTACTCACCTTTTACAGATCATGAATCGGATCTGTATTTTGGGATTTATGAATAACACAAGTCTGATTAGGGTTTTGGTAAACCCTAACGAGTTTTAAATTAAAAATCAGAGTCTCTGACAGAGGAAAAATACTAAACAGTGGTCAAAAATTCTGAAAATTTCACAGTAGACAGATCTAATCAATGTGAATCCATGGCACTTTACATATTTAAAATCAGGCATTGGATGAGAAAACCCACGAAAGTGCAAGTTACTTTCTTGATTTTAACACCGATTTTAAAGATTTAAAAATCCGACTTGATGTCTGATTTTTCTGACAGGGTTCCCGATATCCAAAATCTTTGATTTTTTTACAGTAGTTCAATCACATATGCATGCATCACATATAAAAAAATCAAAAATAAACAACAAGTATTTCAATCCGAAATAACATTATCTTTAGTGTTCTAAACCTAAAACACACAGAAATCTAAGAAACTTAAGAAACCACGCATTAACTAATGAAAATCAATAAAATAAACCATAAAACAGTAAATAGAAATTATTTCTATGGTGTAAAACGTATAATAAGCATGAATAAACCATTAAATAAATAAAAAATTAGGGAATCAATGGCTGGAATTCGATTTTACCTTTAAAGACATAGATTTAACCCATTAAAAGGGTAAATCATATGTTTTATTGGTTAATAATGAAAAGAATCATGCTCAAACCAATTCTAATGGATTAAAATCCCTGTAAAACACACAAAACAGGGTTAGATCACCTTCTTGGACCGTTCTTGATGGTTCTTGAGGTAAAACAATGGTTGAATCTTCATAAGGAGGGGCGCCCAAGCCTAGATCTAGGTTTAAATCCATAAAAAAGCATTAAATAAAACAAGAAAAGGTGAAGAAAATTTACCTTGGAGTTGCAGCAATGGAGGAAGGGCTGGAGAGGAGAGAGAAGCTCCAAGAATCCAATAGGAGGTGAATGGAAAAATCGTCCCCCCTATAGCCCCTTTTTATAGAAAATTTTTAGGTTTTAAAAAAAATGTAAATTTTGGACTGTAAAGGGGGAGGCGATTTTAGGGTGTAGTTACTATCCTACCCCTAGCCTAAATTATCCTAACTAATACCTAATTAACCCCTAGACTATCCTAGAAATCCCCCAAATGTGATGCCAAGTGGCATTTTTCACATTTGAGTTTTAAAACACCTTTTAAAAACCTTTAAAAACACTAGTTTTAAAAACTAACTTTCAAAATGAGTTTTCAAAATAAATTTTGACTCTTATAAACCCCTAACACTAACCAAGACACTGACTAACCCTAGTCTAGCCCTGACTTACTCAAATATGGCGCCACCCCGAGTGGGCCCTACTTGAGTTTTTCAAAAAGCATTTTTAAAACTTGAAATTGAAGGAGTTTTCAAAAGGATTTTCAAAAGCAATCTTAAAATTAGAATTTTTAAAATGGCATAGGGTTCTAACCGAGTCAGAACTCCTCTGGATATGGTGCCAACTGAGTGGGCCCACATCGAGTTTTGAAGAATTTTGAAATAAACACTGAAAATGGTTTTGAAAAGGGGTTAAAATCAGTATTTGAAATCCAAGATTTTTGAAAATAGGGTCTCAAGCGAACTGGAACTCCGAGTTAAAGTCCTGGACTCTTAGGATTCTGAGATTTTAGATTTTAGAATTCAAATGGAAGAATTTTTGAAAGATTTTATCAAAAATTGACGAAATAAGTCAAAAAAACACAGTCAGGGTCAAACTCCTAACTCGACCGACCTCTAAAATAGAGTCCTGAATTAACTGGACTCTGTAAAATGACCTAAATTTTGAAAATAATGGAAAAAGACTGACAATGGGAGTAAAACAGACCTCCGGACAGACTCCTGACTGGATTAGGACTCTGGGACAGAGTCCTGATCTGACTGAAACTTTCAAAAATTTGAGAAATTTGATGAATAAGAGGATCCAGAAGCGACACCACCTCAATGGGCCTCATCTGTGAATTGAAATCGATTGAAATTTGAAGTTAAAATGAATCCAGATTGTTTTCTGAGAAAATATTTCGAAATATAAAGTCCTGAGGTTTGCAAATGACAGAATATTGAATAAAAACCCAGGTTTTGAAATTGATTTTGAAAGCAAGCTTTAAAACTCAAATCTGGATTGAATGTTTTGAAAACATGAGTGCTGGATCTCGAAAATGAGATGGGATGACATGCAGTGCTATGCAATGCGATGAAATGATATGCAAAATGTATGCAGTGATATGCAATTACATATGAAATGGACAAACACTAGATGAGGGTGAAAATTTGGGGTGTTTACAGATGCCCCTCTTTGCTACTAAGCCGGTATAGGGCCGAGCTTAGTGGCAAAGAAAACATACCAAATTTGAACCATAAAAATGCCCCAGTTGGATAAATCTGACTGGGTGTGAAAGAATTAATTCAAATGATGATGGTAGATATGAAATGGAGAATAAGGAGAAAGTTTTACTTCAAAAAGAAATGAAATTCAGGTTTTACCCTTAACCTGGATGGGACGGGAAATACCTCGTATGGAACGAAGCTCAGGCTTAACCCTTAACCTGACCGGGTTGAAAATGGAATACCTCATCAAAGAAGGCTCAGGTTTGTACCCTTGACCTGATTGGGTGGAAAATGGAATACCTCATCAAAGGAGGCTCAGGTTTATACCCTTAACCTGATTGGGCAGAAAATGGGAATACCTCATCAAATGAGGCCCAGGTTTATACCCTTAACCTGATTGGGCGGAAAATGAAATACCTCATCAAATGAGGCCCAGGTTTATACCCTTAACCTGATCGGGCAGAAAATGGACGGAATCCTCGAAAGAAGAGACCGTGATGGAACCTTCGGATTTCCGCACAATGAATTTGATAGGGGTTTTCCAAAAGGAAGGAAATTGGGGTCCCTAAATGTAAGCCCCACTGTTTTCCTGAAGAATTTTAAATGAAATATTTCTATTGGTTGCGAAATTTTTGTTTCGGCACGAGCAATACTCGTAATTTTGGCAATTATCGCTGTCTGAGGTTCTGAATCGCGTAGATTTGCTCTACGAGGCGATTCGAGGCAAACCACGACGGATCAAACCTCAATATTTGTAGATTATAATTATATTGTATTCACATGGGTTCGCTCCGGATTTGGAGTTTAAACGAGAGCAATATCTCGTTATTTCATGGATTTTGACAAAATAGGGGTATATCGGTAATTATGAGTCCTACCGAGGCCCAATTTTGTTGAAATTGGGAAATTAAATATAATTTATGAAAGCTTAAATCTTAATTCACATAAACTAATTTAAAATTTTGATTTTTAAATTAGTTTAGATTAGTCCTTTTTAAATACTCATTATATTGAGCTTTTGCAAAAAAAAAAGAAGTAAATCGCAAATTAGTAAGAACCTAGAAGAGGGTTTTTGAAAACATTTTTATAAGGGGTAGGTTTTGGTATTTAGAAAGGTTTGGCATGGGCCCCACATCAGCCCATTGTTATCATTGCAAAATTTTATTTTTGCAAATCAAACTGACCTTTGAAAAAGATTTTGAAAATAACTCACCTCCGTTTTCAAAATGCGGGATAATTCCGAAGAATGGGACTCGCCTGTCGGTACGAGGTTCAACCGTTCCTGCCACCTTTAACAGGGGTAATTGAACCAAGGATCAATCTTATGCTCTACTCTATTCAACTTTTCTAAATCATATTCTAATTTCTAAATGCACATAGAATCAGGCATGTGCTATGAATTTTCAAAAAATGCATATTTGAAAACATGATGTTTGCTTTGAATGATTGAAATATTTAGAATATTTAGAAAATGTAAATCTTGGAAATGATATCACCTGAAAAATCGTGAATTGGGATTTGAAATGTACTTCTGAGAGAAGTAAAAATCGATTTTGAGGAATCCTTGACATTTGGTGAAAATCGATTCTGAGAAACTTGGTTTCTCTGAATTCAAACTTGGAAATTGAAATTCTAACTTGGAAAATTTGAATTTGGAACTTGGGAAATACTTGAAATATCATTGGCAAATCCATATTTTGAGAAAATCGATTTTTGAATAAGACTTAGAAAAATTTTGATTTCTCTAACTTCAAACTTTGAAATTGACTGCATAACTTGGAAAATTGAGTTTATGAACTTGAGAAACACTTGAAATATTCTTTGAAAATTCAATGCTTTTGAGAAAATCGATTTTGCCATAAGACTTAGAAAATTCTGAGAAAATGAACTTCTTTAAATTGAGATTTGGATTGGAATTGGTAAATGAATGAAATGAATGAATATGGATTTGAGGAATTGAGAAATACTTTTTGTATTTTTGAGAAATGCAGTGCATTTTGAAGTTAGCCTAAGAGTGTAGGCTGAATGTGGCTAATGTGAAGATCATAAATCTGGGTATCATTCATATTCTGATTATGGCCATAAATACAAATTCCACCAAGTTTATAAACTTCATAGAAGCTAGTGCATGTGCCATTCGTGTAGACCATGGTGAGTTTGAATATGCATGAATCATCATCCATCACACATTGACATTATAAAAAAAAAACTATATGCAATGCAACCTAAGCTAAGCAGGAAATGTAAATTCTTATTCCAAAGTTTAATTACAAATTACATCACTATTGAAATTTAAATACAATAAAAATAAAGTCTTCAATGTACCTGCAAAACTAGAAAACTTGTTAGTGAAAATATGTTGGCTTTTCTAGGTTTATCTAGTAATATCTAGAAATTACTGGATTTTGCTAGATATAAGCCTTTTCCTTGATTCCCTTAAATAAAAATGATAAAGATATGAAATCAAATTGAACAAATAATGGATATAAGATATGGAATTTCGAAGTTGGGGTCCAAATGACCAAAATACCCCTAATAACAAGACTATGGCCTTGAAATTAGGGTTTTTAGAAAGATATTTTGATAAAATGCAAGTTTTGAAATTTGAATGGAATAAACTGAGCTAAATATGATATGACATGCTTAAATATGTGAAAACTAGGGTTAGGGATTTCAAAATTGAGGTCAAATGACCACATTACCCCTGATAGCAAGACTATGGCCTTGAAATCAGGGTTTTCTGAAATAGATTTTGGTAAAAACTTGGGTTTTATGCCCTAAATGAAATCAAATAACTACAAAATTAAACCTAAAGTATCCTAATATGCCTATGAACATAATTAAACCCTAAAACTATATGCTTATGCACGAAAATCCAATAATATCACAAAAAATATGATTTTAACAGTGTTTTTGGATCTTTCAGGTATCCTGTTTTGCAATTTTATTAATTCAGTCATCAATCGGATTCCAAAATTCATCAAATTTGGTACCTGCATTTTCTATAACCCTAATGTCGAATTGGAATTATAAAAATAATTTTTTGACATTAAATTAATCCGAAAATTGCATTAAACCCTAAAAATATGCTATTTTTGACCTAGTTTACCAACCAGTCTCAATCTAAGACCCGAACCAGGGGTTAAATCTCCATGAAAATCCATGAAATTTTACAGAGACTAACTAAGAAGGAAAACAAAGATTTCTCAATTTACATATCGGAAAAAGCATCTCCGGTTAGTGTAAACACCCCAAATTTTCACTCACCTCCCCAACATTTCCACCAAGCATCAACATCCAGCCTCTGAAATCGCTGGAGGGCAAAATGGTCATTTTCTGAGCCGGACCTTGCAAAAGTCCAAATTTCATCTGCAACTCTCAAAATTTCTCTAATTTTAACTCAGATGTTCAAAATTTTACTCCTGACAGGAGACAGACATCTCCAAGTCTTGATTCAAGATTGCATTTCATAAGACATGACATTACATATCATTGCATGAGCATTTCAAATCACTGCACTGCACAGCATGTCATTTCGAGGTCCAAAACTCTTGATTTCAAAATTTTCAATCCAGATTTGAATTTTAACTATTTTCAAAATTGATTTCAAAACCCTGGGTCTTCAAAATTATCAATTCTTCCCATTTTACCCCTAGGGCTCTGAATTTCAAAATATTTTCTCAGGAAAACGATCTGGATAGTTTTCAATATGGATTTCAGTCATTTCACCTCAGATTTTGCCCTTTTTGACAATTTCAAATATCTTTCTTTTACAAAATCGCCCTACAAGGGCCAACTCTTTCCAAAATTCCTGTTTTGCCCATTAGTCCAAATTTTTATGAAAATTCCAAAAAGAAGTTGTTGTTTTATCCTTATTTCATTAAAGAAGCAATGTGGGACCCACACTGAGGTGGTGTCCCACAAGCTTTCCTTTTGAAAATTTGAATTTCGAAAAACCCAAAAATATAGGAGCCTTGTCCCTTGGATTGGCGCCACTTGTCATTTCTCTCTCCTCCCATTTCCATGCCATGTGTCAGCATAGGGTTCACCTAGAGTTGGTGCCACATGTCACGTTCCCTCTTCTGCCACGTGTCAGTGTGGGGCTACCCTAAGAAGCCGCCACATGTCATCCCATTTTATCTGCCATGTGTCACCCTATCCATCCTGCGCCATGTGTCATTTCAAAGACTACCAGAAGATGCCAAGTGTCATAGGTTGTCCTGTCTAGAAAAAGTGGAGTTTGTCTCCTCTGAGGTGGCGCCACTTGAAGTGTGTCTCCTGCAGGGGACACGTGTCAACCCCTCCTTCCTTCTAGAAAAGTAGCCTGACACATGTCCTCTCCCTATTTTTTTCAGAAAAGTAGGAAACATGTGTCACTCCTAAATTCCTACAGAAAAGGTAGGCTTGTCTCCTCTGAGGTGGCGCCATCTGGAGTGTCTCCTGCAGAGGACACATGGCAAGCCCTCATTTCCTCAGAAAAAGGCAAGTGCCATGTGTCATTTTCTGCTTTCTTCAGAAAAGCTAGAATTCAAATATTCAAAAATCCCCATAGGTGGCGAAAATCAAGAACTCCTACCTTTTTCATCCTGTCTGAGATGGCGCCACATGGCTTGGCCCACCTTCTCTCCCCTCTGCCACGTGTCATTCTCTACTTCTTTCAGAAAAAGTAGAGGACACATGTCTTCTCCCTACTTCTTTCAGAAAAGTAGGAGACACATGTCACTCCTGGCTTTCTTCAGAAAAAGCAAACCATTCAAAATTCAAACAAGGCACTAGGTGGCAAAAATCTTGAGCTCTGATCTTTCCAGATGGCCTGAGATGGCGCCACATGTCCCTTTCCCTCCTTTTCCTCCCTCTTGCCACATGGCATTGTAGGAGCCACCCTGAGGTGGCGCCACATGTCCACCCTCCATTCCTCCAGGGCCAACCTCCATTTGAATTTCAAACTTCCCTCTGAGGTGGCGCCATTTGAGAAAGCCTCTCCAGACATCTGACACTTGTCCGCCACATGTCCAGATCTCCTTTCTCCAGAAAAGGTAGAATTCAAATTCCTCTGAGGTGGCACCTTCTGAGCCCACTGCTCTGACCTTCTGACATGTGTCAAACACCTTTTGAGGTGGCACCATTCCAGGACTCCACTTGGCTCCATTTTTATTTTTTATTTTATTTTTAATAAAGGTAGCCCACCATGAGGTGGCGCCACCTGAGGACTCCCTACAAAAGGTGAGTTTGAATTTCAAATTCCAAGAGAGCACCCTCTGAGGTGGCGCCTTCTGGGAGTTCCCTGCAGAGAGAATCAAGCAAACTTTTGAAAAATTCCAAATTCACCCTGCTGAGGTGTCTCACCCACAAAATTTCCATTTTTTATTTTTCTCAAAAAATCAAAATAGCCTTTCGAGGTGGCACCATCTGAGGGCTCCCTGCAGAAGAAAAATTCGAATTTCAAACCCCTCAGATGACACCCCCTGAGATGGCGCCACATGGAGGGCTCAGATTGAACCTGTTTGAATTTCAAAATTTTTCAGAAAAGTTATAAAAACAAGGGTTCACGCCCAGCCTAAGGAGATCATTTTTTAGCTCTGGTGAACTTGGAAAATCCGACCTAGCCTTCCTAGAATCAGATTTTGAACTGTGGAAATCGTGCCCCCTTTGGCGCATTGAAGAAGGTGGAGTAGAGCTCGTGCTGTGGCCAATTCAATTCCAACAGAGGTCGATTTTGGTGGACCATCCGAAGCTCGGAGCGAAGGACGAAGGAAGCTCGTGATAGCTGCCCCTTTCAAGAGCTCCTACGCTGCGTAACGAAGCAAGGTGCACTTCTTTTCCCATATATTGGATTCCATAATTCGAATCGGGGGTCGTTTGAAGAAAGAGCTCATCCGAGGGATGAATTGAGCTATTCTCATAAAACGACATACATAAAAATGTTTCATTATGCTTCCTTGATGATTTTTAACATTCATATAGTTAGCTAGGTTTAATTTGCATTTTATTTCATTCGTTTAGTACATTTCATGAATTAATTAGGATTAATTTAGCCTTTATTTCAATTCTGCTTATTTTCAGTAGGTCTCTGTTTTTGTCAGTCAGTCCACACGTCATTTCATGCATTTGGTTTTTATTAAAAATCCCCAAAAAATCACGGAATGCGCCCTTAGGTGTCCCTGAAATTTTGCCAAAAATTCGGAGGCATTTGAATTTGTTTACTGCGGTAAACATTCAAAATGGCAAGTCGGGTTTTGTTACCCGGGATACGTTTTGAAAATCATTTTCCGACTTGTAAAATCAAGATATCCCTCATGAGAGATCCGATTTTCGATCCGAAAGATGTGTTGAACTCGGGAAAATGTCTAGTTTTTAATATGATTTTATCAGAGTTTTCGGATTTTTTTTAATGTCTGAAAAAAATCCGAGATGTCGGTACACGTGTCAGAGCCTAATTTGGGCCTCTGAGATCTTGGATCGACTTAGGGCTATGGTTTCTCTTTGTGTGTTGCTCCAAATCCGAAACTGTAAAAAGTGAAAGTGGTGTCCGAGATGTCCTCTGTTTGAATCTAAAATCCTGTAATTTTTAGAACAGTGTTGACCCCTGCTTCGGATTTTTAGTGTCAGCCCCCTGTTTTGCTACATTTGTCTGTTCTGTTAGTTTAGGCAGGAATAGTTATATTTTTATCGGTGTTTATGTTGATCAAATGCCAGAGTCATAAACATGAAAGTTGTTCATGTAGGTCTCGTGCATAGCTCTGATTAATTTCATAAATTTCCATGGCCGTTTTGTATTTTTTTATCATTTTACATCAGATTAGTGTGATTTTTACCTCTGTCTGAACTAAATCCCTGTTATTGATTTCACCATGGCTCAAATCCCGAGGCTGTAAAAACCAAAAATGTTCCATTTCGGGTCTTTTAGCAGTCTGCAAAATATCAGAAGTTTCTATGGTGTAAATCTTGCATTATCATATTAGGCATTGCATTTGGTTCGGATCCATAGGCAAAATCCATCATTTTTAGGACTTTCTTTGAATTTTGGTATTTAAATCATATCATTTCATGATTTTTAGCATTCTAGGTTGTGTATCAAAGTAATTAGATGCTTCATACCGAATTTGGTGCAATTTGGAATCCATTTGAGGTTCGGATTATCCACAATACCAAAACAGGGTCCCGCAGGACCCGGATCCAAGTGAAAAACAAACGAAATTCGTTATTTTGGCTAAATTTCAAAATGTCAAATTCTGATTTTACAGTCCTAATGTGTTTAGAATCATGTCATATTGCATTTCATCATCATTGAATTCAATTTGAATTTCGAAATCCCAATTTTACTAAGTTTTCCTTCAAAAAACCCTGATTTTAAAGGTATAACTTTATAATTAGGGGTATTTTGGTCATTTTAACCTCAATTCCGAATTTCAAATTGTTTTTCACTGAATTTCTAGCATTTTCATCATTTCAAAATATCAAGGAAGCATGAGAATAGGGTTTATATCCAATTAAATCCAATAATTTCATAATATTATTGGAAAATCTTGGAAAAACCCACATATGTGAGCTAACTTTATTTCAAGCTTGGTAGGGACATTCCAAAGAAGGAGCTGAAGTCTGCAAATTTCTTTTATTTCTTTTATTTAGTGATGTAATAATGTAAATTTTGGAATAAGAGAGTTAATTTCCTGCGTAGACTAGGATGCATATCATATAGTTTGATTTTATGCAATATCCTGTTTCTATGATTCATGCATTTTATTTCAAAAGCACTATGGATGTTCACGAATGGCACATGCACCAACTCTTAGGGAGTTGATGGACTCGGTGGGATCCATATTTACGGCCCTAGTCGGAATATGGACGAGACCCAGATCCATCATCTTTCTACTAGTCACATTGAGCCTACACTCTTAGGCTATCTTAAAATGCACATCATATTTCCAAAGTTTTCAAAATCATGTGCATCTAATCAACTAAATTCTGAACATATTCATGGCCACAGTCAGAATATGTGAAGGATTTATTTGGACTTAATGCACATTTTCCAACCAATTCCTCAGAAAATCTTTTCAAAGGGCATTCATTCACTCATGTCATTTGCATCATGAAATCATTTTCTCGAGAAAATTTCATTCTAAAAAAAAAAAGAAATCGATTTCTCTAGAAATTCTAAGGATTTTTCAAAATCGGTTTTCCAAAGACAAGTTTTTCCACAGTTTTCCCAGGAAAATGATATTTTCTTAAGATATTCAAAAGAGTTTTCCAATCTTTCTTCAAGATCCAAAATCGATTTCCAAGTATTTAAAAAGGTAAAATTCCCAGGATTTCGATTCCCCAAGTTTTGAATTTCCTTCCCCAATGAGTTTTCCTATAAATTTTCCATCATTTTCCTAAGAAAACTCTCAAAGTCCAAGTTTTACTAAGAAGTGTTTCCCTTTTCAAAAAGTCCATCTTTTCTCAAGAATCACTTCCATTTTCCCAAGATTTTCAACTATTTCTGAATTTTCCACATCTTTATAAGCTTTCTCATGTTTTCAAAAACCCCTTTTTATCTGAGTTTCCTGAGAAATTGACCTCTTTCCTGAGAGATTCTTTCCAACTCCAAATGTTTTTCTAAGCATACATCATGTTTTCCAACCGGCATTTTCCAAAATCTCATAGCACATGCCTGAATTCTCTGTGCATTTAGGATAGAACATAACTTTGATAATTTCGCTAAGTCAAGCATAGTTTTGGTCCTTGGTTCGATTACCCCTGTTAAAGGCGGCAGGAACGGTCGAACCTCGTACCGACAGGTCGAGCCCCATCCCATGGATTTTTCCGCAATTTTCAAAAACGGAGGCGAGTATTTCAAAACAATTTCCAAAATCCGGTCAAAGTTTGAGGCGCGAAAGCGTTTCTCTCTTTTTCTCTTCCGCAAGGAAGGGAAGACGGGGGGAAAATTTCGCGACGATAACAGGTTTGGCGACCGAGATGGGACCTGTCCTTGTCTGACCTAAAATTATGCTTGACTTAGTTTAATTATCAAAATTATGTTCATAAAATGTCAGCTCTTTTACTTTCAATATCATGTGAGCCTAGGAGCCTAGATTCTGACCCAGCTGACATTGAATGCATATAGCTTAGGCATGGTTTGGTAGGACCATATTGAGGAGATATTTTCATGCTCACATAGACTTAGGTCTAAACACAATCCTCCTCAATTTAGGATCTGAATGCAAACAATGTATGCTTCTTCAAAATTTTCAAAATCTATCTCTCTAGGACTTAGAGCCTTCTATTTCTTGCATGTGATCATTTTTTCAAAACCTCAATTACCTATCATTACCCGGTCTTCACGTTGCTGGGCTCTCTTCCAGAACCATAGTTCAGGACAGAGCCCCACAACTGGGTCAACTATTTGGGTTAACACCCCTCTACCACGTACCGCGGGCCACAGTCCGAAGTATATCGGTAGGCGCTCAAGGATGTTGGAAAACCTTACCTTAGAACCGGAGTTGAAATTCTATGCCACGTACCTCGGATTTCGATTCGGGTATATCGGCATAACTGGATTGGACAAAGATGATCTGAACTTAGAGTTAGGATTAGGGTCCTACAGCTGTTTTCAAATTGATGCATCTAGAGTCAGCCTTTTAGGGAGTGCTGAATGTGCATAAATGTTTGTGCAGGATGTGATTGTATGTATGATTTTCTCAATTCTTTATATTTCCCAATGTTTTTCAACTCATTAGGTCTTTTTCCAAATATCCTTATTTTCCACGAGATCTTTTCTCAAACCCTGGATGATTTTTTTAAATATCCCATTTCTTTCAAAACTCCAGGCGATTTTACATTCTACCTTTCTACTGGATCTCGAATTTCTAGATGCAATTTATCCTGCCTGCAAAATTTTTCAAAATTTCTCACATTTTCCTAAATCTCATTCTGAGTCTTTCTCTGTTTTCAGTTCAATGGCATCTAGTCAAGTCGATCCTATCTTTCCTGAAGGTCACATCTCCTTCGAGGTGCGACAAGGTCGTCCTGAACATCGAGCTCTTAGCACCGGAACTTTCATTCCCCGGTGGTATTATTCCTAGCTAAAGAGCTTTTCCCGAATGTTCCCGGACCATTTGAGCGAGTGCGGATTGGAGCTGGCATCAGCAGTCGGAAGGCAGACCATCAATGGCAACCTGATCCATGCAATGGCAGAGCGATGGAATCCTCGAACATGTACCTTCTGGTTCCCATGGGGAGAAATGACCGTCTTAATGGATGAATTTTCAGAAATCATGGGGTTGCCAGAACCAGCTGGTCGACCAAGCGACCCATTAGAGCATCAATTCCTTATCAATGTCAAGGGTTTGGACCCCCGAGACTCCTTAGCTCGTATGACAGGCCGCCGATCTTGGCCCCTGATCCAGTTAGAAGGAGATGAATATGTTGACCTACTTGAGTTGTACCGTCAGTACGGGACCTTCATTGAAGTCAGCTCGCTTTCAAGAACAGCCAAAGAAAAGATTCAGAATGCAATGGTTCTATGCACTGTAGGACTGTCCCTTTTCCCAGATGGACAGAACTACATGGACATCAGGATAATCCAGCTTATGAGAAGATGGGGAAGTCGGCAAACCAATCGCCTCTCCATAGCCATGGCAGCGCTCGCCTTCCTTTATCGAGGTCTGACTCGATTCTCACTTGGAGAATCCATTTTAGTTGAAGGATGCATCTACGCACTTCAGTCCTGGTTTTTCCAGCACGTTCCAGCCCGAGCAAGCTCTTTCAGATACAATGGTCAAGAACTCCTTCCAGTGGCGCAGTACCGGTCTATGATCAACAACATTCAAGAAGATGACGTTGTTTGGGACTATTTTGATCGGCAAATATCTCCTCCCAGATATACCTACGCTTATGGCAAGCGGTTCAAGTTGCTAGGACCATTCTTCTGCACTTACTACCAACCAGAGAGATGTGTTCGACAGTTCTCCCAGAGGCAGCAGTATGTCGAAGCCCAACTGTTATCAGGAACTATGGCAGAGTTCGATCTCACTTCCGCACAATGGTCCGGGGCATATCATTCTGCCCGCTACGGCTGGGATTCCTTTGTCTCTCTTAAAATCTTTCCTGGTCCTAGAGTGTCTGCCGACTATCGTGAATGGTGGCAAATTGTTTGTCCCCCACCTCTTTGTCAAGATCAATAAAATCTTATTCTTCTCATTTTAATAAAATTCTATTTCCTTCCATTGTGGTTTGACGACCTCGCCTAGGTAACAAGGCACATTTTCGTTGTTTATTTCTTTTGCAGAAGGAATGACAACACAATTGTCGTGATTCCCACGACGACTCAGTCCCTAGTGATGGGACATCTTTTCTAAATTGTCTACCATATTTTCAGCAAATATTTCCTCCAAAAGCTAATTCCCTCAAAATCTAATCAGGTCTTTTGCCCTGCAGAGAGCATCCATATCATTTGATGGTTGAGACAAGATCAGGCAAAAGAACCACAGCATCCCAGTATTCGTCAGCCTCGGAAGAAGAGATGAGTTCCCCTCGATCTGAGAAGAGTCGAGAGCAGCAGCAAGAAGACGATGGCATAGACCCTCAAATGTATGCCATGTTCAGAAAAATGATGAACAAAATGATGAATGAGCAGCCCGGGACCAGCTCAGAAAGGAACCCATTCAGAGAAAAGTTCCATGGTCACAGGGGTAAGAAGGCTCCCAAGAAGCAGATCCAGCCAGAAGAGATTTCAGATGAATCAGATTCCACTGAAGACACAGATGAAGAATATGAGGTGCCTCCGGCATTTCAGAAGCGTGGCCAAAGTAAAAGCCGCAGATCCAAGAGCAGAGATAAAGAAGAGCCTTTACGAGCGCAATTTAAAGAAATGGCCCGAGTTGTCAAAGATCTGCAAGCCCGCGACAAGGGCAAGAAAGTCTTCACCAGTGAGGACTTCTATGACGGCTTAGAAGGGGATGATGATCTGGAAAATCTCCCCCGAAAATTCATCAAATTCGATGGTTCTGGCGACCCAAAAGCTCATCTCGCCACTTTCTTTGCTGAATGCTCGAGGTTCAGAAAGGATAACCGAGCATTGTTTCTATGCTTCCCCCGCAGCTTGGAAGGAGTTGCAGCCAAGTGGTATGCTGAGCATATCAACCCCATCGAGCTCAAGGAGTTCGACAAAGTTGTAAATCTATTCATTGAACGCTTCTTGTTCAACACAGAAGCGCTGCCTACATTAAGTCATCTCTGCAATTTGAGACAGAACGAGAATGAAAAAGCACGGGACTTCATTCACAGGTGGAGATCAGCCTGTAATAAGATGAGAGATCCTATCTCGGAAAGGCATGCATTGCCCTTAATCCTCAACAATTTCTCGCAGCCGTTAAGAGGATTAATTTCCACAGCGCCGTCCAGGACCTTCATTGAGCTGACTGAACGAGCCGAATGGCTCGAGCTGAGTGTGGAAAATGGAGTCTATGAAGGCTTCACCTTTTCCAAGAACAACTCCCATGGTGAGCAAAAAAAGAAAGCTCACTTCACTTATTCTGCCAACAACAACAGCAAAGGCCGTAATCAGCGCAAAGGGCAGAAGAAAGATTACTGCTACAGCTCAGGCAGTTCGAACAACAAAGATCAGAAAGCAAAGCCTGCTCCTCAGTTCAGCAAGCCTCCTCAGCAGGATCAAGGACCGAAGCTGCGCGAGAAAGCCAAACATGAAGGATGGAGTTACGACAGAAAATTTACTCCTCTTGACCAATCGCTCGAGGACGTGCTCGAGTACATGCTATCAAAAGAGATGGTCAAGTTGCCCAGATTGGCCGATCCCCCTGTGCCCATGGGGAAATGGAAAGATCAGTTCTGCAAGTTCCACAGGACAGTGGGACACAACACCAAGAACTGCTTTGTTCTCAAAAATATCGTGCAAGATCTCATTGAAAAGAATTTATTGGTAGAAGGAGAAGAAGAGGAGAAAATGGACATTCTCAACCACCCCTTCCCTTCGCACACCACAGCAGTAGTGTCTGCACAGCCATTTCTACCGCATGAGCATATCAAGCCATGTTCTGCGCAAGATCTCCAAGTTCAACATCAGGTGACGGTGCTACGACAAGCAGCTCCAGATTCTAAGAAGATGGACTTAATTTCAGCATTCGGTAAAATGAAAGTTGCGGAAGCACCTGTGAAGTCAATTCCCAAATCAAAAGGAACTCCTGACTTCTTCAAGCAAATCGTTAGACCAAGGTCAGAGAAGTCAAGTCAGAAGCCTCTGACTGCTTTATCCAATGTCTCCATCCTTGACTTGGCCAAGAATTCTAGCAAGCACCAGCAAGTACTGGATGATTTACTCAGGAAAATCAAAGTTAAGCCCAGTACCACTCCTGAAGACATGGCACAGATTGTGAACTCTGCCATGACCAATGCGCCAATCACCTTTTCAGATGAGGACCTTCCAAAGCCTCATTCCTTTCACAATAATGCTCTTTACATTGTCATTCGAGTCAGAGGAATGGCGGTTCCCCATGTGCTGGTCGATGGAGGCAGTAGCCTCAACATATGTCCTGAAATGACCGCAAAGGCATTAGGGATCAAGGATGAAGAATATATTCTCGATCCCATCACTATCTATGGGTTTGACAATCATGGTCAAACGGCCAAGGGCAAGATATTTCTGGAGGTGTTTATCAACTATTCGGTGCACTCCGTCCTTTTCCATGTGGTTAATGTACCACCAACCTACAACTTGCTGCTCGGTAGGACGTGGATTCACAATGCCAATGCCAATGCCTTCTCATTTTGTCAGGACGATATAGTCCTAGTGGTTTTCCTTTTTCAAGTCATCATCCTTTTTTAGGCATCAATAAAATCATCAACTTTTCTCATTTAATTATGACATTCTTCTTGTGGTTATTCTGTTTTGTTATTATTCTCTCTCCCCCATTACACTGGGGCATCTTTTTGAAAATTTGTTTTCAAGCATTCTATATGCAGGCAGGATAAACAAATTCCTCATTTCATGCACTTGTGCATTCATGCATCAACTCATATTCATTTGCATTCAATTGCATTAATAACAATCCGGTCGGTATTGGGATTTCAACAAACAGTCCCATCACAATTCCTAAATGATCCAAAGATCATCGCCAATACTGAACCAAAACCCAGCACTCGAACTGGTATTATTTCAAAAATCCAGTATTCAAGCTGGCACATTTTCAACTTTTAGGAAAACCGAGTTCCGACTCGGGTTTTTATTCAAATCATTTTCCTTTGTTGATCCGGGTTCCGACTCGTGATCTCTCTACTTTACTCGAGCCTTGACTCGAATTCTTCATTTTCTTTTGTTGATCCGGGTTCCGACTCGTGATCTCTCTACTTTACTCGAGCTTTGACTCGAACAAATCATTTTCCTTTGTTGATCCGGGTTCCGACTCGTGATCTCTCTACTTTACTCGAGCCTTGACTCGAACAAATCATTTTCCTTTGTTGATCCGGGTTCCGACTCGAGATCTTTTCGAGCTTGTCATTCTCTTTTGTTGATCCGGGTTCCGACTCGTGATCTCATTACCTTACTCGAACCCTGAATCAAGTTCTTCATTTTCTTTTGTTAATCCGGGTTCCGACTCAAGATCTCCTTATCTTACCCAAGATCTAACTCAAGTCCTTCATTTTCCTTTGTTGATCCGGGTTCCGACTCGTGATCTCATTATCTTATTTGAGCTCTGATTCAAGCCTTCCATTTTCTTTTGTTGATCCGGGTTCCGACTCGAGATCTCTTTAGTCATTCGAACTCTGACTCGAGCTCTTCATTTTCTTTTGTTGATCCGGGTTCCGACCCGAGATTTCTCTATTCATTTGAGCTCAGATGCGAGCTCTTCATTCTCTTTTGTTGATTCGGGTTCCGACTCGTGATCTCTCTATTCATTTGAGCTCAGATGCGAGCTCTTCATTCTCTTTTGTTGATTCGGGTTCCGACTCGTGATCTCTCTATTCATTTGAGCTCAGATGCAAGCTCTTCACTTTCTCTGTTGATTCGGGTTCCGACTCGTGATCTCTATATTTTATTCGAGCTCTGACTCGAACTCATCATTCTCTTTTATTGATCCAAGTCATTTCAATCATCAGGGTCTGTCAATTGCTCAAATTTGATATTTTGCTCTCCAAATTCCAATTTAAATCTTCAAATCAGGCAATTCTCCAATTTCGACCTCTGGGTCTCCCAATTTTCAATTCTCAATTTCAATTACCAATCTCAATTTCGACCTTCGGGTCAATCAATTTCCAATTCTCGACCTTCGGGTCAATCAATTTCCAATTCTCGACCTTCGGGTCTATCAATTTCCAATTCTCGACCTTCAATTTCCAATTTTCGACCTTCGGGTCAATCAATTTCCAAATTTCGACCTTCGGGTCAATCAATTTCCAATCTTTGACCTTCATTTCCAAATTTCGACCTTCGGGTCACCCAATTTCGACCTTTTGGTCAATCAATTCTCAATTTTGACCTTTTTGGTCAAATCAATTTCCAAATTTCGACCTTCGGGTCACCCAATTTCGACCTTTTGGTCAATCAATTCTCAATTTCGACCTTTTGATCAAATCAATTCTCAATTTCGACCATCAGGTCATCCAATTTCGACCTTCGGGTCATTCAATTTTCAGCAACCAATTTTCCAATTTTCCATTTCGACCTTTGGGTCAATCAATCTCAATATCCAATTTCAATCATTTTCTCTTGAGAGAGACCCTTTTAGGGAGAGTTCGAGGGAGCTCGTTCTTTTCGCATGCTATCCAATTCGTTCACTTAGCCCCTTTTCGGGGAGAGTTTGAAGGGACTCGCGTCTTTGTGAACCGTTTGCAAAACAATTTCCAATTTCACACAAGAAACCCTTTCAAAGGGAGAGGCTCGACGGAGACTCGCTTTTCTTGTGACCCCCCAATTTCATACTAGGCCATTTTCGTCAAGAAAGACCCTCTTTGCAGGGAGAGTGTGATGAACTCGTTCCTTTCATGACCCAATTTTCAGACCTCACTATTATCGGCCCCCTTTCCATAAGAGAAGCCTAATATTAGGGAGCTTTGACGAAAGCTCAATTTCTCTTCGAAAGTTCGTTTTGCAAACACCTCCTCTTCAGGGAAGAGAGGAATATTTCCCATTTCCCATTCAGGTAAGGGCTAAGCCTGAGTCTCTCTTTTTGGGGAAAAAGAGAGGAGAATTTTCGTCACGGATGCGTTGAGCCGGATTTCAAATACTCACTTTCACTAAGGATTTCAAGAAAATTTTGTCAACTTGTCAAATTATTTGCTGATTTCAGAATCTTTATTGCACTAGTCAGTTTACCCTCAGCATTACTTCCAAAAGAGCGAAGCTTTTGCGAAAAGGGATTCAAACTTCAAATTCTTTCTATTGGCCAACCAAAAGGATGAAGGATAAATCCTCGATATGGCCAGAAAAGAAGATTCAATGTTATTGAAAAGCCGTAGATGATCGATATTGATCGCAGTCGATGGCACATCTTTAAAGGCTATTCTTGCAAAGATGAGGCAGTGGAAATATCCTGAGTGCTAGAAAAGAGAGAATTCACCCAAACCCTGTCTCCTCAAAATCACCTAAGCTGCAATTGAATATCCGCAAAAGGGATCTCTCACCTGTCGTCAAGATGAAGGCGAATTAGGCGAGTAGACCCCCGGGGCCAAAGAAGATTCGAAACATCTCCAAGATGACGGAGTTTGTGACAGATCCTTCCAGGGAAAGTCCAAAGCACTGTCGAGATGAAGGCAGATGCGATGAACCTCTCGGCAATCCCTAAAAGATATTTAATTTCAGCTATCGCCCAAAGATCTCCAAACCCATCGTCCAAGAAGGATCGAAACATCTCCAAGTTGAAGGAGTTTGTGACGTACCCTTCCCAAAAGAGAGAAAGAGAGGAAAAAGAAAGAGAGAAAAAGTCAGAACATCTCCAAAATAAAGGAGAATGTAGCAAAAAAAAAAAAAAAACCAGAGAGCCAAAAGAGTGCAGAAAGATTATCAAGAGAGAAGCTCTCAGGATATCAAACTGCCAGATCTATCAAGAATCCTCTTTAATCTTGTGAAATTCTATTATCAATACTCTTTCATCAATTGCTTTCATAATATCAAAGTCTCTTTCTTGCTCATATCAAGGAAATTGATAGCTTCCTTGAAGAAGGTCAATTGCAAACAATTTGGGTTTCCAAGTCTCGATTCTACAAAGTGAACCTTGTTTGGAGGTAATGCTTTGGGTAGAAAAGAAAGAATATCTTTGCAGCCATGTGCAACATTTTCAAAAACTTGGAATCAACAACAAAATTCTCAATATTTTGATAATATTTTCTAGCTATCCTGACGTGAAGTGAGAGCTCGATATCCGTCTTCGATGCATCCTGACACCAATTTTAAATCCCTCCTAAGGACTTGATTCCTTCCCTTCTTTGAGAGCATGAACTCTCAAATTTGCACACTTCCCTGTGTCCCCACTGTCCCACCATAGACAGTCCCATTTCGGTTCGAGGTCGAACCACCAATCATTTCCCGCAAAAGGCAATTTCAAAAGCTGATTTTAGTCTCAGCAATGAGACGCCCAAAACCAATCCCTTTTCAAGCTTTAGGGACCCCATTTTCCTTCCTTTTGCAAAAACCCTATTGGATTTATTGTGCAAAATCCAAAGGTTCCATCATGGTCTCTTCCTTCGAGGATTCCATTTCATTTTCAGCCCGATTAGGATAAGGGTACAAACCTGAGCCTCGATCAAAGAGGTATTCCATTTTCCGCCCGATCAGGATAAGGGTACAAACCTGAGCCTCACTCAAAGAGGTATTTCATTTTCCGCCCGATCAGGATAAGGGTACAAACCTGAGCCTCGATCAAAGAGGTATTCCATTTTCCGCCCGATCAGGATAAGGGTACAAACCTGAGCCTCAATCAAAGAGGTATTTCATTTTCCGCCCGATCAGGATAAGGGTACAAACCTGAGCCTCATCCAAAGAGGTATTTCATTTTCCGCCCGATCAGGATAAGGGTACAAACCTGAGTCTCATTCAAAGAGGTATTTCATTTTCCGCCCGATCAGGATAAGGGTACAAACCTGAGCCTCATCCAAAGAGGTATTTCATTTTCTACCCGATCAGGATAAGGGTACAAACCTGAGCCTCATCCAAAGAGGTATTTCGTTTTCCGCCCGATCAGGATAAGGGTACAAACCTCAGCCTCAATCAAAGAGGTATTTCATCTTCCGCCCGATCAGGTTAAGGGTACAAACCTGAGTCTCATTTCGATGAGATATTCCATTCCCCAATCAGGTCAAGGGTCAAAACCTGAGCTTCGTTCCATGCGAGGTATTTCTGTCCCATCAGGTTAAGGGTCAAACCTGAGCTTCGTTCCATGCGAGGTATTTCTGTCCCATCCAGGTTAAGGGCATAAACCTGAACTTCACTCTCATAGAGTGAATCTTTTCTCTCCATTCTTCGCTCCATATCTACCATCTTCCTCGGACTAATTTCTTCACACTCAGTCAGATCCTTCTAACTGAGGCATTTTTTTATGTATAGCCCAAATTTGGTGTGTTTTTCTTTGCCACTAAGCTCGGCCATGAGCCGGCTTAGTAGCAAATAGGGGCATCTGTAAACACCCCAAATTTTCACTCACCTCCCCAACATTTCCACCAAGCATCAACATCCAGCCTCTGAAATCGCTGGAGGGCAAAATGGTCATTTTCTGAGCCGGACCTTGCAAAAGTCCAAATTTCATCTGCAACTCTCAAAATTTCTCTAATTTTAACTCAGATGTTCAAAATTTTACTCCTGACAGGAGACAGACATCTCCAAGTCTTGATTCAAGATTGCATTTCATAAGACATGACATTGCATATCATTGCATGAGCATTTCAAATCACTGCACTGCACAGCATGTCATTTCAAGGTCCAGAACTCTTGATTTCAAAATTTTCAATCCAGATTCGAATTTTAACTATTTTCAAAATTGATTTCAAAACCCTGGGTCTTCAAAATTATCAATTCTTCCCATTTTACCCCTAGGGCTCTGAATTTCAAAATATTTTCTCAGGAAAACGATCTGGATAGTTTTCAATATGGATTTCAGTCATTTCACCTCAGATTTTGCCCTTTTTGACAATTTCAAATATCTTTCTTTTACAAAATCGCCCTACAAGGGCCAACTCTTTCCAAAATTCCTGTTTTGCCCATTAGTCCAAATTTTTATGAAAATTCCAAAAAGAAGTTGTTGTTTTATCCTTATTTCAATAAAGAAGCAATGTGGGACCCACACTGAGGTGGTGTCACACAAGCTTTCCTTTTGAAAATTTGAATTTCGAAAAACCCAAAAATATAGGAGCCTTGTCCCTTGGATTGGCGCCACTTGTCATTTCTCTCTCCTCCCATTTCCATGCCATGTGTCAGCATAGGGTTCACCTAGAGTTGGTGCCACATGTCACGTTCCCTCTTCTGCCACGTGTCAGTGTGGGGCTACCCTAAGAAGCCGCCACATGTCATCCCATTTTATCTGCCATGTGTCACACTATCCATCCTGCGCCATGTGTCATTTCAAAGACTACCAGAAGATGCCAAGTGTCATAGGTTGTCCTGTCTAGAAAAAGTGGAGTTTGTCTCCTCTGAGGTGGCGCCACTTGAAGTGTGTCTCCTGCAGGGGACACGTGTCAACCCCTCCTTCCTTCTAGAAAAGTAGCCTGACACATGTCCTCTCCCTATTTTTTTCAGAAAAGTAGGAAACATGTGTCACTCCTAAATTCCTACAGAAAAGGTAGGCTTGTCTCCTCTGAGGTGGTGCCATCTGGAGTGTCTCCTGCAGAGGACACATGGCAAGCCCTCATTTCCTCAGAAAAAGGCAAGTGCCATGTGTCATTTTCTGCTTTCTTCAGAAAAGCTAGAATTCAAATATTCAAAAATCCCCATAGGTGGCGAAAATCAAGAACTCCTACCTTTTTCATCCTGTCTGAGATGGCGCCACATGGCTTGGCCCACCTTCTCTCCCCTCTGCCACGTGTCATTCTCTGCTTCTTTCAGAAAAAGTAGAGGACACATGTCTTCTCCCTACTTCTTTCAGAAAAGTAGGAGACACATGTCACTCCTGGCTTTCTTCAGAAAAAGCAAACCATTCAAAATTCAAACAAGGCACTAGGTGGCAAAAATCTTGAGCTCTGATCTTTCCAGATGGCCTGAGATGGCGCCACATGTCCCTTTCCCTCCTTTTCCTCCCTCTTGCCACATGGCATTGTAGGAGCCACCCTGAGGTGGCGCCACATGTCCACCCTCCATTCCTCCAGGGCCAACCTCCATTTGAATTTCAAACTTCCCTCTGAAGTGGCGCCATTTGAGAAAGCCTCTCCAGACATCTGACACTTGTCCGCCACATGTCCAGATCTCCTTTCTCCAGAAAAGGTAGAATTCAAATTCCTCTGAGGTGGCACCTTCTGAGCCCACTGCTCTGACCTTCTGACATGTGTCAAACACCTTTTGAGGTGGCACCATTCCAGGACTCCACTTGGCTCCATTTTTATTTTTTATTTTATTTTTAATAAAGGTAGCCCACCATGAGGTGGCGCCACCTAAGGACTCCCTACAAAAGGTGAGTTTGAATTTCAAATTCCAAGAGAGCACCCTCTGAGGTGGCGCCTTCTGGGAGTTCCCTGCACAGAGAATCAAGCAAACTTTTGAAAAATTCCAAATTCCCCCTGCTGAGGTGTCTCACCCACAAAATTTCCATTTTTTATTTTTCTCAAATAATCAAAATAGCCTTTCGAGGTGGCGCCATCTGAGGGCTCCCTGCAGAAGAAAAATTCGAATTTCAAACCCCTCAGATGACACCCCCTGAGATGGCGCCACATGGAGGGCTCAGATTGAACCTTTTTGAATTTCAAAATTTTTCAGAAAAGTTATAAAAACAAGGGTTCACGCCCAGCCTAAGGAGATCATTTTTTAGCTCTGGTGAACTTGGAAAATCCGACCTAGCCTTCCTAGAATCAGATTTTGAACTGTGGAAATCGTGCCCCCTTTGGCGCATTGAAGAAGGTGGAGTAGAGCTCGTGCTGTGGCCAATTCAATTCCAATAGAGGTCGATTTTGGTGGACCATCCGAAGCTCGGAGCGAAGGACGAAGGAAGCTCGTGATAGCTGCCCCTTTCAAGAGCTCCTACGCTGCGTAACGAAGCAAGGTGCACTTCTTTTCCCATATATTGGATTCCATAATTCGAATCGGGGGTCGTTTGAAGAAAGAGCTCATCCGAGGGATGAATTGAGCTATTCTCATAAAACGACATACATAAAAATGTTTCATTATGCTTCCTTGATGATTTTTAACATTCATATAGTTATCTAGGTTTAATTTGCATTTTATTTCATTCGTTTAGTACATTTCATGAATTAATTAGGATTAATTTAGCCTTTATTTCAATTCTGCTTATTTTCAGTAGGTCTCTGTTTTTGTCAGTCAGTCCACACGTCATTTCATGCATTTGGTTTTTATTAAAAATCCCCAAAAAATCACGGAATGCGCCCTTAGGTGTCCCTGAAATGTTGCCAAAAATTCGGAGGCATTTGAATTTGTTTACTGCGGTAAACATTCAAAATGGCAAGTCGGGTTTTGTTACCCGGGATACGTTTTGAAAATCATTTTCCGACTTGTAAAATCAAGATATCCCTCATGAGAGATCCGATTTTCGATCCGAAAGATGTTTTGAACTCGGGAAAAGGTTTAGTTTTTAATATGATTTTATTAGATTTTTATGATTTTTTTTAATGTCTGACAAAAATCCGAGATGTCGGTACACGTGTCAGAGCCTAATTTGGGCCTCTGAGATCTTGGATCGACTTAGGGCTATGGTTTCTCTTTGTGTGTTGCTCCAAATCCGAAACTGTAAAAAGTAAAAGTGGTGTCCGAGATGTCTTCTGTTTGAATCTAAAATCCTGTAATTTTTAGAACAGTGTTGACCCCTACTTCGGATTTTTCGTGTCAGCCCCCTGTTTTGCTACATTTGTCTGTTCTGTTAGTTTAGGCAGGAATAGTTATATTTTTATCGGTGTTTATGTTGATCAAATGCCAAGGTCATAAACATGAAAGTTGTTCATGTAGGTCTCGTGCATAGCTCTGATTAATTTCATAAATTTCCATAGCCGTTTTGTATTTTTTTATCATTTTACATCAGATTAGTGTGATTTTTACCTCTGTCTGAACTAAATCCCTGTTATTGAATTCACCATGGCTCAAATCCCGAGGCTGTAAAAACCAAAAATGTTCCATTTCGGGTCTTTTAGCAGTCTGCAAAATATCAGAAGTTTCTATGGTGTAAATCTTGCATTATCATATTAGGCATTGCATTTGGTTCGGATCCATAGGCAAAATCCATCATTTTTAGGACTTTCTTTGAATTTTGGTATTTAAATCATATCATTTCATGATTTTTAGCATTTTAGGTTGTTTATCAAAGTAATTAGATGCTTCATACCGAATTTGGTGCAATTTGGAATCCATTTGAGGTTCGGATTATCCACAATACCAAAACAGGGTCCCGCAGGACCCGGATCCAAGTGAAAAACAAACGAAATTCGTTATTTTGGCTAAATTTCAAAATGTCAAATTCTGATTTTACAGTCCTAATGTGTTTAGAAGCATGTCATATTGCATTTCATCATCATTGAATTCAATTTGAATTTCGAAATCCCAATTTTACTAAGTTTTCCTTCAAAAAACCCTGATTTTAAAGGTATAACTTTATAATTAGGGGTATTTTGGTCATTTTAACCTCAATTCCGAATTTCAAATTGTTTTTCACTGAATTTCTAGCATTTTCATCATTTCAAAATATCAAGGAAGCATGAGAATAGGGTTTATATCCAATTAAATCCAATAATTTCATAATATTATTGGAAAATCTTGGAAAAACCCACATATGTGAGCTAACTTTATTTCAAGCTTGGCAGGGACATTCCAAAGAAGGAGCTGAAGTCTGCAAATTTCTTTTATTTCTTTTATTTAGTGATGTAATAATGTAAATTTTGGAATAAGAGAGTTAATTTCCTGCGTAGACTAGGATGCATATCATATAGTTTGATTTTATGCAATATCCTGTTTCTATGATTCATGCATTTTATTTCAAAAGCACTATGGATGTTCACGAATGGCACGTGCACCAACTCTTAGGGAGTTGATGGACTCGGTGGGATCCATATTTACGGCCCTAGTCGGAATATGGACGAGACCCAGATCCATCATCTTTCTACTAGTCACATTGAGCCTACACTCTTAGGCTATCTTAAAATGCACATCATATTTCCAAAGTTTTCAAAATCATGTGCATCTAATCAACTAAATTCTGAACATATTCATGGCCACAGTCAGAATATGTGAAGGATTTATTTGGACTTAATGCACATTTTCCAACCAATTCCTCAGAAAATCTTTTCAAAGGGCATTCATTCACTCATGTCATTTGCATCATGAAATCATTTTCTCGAGAAAATTTCATTCTCAAAAAAAAAAGAAATCGATTTCTCAAGAAATTCTAAGGATTTTTCAAAATCGGTTTTCCAAAGACAAGTTTTTCCACAGTTTTCCCAGGAAAATGATATTTTCTTAAGATATTCAAAAGAGTTTTCCAATCTTTCTTCAAGATCCAAAATCGATTTCCAAGTATTTAAAAAGGTAAAATTCCCAGGATTTCGATTCCCCAAGTTTTGAATTTCCTTCCCCAATGAGTTTTCCTATAAATTTTCCATCATTTTCCTAAGAAAACTCTCAAAGTCCAAGTTTTCCTAAGAAGTGTTTCCCTTTTCAAAAAGTCCATCTTTTCTCAAGAATCACTTCCATTTTCCCAAGATTTTCAACTATTTCTGAATTTTCCACATCTTTATAAGCTTTCTCATGTTTTCAAAAACCCCTTTTTATCTGAGTTTCCTGAGAAATTGACCTCTTTCCTGAGAGATTCTTTCCAACTCCAAATGTTTTTCTAAGCATACATCATGTTTTCCAACCGGCATTTTCCAAAATCTCATAGCACATGCCTGAATTCTCTGTGCATTTAGGATAGAACATAACTTTGATAATTTCGCTAAGTCAAGCATAGTTTTGGTCCTTGGTTCGATTACCCCTGTTAAAGGCGGCAGGAACGGTCGAACCTCGTACCGACAGGTCGAGCCCCATCCCATGGATTTTCCCGCAATTTTCAAAAACGGAGGCGAGTATTTCAAAACAATTTCCAAAATCCGGTCAAAGTTTGAGGCGCGAAAGCGTTTCTCTCTTTTTCTCTTCCGCAAGGAAGGGAAGACGGGGGGAAAATTTCGCGACGATAACAGGTTTGGCGACCGAGATGGGACCTGTCCTTGTCTGACCTAAAATTATGCTTGACTTAGTTTAATTATCAAAATTATGTTCATAAAATGTCAGCTCTTTTACTTTCAATATCATGTGAGCCTAGGAGCCTAGATTCTGACCCAGCTGACATTGAATGCATATAGCTTAGGCATGGTTTGGTAGGACCATATTGAGGAGATATTTTCATGCTCACATAGACTTAGGTCTAAACACAATCCTCCTCAATTTAGGATCTGAATGCAAACAATGTATGCTTCTTCAAAATTTTCAAAATCTATCTCTCTAGGACTTAGAGCCTTCTATTTCTTGCATGTGATCATTTTTTCAAAACCTCAATTACCTATCATTACCCGGTCTTCACGTTGCTGGGCTCTCTTTCAGAACCATAGTTCAGGACAGAGCCCCACAACTGGGTCAACACCCCCCTACCACGTACCGCGGGCCACAGTCCGAAGTATATCGGTAGGCGCTCAAGGATGTTGGAAAACCTTACCTTAGAACCGGAGTTGAAATTCTATGCCACGTACCTCGGATTTCGATTCGGGTATATCGGCATAACTGGATTGGACAAAGATGATCTGAACTTAGAGTTAGGATTAGGGTCCTACAGCTGTTTTCAAATTGATGCATCTAGAGTCAGCCTTTTAGGGAGTGCTGAATGTGCATAAATGTTTGTGCAGGATGTGATTGTATGTATGATTTTCTTAATTCTTTATATTTCCCAATGTTTTTCAACTCATTAGGTCTTTTTCCAAATATCCTTATTTTCCACGAGATCTTTTCTCAAACCCTGGATGATTTTTTTAAATATCCCATTTCTTTCAAAACTCCAGGCGATTTTACATTCTACCTTTCTACTGGATCTCGAATTTCTAGATGCATTTTATCCTGCCTGCAAAATTTTTCAAAATTTCTCACATTTTCCTAAATCTCATTCTGAGTCTTTCTCTGTTTTCAGTTCAATGGCATCCAGTCAAGTCGATCCTATCTTTCCTGAAGGTCACATCTCCTTCGAGGTGCGACAAGGTCGTCCTGAACATCGAGCTCTTAGCACCGGAACTTTCATTCCCCGGTGGTATTATTCCTGGCTAAAGAGCTTTTCCCGAATGTTCCCGGACCATTTGAGCGAGTGCGGATTGGAGCTGGCATCAGCAGTCGGAAGGCAGACCATCAATGGCAACCTGATCCATGCAATGGCAGAGCGATGGAATCCTCGAACATGTACCTTCTGGTTCCCATGGGGAGAAATGACCGTCTTAATGGATGAATTTTCAGAAATCATGGGGTTGCCAGAACCAGCTGGTCGACCAAGCGACCCATTAGAGCATCAATTCCTTATCAATGTCAAGGGTTTGGACCCCCGAGACTCCTTAGCTCGTATGACAGGCCGCCGATCTTGGCCCCTGATCCAGTTAGAAGGAGATGAATATGTTGACCTACTTGAGTTGTACCGTCAGTACGGGACCTTCATTGAAGTCAGCTCGCTTTCAAGAACAGCCAAAGAAAAGATTCAGAATGCAATGGTTCTATGCACTGTAGGACTGTCCCTTTTCCCAGATGGACAGAACTACATGGACATCAGGATAATCCAGCTTATGAGAAGATGGGGAAGTCGGCAAACCAATCGCCTCTCCATAGCCATGGCAGCGCTCGCCTTCCTTTATCGAGGTCTGACTCGATTCTCACTTGGAGAATCCATTTTAGTTGAAGGATGCATCTACGCACTTCAGTCCTGGTTTTTCCAGCACGTTCCAGCCCGAGCAAGCTCTTTCAGATACAATGGTCAAGAACTCCTTCCAGTGGCGCAGTACCGGTCTATGATCAACAACATTCAAGAAGATGACGTTGTTTGGGACTATTTTGATCGGCAAATATCTCCTCCCAGATATACCTACGCTTATGGCAAGCGGTTCAAGTTGCTAGGACCATTCTTCTGCACTTACTACCAACCAGAGAGATGTGTTCGACAGTTCTCCCAGAGGCAGCAGTATGTCGAAGCCCGACTGTTATCAGGAACTATGGCAGAGTTCGATCTCACTTCCGCACAATGGTCCGGGGCATATCATTCTGCCCGCTACGGCTGGGATTCCTTTGTCTCTCTTAAAATCTTTCCTGGTCCTAGAGTGTCTGCCGACTATCGTGAATGGTGGCAAATTGTTTGTCCCCCACCTCTTTGTCAAGATCAATAAAATCTTATTCTTCTCATTTTAATAAAATTCTATTTCCTTCCATTGTGGTTTGACGACCTCGCCTAGGTAACAAGGCACATTTTCGTTGTTTATTTCTTTTGCAGAAGGAATGACAACACAATTGTCGTGATTCCCACGACGACTCAGTCCCTAGTGATGGGACATCTTTTCTAAATTGTCTACCATATTTTCAGCAAATATTTCCTCCAAAAGCTAATTCCCTCAAAATCTAATCAGGTCTTTTGCCCTGCAGAGAGCATCCATATCATTTGATGGTTGAGACAAGATCAGGCAAAAGAACCACAGCATCCCAGTATTCGTCAGCCTCGGAAGAAGAGATGAGTTCCCCTCGATCTGAGAAGAGTCGAGAGCAGCAGCAAGAAGACGATGGCATAGACCCTCAAATGTATGCCATGTTCAGAAAAATGATGAACAAAATGATGAATGAGCAGCCCGGGACCAGCTCAGAAAGGAACCCATTCAGAGAAAAGTTCCATGGTCACAGGGGTAAGAAGGCTCCCAAGAAGCAGATCCAGCCAGAAGAGATTTCAGATGAATCAGATTCCACTGAAGACACAGATGAAGAATATGAGGTGCCTCCGGCATTTCAGAAGCGTGGCCAAAGTAAAAGCCGCAGATCCAAGAGCAGAGATAAAGAAGAGCCTTTACGAGCGCAATTTAAAGAAATGGCCCGAGTTGTCAAAGATCTGCAAGCCCGCGACAAGGGCAAGAAAGTCTTCACCAGTGAGGACTTCTATGACGGCTTAGAAGGGGATGATGATCTGGAAAATCTCCCCCGAAAATTCATCAAATTCGATGGTTCTGGCGACCCAAAAGCTCATCTCGCCACTTTCTTTGCTGAATGCTCGAGGTTCAGAAAGGATAACCGAGCATTGTTTCTATGCTTCCCCCGCAGCTTGGAAGGAGTTGCAGCCAAGTGGTATGCTGAGCATATCAACCCCATCGAGCTCAAGGAGTTCGACAAAGTTGTAAATCTATTCATTGAACGCTTCTTGTTCAACACAGAAGCGCTGCCTACATTAAGTCATCTCTGCAATTTGAGACAGAACGAGAATGAAAAAGCACGGGACTTCATTCACAGGTGGAGATCAGCCTGTAATAAGATGAGAGATCCTATCTCGGAAAGGCATGCATTGCCCTTAATCCTCAACAATTTCTCGCAGCCGTTAAGAGGATTAATTTCCACAGCGCCGTCCAGGACCTTCATTGAGCTGACTGAACGAGCCGAATGGCTCGAGCTGAGTGTGGAAAATGGAGTCTATGAAGGCTTCACCTTTTCCAAGAACAACTCCCATGGTGAGCAGAAAAAGAAAGCTCACTTCACTTATTCTGCCAACAACAACAGCAAAGGCCGTAATCAGCGCAAAGGGCAGAAGAAAGATTACTGCTACAGCTCAGGCAGTTCGAACAACAAAGATCAGAAAGCAAAGCCTGCTCCTCAGTTCAGCAAGCCTCCTCAGCAGGATCAAGGACCGAAGCTGCGCGAGAAAGCCAAACATGAAGGATGGAGTTACGACAGAAAATTTACTCCTCTTGACCAATCGCTCGAGGACGTGCTCGAGTACATGCTATCAAAAGAGATGGTCAAATTGCCTAGATTGGCCGATCCCCCTGTGCCCATGGGGAAATGGAAAGATCAGTTCTGCAAGTTCCACAGGACAGTGGGACACAACACCAAGAACTGCTTTGTTCTCAAAAATATCGTGCAAGATCTCATTGAAAAGAATTTATTGGTAGAAGGAGAAGAAGAGGAGAAAATGGACATTCTCAACCACCCCTTCCCTTCGCACACCACAGCAGTAGTGTCTGCACAGCCATTTCTACCGCATGAGCATATCAAGCCATGTTCTGCGCAAGATCTCCAAGTTCAACATCAGGTGACGGTGCTACGACAAGCAGCTCCAGATTCTAAGAAGATGGACTTAATTTCAGCATTCGGTAAAATGAAAGTTGCGGAAGCACCTGTGAAGTCAATTCCCAAATCAAAAGGAACTCCTGACTTCTTCAAGCAAATCGTTAGACCAAGGTCAGAGAAGTCAAGTCAGAAGCCTCTGACTGCTTTATCCAATGTCTCCATCCTTGACTTGGCCAAGAATTCTAGCAAGCACCAGCAAGTACTGGATGATTTACTCAGGAAAATCAAAGTTAAGCCCAGTACCACTCTTGAAGACATGGCACAGATTGTGAACTCTGCCATGACCAATGCGCCAATCACCTTTTCAGATAAGGACCTTCCAAAGCCTCATTCCTTTCACAATAATGCTCTTTACATTGTCATTCGAGTCAGAGGAATGGCGGTTCCCCATGTGCTGGTCGATGGAGGCAGTAGCCTCAACATATGTCCTGAAATGACCGCAAAGGCATTAGGGATCAAGGATGAAGAATATATTCCCGATCCCATCACTATCTATGGGTTTGACAATCATGGTCAAACGGCCAAGGGCAAGATATTTCTGGAGGTGTTTATCAACTATTCGGTGCACTCCGTCCTTTTCCATGTGGTTAATGTACCACCAACCTACAACTTGCTGCTCGGTAGGACGTGGATTCACAATGCCAATGCCAATGCCTTCTCATTTTGTCAGGACGATATAGTCCTAGTGGTTTTCCTTTTTCAAGTCATCATCCTTTTTTAGGCATCAATAAAATCATCAACTTTTCTCATTTAATTATGACATTCTTCTTGTGGTTGTTCTGTTTTGTTATTATTCTCTCTCCCCCATTACACTGGGGCATCTTTTTGAAAATTTGTTTTCAAGCATTCTATATGCAGGCAGGATAAACAAATTCCTCATTTCATGCACTTGTGCATTCATGCATCAACTCATATTCATTTGCATTCAATTGCATTAATAACAATCCGGTCGGTATTGGGATTTCAACAAACAGTCCCATCACAATTCCTAAATGATCCAAAGATCATCGCCAATACTGAACCAAAACCCAGCACTCGAACTGGTATTATTTCAAAAATCCAGTATTCAAGCTGGCACATTTTCAACTTTTAGGAAAACCGAGTTCCGACTCGGGTTTTTATTCAAATCATTTTCCTTTGTTGATCCGGGTTCCGACTCGTGATCTCTCTACTTTACTCGAGCCTTGACTCGAATTCTTCATTTTCCTTTGTTGATCCGGGTTCCGACTCGTGATCTCTCTACTTTACTCGAGCTTTGACTCGAACAAATCATTTTCCTTTGTTGATCCGGGTTCCGACTCGTGATCTCTCTACTTTACTCGAGCCTTGACTCGAACAAATCATTTTCCTTTGTTGATCCGGGTTCCGACTCGAGATCTTTTCGAGCTTGTCATTCTCTTTTGTTGATCCGGGTTCCGACTCGTGATCTCATTACCTTACTCGAACCCTGAATCGAGTTCTTCATTTTCTTTTGTTAATCCGGGTTCTGACTCAAGATCTCCTTATCTTACCCAAGATCTAACTCAAGTCCTTCATTTTCCTTTGTTGATCCGGGTTCCGACTCGTGATCTCATTATCTTATTTGAGCTCTGATTCAAGCCTTCCATTTTCTTTTGTTGATCCGGGTTCCGACTCGAGATCTCTTTAGTCATTCGAACTCTGACTCGAGCTCTTCATTTTCTTTTGTTGATCCGGGTTCCGACCCGAGATTTCTCTATTCATTTGAGCTCAGATGCAAGCTCTTCATTCTCTTTTGTTGATTCGGGTTCCGACTCGTGATCTCTCTATTCATTTGAGCTCAGATGCGAGCTCTTCATTCTCTTTTGTTGATTCGGGTTCCGACTCGTGATCTCTCTATTCATTTGAGCTCAGATGCAAGCTCTTCACTTTCTCTGTTGATTCGGGTTCCGACTCGTGATCTCTATATTTTATTCGAGCTCTGACTCGAACTCATCATTCTCTTTTATTGATCCAAGTCATTTCAATCATCAGGGTCTGTCAATTGCTCAAATTTGATATTTTGCTCTCCAAATTCCAATTTAAATCTTCAAATCAGGCAATTCTCCAATTTCGACCTCTGGGTCTCCCAATTTTCAATTCTCAATTTCAATTACCAATCTCAATTTCGACCTTCGGGTCAATCAATTTCCAATTCTCGACCTTCGGGTCAATCAATTTCCAATTCTCGACCTTCGGGTCTATCAATTTCCAATTCTCGACCTTCAATTTCCAATTTTCGACCTTCGGGTCAATCAATTTCCAAATTTCGACCTTCGGGTCAATCAATTTCCAATCTTTGACCTTCATTTCCAAATTTCGACCTTCGGGTCACCCAATTTCGACCTTTTGGTCAATCAATTCTCAATTTTGACCTTTTTGGTCAAATCAATTTCCAAATTTCGACCTTCGGGTCACCCAATTTCGACCTTTTGGTCAATCAATTCTCAATTTCGACCTTTTGATCAAATCAATTCTCAATTTCGACCATCAGGTCATCCAATTTCGACCTTCGGGTCATTCAATTTTCAGCAACCAATTTTCCAATTTTCCATTTCGACCTTTGGGTCAATCAATCTCAATATCCAATTTCAATCATTTTCTCTTGAGAGAGACCCTTTTAGGGAGAGTTCGAGGGAGCTCGTTCTTTTCGCATGCTATCCAATTCGTTCACTTAGCCCCTTTTCGGGGAGAGTTTGAAGGGACTCGCGTCTTTGTGAACCGTTTGCAAAACAATTTCCAATTTCACACAAGAAACCCTTTCAAAGGGAGAGGCTCGACGGAGACTCGCTTTTCTTGTGACCCCCCAATTTCATACTAGGCCATTTTCGTCATGAAAGACCCTCTTTGCAGGGAGAGTGTGATGAACTCGTTCCTTTCATGACCCAATTTTCAGACCTCACTATTATCGGCCCCCTTTCCATAAGAGAAGCCTAATATTAGGGAGCTTTGACGAAAGCTCAATTTCTCTTCGAAAGTTCGTTTTGCAAACACCTCCTCTTCAGGGAAGAGAGGAATATTTCCCATTTCCCATTCAGGTAAGGGCTAAGCCTGAGTCTCTCTTTTTGGGGAAAAAGAGAGGAGAATTTTCGTCACGGATGCGTTGAGCCGGATTTCAAATACTCACTTTCACTAAGGATTTCAAGAAAAATTTTGTCAACTTGTCAAATTATTTGCTGATTTCAGAATCTTTATTGCACTAGTCAGTTTACCCTCAGCATTACTTCCAAAAGAGCGAAGCTTTTGCGAAAAGGGATTCAAACTTCAAATTCTTTCTATTGGCCAACCAAAAGGATGAAGGATAAATCCTCGATATGGCCAGAAAAGAAGATTCAATGTTATTGAAAAGCCGTAGATGATCGATATTGATCGCAGTCGATGGCACATCTTTAAAGGCTATTCTTGCAAAGATGAGGCAGTGGAAATATCCTGAGTGCTAGAAAAGAGAGAATTCACCCAAACCCTGTCTCCTCAAAATCACCTAAGCTGCAATTGAATATCCGCAAAAGGGATCTCTCACCTGTCGTCAAGATGAAGGCGAATTAGGCGAGTAGACCCCCGGGGCCAAAGAAGATTCGAAACATCTCCAAGATGACGGAGTTTGTGACGGATCCTTCCAGGGAAAGTCCAAAGCACTGTCGAGATGAAGGCAGATGCGATGAACCTCTCGACAATCCCTAAAAGATATTTAATTTCAGCTATCGCCCAAAGATCTCCAAACCCATCATCCAAGAAGGATCGAAACATCTCCAAGTTGAAGGAGTTTGTGACGTACCCTTCCCAAAAGAGAGAAAGAGAGGAAAAAGAAAGAGAGAAAAAGTCAGAACATCTCCAAAATAAAGGAGAATGTAGCAAAAAAAAAAAAAAAACCAGAGAGCCAAAAGAGTGCAGAAAGATTATCAAGAGAGAAGCTCTCAGGATATCAAACTGCCAGATCTATCAAGAATCCTCTTTAATCTTGTGAAATTCTATTATCAATACTCTTTCATCAATTGCTTTCATAATATCAAAGTATCTTTCTTGCTCATATCAAGGAAATTGATAGCTTCCTTGAAGAAGGTCAATTGCAAACAATTTGGGTTTCGAAGTCTCGATTCTACAAAGTGAACCTTGTTTGGAGGTAATGCTTTGGGTAGAAAAGAAAGAATATCTTTGCAGCCATGTGCAACATTTTCAAAAACTTGGAATCAACAACAAAATTCTCAATATTTTGATAATATTTTCTAGCTATCCTGACGTGAAGTGAGAGCTCGATATCCGTCTTCGATGCATCCTGACACCAATTTTAAATCCCTCCTAAGGACTTGATTCCTTCCCTTCTTTGAGAGCATGAACTCTCAAATTTGCACACTTCCCTGTGTCCCCACTGTCCCACCATAGACAGTCCCATTTCGGTTCGAGGTCGAACCACCAATCATTTCCCGCAAAAGGCAATTTCAAAAGCTGATTTTAGTCTCAGCAATGAGACGCCCAAAACCAATCCCTTTTCAAGCTTTAGGGACCCCATTTTCCTTCCTTTTGCAAAAACCCTATTGGATTTATTGTGCAAAATCCAAAGGTTCCATCATGGTCTCTTCCTTCGAGGATTCCATTTCATTTTCCGCCCGATCAGGATAAGGGTACAAACCTGAGCCTCGATCAAAGAGGTATTCCATTTTCCGCCCGATCAGGATAAGGGTACAAACCTGAGCCTCACTCAAAGAGGTATTTCATTTTCCGCCCGATCAGGATAAGGGTACAAACCTGAGCCTCGATCAAAGAGGTATTCCATTTTCCGCCCGATCAGGATAAGGGTACAAACCTGAGCCTCAATCAAAGAGGTATTTCATTTTCCGCCCGATCAGGATAAGGGTACAAACCTGAGCCTCATCCAAAGAGGTATTTCATTTTCCGCCCGATCAGGATAAGGGTACAAACCTGAGCCTCATTCAAAGAGGTATTTCATTTTCCGCCCGATCAGGATAAGGGTACAAACCTGAGCCTCATCCAAAGAGGTATTTCATTTTCTACCCGATCAGGATAAGGGTACAAACCTGAGCCTCATCCAAAGAGGTATTTCGTTTTCCGCCCGATCAGGATAAGGGTACAAACCTCAGCCTCAATCAAAGAGGTATTTCATCTTCCGCCCGATCAGGTTAAGGGTACAAACCTGAGTCTCATTTCGATGAGATATTCCATTCCCCAATCAGGTCAAGGGTCAAAACCTGAGCTTCGTTCCATGCGAGGTATTTCTGTCCCATCAGGTTAAGGGTCAAACCTGAGCTTCGTTCCATGCGAGGTATTTCTGTCCCATCCAGGTTAAGGGCATAAACCTGAACTTCACTCTCATAGAGTGAATCTTTTCTCTCCATTCTTCGCTCCATATCTACCATCTTCCTCGGACTAATTTCTTCACACTCAGTCAGATCCTTCTAACTGAGGCATTTTTTTATGTATAGCCCAAATTTGGTGTGTTTTTCTTTGCCACTAAGCTCGGCCATGAGCCGGCTTAGTAGCAAATAGGGGCATCTGTAAACACCCCAAATTTTCACTCACCTCCCCAACATTTCCACCAAGCATCAACATCCAGCCTCTGAAATCGCTGGAGGGCAAAATGGTCATTTTCTGAGCCGGACCTTGCAAAAGTCCAAATTTCATCTGCAACTCTCAAAATTTCTCTAATTTTAACTCAGATGTTCAAAATTTTACTCCTGACAGGAGACAGACATCTCCAAGTCTTGATTCAAGATTGCATTTCATAAGACATGACATTGCATATCATTGCATGAGCATTTCAAATCACTGCACTGCACAGCATGTCATTTCGAGGTCCAGAACTCTTGATTTCAAAATTTTCAATCCAGATTCGAATTTTAACTATTTTCAAAATTGATTTCAAAACCCTGGGTCTTCAAAATTATCAATTCTTCCCATTTTACCCCTAGGGCTCTGAATTTCAAAATATTTTCTCAGGAAAACGATCTGGATAGTTTTCAATATGGATTTCAGTCATTTCACCTCAGATTTTGCCCTTTTTGACAATTTCAAATATCTTTCTTTTACAAAATCGCCCTACAAGGGCCAACTCTTTCCAAAATTCCTGTTTTGCCCATTAGTCCAAATTTTTATGAAAATTCCAAAAAGAAGTTGTTGTTTTATCCTTATTTCAATAAAGAAGCAATGTGGGACCCACACTGAGGTGGTGTCACACAAGCTTTCCTTTTGAAAATTTGAATTTCGAAAAACCCAAAAATATAGGAGCCTTGTCCCTTGGATTGGCGCCACTTGTCATTTCTCTCTCCTCCCATTTCCATGCCATGTGTCAGCATAGGGTTCACCTAGAGTTGGTGCCACATGTCACGTTCCCTCTTCTGCCACGTGTCAGTGTGGGGCTACCCTAAGAAGCCGCCACATGTCATCCCATTTTATCTGCCATGTGTCACCCTATCCATCCTGCGCCATGTGTCATTTCAAAGACTACCAGAAGATGCCAAGTGTCATAGGTTGTCCTGTCTAGAAAAAGTGGAGTTTGTCTCCTCTGAGGTGGCGCCACTTGAAGTGTGTCTCCTGCAGGGGACACGTGTCAACCCCTCCTTCCTTCTAGAAAAGTAGCCTGACACATGTCCTCTCCCTATTTTTTTCAGAAAAGTAGGAAACATGTGTCACTCCTAAATTCCTACAGAAAAGGTAGGCTTGTCTCCTCTGAGGTGGCGCCATCTGGAGTGTCTCCTGCAGAGGACACATGGCAAGCCCTCATTTCCTCAGAAAATGGCAAGTGCCATGTGTCATTTTCTGCTTTCTTCAGAAAAGCTAGAATTCAAATATTCAAAAATCCCCATAGGTGGCGAAAATCAAGAACTCCTACCTTTTTCATCCTGTCTGAGATGGCGCCACATGGCTTGGCCCACCTTCTCTCCCCTCTGCCACGTGTCATTCTCTGCTTCTTTCAGAAAAAGTAGAGGACACATGTCTTCTCCCTACTTCTTTCAGAAAAGTAGGAGACACATGTCACTCCTGGCTTTCTTCAGAAAAAGCAAACCATTAAAAATTCAAACAAGGCACTAGGTGGCAAAAATCTTGAGCTCTGATCTTTCCAGATGGCCTGAGATGGCGCCACATGTCCCTTTCCCTCCTTTTCCTCCCTCTTGCCACATGGCATTGTAGGAGCCACCCTGAGGTGGCGCCACATGTCCACCCTCCATTCCTCCAGGGCCAACCTCCATTTGAATTTCAAACTTCCCCCTGAGGTGGCGCCATTTGAGAAAGCCTCTCCAGACATCTGACACTTGTCCGCCACATGTCCAGATCTCCTTTCTCCAGAAAAGGTAGAATTCAAATTCCTCTGAGGTGGCGCCTTCTGAGCCCACTGCTCTGACCTTCTGACATGTGTCAAACACCTTTTGAGGTGGCACCATTCCAGGACTCCACTTGGCTCCATTTTTATTTTTTATTTTATTTTTAATAAAGGTAGCCCACCATGAGGTGGCGCCACCTGAGGACTCCCTACAAAAGGTGAGTTTGAATTTCAAATTCCAAGAGAGCACCCTCTGAGGTGGCGCCTTCTGGGAGTTCCCTGCAGAGAGAATCAAGCAAACTTTTGAAAAATTCCAAATTCCCCCTGCTGAGGTGTCTCACCCACAAAATTTCCATTTTTTATTTTTCTCAAAAAATCAAAATAGCCTTTCGAGGTGGCGCCACCTGAGGGCTCCCTGCAAAAGAAAAATTCGAATTTCAAACCCCTCAGATGACACCCCCTGAGATGGCGCCACATGGAGGGCTCAGATTGAACCTGTTTGAATTTCAAAATTTTTCAGAAAAGTTATAAAAACAAGGGTTCACGCCCAGCCTAAGGAGATCATTTTTTAGCTCTGGTGAACTTGGAAAATCCGACCTAGCCTTCCTAGAATCAGATTTTGAACTGTGGAAATCGTGCCCCCTTTGGCGCATTGAAGAAGGTGGAGTAGAGCTCGTGCTGTGGCCAATTCAATTCCAACAGAGGTCGATTTTGGTGGACCATCCGAAGCTCGGAGCGAAGGACGAAGGAAGCTCGTGATAGCTGCCTTTTTCAAGAGCTCCTACGCTGCGTAACGAAGCAAGGTGCACTTCTTTTCCCATTGATTGGATTCCATAATTCGAATCGGGGGTCGTTTGAAGAAAGAGCTCATCCGAGGGATGAATTGAGCTATTCTCATAAAACGACATACATAAAAATGTTTCATTATGCTTCCTTGATGATTTTTAACATTCATATAGTTAGCTAGGTTTAATTTGCATTTTATTTCATTCGTTTAGTACATTTCATGAATTAATTAGGATTAATTTAGCCTTTATTTCAATTCTGCTTATTTTTAGTAGGTCTCTGTTTTTGTCAGTCAGTCCACACGTCATTTCATGCATTTGTTTTTTATTAAAAATCCCAAAAAAATCACGGAATGCGCCATTAGGTGTCCCTGAAATTTTGCCAAAAATTCGGAGGCATTTGAATTTGTTTACTGCGGTAAACATTCAAAATGGCAAGTCGGGTTTTGTTACCCGGGATACGTTTTGAAAATCATTTTCCGACTTGTAAAATCAAGATATCCCTCATAAGAGATCCGATTTTCAATCCGAAAGATGTTTTGAACTCGGGAAAATGTCTAGTTTTTAATATGATTTTATCAGATTTTTATGATTTTTTTAATGTCTAACAAAAATCCGAGATGTCGGTACACGTGTCAGAGCCTAATTTGGGCCTCTATGATCTTGGATCGACTTAGGGCTATGGTTTCTCTTTGTGTGTTGCTCCAAATCCGAAACTGTAAACAGTGAAAGTGGTGTCCGAGATGTCCTCTGTTTTAATCTGAAAGCCTGTAATTTTTAGAACAGTGTTGACCCCTGCTTCGGATTTTTCGTGTCAGCCCTCTGTTTTGCTACATTTGTCTGTTCTGTTAGTTTAGGCAGGAATAGTTATATTATTATCGGTGTTTATGTTGATCAAATGCCAAGGTCATAAACATGAAAGTTGTTCATGTAGGTCTCGTGCATAGCTCTGATTAATTTCATAAATTTCCATGGCCGTTTTGTATTTTTTTTGCATTTTACATCAGATTAGTGTGATTTTTACCTCTGTCTGAACTAAATCCCTGTTATTGAATTCACCATGGCTCAAATCCCGAGGCTGTAAAAACCAAAAATGTTCCATTTCGGGTCTTTTAGCAGTCTGCAAAATATCAGAAGTTTCTATGGTGTAAATCTTGCATTATCATATTAGGCATTGCATTTGGTTCGGATCCATAGGCAAAATCCATCATTTTTAGGACTTTCTTTGAATTTTGGTATTTAAATCATATCATTTCATGATTTTTAGCATTCTAGGTTGTTTATCAAAGTAATTAGATGCTTCATACCGAATTTGGTGCAATTTGGAATCCATTTGAGGTTCGGATTATCCACAATACCAAAACAGGGTCCCGCAGGACCCGGATCCAAGTGAAAAACAAGCGAAATTCGTTATTTTGGCTAAATTTCAAAATGTCAAATTCTGATTTTACAGTCCTAATGTGTTTAGAAGCATGTCATATTGCATTTCATCATCATTGAATTCAATTTGAATTTCGAAATCCCAATTTTACTAAGTTTTCCTTCAAAAAACCCTGATTTTAAAGGTATAACTTTATAATTAGGGGTATTTTGGTCATTTTAACCTCAATTCCGAATTTCAAATTGTTTTTCACTGAATTTCTAGCATTTTCATCATTTCAAAATATCAAGGAAGCATGAGAATAGGGTTTATATCCAATTAAATCCAATAATTTCATAATATTATTGGAAAATCTTGGAAAAACCCACATATGTGAGCTAACTTTATTTCAAGCTTGGCAGGGACATTCCAAAGAAGGAGCTGAAGTCTGCAAATTTCTTTTATTTCTTTTATTTAGTGATGTAATAATGTAAATTTTGGAATAAGAGAGTTAATTTCCTGCGTAGACTAGGATGCATATCATATATTTTGATTTTATGCAATATCCTGTTTCTATGATTCATGCATTTTATTTCAAAAGCACTATGGATGTTCACGAATGGCACGTGCACCAACTCTTAGGGAGTTGATGGACTCGGTGGGATCCATATTTACGGCCCTAGTCGGAATATGGACGAGACCCAGATCCATCATCTTTCTACTAGTCACATTGAGCCTACACTCTTAGGCTATCTTAAAATGCACATCATATTTCCAAAGTTTTCAAAATCATGTGCATCTAATCAACTAAATTCTGAACATATTCATGGCCACAGTCAGAATATGTGAAGGATTTATTTGGACTTAATGCACATTTTCCAACCAATTCCTCAGAAAATCTTTTCAAAGGGCATTCATTCACTCATGTCATTTGCATCATGAAATCATTTTCTCGAGAAAATTTCATTCTCAAAAAAAAAAGAAATCGATTTCTCAAGAAATTCTAAGGATTTTTCAAAATCGGTTTTCCAAAGACAAGTTTTTCCACAGTTTTCCCAGGAAAATGATATTTTCTTAAGATATTCAAAAGAGTTTTCCAATCTTTCTTCAAGATCCAAAATCGATTTCCAAGTATTTAAAAAGGTAAAATTCCCAGGATTTCGATTCCCCAAGTTTTGAATTTCCTTCCCCAATGAGTTTTCCTATAAATTTTCCATCATTTTCCTAAGAAAACTCTCAAAGTCCAAGTTTTCCTAAGAAGTGTTTCCCTTTTCAAAAAGTCCATCTTTTCTCAAGAATCACTTCCATTTTCCCAAGATTTTCAACTATTTCTGAATTTTCCACATCTTTATAAGCTTTCTCATGTTTTCAAAAACCCCTTTTTATCTGAGTTTCCTGAGAAATTGACCTCTTTCCTGAGAGATTCTTTCCAACTCCAAATGTTTTTCTAAGCATACATCATGTTTTCCAACCGGCATTTTCCAAAATCTCATAGCACATGCCTGAATTCTCTGTGCATTTAGGATAGAACATAACTTTGATAATTTCGCTAAGTCAAGCATAGTTTTGGTCCTTGGTTCGATTACCCCTGTTAAAGGCGGCAGGAACGGTCGAACCTCGTACCGACAGGTCGAGCCCCATCCCATGGATTTTCCTGCAATTTTCAAAAACGGAGGCGAGTATTTCAAAACAATTTCCAAAATCCGGTCAAAGTTTGAGGCGCGAAAGCGTTTCTCTCTTTTTCTCTTCCGCAAGGAAGGGAAGACGGGGGAAAAATTTCGCGACGATAACAGTTAGGGAGAAACCCTTCCGGCAATCTGAGCTAAAATATATCACTTTTAACAGGGATTAAAACAACTGTTTCAGATTGAAAATACAAACATAAATAGAAAACCTAAACAAAAATCTCTGAAATTTTAATAGTAAATAGTAGACAGAAAAATAACAGTACTCACTTTTTACAGATCATGAATCGGATCTGTGGTTTGGGATTTATGGCCAACACAAGTCTGATTAGGGTTTTGGTAAACCCTAATGAGTTTTAAATTGAAAATCAGAGTCTCTGACAGAGGCAAAATACTAAACAGTAATAAAAAATTCTGAAAATTTCACAGTAGATAGATCTAATCAATGTAAATCCATGGAACTTTACAGATCTAAAATCAGATATAGGATGAGAAAAATATCATGATAACAAGTTACCTTCTTGATTTTAACCACGATTTTAAAACTTTAAAAACCCGATTTGATGTCTGATTTTTTTGGCCGGGTTCCCGAAGTCCAAAATCTCTGATTTTTTTACAGTAGTTCAATCACATATGCATGCATCACATATAAAAAAATCAGAAATTAACAACACATATTTCAATCCGAAACAGCATGTTCTTTTCTGTTCTAAACTAAAAACACACAGAAATCTAAGAAACTTGAGAAAATATGCATTAACTAATGAAAAACAATAAAAGAAACCATAAAACAGTAAAATAAAAATTATTTCTATGCTGGAAAACGTGTAATAAACATGAATAAACAAATAAAAAAATAAAATACAGGGAATCCATGGTTGGAATTTGCTTTCACCTTTGAAATCATGGATTTAACCCATTTAACGGGTAAATCTCACGTTTCGTCGGTTAAGAACATGAAAAACGTACCTCTCATCGATTCTAATGGATTAAAATCCTTGAAATCACCCTCAAACTGAGTTATATGATCTTCTTGGGTCAATTTTGGGGTTCTTGGATGAAATCCATGGTTAAATCCATGAACACAAGAGTTTCCATGGTGAAATCTATTGAAAAATCATAAAAACTAATAAAATAATAATAAAATAATATTAAATAAACTCACCTTGGGGGTGCAGCTGAAATGGAGGAAGGTGGAGGTGCTGGAAAGGAGAGAGAGGCCACGAAAATTTTAGAGAAAAAGAGCTCTCCTTTGACCCCCTTTAGGTCCCCTATTTATAGATTTTCAAAAAGTCACTTAATTAGGGTTAATTAAGAGGTTTTTCATTTTTTCAGGACTCTTATTAATAAACCCACTAAGAGCAACGATTTTTTGTGGTTTCCTAACCCTAAATGAACTCTAATTAAACTCTAATTAATACCTAATTAAACCCTAAAAAGTCCAAATGTGACACCACCTAGTATGGACCCACATTTGGTTTTTTAAAACTTGAATTTAAAACCTTTAAAAACCAATGGTTTAAAACTTAAATAAAATGGAATTTTAAAATTAATTTTGACTCCTCTAAACCCCTAACCTAACTAGGACAATGACTAACCCTAGTCTAACCTTGACTTCTTCAAATGTGGCGCCACCCCGAGTGGGCCCCACTTGAATTTTCAAAAACGATTTTAAAACTTGAAAATGAGAGGTTTTTCAAAAGAGATTCAAAAGTAGACTTGGAATTAAAAGTTTTTGAAATGGCATAGAGTTCTAACTGGGTCAAAACTCCTCTGGATATGGCGCCAACTGAGTGGGCCCACATCAGGTTTTGAAAATTTTGAAATAAATACTGAAAATGACTTTGAAAAGGGGTTAAAATCAATGATTAAAATTCAGAATTTTTGAAAATAGAGTCTCAAGCGAACTGGAACTCCGGGTTAGAGTCCTAGATTTTTAGGACTCTATGATTTTGGTTTTTAAAAGCCAAATGAAGGAGTTTTTGAAAAGATTTAATCGAAAATGGTAAAACAAGTCAGAAAATACAGTCAGGGTTAGACTCCCAACTCAATCAGAACTCTGAAATAGAGTCCTGAATTAACTGGACTCTACAAAATGACCTAATTTTTTAAAACAAATGGAAATAAATGAAAATGGAATAAAAACAGACTCCTAACTAGACTAGGACTCCAGGACAGAGTCCTGATCGAACTAAAACTCTAGATTTTTTTGGTATTTTTCTGAAAAACGGATGAAAGAACTTGTGAAAGCAGTGAAAACAATAACAAATATTGAAATAAGACAGAGTTTCGATTCAACTGAGACTCTGAGGACAGAGTCCTGATTGAACTAGGACTCTCAGATTTTTGGATTTTCTGAGAAAACAAATGAGAGAATTTTGAAAAACAGTTAAAAACAGGATGAAATCGACGTTTTGGTTCAGAGTCCTGTTCTGATTAGGACTCTGAGAAAGAGTCCTGATTCGATCAGAACTCTAAGAATTTTGGCTTTCTGATAAGCAAATGATGAAATTTGGGCAAAGCTTTTGAAAACTAGTGAAAATGAAGTATAAAAATCAATTTTGGATAGAGTCCTACTTCGATCAGGACTCTGGGGTAGAGTCCTGATTTGATCAGGACTCTGAGATAAAATCTCAGAATTTTGAAATTCTTTAATAAAAGTGTAATAGTTTTGGTAGATTGAAAGATTTCTGAAAGAGTCTCTCAAAATTGAAATCAGGATCAGAGTCCTGATCCAACTAGGACTCTCTGAACAGAGTCCTGTTTTGACTAAAATTCTGAGTTTCTGACTCATTTTGAAAGATTTTGAAAGATTTTAATGAAAATGGATAAAAATAGCTGTAGAAGTTTAGAGCCCCAATCCAATTGAAACTCTGAAGAAGAGTCCTGATCCGACTGGACTCTTGAAGAAGAGTCTTGATCCAACTAGGACTCTAAGATTTTGGCCAAAACAGAAGATTTTGAAAGGTTTTCTCCGAAAACAGGTAAAAAGGTAGTGAAAAGTAGAGTTTTGATCCGACTAAGACTCCAGAAAAAAAGTCCTGATCCAACTAGGACTCTAAATTTTTTGAGATTTTTGATAAATGAAGGAATCCAGAAGCGACACCACCTAAATGGGCCTCATCTGAGAATTGAAATCAATTGAAATTGAGTTTGAAATGAATCCAGATTGTTTTCTGAGAAAATATTTCGAAATGTAAGGTCCCAGGGGTTGGAAAATGACAGAATGTTGAATAAAAACCCAGGTTTTGAAATCGATTTCGAAAGAAAGAGTTTTAAAACTCAAATCTGGATTAAATATTTTGAAAACAGGAGTGTTGGATCTCGAAAATGAGATGTAATGACATGCAATGCTATGCAATGCAATGAAATGGTATGCAGAATACATGCAATGATATGCAATGATCTGTAATGACATATGAAATGGACAAACACTGGATGAGGGTGAAAATTTGGGGTGTTTACACCCATGTCCTTTTTAAGGTTTATGAAAAACAATTTACAAAAAAACCCCTTTCAAAAAGTAGATTTTGAAAAGTTGGAAAAATTTCTATATGAGGCCTTGAAAAGGCATTTTTGTAAAGGTGGTTGGGCTCAACCCACGTTTTAAGGGGAGTAGGTTGGGCGCCCCTTAGGGGGTAGCCCCTATGCATTTCAAAAAAAAATAAATATAAAAAAAAAAAATGGGGAGGGGCGATTTTGGGTGGTTTGACCTTGACCTTGAGGGGTCAAGGCCAACCACTCCCCTTAGATTAAGGGGAGTGGTTGGGAGGTACCATGTACCTTAGACCCCCCCCCCCTCCATAGGGCCTTTTTGACTAGGGTGGGGCGTGGGAGGGGGAGACCACACATCTCCCCTCCTTCACTCCCCACAACCCATCTCTTTCCCCCCCCTTTTTAAGCAAGGGAAGGGAAGAGAGAGAGGGTCGACACCCTCTCTCTCCTTCCACTCTTCTCCAGCTTCTTCTTCCTCTTCTACTCTCCCACCTTCCCCCTTGGTGCTGCTGCTCAGCTGGGCCAACCTAGCACGAGGTGAGCTTCTCCTTCCTTTTTCATTTCAAGCTTTTGTTTCAAAAAAAATTTTTTTTGGTATGTGTATGCTCATTTTTTTTTTGGGATAGAACGCCCCCCCCCCCTTCGGGGCTGGTGCTGGGCTGAGCCTTTGCACGGCCAGCCCAGGTTGTTTTGACGACCTTGTCGAGCCCATAGCTGATGGGCTGGGCCGTTGCAGGCCCTGGGATGAGCCCCGGACTGACCCAAAGTTGGTCAGTCCGGCTCTTCCTTTTTGGATGGGCTGGCTGCAGCTTGTGCTGCAGCCCACAGTTGGCTTGGGTGGTCTGGGCCATCTTGGACCCAGACCTACCCGAGGTGGACCCACCCATGGGTGAGCCCACCATGGGTGAACACCCCCCCCCCCTTTTTCCATGGTTAGCCCAAACGCACCACCCGGGTGCCTTAGCACCTGGGGGTTTTGGTTTAAGGTTTGACCTGCAGGGTCAAGGGCTACAACCCTGGTTCGAGCCACCACTTGGCTCGAACCAGGGGCCTGTATGGGCCCCTTTCTCTGTGGTTTGCCCTGGCCGATGCCTAATGGCAAGCGGGAGGCCTGGTGCGCGTGGCACCCGGGCCACCTCCTTGGCGCACCCACTTGGTAGGCGCGCCAGGTAGGTGCGGCCTCGCTCAGCCCATGGCTAGGTTGAGCCAGATGCTACAGACCTAGGGTCTGTAGCAGGTGGCTGAACCCCCCCCCCCCTTGACTCGGTTGGCTGCGGTGCAGCCTGGGGCCGGGTGCATAGCGCACCCGGGCTTGGTGCTGGGCGCGCCACTTAGTGGTGCGCTGGCCCTTCTGGGCCTGGTCTGGACCCATGGCTGGGTCAGACCAGGCGTGGCCTGCCCCCAGCAACCTCAGTTGCTGGGGTAGTAGGGCTGGGTCTGGACCCCCAATGGTCCAGACCACCACCTTGGTGTGGCGCCACCTAACTCGGGTGGGCTTCCCACCATTCCTCCTTGGCGCCCCTTGTGGGCTGGCGTGCACCCGCTGGGTGCTGTGGTCAGGACCCACCCTTGGGTCAGACCAGGGGTGCCTGTGGGGCACCTCAACTAGTGCCCCTGCCCCTTTTTGTCGGCTGGGCTTGGACCAATAGGGTCCAGGCCAGAGCCTTAGGCTTGCCCCACCCAGCCGGGAGGTTGGGTTAGCCGCACCCCTCTGGGTGTGGGCTAAGGCCCAACACCCTGGTCCGAACCCATGGCTGGGTTCAGGGCAGGGGTTTTCGGGAACCCAGCTGGGTCTGGTCAGGTGCGGGCAAGACCTCGCTTGGGGTCTTGTTTTGGTCCGATGGGCCCTGGGCTAAGCCTAGCACCCTTGAGGGCGCTCTAGGCTTAGCCGGGTGCTGGCACACCCGGGTTGGCATGTGCGGGCTGAGGCCAGTATGGCTGTCAGCCCCACTTGGCCAGTTGCTAGGCGGGGACCAAGGGTGGCAGGGCCCCCGTGGCCTAGCCACTTGTCCAGCCCTCCAGGTTTTAGGTTCCCTGTTGGCACCACAACGGCACCGGGTGCTAAAGCACCCAGTTACCTTGTCACCCTTTTTGGGCAGCCCCTTGGAGTGCTCCGACCCGGGGTTTGAACCCCTTACGGGTAGCAACAAGGTTGACACGACCCTATGGAGTTCCACGGGAACTCATCCGTGGCGACGGTTGCCCTTCCATGCTGTTAGGAAATGTCGAGCCTTATTGGCGATATGCGTCACTTGCAAGCAACATATGTCGTTGTTGCAGGCTTCAGTTGCTCGTACCCCGCAGCCCCGTAAGGGAAGCAGTGCGGATGGGTTGCAATCGGTGTTGCGACACACGCTCGCAAAGGGTTATCCGGTTCTACGGACCTTTCAGGTTTCGGTCACGTTCGTGCCCCAGTCGTGCGGACCCCACATCTGAATATGCCAATGTTATTCCCATTAGCATGGGATTAGGTTGAATTCTATCCCTTGACACTCGTGAGTGTCGGACTCGCGAGGATCCCTGGCGGATGGCTTCGCTACGCGAGATTTTGCTGAGTTATGATAATTGTACGCATTTTTGGATGAATTTACACCTGTGTGGGTTGTCCTGTTTCGTGAGTGCAAGTTGGCACGTCCGGACACGTATGTCACTAGCTCACTTGTCAAGTGTCTTCCTGTTTGGATCCCTCTCGTATATCGACAGATATACACTGCACCAGAGGCGTGCTTTACACTCGACATGGCATACACTTGGAAAGGAACTGGAATTATCGTAGGGTTTGACACTTTTGACCTATTGAGGTCTTGGGACTCGGTTGGAGTCTACGGGCAATGGCCCGGGTTGGTGAGAATGTGCTCACATGTTCGTGTAGCCCTAGGCATAAGATAAAATGGTAATTTATCGTCTTCACAGGCGATGTGCTCGTGGTGGCCGTGTGAGGCTGAGCACGTGAATGGGCAGGCCAAGTCCTCGTTTGCGTACCCCGCGGGGACCACGAGGCACGACTACCTCGAGAGGAGGTACGACCGGAAGTTTGAGCCTAAATAAGATAAACCTGTCACGCCCCGTTCACAATTTGGTCACCCAGGGAGAGGGTGAATGGTACAGCCCCGAGTGACGTGTCGTTACTACGACTTGTTCTTTAGAGGAGCCGATGTGCCCTCTGACCTCCAGTCACTCGGAGTTAGGGAGGTCAAGGTGCCCTCTGCAGGGACCTTTACTACTCCAGTAGTACGGATTGCAATCGTTTACCCCTGCGAAAGGTTTCTCCTGGCAGCGTGTCGCCCGCGGGTGGTTTTCTCGTTCTGTAGCATCCCCGGTTACCACATTAGAAATTGAATAACAGACGCCAGGTGCATGTCTCACAGAACTCAAGGGTTTTCCTTCGCGTACCCGAAGAAGGTAAAAAGATGAACATAAGGACTAACCAATCAGACTGACTTACTGTAGTTGTTACTTCAGAACCGTATGCACTTGTGTTCAGTGGCTACTTTCTGTTGGTTGGTTCCTACTGTGTTACTTTAGCTGCTACTTTTGTTGTTCAGTTTCTTCTTTGTTACTCTAGTTCTTGCACTGTTACTTCCTTATAGTTCTACAGTCTTGTGGCACGTGCACTTACCTGACACGCACTTGTACCTTTATTTACATGTTTCTAACTGTTCCATCATGCTAGTTATAGCCTGGTACCTAGCACACTTGTAGTATGTTGTTTACCTTTTGCTTTTCCTTAAAAATGATAATGCATGGATGGTTTGACTCACCAGCTCGTAAGAGTACTGACCCCGTTTCATGGGGATACAGGTGACGAGTAGACGCAGCGCGATGCGACGGCGCACAACAGGAGCCTTGAGACCCACACTTTGCAGCAGATTCTGGCTTCTTCTGGTTTTGGGGTTTGAGGGGTTGTACCTCTCCTTTTTGTGAGACTGTCTCTTTTTGTACCCAGTCTCGTTTTTGTATCATTGTAACTATTGTGAAAATGAAGAATACTTTACTTGTCTACTGTGGTTTGGTTTTCTCACTGTGGCTCGCTCAGACTTGCGGCCTTTGCTTTACCCCTGTTTCCCTCCTTTACTTTCGCTAGTTGTTTTTTCCTCTGTATATCCTTCAAAAAAAAAATTTGCTAAAAAACCAAGGGTTTTTACAAGGTCGGGGTTTGGGGCACCACAGAGATTGGTATCAGAGCTGCAGTTTATAAGTGTGGTCCAAGACTTCTGCGTGCATTGTCCATCGCACTGTAAATATGTTCTGAATTATTACTTTCATTTGCTTCTTAATGATTTCTACTGTATTTAGCTTTGCATGCTTGATTTGTTGCATAACTTGTTAGATGCATGCTGATTCGAGAAATGAGCGAATGCTCGGAGCTCTCATCGACTTGATTCGAGGCACAGAGGCCAGCAGATTGTGCGGAGTGCCCGGATACTTGCACATCCGGCACCTCCTTGTGGGAGATGTGATCAGTATCACGCAGGACAGATTTGTCCTCGTGCCTTAAGCATATGCCCCTACTGTGGCTTTAGGGGGCATATTGAGATCGAGTGTCAGCGTAAGTTGGGCGACAAACTCATAATGGTTAACGCTGAGACCGAAGAGAACGAGGCTTCTGAGGGCGGTCAGGCACAGTCAGCAGTTGACCCAGCAGGAGATGCACAGGTTACACCGGGTTCTCCCGAGTACACGCCAGCTTCCTACTCTCAATCAGTTTCTCCGAAGTACACACCTTCTTCTCCTCCTCGTCCGATGCAGAGACGATACGGGAATCGGAACACCTACCGCAACTACTACACTCGTAGGCAGCGGTGATTGTGTTTGTTCATATGTGAACATGTGTGGTTGGAACACTGAGTCAGTGTTCATTTTGTAGCCTTGCTTTGTTTTGACTTTTGTTGTGGAGGTTTATGTATGGTAACCCTGTAGTAGAGGGTAATATTTGGCTTGTACTGAAGATCTGTATGCATCTGCTTTTTAAGTAATGAAGTTATGCTTTGACTTGTCTCATCGCTTATACGTGTCTTCTTTTGTTAAGATGGCTTGGCGTGAGCGTTGTGATCGTATCATGGACACCATGAGCAACCTGGCTGAGGTTGTGGGCAGGCAGGCCGAGGCCATGCGTGCTATGAGAGAGAACATGCGGACCTCTCAGGAGCGAGAGACTTCGGTTCCTACTCCCTCTCCAGTTCCAGCGACAACCATGCCCTATAAGCAGTTCATGGCTATGAACCCTCCCTCCTTCGATGGGAAGTCTACTCCCGAGGCGGCCGAGGACTGGATACGAGAGATCGAGCGGATCTTTCGTGTGTTACAGGTCAGTGATGACAGAAAGGTGGATTTCGGCTCGTATCGGCTCCAGAAGGATGCCGAGAGGTGGTGGGCAACCACCTTGGATATCAAGTTCGCAAGCGGAGCAGTTACATGGGAGCAGTTCATAGAAGTCTTCTACGCGGCTTATTTTCCTACGCACGAGCGCAGTCGGAAGATGCAGGAGTTCCTCGATCTTCAGTAGGGGAACTCTACTTTGGCAGACTACATCACAAAGTTCAGAAGCCTGGAGCACTTCTGCCCTCATGTCTATGTGACCGAGAAGGAACGAGCGATGAAGTTCGCTCATGGATTGAAGTTAGCCTTGCGCCTGAGAGTGTTCACGCGTGCTCCCTCGACTCTAGAGGAAGCCTTGGAGACGGCTACACTTCTAGAGCAGGAATGGACTGAATCCCAGAAGACTCCACAGTCCAAGGGTAACCAGCAGCAGCAAAGCCAAAAGAATTGGCCTAAGAAGCGTCCATTTCAGCAGAATTTGGGTGGAAAGAAGTCCGCCCCGCCAGCAAAGAGGAATCACAACAACAACAACCGGCAGCGACAGAATCGCCAGCCCCAGCAGCAGCAGCAAAGGCAGATGGTGGCAGCATCGGGTTGCACAAAATGTCGGATGGATCATCCTGGCCGACCATGTCCACGGGACCTCGGAGGATGCATCTACTGTGGCAAGATGGGCCACTACATCAAGGATTGTCGGAAGAAGCAGTCCGACGATCTAAGGAGGAACATCGTCGCCTCAGCGACTTCCTCAGTAGCAGCAGCAGCCGCAGCAGCAGCAGACGTACCCGCCGCAGCAATCTTCCCAGCAGAAGACGGGTAACCAAAGGACGGTGGCCGTGCCTACGCAGCCACTATCAAGCAAGTGACCAAAGGAGAGTTGGTCCAAGGTACTATTCCAGTCGCTAGTCATGCAGCTTTTACCTTGTTTGACTGTGGTGCTTTGCATTCCTTCATAGCTTCGAGATTTGCTAGTTCTTTGCCTATATCTGCTGTATTGTTGAATTATCCTTTGGAAGTTCGTACACCGACTGGTGATCAGTCTTTATGTACTTTGTACATTCCGAGCGTAGAGGTGTCTGTGGCAAGTCAGAACTTGCCAGCTCACTTGATCCTGCTAGATATGACGGAGTTTGATGTCATTCTAGGCATGGATTGGTTATTTGAGTATCATGCTCAAGTTCTGTGCAGAGAAGGCAAGGTAGTTTTGTACCCTCCTGATCGTCCGGTTTTGGAGATCAGCCTTGCTCGACCTATTCGAGACAGTCGTATGATTTCGTCGTTTAAAGTTCAGAAATATCTGCGGAATGGGGGTACTGCCTTCTTGGTCAGTATCACCCCAGTTGAATCAGTGTTAACCCCTATCGAGGATCTTGAAGTAGTTCGGGAGTTCCCCGATGTGTTTCCTGAGGAACTGCCTGGATTACCTCCGAAGCATGAGATCGAGTTTTGTATTGAGTTGTTACCTGGAACGACTCCGATCTCAAAGGCACTGTATCGTATGGCTCCGGCAGAACTCGAAGAACTGAAGCGTCAGTTGGAAGAGTTGATGGAGCAAGGGTTTATCAGAAACAGTGCATCACCGTGGGGTGCACCTGTTTTGTTCGTGAAGAAGAAAGACGGATCCCTGAGGTTGTGCATTGACTACAGAATGCTCAACCAAGCGACGATTAAGAATAAGTATCCGTTGCCGAGAATAGAAGATCTCTTTGATCAGTTACAGAGAGCGAAGATATTCTCGAAGATCAACCTCAGATCGAGTTATCATCAACTGCGGATCAGAGAAGAAGATGTCCCGAAGACGGCTTTTCGAACTAGGTACGGGTTGTACGAGTTCGTTGTGATGCCTTTTGGGCTCACAAATGCACCAGCAGCATTCATGGATTTGATGAATCGTATTTTCCGTCCGTTTGTGGATACGTTTGTGATCGTATTCATCGATGACATCTTGATCTACTCAGAGACCCCTGAGGAGCACCGAGAGCATCTGCGTATTGTGTTGGGAGTACTTCGGGAGCACAGATCGTTCGCTAAGTTCTCCAAGTGCGAGTTTTGGCTTCGACGAGTCATGTTTTTGGGTCATGTGATATCCAGTGTTGGTGTGTCAGTTGATCCAGCAAAGGTCGAAGCAGTGTTGGACTGGAAGCAGCCTCAGTCTGTTACCGATATTCGCAGTTTTCTCGGGTTAGCTGGTTACTACCGGCGTTTTAATCAGGATTTCTCCAGGATTGCACTTCCTTTGACGAAGCTTCTGCGTAAGGGAGTCAAGTTCGAATGGACCGACTCTTGCGAAGAGAGTTTTCTGATCCTGAAGACGAAGCTGACGACCTCTCCGGTGTTAGCTTTACCTTCTGGTAGAGGCGGTTTTGTGGTGTACACTGACGCCTCAGGTACAGGATTGGGATGCGTGCTCATGCAGCACGATCGTGTTATTGCGTATGCTTTGCGACAACTGAAGATTCATGAGAGGAATTACCCTACTCATGACTTGGAGTTAGCGGCTGTGGTGTTCGCCTTGAAGTCCTGGCGACACTATCTGTACGGAGATACGTTCGAGGTCTTTTCTGACCATAAGAGTCTCAAGTATTTATTTTCTCAGAAGGAATTGAATATGAGACAGCGTCGTTGGCTCGCGTTTATCAAAGATTATAAGTTTATGTTGTCTTACCACCCTGGTAAGGCGAACGTCGTTGTTGATGCGCTTAGTCGCAAATCGAGCAGTGTTCTGGCTAGTCTTGTGTGGAGCCAGAAATTGATCGAAGATTTTGTGGCTTGGAAGCCATTCGCGATCGGAGGCGGAACGATCAGACTGTCTGGGTTGGCCATCCGATCAGAGTTCTTGCCTAAGGTTATCGAGGCACAGAAGCGGAACGCTCAATATCAGAAGTTTGTGGACCGAGCTCATGAAGAGGGCTCAGTCTTTTGCATAGACGATAGCGGTTGCATCCGCATGAAGGATCGACTTTGGGTGCCAAATGACCCCAAGTTGAGAAACGAGATTCTTGATGAGGCACATCTGTCAAAGTACACCGTCCATCCTGGTGGTACTAAGATGTTTAAGGACCTTCAGCGAAAGTATTGGTGGAACGGGATGAAGCGTGAAGTAGCAGCGTATGTATCGAGGTGTTTGACTTGTCAGCAAATCAAGATCGAGCACCAACGTCCCGGTGGCACCATGCAGAGGATTGAGATTCCTCAGTGGAAATGGGAGGATATCACGATGGATTCCGTGGTAGGTTTACCGCGAACCAGGCGAAAGCATGATGCGATATGGGTGATTGTGGACAGACTCACCAAGTCTGCTCACTTCTTACCTATCCGGATTAGTCAGCCACTTGAGAGCTTAGCAGACTTGTATATCCGAGAGATTGTACGGTTACATGGCGTACCTACATCTATCATTTCGGATCGTGATCCCAGATTCACGTCGCGATTGTGGGGACAATTGCAGTCAGCTTTGGGAACAAAGCTGAAGTTCAGTACAACCTTTCACCCTCAGACTGATGGCCAGTCAGAGAGAACGATTCAGACGTTAGAAGATATGTTGCGAGCCTGTATGCTCGACTGGAAGGGTGAATGGGATTCACACTTGTGTCTGGTCGAGTTCGCCTACAACAACAGTTATCACGCTAGTATCGGTATGGCTCCGTACGAGGCTTTGTACGGGAGACCTTGCCGATCACCGTCGTATTGGGACGATATCAGCGATCGATCCAGTGAATCGCCGACTGTTCTTCAGCACTACACTCAGCAAGTGCAGAAGATCCGAGAACGTCTGAAGGCAGCCCAGGACAGACAGAAGAGTTACGCCGATAAGAGGCGGCGAGAGCTACAGTTTGATGTTGATGACATGGTTTTTTTTAAAGTATCTCCGACAAAGAGCGTCTTTCGTTTCGGAAAGAAAGGAAAGTTGAGTCCTAAATACATTGGGTCGTTCAGGATCCTTGAAAGGATCGGTGGAGCAGCCTATCGGATTGAGCTACCGCAGCAGTATGCTCAAATTCATAATGTTTTTCATGTGTCGATGCTGAGGAAGTACATTCCAGACCCATCGCACGTCATCCGATACGAAGATGTCGAAGTACAAGAGGACTTAACAGTGGCCGAAAGACCTGTTGAGATTGTCGATCGTCGTGATCAAGTTCTGCGTACCAAGACCATTCCATTGGTTAAGGTGCGGTGGCAACACCATGGCATCTAAGAATGCACATGGGAGCCAGAGGCCAGTATGAGGGAGAAATACCCTGACCTTTTTGTGGCCTAGCATTCATGATTTCGCGGACGAAATCCCTTTTTAGGAGGGAAGGATGTAAGCCCCACTGTTTTTCTGAAGAATTTTAAATGAAATATTTCTATTGGTTGCGAAATTTTTGTTTCGGCACGAGCAATACTCGTAATTTTGGCAATTATCGCTGTCTGAGGTTCTGAATCGCGTAGATTTGCTCTACGAGGCGATTCGGGGCAAACCACGACGGATCAAACCTCAATATTTGTAGATTATAATTATATTGTATTCACATGGGTTCGCTCCGGATTTGGAGTTTAAACGAGAGCAATATCTCGTTATTTCGTGGATTTTGGCGAAATAGGGGTACATCGGTAATTATGAGTCCTACCGAGGCCCAATTTTGTTGAAATTGGGAAATTAAATATAATTTATGAAAGCTTAAATCTTAATTCACATAAACTAATTTAAAATTTTGATTTTTAAATTAGTTTAGATTAGTCCGTTTTAAATACTCATTATATTGAGCTTTTGCAAAAAAAAAAAGAAGTAAATCGCAAATTAGTAAGAACCTAGAAGAGGGTTTTTGAAAACATTTTTATAAGGGTTAGGTTTTGGTATTTAGAAAGGTTTGGCATGGGCCCCACATCAGCCCATGTCCTTTTTAAGGTTTATGAAAACAATTTACAAAAAAACCCCTTTCAAAAAGTAGATTTTGAAAAGTTGGAAAAATTTCTATATAAGGCCTTGAAAAGGTATTTTTGTAAAGGTGGGTGGGCTCAGCCCACGTTTTAAGGGGAGTAGGCTGGGCGCTTCTTAGGGGGTAGCCCCTATGCATTTCAAAAAAAAATAAATATAAAAAAAAAAATGGGGAGGGCGATTTTGGGTGGTTTGACCTTGACCTTGAGGGGTCAAGGCCAACCACTCCCCTTAGATTAAGGGGGGTGGTTGGGAGGTACCATGTACCTTAGACCCCCCCCCCCCCCCCCCCACATAGGGACTTTTTGACTAGGGTGGGGCATGGGAGGGGGAGACCCCACATCTCCCCTCCTTCACTCCCCACCACCCATCTCTTTCCCCCCCCTTTTTAAGCAAGGGAAGGGAAGAGAGTGAGGGTCGACACCCTCTCTCTCCTTCCACTCTTCTCCAGCTTCTTCTTCCTCTTCTACTCTCCCTCCTTCCCCCTTGGTGCTGCTGCTCAGCTGGGCCAACCTAGCACGAGGTGAGCTTCTCCTTCCTTTTTCATTTCAAGCTTTTGTTTCAAAAAAAAAAAATTTGGTATGTGTATGCTCGTTTTTTTTTGGGGATAGAACGCCCCCCCCCCCCTTTCGGGGCTGGTGCTGGGCTGAGCCTTTATACGGCCAGCCCAGGTCGTTTTGACGACCTTGCCGAGCCCACAGCTCATGGGCTGGGCCGTTGCAGGCCCTGGGATGAGCCCCGGACTGACCCAAAGTTGGTCAGTCCGCTCTTCCTTTTTGGATGGGCTGGCTGCAGCTTGTGCTGCAGCCCACGGTTGGCTTGGGTGGTCTGGGCCATCTTGGACCCAGACCTACCCGAGGTGGACCCACCCATGGGTGAGCCCACCCATGGGTGAGCCCACCCATGGGTGAGCCCACCATGGGTGAACACCCCCCCCCCCCTTTTTTCCATGGTTAGCCCAAACGCACCACCCGGGTGCCTTAGCACCCGAGGGTTTTGGTTTAAGGTTTGACCTGCAGGGTCAAGGGCTACAGCCTTGGTTCGCGCCACCACTTGGCTCGAACCAGGGGCCTGTATGGGCCCCTTTCTCTGTGGTTTGCCATGGCCGATGCCTAATGGCAAGCGGGAGGCCTGGTGCGCGTGGCACCCGGGCCACCTCCTTGGCGCACCCACTTGGTAGGCGCGCCAGGTAGGTGCGGCCTGGCTCAGCCCATGGCTGGGTTGAGCCAGATGCTACAGACCTAGGGTCTGTAGCAGGTGGCTGAACCCCCCCCCCCCCCCCCTTGACTCGGTTGACTGTGGTGCAGCCTGGGGCCGGGTGCATAGCGCACCCAGGCTTGGTGCTGGGCGCGCCACTTAGTGGTGCGCTGGCCCTTGTGGGCCTGGTCTGGACCCATGGCTGGGTCAGACCAGGCGTGGCCTGCCCCCAGCAACCTCAGTTGCTGGGGTAGTAGGGATGGGTCTGGACCCCCAATGGTCCAGACCACCACCTTGGTGTGGCGCCACCTAACTCGGGTGGGCGCCCCACCATTCCTCCTTGGCGCCCCTTGTGGGCTGGCGTGCACCCGTTGGGTGCTGTGGTTAGGACCCACCCTTGGGTCAGACCAGGGGTGCCTGTGGGGCACCTCAACTAGTGCCTCTGCCCCTTTTTGTCGGCTGGGCTTGGACCAATAGGGTCCAGGCCAGAGCCTTAGGCTTGCCCCACCCAGCCGGGTGGTTGGGTTAGCCGCACCCCTCTGGGTGTGGGCTAAGGCCCAACACCCTGGTCCGAACCCATGGCTGGGTTCAGGCCAGGGGTTTTCGGGAACCCAGCTGGGTCTGGTCAGGTGCGGGCCAGACCTCGCTTGGGGTCTTGTTTTGGTCCGATGGGCCCCGGGCTAAGCCTAGCACCCTTGAGGGTGCTCTAGGCTTAGCCGGGTGCTGGCACACCCGGGTTGGCACGTGCGGGCTGAGGCTTGTATGGCTGTCAGCCCCACTTGGCCAGTTGCTAGGCGGGGACCAAGGGTGGCAGGGCCCCCGTGGCCTAGCCACTTGTCCAGCCCTCCAGGTTTTAGGTTCTCCGGTGGCGCCACAACGGCACCGGGTGCTAAAGCACCCGGTAACCTTGTCACCCTTTTTGGGCAGCCCCTTGGAGTGCTCCGACCCGGGGTTTGAACCCCTTACGGGTAGCAACAAGGTTGACGCGACCCTATGGAGTTCCACGGGAACTCATCCGTGGCGACGGTTGCCCTTCCATGCTGTTAGGAAATGTCGAGCCTTATTGGCGATATGCGTCACTTGCAAGCAACATATGTCGCTGTTGCAGGCTTCAGTTGTTCGTACCCCGCAGCCCCGTAAGGGAAGCAGTGCGGATGGGTTGCAAGCGGTGTTGCGACACACGCTCGCAAAGGGTTATCCGGTTCTACGGACCTTTCAGGTTTCGGTCACGTTCGTGTCCCAGTCGTGCGGACCCCGCATCTGAATATGCCAATGTTATTCCCATTAGCATGGGATTAGGTTGAATTCTATCCCTTGACACTCGTGAGTGTCGGACTCGCGAGGATCCCTGGCGGATGGCTTCGCTACGCGAGATTTTGCTGAGTTATGATAATTGTACGCATTTTTGGATGAATTTACACCTGTGTGGGTTGTCCTGTTTCGTGAGTGCAAGTTGGCACATCCGGACACGTATGTCACTAGCTCACTTGTCAAGTGTCTTCCTGTTTGGACCCCTCTCGTATATCGACAGATATACACTGCACCAGAGGCGTGCTTTACACTCGACATGGCATACACTTGGAAAGGAACTGGAATTATCGTAGGGTTTGACACTTTTGACCTATTGAGGTCTTGGGACTCGGTTGGAGTCTACGGGCAATGGCCCGGGTTGGTGAGAATGTGCTCACATGTTCGTGTCGCCCTAGGCATAAGATAAAATGGTAATTTATCGTCTTCACAGGCGATGTGCTCGTGGTGGCCATGTGAGGCTGAGCACGTGAATGGGCAGGCCAAGTCCTCGTTTGCGTACCTCGTGGGGACCACGAGGCGCGACTACCTCGAGAGGAGGTACGACCGGAAGTTTGAGCCTAAATAAGATAAACCTGTCACGCCCCGTTCACAATTTGGTCAACCAGGGAGAGGGTGAATGGTACAGCCCCGAGTGACGTGTCGTTACTACGACTTGTTCTTTAGAGGAGCCGATGTGCCCTCTGACCTCCAGTCACTCGGAGTTAGGGAGGTCAAGGTGCCCTCTGCAGGGACCTTTACTACTGCAGTAGTACGGATTGCAATTGTTTACCTCTGCGAAAGGTTTCTCCTGGCTGCGTGTCGCCCGCGGGTGGTTTTCTCGTTCTGTAGCATCCCCGGTTACCACATTAGAAATTGAATAACAGACGCCAGGTGCATGTCTCACAGAACTCGAGGGTTTTCCTTTGCGTACCCGAAGAAGGTAAAAAGATGAACATAAGGACTAACCAATCAGACTGACTTACTGTAGTTGTTACTTCAGAACCGTATGCACTTGTGTTCAGTGGCTACTTTCTGTTGGTTGGTTCCTACTCTGTTACTTTAGCTGCTACTTTTGTTGTTCAGTTTCTTCTTTGTTACTCTAGTTCTTGCACTGTTACTTCCTTGTAGTTCTACAGTCTTGTGGCACGTGCACTTACCTGACACACACTTGTACCTTTATTTACATGTTTCTAACTGTTCCATCATGCTAGTTATAGCCTGGTACCTAGCACACATGTAGTATGTTGTTTACCTTTTGCTTTTCCTTAAAAATGATAATGCATGGATGGTTTGACTCACCAGCTCGCAAGAGTACTGACCCCGTTTCATGGGGATACAGGTGACGAGTAGACGCAGTGCGATGCGACGGCGCACAGCAGGAGCCTTGAGACCCACACTTTGCAGCAGATTCTGGCTTCTTCTGGTTTTGGGGTTTGAGGGGTTGTACCTCTCCTTTTTGTGAGACTGTCCCTTTTTTAACCCAGTCTCATTTTTGTATCATTGTAACTATTGTGAAAATGAAGAATACTTTACTTGTCTACTGTGGTTTGGTTTTTTCACTGTGGCTCGCTCAGACTCGCGACCTTTGCTTTACCCCTGTTTTCCTCCTTTACTTCCGCTAGTTGTTTTTTCCTCTGTATATCCTTAAAAAAAAATTTTTTTTTTGCTCAAAAACCAAGGGTTTTTACAAGGTCGGGGTTTGGGGCGCCACACTAAAGCTTGAAAAGGGTTTGATCTTGGGCGTCCCATTGCTGAGACTAAATAGCTTTTGAAATTGCCTTTTGCTGAAATTGGTGGCTTAACCTCAAGCCAAAATTGGACTGTCTATGGTGGGACAGTGGGGACACAGAGAAGTGTGCGAATCTGAGAGCCCGTGCGCTCAGATTATACCAAAGAAGGGAAGGAATCTTGAAAACTCCCGTAATCAAGTCCTAAAAGGGATGGTGTCAGGATGTGCCAAAGATGAACCCCAAGCTTTCGCTTTATGCCAGGATAGCTAGAAAATATTGTCAAAATGTTGAAAATTGTTGTTGATTCAAAATAATTGAAAATGATGCATATTGTTTTGAAAATATTCCCTCTTTTCTACCTGAAGTATTACCTCCAACTGGGCTTAACTCCGTAGAATCAAGATTCGAATTCAAATTGCTTGCGATTGACTTTCTTTCAAGGAAGCTATCAATTTCCTTGATATGGACGGAAAAGAAAGTATTCTTGATATTGCGAGAGCTATTGATGAAAGAATATTGATAAAAGAATTTCACAAAATTAAAGAAGATTCTTGATAGATTTGGCAGTCTGATATCCTGGGATTCTTTTCTCATGATGATCTTTCTGCACTCTCTTTTTAGCAGATTGGAGCTCTCTTGGATTTTTTGAGAATTACATCATCCTTCATTTTGGAGATGTCCTGACTTTTCTCTCTTTTTGGGAAGGGTACGTCACAAACTCCTTCATCTCAGAGATGTTCCGATCCTTCTTTTCTCTCAGGGATTATCTTGACGATTATTGGCTCATTGGTTGGGAATCTCTTGATGATAGCAGAAATTAAATATCTTTTAGGGTTTGTCGGTAGGTCCATCACACTCGCCTTCATCTCGACGGTGATCTGAACTTTCCCTGGAAGGATCCGTCACAAACTCCATCATCTTGGAGATGATCCAAATCTTCTTTGGCCCCGGGGGTCGACTCGCTTAATTCGCCTTCATCGTGACGACAATTGAGAGATCCCTTTTGCAGATATTTAATTACAGCTTAGGTGATTGAGGAGATATGTAAATTGAGTGGATTTTTCTGTATCACCTAGGATATTTCGACTGCTTTATTCTTCAAGAATGGTCTTTAAAAGTGTGCCATTGACTGCGATCAATATCAATCACTCATGGCTTTGCAACAACATTGAATTCTCTTTGCTGGCCATATCGCGGATTTATTCTTCATCCTTTTGGTTGGCCAATAGAAAGATTTTGAACTTTGAATCCTTTTTCGCGAAAGCATTGCCCTTTCGGAAGTAATACTGGAGGTATTCTGAAGTAATAATTTTGTGCAATAAAGATTTTTGAAATCAACAAATATTTAATGACAAATTGGCAAAATTTTCTTGAAATCCTTTTGTGAAAGCGAGCATTTGAAGCACAACGCAACACATCCATGACAGAAATTCTCTTCTCCTTTCCCCAAAGGAGAAGATTCAAAAATTGGAATTAGAAATTACTCCTCACTTCCCTGAAGAGGAGGTGCTTGCAAAACAAACTTTCGAAGAGAAATTAAGCTTTCGTCAAAACTTCCTAACATTAGGCTTCTCTTATGGAAAGGGGGCCGGAATTGGTGAGATTGGTAAATTGGTCATGAAGGAACGAGTTCATCACACTCTCCCTGAAAAGAGGGTCCTTCATGATGAAATGGCCTAGTCTGAAATTATGGGGCCACAAGGAAGGCAAGTCTCCGTCGAGTCTCTCCCTATAAAAAGGGTTCCTTGTGTGAAATTTGGAATTTTGTTTTGCAAACGGTTCACAAAGACACGAGTCCCTTCAAACTCTCCCTGCAAAGGGGCTAAGTGAACGAATTGGATAGCATGCGAAAAGAGCGAGCTCTCTCGAACTCTCCCTATACAAAGGGTCTCTCGCAAGAGAAAATGATTGAAATTGGGTATTGGGTGACTCAAAAGGGTCGAATTTTGGAAATTGGAATTTTGAAATTTGGGTTCTGAAATTTGGTATTTGAAATTGAAAGTTGGAAATCTGAAAATTGGGAATTAAAAAATTGGAAATTGGAAATTGATTGGCTAAAAAGGTCGAAATTGTGAATTGGTTTACTGAGAATGACATGGGTTCTATAGGGATTCAGCCTAAGAACGACATTGGTTCTATTGAGAACGGCATTGGTTCCGCAGGGGTTCGACCTACGAACTATCAATTCCATAGGAATTCAACCTAAGGATCATAGCTTAAGAATGAATGATTCCAACTTGTGAGCTTTGAATGGACCAGGTGCTAAACTGGGTTTTTGAGGAAAGATTCGAATCGGAATTCAACTCTTCAAGGAAAACTAGATGAATTGGATTTTGAAAGAAAATTCGGGTCGGAACTCGGATCTTCTAGACCAACTTGCAGGGTAGTTAGAGTAGAAGTTCAAACTTGTAAAGGAAAGCTAAGCGAATTGGATTTGAAAGAAAATTCAAGTCGGAACTTGGATTTTCTAGACCAACTCTGAAGGAAAAGAAAACTCGAGTCGGAACTCGAATCTTCGAAGGAAAACCAGGTCTATTATGGAAGGACAAGAAATCCGAGTCGAAACTCGAATCCTGAAGGAAAGGTAGATCAATTTGGAAGGAGAAGAAATTCGAGTCAGAACCCGAATCCCGAAGGAAACTAGATTAACTAGAAGGAAAGAAGATTCGAGTCGGAACTCGAATCCTGAAGGAAAACTAGACCGGTTGGAAGGAAAAGAAATTCGAGTCGGAACTCGAATCCCGAAGGAAAACTAGATCAACTAGAAGGAAAGAAGATTCGAGTCGGAACTCGAATCTCAAAGGAAAACTAGACCGGTCAGAAGGAAAGGAAATTCGAGTCGGAACTCGAATCCCAGAGGAAAACTAGATCAACTAGAAGGAAAGAAGATTCAAGTCGAAACTCGAATCCCAAAGGCAAACTTAAACCGGTGTGGAAGGAAAGGAAATTTGAGTCGGAACTCGAATCTCAAAGAAAAACTAAACTGGTTAGAAGGAAAAGAAATTCGAGTCGGAACTCGAATTCTGAAGGAAAACTAGATTAATTAGAAGGAAAGGAAATTCGAGTCGGAACTCGAATCCCAAAGGAAAACTAAACCGGTTAGAAGGAAAAGAAATTCGAGTCGGAACTCGAATTCCTAAAGGAAAACTAGATCAATTAGAAGGAAAGGAAATTCGAGTCGGAACTCGAACCTCAAAGGGAAACTAAACCGGTTAGAAGGAAAAGAAATTCGAGTCGAAACACGAATTTCTGAGGAAAACTAGATTAATTATAAGGAAAGGAAATTCGAGTCGGAACTCGAATCCCAAAGGGAAACTAAATTAGTGGACACTGAATTTTAAAGTGTACCAGTGCAAACACCGGATTTTAAAAATGTGCCAATACAAGCATTATGTTTTGAAAAATTACCAGTACGAATACTGGGTTTTGGGAGATTACCAGTACGAGCGCTGGATTTTGGAAGGTTACCAGTACGAGCACTGGATTTTCAAAGATTACCAGTACAAGCACTGGATGTTGAAAGATTACCAGCACGAGCACTGGGTTTTGAAAGATTACCAGTACGAGCACTGGATTTTAAAAGATTACGTGTACGAGCACTGGATGTTGAAAGATTACCAGCACGAGCACTGGGTTTTGAAAGATTACCAGTACGAGCACTGGATTTTAAATGGTTACCAACTGAGGCTGACTTGAACGCCTTGCCGAGGTCTCAGGATTTATCCCTTATCCTGAATGGGGAGTTCAATGCAAATTGATGCAGATGAATGCAGATGAATGCGAATGAATGCATGCAAATGCAAATGAATGTAAATGGGTGCACATGTGTGCAAAATGAGAGATTTGTTTGATCCTGCCTCCATACAGGGTATTTGTAGATAAAATGAAAATTAAAAAAAAAAAATGCCCCAGTGTAATGAGGGAAGAATATTTTGAACAAAAGGGTAAATGATTGATGTTCGAAGAGCGCTCTCTGAAGGTGACACGGCAACTGGCTTTTGATTGATTCAGAAGAGACTCGGAAGAGGTCATTCCTCATAAAAGAACGTCTTGCGAGAAAAATTGACAACTTTATTGATGTATTGAAGGAAAGGTAACAAATAAAGGAGAGACAAACGGGATTACATCATCCCTTTAAAATAATAAAAGCAAGACGGGAAATTGGGAAAGCGCTAGTGTTGTCAATTTTTTGAATGATTGAGGATGATCAGGATGATTGGTCCTCCTTTTTATCTTCAGCGAGGAGATTCTTGTCAATGCTATCTTGGACAATATTTTTAAGGACAAAACAATGCTCGGTATCGTGACCCATTGCCCGATGAAATTTGCAGAACTGATCTTTAAACCTTCCCATGGTCACAGGAGGATTTGCTATCTTGGGGAGTCTAACCTTCCCTTTGGCTATCATGCATCCCAGAACTCGCTCCAGTGGCTGTTCTAAGGGAGTAAAATTGCGATCGTATCCCCAACCATCATGCTTTGGTTTTCCTTGGAATTTTAATTCGAATTGGACACTTGAGGAAGACTTGTCTTCTCGCTTGTCCATTTTATCATTCCGACTTGCGAGGTCATTTCTCTCTGAGTTTGGATTTCCTGAGCCTCCAGTATGATTTTTTCTACCTCCTCTTTTGTTTTGTCCATTGCTATTTCTGGTGGAGTTGGTAGAAAATGTGGAGTGAGCCTTCAGAGACCCGACTGTATCTTTTGTGTGCATGTATTCCAAGAAACTCTCGAGTATTTGATCTAACGGGGCCATCTTGTGGTCCTGGTTTGGATCATCACGCTTCATCTCTTGTCGAGTACTTGATTTTTGCTGAGACTTGGATAAAACAGTTGACCAGTACTCCTTCTCATTTTCAATGAAGAGATTCTTGTCGATATGATCTTGGACAATGTTTTTGAAGACAAAACAGTGGTCGGTGTCATGCCCTACTGCCCGATGGAATTTGCAGAACTGGTCTGTGAATCTTCCCATGACTGTGGGAGGATTTGAGACTCTTGGAAGCTTTACCAATTCCTTGGCCAACATATATTCAAGGATTTCATCAAGAGACTGCTCGAGAGGAGTAAACTGGCGATCGCAATCCCAGCCGTCCCGCTTTATCTTTTCTTTGTGTTGACTCAATTTTCCACTCTGCTTTAAAGATTTCACTTTCTGACTTGTATGATTGCCTTTGTTATCCTTGCACCCCTCACGGTGGGCCTTGACAGAATTTGTCTTTTTTGAATCTTGATTATTCCTGACGGGAGTGATGCTCTTGTAGAAATCTTTGCTCGTGAAGACCTTCTTGCCCTTGTTGCGGGCTTGCAAATCTTTAATCTTCTTTGCCATTTCCTTCAGCTGTATTTGGACCGGATCATCCATTGCTTGATTTTTCCATTTATAGGTTGTCCCTTGCCTATGAGGGGATCTTTGAAGTGCTTGCCAGACTTCATACTCTTCATCAGTGCCACCTACCGATTCTGATTCATCAGATGTATTCTCATGTTGGATATGTTTCTTGGATAGTTTCAAGACTTTCTTGGCTGACCGGCCTTTTGCCCTCTGCTTGACCTGGATCTTTTCTGTACTAGCTTCAGCTTGTTCTGTCAACATTTTGGTCATCATCTCTTTGAACATAGCATATATCTGGGGATCAACATCATCCTCTGCTTGCTGACCCTAACTTCTGACTGATCGGGGTGAGTCCATTTCCTCTTCTGAAGCGACTGAGTATGCAACGCCTTCAACTGATGAGGTTTTCTTTCCAGACCTTATCTGAACCATCGAGTATCACAAATGCTCTCCTGAATGTTACTGATGCTCTCTGCAAGGTAGAACTGATGGTTAGGCTTTTGAAAGAAATTGGGTTGGAGGAAGATATTTGTTGAGAATTTTGGTAGACAATTGAAAGAGTATCCCATTACTAGGGATTGAGTCATCGCTAGAGTTACGACAATTGTGTTGCCATTCTTTGCAAAATAAACAACTGGAAATATGCCTTGTTACCTAGGCGAGGTCGTCAAACCAAGATGAGATGTAAAATTTTATTGAGGGGAAAAACATGATTTTATCAATAATACACTTGACAGAGGGGAGGGGGACAGACAATTTTCCACCACTCCGGATAATCAGAAGACACACGAGGGCCAGGAAAAATAGTAAGATTGACAAAGGAATCCCAGCCATGTCTGGCAGAATGGTATGCTCTGGACCACTGATCTGATGCGAGGTTGAACTCTGGCAGAACCCCTGATAGTGGACGAATCTCTACGCGCTTCTGCCTCTGAGAGAACTGCCTGACACACCGCTCTGGATGGTAGTATGTGCAGAAGAACGGGCCAAGTAGCCTGAATCGCTTGTCGTATGCATAAGTGTATCTGGGAGGTGATTCCTGACGATCGAAGTAGTCCCATACGACTTCTTCCTCCTGAAGGTTATCGATCAAGAACCAGTATCGCGCAACTGGTAGAAGCTTTTCACCATTGTATCTGAAGGAAGTGGCTCGGGCTGGCACATGCCGGAGGAACCAAGACTGCAACGCGTAGGTGCACCCTTCGACTAGAATTGATTCTCCGAGTGCGAAACGAGTCAACCCTCGGTATAGAAAGGCGAGTGCGGCCATGGCAATGGAGAGGCGGCTGGTCTGTCGACTCCCCCATCTCCTTAGAAGCTGAACTATTCTGATATCCATATAATTCCGTCCATCTGGAAAGAGAGCGAGTCCCACAGTGCATAAGACCATCGCATGCTGAATTCTCTCTCGAGCTGTTCGAGACAACGAGCTGACTTCTGCAAATGTCCCATACTGTTTGTAGATTTCGAGCAGATTCACATATTCATTTCCATCTTCCTCGATCAGCGGCCAAGACTTACGCCCTGTCATGCGAGCTAAAGCATCTTTAGGGTCCAGACCCTTGACATTAATCAAAAATTGTTTCTCCAATGGATCTCCAGGCTGACCGGCTGGCTCGGGCAATCCCATGATTTCTGAAAATTCATCTATCAGCACCGTCATCTCGCCCCACGGGAACCAGAAGGTAGAAGTGCTCGGATTCCATCGTTCTGCTAGTGCATGGATCAAATTGTCGTTGACTGTCTGCTTTCCCACTGCGGACGCCAGTTCTAACCCACAATCGTCCAAGTGGTCCGGAAACATACGAGAGAAGTTCTTGAACCATGAATAGTACCACCGGGGAAAGAAGGATCCGGTGCTGAGGACTCGATGCTCGGGAAGACTTTGTCGCATCTCGTAGGAGATGTGACCCTCAGGGAAGACTAAATCAAGCTGACTGGATACCATCAGACTGGAAAACATGGAAAATTGGAATAAGACTTGGGAAAATACAAGAAATTTGAGGAAAATGCAGGCAGGATAAAAATAAAGCAGGAAATTCGAGATCTAGAAGAAAGAAAGGATGGAAAATAACCTGGAGTTTTGAAGAAAATGGAGGGAAATTTGGAAAATCGTCCAGAGTTTATTGAAATATAAAGAAGTACTTCATAAAATGAAGTATTTGAAAATCGTCCAGGGTTTAAAACCTGGACAGTACATGGACATAGATTGGGGAACTTTTGAGAAAATCATCCAGTTTTTTTAGAAAATTGGGAAAATATGGAAAATACAAAGGAAATGACTATAACATATTCAATCACATCCTGCATAAACAAGTATGCACATACAGCATTCCCTAAAAGCTGACTCTAGATGCACAAATTTTGAAATAGTTGTAGGACCTTAATCCTAACTCTAAGGTTCAGATCAACTGTATTCAATCCAGTTATGCCTATATACTCAAGCCAATGCTCGATGTACGTGGCATAAAATCAATTTCTTCAGTTCTAGGTTCAAGTTTTCCAACATCCTTGAGCACCTGCCGATATACGTTGGACTATGGCCCTTGGTACGTGGCAGGGGGGTTTTCACCCAAATAGGTGGCCTAGTTGTGAGGCTCTGTCCCGAACTATGCTTCTGGAAGAGAGCCCAGCAACGTGAAGACCGGGACAATATAGGTAGGGTGGGTTTTTGAAAACATGAGCACATGCAATCAAATCAGAAGGCTCTAAAACCTAAAGAGATAGAGATTTTGAAAATTTTTGAAGAAGCAAACATTGTTTTCAATCAAACCTAGATTAAGGAGGGTTGTATTAGACCTAAGTCTATGTGAGCATGAAAATTTCCTCCTCAATATGGTCCTACCAAACCATACTTAGTCTATATGCAATTCATGCCAGGTGGGTTCAAGCCTAGGCTCCTAGGTTCACGTGATAGCATAAATTAAAAGCTGGCATTCCATGGAACACGATTTTGACAATTTGAGCTAAGTAGAGCATTAGATTGATCAGGCGAAGACAGGTCCCATCACGGTCGCCAAACCTGTTATCATCGCAAAATTTTTAACTTTTTGCGAGTCAAACTGACCTTTGAAAAAGATTTTGAAAATAACTCGCCTCCGTTTTAAAATGCGGGAAAATTCCGTAGAATGGGACTTGCCTGTCGGTACGAGGTTCAACCGTTCCTGGCGCCTTTACCAGGGGTAATTGAACCAAGGATCAATTGTATGCTTTGCTCTGTTCAACTTGTCTAAACCATATTCTAATTCCTAAATGCACAAAGAATCAGGCATGTGCTATGAATTTCTGAAAATGCATATTTGAAAACATGATGTTTGTTTTGAGATTTGAAATACTTGGAGAATAAACTCTTTGAAAATCGTGAATCATGATTGAGATACTGTATTTGAGAAAGTGAAAATCGATTTCTGAAGTATTCAAGAGATTTTTGTGAAAATCGATTTTGAGAAATGTGAAATAACTTTTGAAAAACTTGATTTCTTTGAATTCAAACTTTGAAATTGAAAATATAACTTAGAAAATCAAATTTGGAACTTAGGAAATACTTGAAATATCATTGGCAAATTCATATTTTGAGAAAATCGATTTTTGAATAAGACTTAGAAAATTTTTGATAAAATTGATTTCTCTGAATTGAAATTGGAATTTTGCAAATGCATGAATTAAATGAATATGGATTTGAAATATTTGATTTTGAGGAATTGAGGAAATCCTTTTTGTATTTTTGAGAAATGCAGTGCATTTTAAAGTTAGCCTAAGAGTGTAGGCTGAATGTGGCTAATACGAAGATTACAAATCTGGGTATCATTCGTATTCTGACTATGGCCATAAATACAAATTCCACCAAGTTTGTCAACTCCATAAGAGCTAGTGCATGTGTCATTCGTGTAAACCATAGTGAATTGGTAAAAAAATATGCATGAATTAGGCATACATTGCAGTTATGTATCAAAGCTTAAAACTATATGCAATGCATCCTATTCTATGCAGGAATTGAAATTCTTATTCCAAAATTAATTACAATTTACATCACTAATCAAATTTAAATACAGGAATTTAAAAGAAAGTAAAGTCTTCAATGTTCCTGCAAAACTAGAAAACTTTGTTAATGAAGATATGTTGGCTTTTCTAGATTTATCCAGCAATATCTAGAAATTACTGGATTTTGCTAGACATAAGCCATTTCCATGATTCCCTTAAATAAAAATTATAAAAATATGAATTAAACTTGAATAAACATGAATATAAGATATGAAATTTTGAAATTGGGGTCCAAATGACCAAAATACCCTTAATAACAAGACTATGGCCTTGAAATTAGGGTTTTCAGAAAGATATTTTGATAAAATACAAGTTTTGAAATTCAAATGCAAATATACTAAACTAAATATGATATGACATGCTTAAAAATGTGAAAACTAGGGTTAGGGACTTCGAAATTGAGGTTAAATGACCAAATTACCTCTAATAACAAGACTATGGCCTTGAAATCAGGGTTTTTCAGAAAATATTTTGGTAAAACTTAGGTTTTATGCACTAAATGAAATCAAATGAACACCAAATTTAACCTAAAGCATCCTAATATGATTATGAATATGATTAAACCCTAAAAATATATGCTTATGCACGAAAATCCAAGAATATCACAAATTTTGTGATTTTTGCAGTGTTTTGGAATTCTTCGGGTGCTCTGTTTTGCAATTCAAGCCATTCAAGCATCAAACGGATTCTAAAAATCCTCAAAATTGGTACCTGCACTTGTTATAACCCTAATATCAAATTAGAATTATAAAAATATTTTTTTGGCATTAAATTAACCCGAAAATTGCATTAAGTCTTTGAATATTGCCATTTTTGACATAGTTCACCAACCCGTCTCAGTCCAAGACCCGAACCAGGGGTCAAACCTCCATGAAAATCTATGAAATTTTACAGAGACCAAATAGACAAAAAAACAGAACTTTTCCTTTTTCCAGATATGAAAAAGCCTTTAAAACCATGGAGATCCCCATCCGACAATCCGGACTTGAATATATTGATTTTAACATTGGTCCAAACTGACACTTCGGATTAAAAATCCTGAGATAAATAACAGTACTAATCCAAAATATATGAGATTTTAACAGTGAATATATATTAGAAAAATAATAGTACTCATCTTTTACAGATCATGAATCGGATCTGTATTTTGGGATTTATGAATAACACAAGTCTGATTAGGGTTTTGGTAAACCCTAACGAGTTTTAAATTAAAAATCAGAGTCTCTGACAGAGGAAAAATACTAAACAGTGGTCAAAAATTCTGAAAATTTCACAGTAGACAGATCTAATCAATGTGAATCCATGGCACTTTACATATTTAAAATCAGACATCGGATGAGAAAACCCACGCAAGTGCAAGTTACTTTCTTGATTTTAACACCGATTTTAAAGATTTAAAAACCAGACTTGATGTCTGATTTTTCTGACAGAGTTCCCGAAGTCCAAAATCTCTGATTTTTTTTACAGTAGTTCAATCACATATGCATGCATCACATATAAAAAAATCAAAAATAAACAACAAGTATTTCAATCCGAAATAACATTATCTTTAGTGTTCTAAACCTAAAACACACAGAAAACTAAGAAACTTAAGAAACCATGCATTAACTAATGAAAATCAATAAAATAAACCATAAAACAGTAAATAGAAATTATTTCTATGGTGTAAAACGTATAATAAGCATGAATAAACCATTAAATAAATAAAAAATCAGGGAATCAATGGTTGGAATTCGATTTTACCTTTAAAGACATAGATTTAACCCATTAAAAGGGTAAATCATATGTTTTATTGGTTAATAATGAAAAGAATCATGCTCAAACCAATTCTAATGGATTAAAATCCCTGTAAAACACACAAAACAGGGTTAGATCACCTTCTTGGACCGTTCTTGATGGTTCTTGAGGTGAAACAATGGTTGAATCTTCATAAGGAGGGGCGCCCAAGCCTAGATCTAGGTTTAAATCCATAAAAAAGCATTAAATAAAACAAGAAAAGGTGAAGAAAATTTACCTTGGAGTTGCAGCAATGGAGGAAGGGCTGGAGAGGAGAGAGAAGCTCCAAGAATCCAATAGGAGGTGAATGGAAAAATTGTCCCCCCTATAGCCCCTTTTTATAGAAATTTTTTAGGTTTTAAAAAAAATGGAAATTTTGGAAATTTTGGACTCTAAAGGGGGGGGCGATTTTAGGGTATAGTTACTATCCTACCCCTAGCCTAAATTATCCTAACTAATACCTAATTAACCCCTAGACTATCCTAGAAATCCCCCAAATGTGATGCCAAGTGGCATTTTTCACATTTGAGTTTTAAAACACCTTTTAAAAACCTTTAAAAACACTAGTTTTAAAAACTAACTTTCAAAATGAGTTTTCAAAATAAATTTTGACTCTTCTAAACCCCTAACACTAACCAAGACACTGACTAACCCTAGTCTAGCCCTGACTTACTCGAATATGGCGCCACCCCGAGTGGGCCCTACTTGAGTTTTTCAAAAAGCGATTTTAAAACTTGAAATTGAAGGAGTTTTCAAAAGGATTTTCAAAAGCAATCTTAAAATAAGAATTTTTGAAATGGCATAGGATTCTAACCGAGCCAGAACTCCTCTGGATAGGGTGCCAACTGAGTGGGCCCACATCGAGTTTTGAAGAATTTTGAAATAAACATTGAAAATGGTTTTGAAAAGGGGTTAAAATCAGTATTTGAAATCCAAGATTTTTGAAAATAGGGTCTCAAGCGAACTGGAACTCCGAGTTAGAGTCCTGAACTCTTAGGATTCTGAGATTTTAGATTTTAGAATTCAAATGGAAGAATTTTCGAAAGATTTTATCAAAAATTGACGAAATAAGTCAAAAAAACACAGTCAGGGTCAGACTCCTAACTCGACCGACCTCTAAAATAGAGTCTTGAATTAACTGGACTCTGTAAAATAACCTAAATTTTGAAAATAATGGAAAAAGACTGACAATGGGAGTAAAACAGACCCCCGGACAGACTCCTGACTGGATTAGGACTCTGGGACAGAGTCCTGATCTGACTGAAACTTTCAAAAATTTGAGAAATTTGATGAATAAGAGGATCCAGAAGCGACACCACCTCAATGGGCCTCATCTGTGAATTGAAATCGATTGAAATTTGAAGTTAAAATGAATCTAGATTGTTTTCTGAGAAAATATTTCGAAATATAAAGTCCTGGGGTTTGCAAATGACAGAATATTGAATAAAAACCCAGGTTTTGAAATTGATTTTGAAAGCAAGCTTTAAAACTCAAATCTGGATTGAATGTTTTGAAAACAGGAGTGCTGGATCTCGAAAATGAGATGGGATGACATGCAGTGCTATGCAATGTGATGAAATGATATGCAAAATGTATGCAGTGATATGCAATTACATATAAAATGGACAAACACTGGATGAGGGTGAAAATTTAGGGTGTTTACAGATGCCCCTCTTTGCTACTAAGCCGGTATAGGGCCGAGCTTAGTGGCAAAGAAAACATACCAAATTTGAACCATAAAAATGCCCCAGTTGGATAAATCTGACTGGGTATGAAAGAATTAATTCAAATGATGATGGTAGATATGAAATGGAGAATAAGGAGAAAGTTTTACTTCAAAAAGAAATGAGATTCAGGTTTTACCCTTAACCTGGATGGGACGGGAAATACCTCGTATGGAACGAAGCTCAGGCTTAACCCTTAACCTGGCCGGGTTGAAAATGGAATACCTCATCAAAGAAGGCTCAGGTTTGTACCCTTGACCTGATTGGGTAGAAAATGGAATACCTCATCAAAGGAGGCTCAGGTTTATACCCTTAACCTGATTGGGCAGAAAATGGGAATACCTCATCAAATGAGGCCCAGGTTTATACCCTTAACCTGATTGGGCGGAAAATGAAATACCTCATCAAATGAGACCCAGGTTTATACCCTTAACCTGATCGGGCAGAAAATGGACGGAATCCTCGAAAGAAGAGACCGTGATGGAACCTTCGGATTTCCGCACAATGAATCCGATAGGGGTTTTGCAAAAGGAAGGAAATTGGGGTCTCTAAAGCTTGAAAAGGGTTTGATCTTGGGCGTCTCATTGCTGAGACTAAATAGCTTTTGAAATTGCCTTTTGCTGAAATTGGTGGCTTAACCTCAAGCCGAAATTGGACTGTCTATGGTGGGACAGTGGGGACACAGAGAAGTGTGCGAATCTGAGAGCCCGTGCGCTCAGATTATACCAAAGAAGGGAAGGAATCTTGAAAACTCCCGTAATCAAGTCCTAAAAGGGATGGTGTCAGGATGTGCCAAAGATGAACCCCAAGCTTTCGCTTTATGCCAGGATAGCTAGAAAATATTGTCAAAATGTTGAAAATTGTTGTTGATTCAAAATAATTGAAAATGATGCATATTGTTTTGAAAATATTCCCTCTTTTCTACCTGAAGTATTACCTCCGACTGGGCTTAACTCCGTAGAATCAAGATTCGAATTCAAATTGCTTGCGATTGACTTTCTTTCAAGGAAGCTATCAATTTCCTTGATATGGACGGAAAAGAAAGTATTCTTGATATTGCGAGAGCTATTGGTGAAAGAATATTGATAAAAGAATTTCACAAAATTAAAGAAGATTCTTGATAGATTTGGCAGTCTGATATCCTGGGATTCTTTTCTCATGATGATCTTTCTGCACTCTCTTTTTAGCAGATTGGAGCTCTCTTGGATTTTTCGGGAATTACATCATCCTTCATTTTGGAGATGTCCTGACTTTTCTCTCTTTTTGGGAAGGGTACGTCACAAACTCCTTCATCTCAGAGATGTTCTGATCCTTCTTTTCTCTCAGGGATTATCTTGACGATTATTGGCTCATTGGTTGGGAATCTCTTGATGACAGCAGAAATTAAATATCTTTTAGGGTTTGTCGGTAGGTCCATCACACTCGCCTTCATCTCGACGGTGATCTGAACTTTCCCTGGAAGGATCCGTCACAAACTCCGTCATCTTGGAGATGATCCAAATCTTCTTTGGCCCCGGGGGTCGACTCGCTTAATTCGCCTTCATCTTGACGACAATTGAATGATCCCTTTTGCAGATATTTAATTACAGCTTAGGTGATTGAGGAGATATGTAAATTGAGTGGATTTTTCTGTATCACCTAGGATATTTCGACTGCTTTATTCTTCAAGAATGGTCTTTAAAAGTGTGCCATTGACTGCGATCAATATCAATCACTCATGGCTTTGCAACAACATTGAATTCTCTTTGCTGGCCATATCGCGGATTTATTCTTCATCCTTTTGGTTGGCCAATAGAAAGATTTTGAACTTTGAATCCTTTTTCGCGAAAGCATTGCCCTTTCGGAAGTAATACTGGAGGTATTCTGAAGTAATAATTTTGTGCAATAAAGATTTTTGAAATCAACAAATATTTAATGACAAATTGGCAAAATTTTCTTGAAATCCTTTTGTGAAAGCGAGCATTTGAAGCACAACGCAACACATCCATGACATAAATTCTCTTCTCCTTTCCCCAAAGGAGAAGATTCAAAAATTGGAATTAGAAATTACTCCTCACTTCCCTGAAGAGGAGGTGCTTGCAAAACAAACTTTCGAAGAGAAATTAAGCTTTCGTCAAAACTTCCTAACATTAGGCTTCTCTTATGGAAAGGGGGCCGGAATTGGTGAGATTGGTAAATTGGTCATGAAGGAACGAGTTCATCACACTCTCCCTGAAAAGAGGGTCCTTCATGATGAAATGGCCTAGTCTGAAATTATGGGGCCACAAGGAAGGCAAGTCTCCGTCGAGTCTCTCCCTATAAAAAGGGTTCCTTGTGTGAAATTTGGAATTTTGTTTTGCAAACGGTTCACAAAGACACGAGTCCCTTCAAACTCTCCCTGAAAAGGGGCTAAGTGAACGAATTGGATAGCATGCGAAAAGAGCGAGCTCCCTCGAACTCTCCCTATACAAAGGGTCTCTCGCAAGAGAAAATGATTGAAATTGGGTATTGGGTGACTCAAAAGGGTCGAATTTTGGAAATTGGAATTTTGAAATTTGGTTTCTGAAATTTGGTATTTGAAATTGGAAGTTGGAAATCTGAAAATTGGGAATTTAAAAATTTGAAATTGGAAATTGATTGGCTAAAAAGGTCGAAATTGTGAATTGGTTTCTGAGAATGACATGGGTTCTATAGGGATTTAGCCTAAGAACGACATTGGTTCTATTGAGAACGGCATTGGTTCCGCAGGGGTTCGACCTAAGAACTATCAATTTCATAGGAATTCAACCTAAGGATCATAGCTTAAGAAGCAATGATTCCAACTTGTGATCTTTGAATGGACCAGGTGCTAAACTGGGTTTTTGAGGAAAGATTCGAATCGGAATTCAATTAAAAATCAGAGTCTCTGACAGAGGAAAAATACTAAACAGTGGTCAAAAATTCTAAAAATTTCACAGTAGACAGATCTAATCAATGTGAATCCATGGCACTTTACATATTTAAAATCAGACATCGGATGAGAAAACCCACGCAAGTGCAAGTTACTTTCTTGATTTTAACACCGATTTTAAAGATTTAAAAACCAGACTTGATGTCTGATTTTTCTGACAGAGTTCCCGAAGTCCAAAATCTCTGATTTTTTTTACAGTAGTTCAATCACATATGCATGCATCACATATAAAAAAATCAAAAATAAACAACAAGTATTTCAATCCGAAATAACATTATCTTTAGTGTTCTAAACCTAAAACACACAGAAAACTAAGAAACTTAAGAAACCATGCATTAACTAATGAAAATCAATAAAATAAACCATAAAACAGTAAATAGAAATTATTTCTATGGTGTAAAACGTATAATAAGCATGAATAAACCATTAAATAAATAAAAAATCAGGGAATCAATGGTTGGAATTCGATTTTACCTTTAAAGACATAGATTTAACCCATTAAAAGGGTAAATCATATGTTTTATTGGTTAATAATGAAAAGAATCATGCTCAAACCAATTCTAATGGATTAAAATCCCTGTAAAACACACAAAACAGGGTTAGATCACCTTCTTGGACCGTTCTTGATGGTTCTTGAGGTGAAACAATGGTTGAATCTTCATAAGGAGGGGCGCCCAAGCCTAGATCTAGGTTTAAATCCATAAAAAAACATTAAATAAAATAAGAAAAGGTGAAGAAAATTTACCTTGGAGTTGCAGCAATGGAGGAAGGGCTGGAGAGGAGAGAGAAGCTCCAAGAATCCAATAGGAGGTGAATGGAAAAATCGTCCCCCCTATAGCCCCTTTTTATAGAAAATTTTTAGGTTTTAAAAAAAATGGAAATTTTGGACTCTAAAGGGGGGGGGGGGCGATTTTAGGGTGTAGTTACTATCCTACCCCTAGCCTAAATTATCCTAACTAATACCTAATTAACCCCTAGACTATCCTAGAAATCCCCCAAATGTGATGCCAAGTGGCATTTTTCACATTTGAGTTTTAAAACACCTTTTAAAAACCTTTAAAAACACTAGTTTTAAAAACTAACTTTCAAAATGAGTTTTCAAAATAAATTTTGACTCTTCTAAACCCCTAACACTAACCAAGACACTGACTAACCCTAGTCTAGCCCTGACTTACTCGAATATGGCGCCACCCCGAGTGGGCCCTACTTGAGTTTTTCAAAAAGCGATTTTAAAACTTGAAATTGAAAGAGTTTTCAAAAGGATTTTCAAAAGCAATCTTAAAATTAGAATTTTTGAAATGGCATAGGATTCTAACCGAGCCAGAACTCCTCTGGATATGGTGCCAACTGAGTGGGCCCACATCGAGTTTTGAAGAATTTTGAAATAAACACTGAAAATGGTTTTGAAAAGGGGTTAAAATCAGTATTTGAAATCCAAGATTTTTGAAAATAGGGTCTCAAGCGAACTGGAACTCCGAGTTAGAGTCCTGAACTCTTAGGATTCTGAGATTTTAGATTTTAGAATTCAAATGGAAGAATTTTCGAAAGATTTTATCAAAAATTGACGAAATAAGTCAAAAAAACACAGTCAGGGTCAGACTCCTAACTCGACCGACCTCTAAAATAGAGTTCTGAATTAACTGGACTCTGTAAAATGACCTAAATTTTGAAAATAATGGAAAAAGACTGACAATGGGAGTAAAACAGACCCCCGGATAGACTCCTGATTGGATTAGGACTCTGGGACAGAGTCCTGATCTGACTGAAACTTTAAAAAATTTGAGAAATTTGATGAATAAGAGGATCCAGAAGCGACACCACCTCAATGGGCCTCATCTGTGAATTGAAATCGATTGAAATTTGAAGTTAAAATGAATCCAGATTGTTTTCTGAGAAAATATTTCGAAATATAAAGTCCTAGGGTTTGCAAATGACAGAATATTGAATAAAAACTCAGGTTTTGAAATTGATTTTGAAAGCAAGCTTTAAAACTCAAATCTGGATTGAATGTTTTGGAAACAGGAGTGCTGGATCTCGAAAATGAGATGGGATGACATGCAGTGCTATGCAATGCGATGAAATGATATGCAAAATGTATGCAGTGGTATGCAATTACTTATGAAATGGACAAACACTGGATGAGGGTGAAAATTTGGGGTGTTTACAATAGTCTATGAAAGTCTTACTCACATAATAAATGACGTGCTCTATCAGGCTGCCTTCTTTATACTGTGCCAAGAATCCGCCGCATGCGACTTGATTGACTGAGATGTATAATAAAAAGGGCTTCCCTAATTCTGGCGGCTTTAGGATGGGAGGATTGAGAAGATACTTCTTGATCCGTTCGAATGATTGCTGACATTCCGGTCCACATTCAAACTTCACTCCTTTTCTGAGCAAGTGGTTGAAAGGTTCGCATCTCATTGCTAAGTTGGAAATAAATCGTCGAATTGATTGCATGCGTCCCTGAAGGCTACGCAGTTCTTTGAGATTTTTCGGGGGTGGCATATCAATGATAGCCTTTGCTTTGGCTGGGTCAACTTCAATTCCCTTTTTGCTGACCAGAAAACCCAACAGTTTGCCTGATTCAACTCCAAAGACACACTTTTGCGGGTTAAGCCTTAACTTGTAAAGAATGAGTCTCTTAAAGACTTGATCAAGCTTTTCGAGGTGATCTTCTTCTTCTTTGGATTTCACGAGAATATCATCAACATACGCATCCATGATTTTGCACATCTGATCGTGAAAGATAACAGCTATTGCTCGTTCATACGTTGCTCCAGCATTTTTGAGCCCAAAAGGCATAACTGTATAGCAGAAAGTGCCCCAAGGCGTAGTGAAGGAAGTTTTGGATTGGTCGTGGGCGGCCAACTTAATCTGATTGTAGCCGAAATATCCATCCATGAAAGAGAACATGGTGTGTCCTGCCGTGCTGTCAACTAGAAGATCAATGCTTGGAAGTGGATAATCATCTTTCAGAGTCGCTTTATTGAGGTATCTGAAGTCTATGCAAATCCTCACTTTGCCACGTTTTTTTAGAACAACGACGATATTGGCTAACCAATCTGGGTAGTCAATAGTTCGGATGAATCCTGCTTTGAGCAAATCTTCAAGTCCTTCTTTGACTTGTTATTCTATTCTGGGATCCATCTTTCTCAGTTTATGCTTAACTGGCTTAGCATCTGGCTTCAAAACAAGACGCTGTTCGACTATTTTTGGGTCTAAGCCCGACATATCTTCATATGTCCACGCGAACACTTCTTCATGTTTCTTGAGAAAATTTGTAAGCCTTTCCTTCTCTTTCGGACTCAGACTGGTTCCGATCTGGAGAATTTTGGGATCTTCCTCTGAACCGATATTAACATCTTCAGTTGGATCTTGTACTAGAGGAGATGGTTCGTCCTGCTTCTGAACTGCAGTGAACTCTGGTAATTCCTGAAGAGACTGATCAAATTCTATATAATCATCCGACTGCTTTGCAATCTTGCCATCTTCTGTACTTGCTTTAACTCGGTGAATTGTTGCTGATTTCTGGAAAGCCTTTGGGTTGAGAACGAGCTTCTTGATTGCTCGGGAAGTCATTCTGAAAATTTGGATGAGAAACTTGATTCAGATAAAATCGCCCATCATAAGTCAAGCAATTATTTGAAGAGAACCATGCATAAAATGACATTAGAAAATGAGGAGATAGAGAAGAGAAATAGATGGCATCCAGATAGACAAAGAAACTTGGAATTTTATTGATTTTGAGTTGATCAGAGACATTGATAAAATGAGACATTTATTTGGGAAAGAATAGAAAGAAAATAGCAAATGGTTTTCAATGTGCCCCTTTGACAAAAACAGTCTTCTTTGGTGAGCTTCCGCCGGAGAACCCTAGTCCTGCTCTGTGGGGACGATGCTTTTGGATCACTGGCTCGATGCGACCATCTTCATTTTTGCCCAGTCCTTTGAAAGGTTGATAACCATGTTTCAGAAGCAAATCAAATCCCTTTCTTAATTTCATGAATTATGGGAACAACGGGTGATCTTTAATGGCACTGTAGTTGATTCGGCCTCCGATCTTGAAGATTTGAGGACCTCTCCATCGGGTCATGGCTACAGTGTGCAGAGATAATTCTGAGGATGCCTGGAGTATTTCCCGTTTTTCTCCGAGACTGATTTATTCACTCTCCCTAATGCTAGGGATATCTTCAGTGAATGACGGTCGAGGGATCATGGCCTGTGGGAGCCTTTCTTCTGGGTCTTCTCCCAGTACTGTTGTAATCATTCCACCTTTTGACCATTTCACGCATTGATGCAGGGTGGAAGGCACCGCATTAGCATTATGAATCCACGTTCTTCCGAGCAGCAGATTGTAGGTGGGTGGTACATTGACGACATGAAAGAGTACTGAGTGCACCGAGTAATTGATGAACACTTCCAGAAATATCTTGCCCTTGGCCATTTGACCATGGTTGTCAAATCCGTAGATAGTGATGGGATCCGAAATGTATTCTTCGTCCTTGATCCCTAATGCTTTTGCTGTCATTTCAGGACATATGTTGAGGCTACTGCCTCCATCAACTAGCACATGTGGTACCGTCATTACTCTGACTCGAACGACAATGTACAAGGCATTATTATGAAAAGAATGAGGCTTTGGAAGGTCCTTATTCGAGAAAGTGATCGACGCATTGGTCATGGCTGCATTCACAATTTGTGCCATGTCTTCGGGTGTGGTACTGGGCTTAACTTTAATCTTTCTGAGCAGATCATCCAGTACTTGTTGGTGCTTGCGGGAATTCTTGGCCAAGTCCAAGATGGAAACATTGGACAGAGCCGTCAGAGGCTTCTGACTTGAATTTTCTCGCCTGGGCTTGATGATTTGATTGAGGAAATCAGGAATTCCCTTTGACTTGGGGGATGATTTTGCAGGTGCTTTAGAAACTTTCATCTTGTCGAATGTTGAGATTAGGTCCATTTTCTTAGGAGCTGGGGCTGCTTGTCGTAGCACTGACACCTGATGTTGAACTTGGAGATCTTGAACAGAACATGGCTTGATGTGTTCGTGAGGCAAGAATGGCTGTTCAGATACTACTGCTGTGGTGTGTGAAGGAAAGAGCTGCTTTAGAATATCCATTTTCTCTTCTTCATCTCCTTCCACTAAAAGGTTTTTATCAATAAGATCTTGCACAATGTTTTTAAGAACAAAGCAGTTCTCAGTGTTGTGTCCCACTGTCCTGTGGAACTTGCAAAACTGATCTTTCCATTTCCCCATGGACACAGGGGGATCAGCCAGTCTTGGTAACTTGACCATCTCTTTCGACAACATATACTCGAGTACATCTTTGAGTGATTGGTCTAAAGGTGTGAACTTTCGGTCATAGCTCCACCCTTCATATTTGGTTTTCTTACGCAGTTTCGGCCCTTGATCCTGCTGAAGAGGCTTGCTGTATTGAGGAGCAGGCTTTCCTTTCTGATCCCCTTTGTTATTCGAACTTCTTGTGTCGTAGCAGCAATCTTTCTTCTGCCCTTTGTACTGGTTTCGGCTATTATTGTTATTGTTGTTGGCAGAATAGGTGAAGTGAGCTTTCTTCTTCTGCTCACCTTGAAGGTTGTTTTTGAAAAAAGTGAAGCCTTCGTAGACTCCATTCTCCACACTCAGCTCGAGCCATTCGGCTCCTTCGATCAGCTCAATAAAAGTACGGGATGGTGTAGTAGAGATTAATCCTCTTAATGGTTGTGAAAAGTTGTTAAGGATCAATGATAGGGCATGCCTTTCTGAAATATGATCTCTCATTTTGTTACAGGCTGACCTCCATCTGTGAATAAAGTCTCGCGCCTTCTCATTCTCATTCTGCCTTAGATTGCAGAGATGGCTTAGTGTAGGAAGCGCCTCTGTGTTGAACAAGAAGCGTTCAATAAACAAGTTTACAACTTTATCGAACTCCTTGAGCTCGATGGGATTGATATGCTCAGCATACCATTTAGCCGCAACTCCTTCCAAGCTGCAGGGGAAGCATAGAAACAGTGCTCGGTTGTCCCTCTTGAACCTCGAGCATTCAGCAAAGAAGGTGGCGAGATGAGCTTTTGGGTCGCCAGAACCGTCGAACTTGATGAATTTACGGGGATGGTTCTCTAGATCTTCATCACCTTCTAAGCCGTCATAAAAGTCTTCGCTGGTGAAGACTTTCCTGCCCTTGTCGCGGGCTTGCAGATCTTTAACAACTCGGGCCATTTCCCTGAATTGTGCTTGCAGGGGCTTTTCTGCGTCCTGACTCTTTGATTTACGACTTTTCCTTTGTTCTTGGCCCCGTTTCTGAAATGCCGGAGGCACCTCATACTTGTAAACACCCCAAATTTTTCACATCCATTCTCAAAAAACCCTCCTCGGGCAGTGCCAACCCTATTAGGTCAGTGTAGGAGTCAAACCCCGAGTCAGTTTCAGAAAATCACCATTTTACCAACTTTCATTAGGAAAATTACCATTTTACCCCTAGGTCATCCCGGACCCTAGTCAGTTGGAGTCAACCAAGCTTGTTGGTCAGTTCAAAACAGTTAGAATATCAGTCATTTTAAGCTCATCTGAGCTCATAATGAACAGACCATTTTCATTCCTGACCATTCCTGCCAAAATGGGATCATTTCTTCAGAAATGAGCTCATTGCTCACTCAAATCTAAGCCAATTGTCTCTGAGTCAGTCATTCACAGTCAGTCATATTCCCCAGAGTCTAACTTGAGCTCACCAGGAGTTCAAGCACTCCAGTTTCAGTTCAAAACCATTTCTAAGTGTCCAGGAACCCATTTTAGTCCATTTCAGCTCTTTCAGCTGAAATTGAGCTGAGTTCGGTCAATTGAACTAGTGTTCAAGCTTTGATTTTAGTTCATGTCAGTATTATTGACTTTTGTTCTAGCTCAAACCCAGCTCTGGTCTGTAATTCACTTCAATCCAATGACCATTCCGTACCATTTCTCTAAAAATGGCAGCTTTTCTTAAAAATTCAGTCGGAAAGGTCAGTTGAATCAGTATCATTGTCAGCTCATTAGAGTTCTGAAACTCTAAAACCCAGCTCAATCCAGCTCATCTCAGTTCAGTCCAGCTCGAACCCTAATTTTCAGTGTCACTCTAACCCAGTAGAGTCCCGAAAACCATTTCTTGAGCTATTTTGTAAATTTTATCAATTTTAATGCTTTTTAAACTGGTACAAGTGTCAATCGGGGTCTGACATCCAAAATTCTTTATTCAGGGTTAGCATTTCGCATAACATTTCATGTCATTTCTCATCATTTCATATCATTTCTCAGCATTTCATAACATTTCATCACATTTCATTTCATTTTCGAAGTCCAGAACTCCAGTTTTATAAATTTCAATCCAGATCGAGTTTTAAAAGCTTTCAGAAATTAACTTCAAAACCCCGAGTTTTTCAAAATTGACATTTCTACCCCAGGAGTCTAAATTTGGAAATATTTTCTAAAGAAAAACAATCTAGATTTCTTTCAAAATTAAATTTTCAAATTTTACACTGGATTTGCTTCGCAATGAGCTATTGAACTTCAAAATCTGAGCTCGTTTCAAAAACTGCCAAAAATAGCTCATTTCGTTTTGAAAATATTTTTCTCGAGAAAAACAATCTGGATTTCTTTCAAAATTAAACTTTCAAATTTTACAATGGATTTGCTTCGCAATGAGCTATTGAACTTCAAAATCCGAGCTCATTTCAAAAAATGCCAAAAATAGCTCATTTTGTTTGGAAGTATTTTCTTGAGAAAAACAATCTGGATTTCTTTCAAAATTAAATTTTCAAATTCTACACTGGATTTGCTTCGCAACGAGGTATTGAACTTCAAAATCCGAGCTCGTTACAAAAACTGCCAAAAATAGCTTGTTTCGTCTGAAATTTTTTTGAAAAGACTATTTTACCCCCTCTAATCGTCAAAATGAATTTCAAAAGTGGAATTTGGACCCGCTCTAAGATGGCCCACTCATTTACGTTTCCATTTTATTAAAAAAAAAATCTTTTATTCCTTTCAATTTTCTTTTTATTTGTTCATTTTTGTTTTTTTTATTTATTTTGTGTTTTAGAGAGGTGGGACCCACAAGGTGGTCGCCCAAGCCTCCAGCCCCACTTTCCATTTTTTTTCCTCATTTTTCTTTCCCTTTTCCTTTTTCCCTCCTTTTCTTTCTTTCCTTTCTTTTTTCCTTTTCTTTCTTTTTCTTCCTTTTCTTCTTCCTCTTCTTTCCCTTTTCCTTCTTCCCTTCCTTCTTTCTTTCTTTTTCCCCAACCTCCAACCCATTCACGTAAAGGTCTTCTTGATTGAGTCATTAAACCCTAGGTAGAAATTAATTAAGACCTAAGTTGAAAAATAAAAGAAGAAGAAGAAGAAAAGCATCTCACGGCTGCTACCTTTTTCTCTCTCACCTCTTCCCATCTCTCTCTCCCTTGAACTCTCTCCCTCCCCTTTGCTGCTGCAGCCACAACGGTCACTAACTTTTGGCAGCCACCTCCAACTCCTCCCTCTGTAGCAGCTGCAGCCACCACACAAGACACCAGCTGGTCCATCATCTCCAACTCCATCAACGGCTCCAGCTCCGCCAAGGTCCATCATCTTCCCCACCGGTGCAGCCACCCTTCTTGGCAACGCAGCAACATCCTCCAAGCCACAACACCTCCATTCATGGCAGCAAAACCTCCATCTTCTTCAAGCTAGCAGCAACACCATTGCTATAGCTTACCTTCAGCCAACCCAAGGTAAGATCTTCATTTTTTTTTTTTTTTACTCTTTTATGTCCTTTATTGTTATGCTTAAGGCTACATGGAGTAGGGAATCCGTCCAATGAATGGACTGGATTTTTCCTTTTCACAGCAACATCAAACATAAGAGTTTGTGTACCCCCCACGTGATGGTTTTGATTTTCATGTTTTATATAATTTCATATTTAAAAATTGCATTTTCATTATGCATTTTATTCATTTTATATAGATTTATTAGTAGTTGATGTAGAATCCATAGAATTTCAGTTTTGTGCAAAGTCTATATATTATGTCATGTGAGTTATTGCACCAATAAATTATGTAAATTTTAGAGTAATTGGGTCTACATATCTTTGTTTTACTTCCAAAAATTTGAGTTTTTTCGGGTTTTGGAACCCATCTAAACCCATCTAAACCGATCAAATCCTAAATCGGGTTTTTTTGTCTCTCCGAATTTCCAGTTTGCGCTTTAGTAGACAAGAACCTCCGGCACTACCCTTGTGGGAGATCTGGATCATCTTTCAAAACTCACAGTAGATTTATGATTGAATCTACTAATGATCTGGAAATTTTGAGCTTTTTCCAAGCAGTTTTCACCTCTGTAAAAAATCGGATTTCTCAGACCCCTGGGAAAATATCGATTTTCTTTTGTCAGGGTATAGACAGACTCTAATGCACCAAGTCCGCCCCATCTGCAGCTTGTCTGCAAGAACTTTCAACACAAAAGTTCTTACTAACATTATTTCCTGTCATTTCCCAAAATTTGGGAATTTTTTGATCTGTTTTAATATTTTTCCCGGATTTTCTCTTTCTGTCTAACAGATTCCAATGTCCAGAAATTTCAGAGATTTAGGTCTCTGATAACAATGTGGCCTTTTCCAAACCGTAACCTGAATCCCAATTGTGTCAAAAGAGAAAACTTTCCCCTATTTGTCAGAAATATTTTCCCACAATTTCAGCCTTTTTCACATCTGTTTACTATTTTTCCCACATTTTCTACCAAAACCTGTCTGTTTCCCCCAAATCCTAGAGTCGTCGGATTCCGATCCGACTTGCCGGAGTGGCACAGCTCCAACCATAGGTCAAAACCAGAAAGTGTAAAAGGAAAAAATCCTTGCCTTACTGTCCTCTGTCACCCCATAAAATTTGGGAAATTTTTATGGAAGTTTGATAGCCTAAATCTCCTTTAGAATCAACATTTTAGGCAAAAATCACAAAATTTAGGGTTTTTACTTGAATTTCCATGTTTAAAAATACAAAAAAATTATATTTTAGAGTTCCATTATGTTTTTAGGGATATTTTAGGTGTCTATGCCAAATTTGGCTTAATTCCAAGTTCATTTGCTCCATGTGTTACTTTATCTTTAAGTTCAGAAGCGAAAATCAGGCGAAAATCAGGTTAAATTTGATATTTTATGATATTTTCTTTATTTTAAGGTTTTTATCATGTACATGAGCATATAGAATTATATTAGGGTTAATTTCAATGTCATTTATATTTCACATTTTTCATTTTTGCAAAATTTATTTCAGAAAACCCTGGTTTCAAGGCCATAGTCTTGTTATCGGGGGTATTTTGGTCATTTTGACCTAAATTTCAAAATTTCAATTTTTAATTCTCCAAAATTTCATGCATATCATCATATTTTATCATATTATGTTTGATTTATTTCATTTGATTTTCAAAATTCCAAAATTTACAAAAATTCTTTTAGAAAACCCTGATTTCAAGGTCATTAGGGGTATTTTGGTCATTTTGACCCCAATTTCGAATTTTCAAGTTTATTTTCGAAATTTATTCATTATTTATCATGTTTATATCAAAGGGGGTATGATTTTGGGTTTATATCTGAATAATATCCGATAATTTCCCATATTTTCGGATAAATTCAGAAAAACCTACATTTTTGTGCTAACCTTGTTTTCTAGTTTTGCAGGAACATTCAAGAAGAAGATTTAGCTTTTATTTCTTTTATTTCAATTCAATGTAAAAATCAATGTAATATTTGGAATAAGAGTTACTTTTCTGCTTAGAATAGGGCTACATTGCATATAGTTTAATTTCTGCAAAATTCCAATATCTGATGTATGATCCATGTGCATTTATTTCAAATCCACTATGGTTTACACGAATGACACGTGCACAAGATCTTATGGAGTTTATAAACTCGGTGGGATTCGTATTTATGGCCATAGTCAGAATACGAAGAAAACCAAGATTTATGATCTTCGTATTAGCCACATTCAGCCTACACACTTAGGCCAACTTCAAAATGCATTGCATTTCTCAAAGTTTTAAAAGGATTTCCCAATTCCTCAATTGAAATTCCCTTTTCAAATTCATATTCATTCATTCATATCATTCAAATTGCATTATTTTCAAATTCATTTTCCAATTTCAATTTTAGAAAATTCAGTTTTCTCAAGAATTTCCAAGTCTTTCTCGGGATCTGATTTTCTCAAAATCCTAAGTTTTCAAAAGAGATTTCAAGGCATTTCCTAAGTTCAACCAAGATTTTCCAATGTTTTAAAATTCTCAACTTTCAAAGTCTCAAGTTTTTAAAAAAAAAATCGATTTTCTCAGATTTCCCGCTTTCCTGAGAACCCATTTTCCTGAGAATCCATTTTTCATTTTAAAAGTCATTTTCCAATGAATTTCTTAGATTTCCTCAGAATTCTCAAATCCATTTTCTTAGAAAAGAAATTCCAAATTTCAAAAATTGATTTTCCCCAAGATTCAAGTTTTACTAAGAATTCATTTTCCAATCAAATTTCTGATTTCCAATGAAATTCAATGATTTTCCCAGGGATTCCATTTCCAACACTTTTCCAATCATTTTCCAGCATATTTCAATTTTCCAAAGCAAACATCATGTTTCTCAAACTTGCATCTTTTCAAAATTTCATAGCACAAGCATGATTCTTTGTGCATTCTAGGAAAGATAGAGCATAGTTTAGCTATTTGAGTCAAGTTAAAGCACATAATTGATCCTTGGTTCAATTATCCCTGGTAAAGGCGCCAGGAACGGTTGAACCTCGTACAGACAGGCGGATCCCATTCCACGGAATTTTCTCGCAAATTTTAAAAACGGAGGCGAGTAATTTTTCAAAACCATTTTCAAAACTTTGGTCGAGTTTGACTCGCGAAATTCGTTTCTCTCTAGCAAGGGAGGGGAAAAATTTTGCGATCATAACAGGTTTGGCGACCGTGATGGGACCTGTCTTCGCCTGATCAATTATGTGCCTTAACTTAGCTCAATTATCAAAATTATGTTCTATTGAATGTGAGCTTTAATTCCTGATATCATGTGAACCTAGGAGCCTAGACTTGAACCCAGCTAACCAGGATTGCATGTAGACTAGGCATGGTTTGGTAGGACCATATTGAGGAGAATTATTCATGCTCACTTAGACTTAGGTCTGAAATACAACACTCCTCAATCTAGGAATTGTATGAAAACAATGCTTGCTTCTTCAAAAAAAATTCAAAATTCTATCTCTTTAGGACTTAGAGCCCTCTGTTTTTCTGCATGTGATCATTTTTCAAAAACCACCCCACCTATGTCTACCCGGTCTTCACGTTGCTGGGCTCTTTCCCAGAACCATAGTTCGGGACAGAGCCTCACAACTGGGCCACTTATTTGGGCTAACGCCCCCCTGCCACGTACCAAGGGCCATAGTCCAACGTATATCGGCAGGCGCTCAAGGATGTTGGGAAAACACAAGTCTAGACCTGGAGATGAGTTTTATGCCACGTACATCGAGCCTCGGCTTGAGTATATCAGCATAGCATGATTTGACACAGTTGATCTGAGCCTAGAGTCAGGATTAGGGTCCTAAAGCTCTTTCAAAATTGATGCATTTAGAGTCAGCTTCTTAGGGAATGCTGTATGTGCATAATTGTTTGTGATTGTATGTATGATATTCATTTTCATCTTATTTTCTTATATTTTTTCCAATTTTTCCAAAATATCGGACAATTTTTCAAAATACCTCATTTTCCATCTTTTGTGAAATATCTCCTTTTTCTCAAAAACCCTGGATGATTTTTTTCAAATTATCCACCTTTTCTTCAAAACTCCAGGAGATTTTCCATTCTTTCGTTCTTCTGGACTTCGAATTTTCAACTTTCATTTTATCCTGCCTGCAATTTTCAAAATTCTTGTATTTTTCCAATGTCTAATTCCAATATTCTTATATTTCAGTCCAATGGCATCCAGTCAGCTTGATTCTGTTTTTCCTGAGGGTCACATCTCCTACGAGGTGCGACAAAGTCTTCCCGAGCATCGAGCTCTCAGCACCGGACCCTTCTTCCCCGGTGGTACTACATTTGGTTCAAAAACTTCTCTCGTATGTTGCTGGACCACTTGAGCGATTGCGGGTTGGAACTGGCATCTGTAGTGGGGAAGTTGACAGTCAACGACAATCTGATCCATGCGCTGGCAGAGTGATGGAATCCGCGTACCTGCACATTCTGGTTTCCGTGGGGCGAGATGACACTACTGATGGATGAATTTTCAGAGATCATGGGACTGTCTGAGCCAGCCGGTCAGCCTGGAGATCCGTTAGAGCAACAGTTTCTAATTAATGTCAAGGGTCTGGACCCTAAAGATGTCGTGGCTCGCATGACAGGGCGTAAGTCTTGGCCACTAATTGAAGAAAATGGGAATGAGTACGTGAGCCTGATCAAGATCTACCGGCAGTATGGAGAATTCGCAGAAGTCAGCTCGTTGTCCAGGACAGCTCGAGAGAGAATTCAGCATGCGATGGTTTTGTATACTGTGGGACTTGCTTTCTTTCCAGATGGACAGAATTATGTGGATGTCAGAATAGTTCAGCTTTTGAGAAGATGGGGAAGTCGACAGACCAGCCGTCTCTCGATAGCCATGGTCGTGCTTGCTTTTCTATACAGAGGACTGACCAGCTTCACACTTGGAGAGTCCATCCTAGTCGAGGGATGTACCTATGCTCTTCAGTCTTGGTTCCTTCAGCATGTGCCGACCAGAGCTAGTTCGTTCAAATACAACAGCAAGGAACTTCTTCCAGTTGCGTGGTACCGATTCATGATCCATTATCTGCCGGAAGAAGAAGTGGTATGGGACTATTTTGATCGAGAATTATCGCCTCCCAAATACACCTATGGATATGGCAAGAGATTCAAGTTGCTTGGTCTATTCTTTTGTGCTTACTATCATCCGGAGCGGTGTGTTCGACAGTTTTCTCAGAGACAGAAGCACATAGAGATGTGGCTGCTATCAGGAGTCATGTCAGAGTTCGACCTTACATCAGCACAGTGGTCCGGAACATACCATTATGCCAGATATGGCTGGGACTCTTTTGTTACTCTTCTACTGTTTCCCGGCCCTCGTGTCTCTGCTAGTTATAAAGAGTGGTGGCAAATTGTCTGTCCACCCCCTCTTTCCCAAGTTTATTATTGATACAATCATGTTTTCCTTTCAATAAATAAAAATCTTGCAAATTCTTCAATTCTTGGTTTGACGACCTCGCCTAGGTAACAAGGCATAATTTTTAGTTGTTTATTTTCTTTGCAAAGGAATGACAACGCAATTGTCGTAATCCCAACGACGACTCAATCCCTAGTAATGGGATATTCTTTCAATTGTCTACCAAAATTCTCAGCAAATATTCTCTTCCAATCAAAATCTCTTTCAAAAGCGTAATCATCAATTTTGCCCTGCAGAGAGCATTCGTGATATTTGATGGTTCAGACATGGTCAGGGAAGAAAACTGCACCAGTCGAAGGCATTGCATATTCAACAGCCTCGGACGAAGAGATGGATTCCCCGCGCTCGGGCAAAAATCAAGGGCAGCAGGTTGAGGATGACATGGATCCTCAGATATATGCCATGTTCAAAAAGATGATGAGCAAGATGCTGGCAGAACAAGCTGAAGCCAGTGCAAAGAAGACCCAAGTCAAGCAGAAGGCAAAGGGCCAGGTAGTCAAAAGGGTTTTGAAGTTGTCTAAGAAGCCTATTCAGGATGCTGATACAACAAATAAAGGGAAATCAGTAGAGGACACTGATGAAGAATATGAAGCTCAACAAACATTTCAAAGATCCCCCCATAGACAAGGGATAGCCTATAAATTGAAGAGTCAAGCAATGGATGATCTAGTCCAAGTGCAGTTGAAGAAAATGGCTGAGGTGATTAAAAATTTGCAAGATCGTGACAAGGGCAAGAAGGTCTTCGCGAGCAAAAACCTCTATGAAGGCATCACTCCTGTCAGAAATAATCAAGATCCAAAAAAGAAGATGAACTCCGCCTTCTTCGTTAATGCCAACTGCGATGATTGCAAAGATAGCAAAGGCAATCATACAAGTCAGAAAGAGAAATCTTCTAAGTAGAGTGGAAAATTGAGTCAACAGAAAGAAAAGATAAAGCGGGACGACTGGGGTTACGATCGCCAGTTTACTCCTCTCGAGCAGTCTCTTGATGAAATCCTTGAATATATGTTGGCCAAAGAATTGGTAAAACTCCCAAAAGTCACAAATCCTCCCACAATCATGGGAAGATTTATGGACCAGTTCTGCAAATTCCATCGGGCGGTAGGGCATGATACCGACCACTGTTTTGTCTTCAAGAACATTGTCCAAGATTATATCGACAAAAATTTCTTCGTTGAGAATGAGAAAGAATATTGGTCAACTATCTCGGTCAAGTCTCAACAAAAGTCAAGCAATCAGCAAAACGTACAACATGACGGTCGGAACCAGGACCGCAAGATGGCCCCATTGGATCAAATACTCGAGAGTTTCCTGGAATACATGCTCACAAAAGATATGGTCGGATCTTCAGAGGCTCACTTTACTCTTTCTGCCGATGATTGCAATCATGATAACTATTCAGAGGGATCTAAGGGCCAAAAAGGAAAGTTCTCCAACAATGATAAGCCTCTTCAATCTAGTCCTCAGCATAAAGAGAAAGGTCAAGAAAAGCCAAAGCACAAGGATTGGAGAAAGGATCGAAAGTTCACCCCTCTGGATCAGACACTAGAAAGTGTTCTGGAATACATGCTCGCAAAAGATATGATCCGTTTACCTAAAGTAGCTGATCCTGCAACAGTCATGGGCAGATTCAAAGAAAAATTCTGTAAATTTCATCGGGCAGTAGGGCATGACACTGAGAATTGTTTCGTCCTGAAGAACATCATTCAAGATCGCATCGACAAGATCCTTGTTGAAAATGAGGAAGATACCAGTTGACCATCCTGATCAAGTTTTCCAAGAAACTGATAATGTCAAGGCTATGTCATCTTTAATCATTTTGCTTTTGGTCATTTTAAAAGGACAATACAGTCCCAGTTTTCTTACCAACTTGTTATTTCTCTTCAATGATTGAATAAATTACCCATTTTCCTCATAAACTTGATGTCACCTTTTATTCTCCTTCTCTGCAAAATGTTCTTTCATGAAGAATGAAAAGTCCCAGAATCAATCCAAAGTGAGAAAGCATTCTTCAAATATCAATTACTTATCCTTTCATTCAACTTCTCACTCCCTAGTTATACTAGGGCATTATTTTGAAAATTGTCTTCAAAACATCCTGTATGCAGGTAGGATCAAACAAATCTCTTATTTTGCATGCATGTGCATTCATTTACATCATTTTGCATACATTTGCATTCATTTGCATTTACATGCATTCATTCGCATCCATTTACATTCATTTGCATCAAATTCATTTCCCCTTCAGGTTAAGGGATAAACCTGAACTACCCATTCAGGATAAGGGATAAATCCTGAGACCCCGACAATTGTCAAAGTCATCGTGAGGATGAAGACTGAAAATCTCTCATCAGAATCAGTTGGGTATATTTTCAAAATTCAGTGTTCGTGCTGGTAAAATTTTCTAAATCCAGTGTTTGTGTTGGTATATCTTCAAAATCCAGTGTTCGTGCTGGTAATTCTTCCAAAAACAGTATTCGTACTGATCCATTTTCAAAATCCAGTACTTATACTGGTTCATTTCCAAAATCCGGTATTCACACTGGTACATCTTTTAAAATCCAATTGTTATTGGTCGGACTTTCAAAATCTAATTTTTATTGGTGAAACTTTCTAAATCTGGTTTACTGGTTAATGTTTTCAAACCTAATCCATGCTAGTCTAGTTTTTCTTCGGGATTCGAGTTTCCACTTGAATTTCTTTTCCTTCTAACCGGTCTAGTTTTCCTTCGAGATTCGAGTTCCGACTCGAATTTTCTTTCCTTCTAACCGGTCTAGTTTTCCTTCGGGATTCGAGTTCCGACTCGAATTTTCTTTCCTTCTAATTAGTCATTTCCTTCAGGATTCGAGTTTCGACTCGAATTTTCTTTCCTTCTAACCGGTCTAGTTTTCCTTCGGGATTCGAGTTCCGACTCGAATTTTCTTTCCTTCTAATTAGTCTAGTTTTTCCTCGGGATTCGAGTTTCGACTCGAATTTCCTTTCCTTCTAACCGGTCTAGTTTTCCTTCAAGATTCGAGTTCCGACTCGAATTTTCTTTCCTTCCAATGGATCCAGTTTTCTTTCGAAGATTCGAGTTCCGACCTGAATTTTCTTTTCCTTCTGAATTGGTCTAGAAAATTAGAGTTTCGACTCGAATTTTCTTCCAAATCCAATTCAAATGTCTAGAATTGGTCTAGAAACTTAGAGTTCCGACTCGAATTTTCTTTCAAAACCCAATTCATTTAGTTTTTCCTTGAAGATTTGAATTTCTATTCGAATCTTCCCTTAAACCCCAGTTTAGCACCTGATTCATTCAAAGCTCACAAGTTGAATCCTTACTTCTTAGACTGTGATCCTTAGGTTAAATTCCTATGGAATTGATAGTTCGTAGGTCAAACCACTGCTGAACCGATGTGATCCCTAGGTTAAATTCCTATGGAATTGATAGTTCTTAGGCTGAATCCCTATTGAACCCATGTCGTTCCCAGTGAACCAATGTCGTTCTCAACAGAACCAATGCCATTTTTAGGTTGAATTCCTATTGAACCCATATTTTTCCCAGTAAGCCAATTCTCAGTTTCGACTTCCAGGTCATCCAATTTCCAATTTTTCAATTTCCAATCCCAACTTTGACCTTCGGGTCAATCAAATTCCAATGTCGGCCCTCAGGCCATCCAATCACCAATGTCGGCCCTCAGGCCATCCAATTACCAATTCGGCCCTCGGGCCACCCAATTTCCAAATCTCTAATTTTGACCTTTGGGTCACTCAATTTCCAATTTCAAATACCAAATTTCAGATTTCAAATTTCCAATTCCCAATTTTTCAATCTCCAAATTTCCAATTTCGACCTTCGGGTCAATTAATTTCCAAATTTCCAATTTCGACCTTCGGGTCAATCAATTTCCAAATTTCCAATTTCAAACCTCCGGGTCAACCAATTTCCAAATTTCTAATTTTGACCTTCGGGTCAATCAATTTCCAAATTTCCAATTTCGACCTCCAGGTCAACCAATTGTCAAATTTTCAAATTCGACCTTTGGGTCAATAGATTCCAATTTCGACCTTCGGGTCAATCAATTTTCAATTTCCAAATATCAATTTCCAAATTTCCAATTTCCAATTTCCAATTTCAAATATCAAATTTCAAAATTTCAAATTTTCAATTTCCAATTTCGACCCTTTTGGTCACCCAATACCAATTTCAGTCATTTCCTCTTGCGAGAGACCCTTTTTACAGGGAGAGTTCAAGGGAGCTCGTTCTTTTCGCATGCTATCCTTTGTTCACCTAGCCCCTTTTCAGGGAGAGTTTGAAGGGACTCGTGTCTATGTGAACCGTTTGCAAAACAAATTTCTAATTTCATACAAGGAACCCTTAGTTCAGGGAGAGCTTCAACGGAAGTTCGCTTTCCTTGTGACCATAATTTCATACTCGGCCATTTCATCATGAAGGACCCTCTTTTCGGGGAGAGTGTGATGGACTCGCTCCTTCATGACCAATTCACCGACCTCACCATTACCGGCCCCCTTTCCATAAGAGAAGCCTAATGTTAGGAAGTTTTGACGAAAGCTTAATTTCTCTTCGAAAGTTCGTTTTGCAAACACCTCCTCTTCAGGGAAGAGAGGAGTAATTTCTATTTCCAATTTCTGAATCTTCTCCTTTGGGGAAAGGAGAAGAAATTTTTTGTCATGGATGCGTTGCGTTGTGCTTCAAATACTCGCTTCCACAAAGGATTTCAAGAAAATCTTGCCAATTTGTCATTAAATATTTGTTGATTTAAAAATTTTTGTTGCATAAAAACATTACCTCAGAATACCTTCAGTATTATTTCCGAAAGGTCAAAGCTTTCGTGAAAAAGGATTCAAAATTCAAATTCTTTCTATTGGCCAACCAAAAGGATGAAGAATAAATCCTCGATATGGCCAGCAAAAGGAAATTCAATGTTGTTGCAAAGCCATAAGTGATCGGTATTGATCACAGTCAATGGCACATTTTTAAAGATCATTCTTGAAAAATAAAGCAGCCGAAATATCCTGGGTGATACAGAAAAATCCATTAAATCCCTATATATCCTCAATCACCTAAGCTGCAATTAAATATCTGCAAAAGGGATCTCTCAATTGTCGTCAAGATAAAGGCGAATTAGGCGAGTAGACCCCCGGGGCCAAAGAAGATTTGAATCATCTCCAAGATGACGGAGTTTGTGACGGATCCTTCCAGGGAAAGTTCAAAGCACCGTCAAGATGAAGGCGACTGCGATGAGCCTCCCGACAAACCGTAAAGGATATTTAATTTCCGCTATCATCAAGAGATTTCCAACCAATGAGCCAATAACCGTCGATATAATCCCTGAGAGAAAAAGAAGGATCGGAACATCTCCAAGATGAAGGAGTTTGTGACGTACCCTTCCCAAAAAAAAAAGAGAGAAAAGTCAGGACATCTCCAAAATGAAGGATGATGTAATAAAATCCCCAAAAGCCTAAGAGAGCTCTAATTCTGCCAAAAAAAAGAATAAAAAAGTGGGCAGAAAGATCATCATGAGAAAAGAATCCCAGGATATCAGATTGCCAAAACTGTCAAGAATCTTCTTTAAAATTTGTGAAATTCTATTATCAATATTCCTTCACCAATTGCTTTCAAAATATCAAGAATACTCTATTTTCTATTCATATCAAGGAAATTGATAGCCTCCTTGAAAGAAAGTCAATTGCAAGAAATTTGAATTCGAATCTTGATTCTACGAAGTTAAGCCCAGTCGGAGGTAATACTTCAGGTAGAAAAGAGGGAATATTTTCAAAACAATGTGCATCATTTTAAATTATTTTGAATCAACAATAATTTTCAACATTTTGACAATATTTTCTAGCTATCCTGGCGTGAAGTGAGAGCTTGAGGTTCATCTTTGGCGCATCCTGACATCAGTTGTTATCCCTTTTAAGGACTTGATAACGGGAGTTTTCAAGATTCCTTCCCTTCTGTTGGTATAATCTGAGCCCATGGGCTCTCAGATTCGCACACTTCCCTGTGTCCCCACTGTCCCACCATAGACAGTCCAATTTCAGCAGGAGGTTAAGCCACCAATAATTTTCTCGCAAAAGGTCAGCAATTTCAAAAGTTATTCAGTCTCAGCAATGAGGCGCCCAAAATCAAACCCCTTTTCAAGCTTTAGGGACCCCAATTTCATCCTTTTGCAAAACCCCTGTCGGATTCATTGTGCGGAGATCCAAAGGTTCCATCATGGTTTCTTCCTTCGAGGATTCCATTCATTTTCCGCCTAATCAGGATAAGGGTACAAACCTGAGCATCCTTTAATGAGGTATTTCATTTTCCGCCCAATCAGGATAAGGGTACAAACCTGAGCCTCCTTTGATGAGGTATTTCATTTTCTGCCCAATCAGGATAAGGGTACAAACCTGAGCCTCCTTTGATGAGGTATTTCATTTTCCGCTCAATCAGGATAAGGGTACAAACCTGAGCCTCCTTTGATAAGGTATTTCATTTTCCGCCCAATCAGGATAAGGGTACAAACCTGAGCCTCCTTTGATGAGGTATTTCATTTTCCGCCCAATCAAGATAAGGGTACAAACCTGAGCCTCCTTTGATGAGGTATTTCATTTTCTGCCCAATCAGGATAAGGGTACAAACCTGAGCCTCCTTTGATGAGGTATTTCATTTTCCGCCCAATCAGGATAAGGGTACAAACCTGAGCCTCCTTTGATGAGGTATTTCATTTTCTGCCCAATCAGGATAAGGGTACAAACCTGAGCCTCCTTTGATGAGGTATTTCATTTTCTGCCCAATCAGGATAAGGGTACAAACCTGAGCCTCCATTGATGAGGTATTTCATTTTCCGCCCAATCAGGTTAAGGGTACAAACCTGAGCCTCCTTTGATGAGGTATTTCATTTTCCGCCCAATCAGGATAAGGGTACAAACCTGAGCCTCCTTTGATGAGGTATTTCATTTTCCGCCCAATCAGGATAAGGGTACAAACCTGAGCCTCCTTTGATGAGGTCCTTTGATGAGGTATTTCATTTTCCGCCCAATCAGGATAAGGGTACAAACCTGAGCCTCCTTTGATGAGGTATTTCATTTTCTGCCCAATCAGGATAAGGGTACAAACCTGAGCCTCCTTTGATGAGGTATTTCATTTTCCGCCCAATCAGGATAAGGGTACAAACCTGAGCCTCCTTTGATGAGGTATTTCATTTTCCGCCCAATCAGGATAAGGGTACAAACCTGAGCCTCCTTTGATGAGGTATTTCATTTTCTGCCCAACCAGGATAAGGGTACAAACCTGAGCCTCCATTGATGAGGTATTTCATTTTCTGCCCAATCAGGATAAGGGTACAAACCTGAGCCTCCTTTGATGAGGTATTTCATTCCCCGGTCAGGTTAAGGGTCAAACCTGAGGTTCGTTTCTACACGAGGTATTTTTTGTTCCATCCAGGTTAAGGGCAAAACCTGAATCTCACTTCCTTTTGAGGTAAAATTTTTCTTCTTTATTCTCTATTTCATATCTACCATTTTCATCAGGGCTAATATTTTCATATCCAGTCAGATCCTTCTAACTGGGGCATTTTTATAGCCCAAATTTGATGTGTTTTCTTTGTCACTAAGCTCGTCTTCACGCCGTCTTAGTAGCAAAGAGGGGCATCTGTAAACACCCCAAATTTTTCACATCCATTCTCAAACAACCCTCCTCGGGCAGTGCCAACCCTGTTAGGTCAGTGTAGGAGTCAAACCCCGAGTCAGTTTCAGAAAATCACCATTTTACCAACTTTCATTAGGAAAATTACCATTTTACCCCTAGGTCATCCCGGACCCTAGTTAGTTGGAGTCAACCAAGCTTGTTGGTCAGTTCAAAACAGTTAGAATATCAGTCATTTTAAGCTCATCTGAGCTCATAATGAACAGACCATTTTCATTCCTGACCATTCCTGCCAAAATGGGATCATTTCTTCAGAAATGAGCTCATTGCTCACTCAAATCTAAGCCAATTGTCTCTGAGTCAGTCATTCACAGTCAGTCATATTCCCCAAAGTCTAACTTGAGCTCACTAGGAGTTCAAGCACTCCAGTTTCAGTTCAAAACCATTTCTAAGTGTCCAGGAACCCATTTTAGTCCATTTCAGCTCTTTCAGCTGAAATTGAGCTGAGTTCGGTCAATTGAGCTAGTGTTCAAGCTTTGATTTTAGTTCATGTCAGTATTATTGACTTTTGTTCTAGCTCAAACCCAGCTCTGGTCTGTAATTCACTTCAATCCAATGACCATTCCGTACCATTTCTCTAAAAATGGCAGCTTTTCTTAAAAATTCAGTCGGAAAGGTCAGTTGAATCAGTATCATTGTCAGCTCATTAGAGTTCTGAAACTCTAAAACCCAGCTCAATCTAGCTCATCTCAGTTCAGTTCAGCTCGAACCCTAATTTTCAATGTCACTCTAACCCAGTAGAGTCCCGAAAACCATTTCTTGAGCTATTTTGTAAATTTTATCAATTTTAATGCTTTTTAAACTGGTACAAGTGTCAATCGGGGTCTGACATCCAAAATTCTTTATTCAGGGTTAGCATTTCGCATAACATTTCATGTCATTTCTCATCATTTCATATCATTTCTCAGCATTTCATAACATTTCATCACATTTCATTTCATTTTCGAAGTCCAGAACTCCAGTTTTATAAATTTCAATCCAGATCGAGTTTTAAAAGCTTTCAGAAATTAACTTCAAAACCCCGAGTTTTTCAAAATTGACATTTCTACCCCGGGAGTCTAAATTTGGAAATATTTTCTAAAGAAAAACAATCTAGATTTCTTTCAAAATTAAATTTTCAAATTTTACACTGGATTTGCTTCGCAATGAGCTATTGAACTTCAAAATCTGAGCTCGTTTCAAAAACTGCCAAAAATAGCTCGTTTCGTTTTGAAAATATTTTTCTCGAGAAAAACAATCTGGATTTCTTTCAAAATTAAACTTTCAAATTTTACAATGGATTTGCTTCGCAATGAGCTATTGAACTTCAAAATCCGAGCTCATTTCAAAAAATGCCAAAAATAGCTCATTTTGTTTGGAAGTATTTTCTCGAGAAAAACAATCTGGATTTCTTTCAAAATTAAATTTTCAAATTCTACACTGGATTTGCTTCGCAACGAGGTATTGAACTTCAAAATCCGAGCTCGTTACAAAAACTGCCAAAAATAGCTTGTTTCGTCTGAATTTTTTTTGAAAAGACTATTTTACCCCCTCTAATCGTCAAAATGAATTTCAAAAGTGGAATTTGGACCCGCTCTAAGATGGCCCACTCATTTACGTTTCCGTTTTATTAAAAAAAAAATCTTTTATTCCTTTCAATTTTCTTTTTATTTGTTCATTTTTGTTTTTTTTATTTATTTTGTGTTTTAGAGAGGTGGGACCCACAAGGTGGTCGCCCAAGCCTCCAGCCCCACTTTCCATTTTTTTCCTCATTTTTCTTTCCCTTTTCCTTTTTCCCTCTTTTTCTTTCTTTCCTTTCTTTTTTCCTTTTCTTTCTTTTTCTTCCTTTTCTTCTTCCTCTTCTTTCCCTTTTCCTTCTTCCCTTGCTTCTTTCTTTCTTTTTCCCCAACCTCCAACCCATTCACGTAAAGGTCTTCTTGATTGAGTCATTAAACCCTAGGTAGAAATTAATTAAGACCTAAGTTGAAAAATAAAAGAAGAAGAAGAAGAAGAAGAAGAAAAGCATCTCACGGCTGCTACCTTTTTCTCTCTCACCTCTTCCCATCTCTCTCTCCCTTAAACTCTCTCCCTCCCCTTTGCTGCTGCAGCCACAACAGTCACTAACTTTTGGCAGCCACCTCCAACTCCTCCCTCTGTAGCAGCTGCAGCCACCACACAAGACACCAGCTGGTCCATCATCTCCAACTCCATCAACGGCTCCAGCTCCGCCAAGGTCCATCATCTTCCCCACCGGTGCAGCCACCCTTCTTGGCAACGCAGCAACATCCTCCAAGCCACAACACCTCCATTCATGGCAGCAAAACCTCCATCTTCTTCAAGCTAGCAGCAACACCATTGCTATAGCTTACCTTCAGCCAACCCAAGGTAAGATCTTCATTTTTTTTTTTTTACTCTTTTATTTCCTTTATTGTTATGCTTAAGGCTACATGGAGTAGGGAATCCGTCCAATGAATGGACTGGATTTTTCCTTTTCACAGCAACATCAAACATAAGAGTAGTTTGATTTTCATGTTTTATATAATTTCATATTTAAAAATTGCATTTTCATTATGCATTTTATTCATTTTATATAGATTTATTAGTAGTTGATGTAGAATCCATAGAATTTCAGTTTTGTGCAAAGTCTATACATTATGTCATGTGAGTTATTGCACCAATAAATTATGTAAAATTTAGAGTAATTGGGTCTACATATCTTTGTTTTACTGCCAAAAATTTGAGTTTTTTCGGGTTTTGGAACCCATCTAAACCGATCAAATCCTAAATCGGGTTTTTTTGTCTCTCAGAATTTCCAGTTTGCGCTTTAGCAGAAAAGAACCTCCGGCACTACCCTTGTAGGAGATCTGGATCATCCTTCAAAACTCACAGTAGATTTATGATTGAATCTACTAATGATCTGGAAATTTTGAGCTTTTTCCAAGCAGTTTTCACCTCTGTAAAAAATCGGATTTCTCAGACCCCTGGGAAAATATCGATTTTCTTTTGTCAGGGTATAGACAGACTCTAATGCACCAAGTCCGCCCCATCTGCAGCTTGTCTGCAAGAACTTTCAACACGAAAGTTCTTACTAACATTATTTCCTGTCATTTCCCAAAATTTGGGAATTTTTTGATCTGTTTTAATATTTTTCCCGGATTTTCTCTTTCTGTCTAACAGATTCCAATGTCCAGAAATTTCAGAGATTTAGGTCTCTGATAACAATGTGGCCTTTTCCAAACCGTAACCTGAATCCCAATTGTGTCAAAAGAGAAAACTTTCCCCTATTTGTCAGAGATATTTTCCCACAATTTCAGCCTTTTTCACATCTGTTTACTATTTTTCCCACATTTTCTACCAAAACCTGTCTGTTTCCCCCAAATCCTAGAGTCGTCGGATTCCGATCCGACTTGCCGGAGTGGCACAGCTCCAACCATAGGTCAAAATCAGAAAGTGTAAAAGGAAAAAATCCTTGCCTTACTGTCCTCTGTCACCCCATAAAATTTGGGAAATTTTTATGGAAGTTTGATAGCCTAAATCTCCTTTAGAATCAACATTTTAGGCAAAAATCACAAAATTTAGGGTTTTTACTTGAATTTCCATGTTTAAAAATACAAAAAAATTATATTTTAGAGTTCCATTATGTTTTTAGGGATATTTTAGGTGTCTATGCCAAATTTGGCTTAATTCCAAGTTCATTTGCTCCATGTGTTACTTTATCTTTAAGTTCAGAAGCGAAAATCAGGCGAAAATCAGGTTAAATTTGATATTTTATGATATTTTCGTCATTTTAAGGTTTTTATCATGTACATGAGCATATAGAATTATATTAGGGTTAATTTCAATGTCATTTGCAATTCACATTTTTCATTTTTGCAAAATTTATTTCAGAAAACCCTGGTTTCAAGGCCATAGTCTTGTTATCAGGGGTATTTTGGTCATTTTGACCTAAATTTCGAAATTTCAATTTTTAATTCTCCAAAATTTCATGCATATCATCATATTTTATCATATTATATTTGATTTATTTCATTTGATTTTCAAAATTCCAAAATTTACAAAAATTCTTTTAGAAAACCCTGATTTCAAGGTCATCAGGGGTATTTTTGTCATTTTGACCCAAATTTCGAATTTTCAAGTTTATTTTCGAAATTTATTCATTATTTATCATGTTTATATCAAATGGGGTATGATTTTGGGTTTATATCTGAATAATATCCGATAATTTCCCATATTTTCGGATAAATTCAGAAAAACCTACATTTTTGTGCTAACCTTGTTTTCTAGTTTTGCAGGAACATTCAAGAAGAAGATTTAGCTTTTATTTATTTTATTTCAATTCAATGTAAAAATCAATGTAATATTTGGAATAAGAGTTACTTTTCTGCTTAGAATAGGGCTACATTGCATATAGTTTAATTTCTGCAAAATTCCAATATCTGATGTATGATCCATGTGCATTTATTTCAAATCCACTATGGTTTACACGAATGGCACGTGCACAAGATCTTATGGAGTTTATAAACTCGGTGGGATTCGTATTTATGGCCATAGTCAGAATACGAAGAAAACCAAGATTTATGATCTTCGTATTAGCCACATTCAGCCTACACACTTAGGCTAACTTCAAAATGCACTGCATTTCTCAAAGTTTTAAAAGGATTTCCCAATTCCTCAATTGAAATTCCCTTTTCAAATTCATATTCATTCATTCATATCATTCAAATTGCATTATTTTCAAATTCATTTTCCAATTTCAATTTTAGAAAATTCAGTTTTCTCAAGAATTTCCAAGTCTTTCTCAGGATCTGATTTTCTCAAAATTCTAAGTTTTCAAAAGAGATTTCAAGGCATTTCCTAAGTTCAACCAAGATTTTCCAATGTTTTAAAATTCTCAACTTTCAAAGTCTCAAGTTTTTAAAAAAAAAAATGATTTTCTCAGATTTCCCTCTTTCCTGAGAACCCAGTTTCCTGAGAATCCATTTTTCATTTCAAAAGTCATTTTTCAATGAATTTCTTAGATTTCCTCAGAATTCTCAAATCCATTTTCTTAGAAAAGAAATTCCAAATTTCAAAAATTGATTTTCCCCAAGATTCAAGTTTTACTAAGAATTCATTTTCCAATCAAATTTCTGATTTCCAATGAAATTCAATGATTTTCCCAGGGATTCCATTTCCAGCACTTTTCCAATCATTTTCCAGCATATTTCAATTTTCCAAAGCAAACATCATGTTTCTCAAACTTGCATCTTTTCAAAATTTCATAGCACAAGCCTGATTCTTTGTGCATTCTAGGAAAGATAGAGCATAGTTTAGCTATTTGAGTCAAGTTAAAGCACATAATTGATCCTTGGTTCAATTACCCCTGGTAAAGGCGCCAGGAATGGTTGAACCTCGTACCGACAGGCAGATCCCATTCCACGGAATTTTCCTGCAAATTTTAAAAATGGAGGCGAGTAATTTTTCAAAACCATTTTCAAAATTTGGTCGAGTTTGACTCGCAAAATTCGTTTCTCTCTCGCAAGGGAGGGGAAAAATTTTGCGATAATAACAATACTCTTCATCGGTATCTTCAATTGAGTCTGTTTCGTCTGAGATCTCTTCCAGCTGAACTTGCTTTTTGGAATCCTTCTTATCCCTGTGACTATGAAACTTCTCTCTGAATGGATTTCTTTCTGAGCTGGTCCGGGGCTGCTCATTCATCATCATTTTTCAGAAAATGGCATACATTTGTGGGTCTATGCCATCATCCTCTTATTGCTGCTCTTGACTCCTCTCGGATCGCGGAGAGCCCATCTCTTCTTCTAAGGCCGACGAGTACTGAGATGTCGTTGTTCTTTTGCCTGATCTTGTCCAAACCATCAAATGTTATAGATGCTCTCTAGGCGAGGTCGTTAAACCACAATAGAGAGAAAATTTTATTGGAATGAGAAAATTGAACTTTTATTGATCTTGACAAAGAGGTGGAGGACAAACAATTTGCCACCATTCGTGATAGTCGGCAGACACTCTAGGACCAGGAAAGATTTTAAGAGAGACAAAGGAATCCCAGCTGTAGCGGGCAGAATAATATGCCCCGGACCATTATGCGGAAGTGAGATCAAATTTTGCCATAGCTCCTGATAGCAATCTGGCTTCGATGTATTGCTGCCTCTAGGAGAACTGCCGAACACATCGCTTCGGTTGATAGTAAGTGCAAAAGAATGGTCCCAACAACTTGAACCGCTTGCCATAAGCGTATGTATATATGGGAGGAGACAATTGCCAATCAAAATAGTCCCAGACTATGTCATCTTCTTGAATGTTGTCAATCATGGACCGGTACTGCGCCACTGGAAGGAGTTCTTGTCCATTGTATCTGAAAGATTTGCTCGGGCTGGAACATGTTGGAAGAACCAAGATTGAAGTGCGTAGATGCAACCTTCAACGAGAATGGACTCTTCAAGTGAGAAGCGGGTCAGACCCCGGTACAAAAAAGCAAGCGCTGCCATGGCGATGAAGAGACGGTTGGTCTGTCGACTTCCCTATCTTCTCATAAGCTGGATTATCTTGATATTCATGTAGTTTTGTCCATCTGGGAATAGGGTTAATCCCACAATGCATAGAACCATTGCATTCTGAATTCTTTATCTAGCTGTCCTTGATATTGAGCTGACTTCAACGAAGGTCCCGTACTGGCAATACAACTCGAGCAGGTTGACATACTCATTTCCATCCAACTGAATCAGGGGCCAAGATCGGCGGCCTGTCATACGAGCTAATGAGTCTCGGGGGTCTAAACCCTTGACATTGATCAAGAATTGATGCTCTAACGGATCTCCAGGTTGACCGGCTGGTTCTGGTAATCCCATAATTTCTGAAAATTCATCCATTAAAATGGTCATCTTTCCCCATGGGAACCAGAAGGTACAGGTTCGTGGATTCCATCGCTCCGCCATTGCATGGATCAGGTTGCCATTCACTGTCTGTTTTCCGACTGCTGAAGCCAATTCTAATTCGCACTCGCTTAAATGGTCCAGGAACATTCGGGAAAAGCTTTTGAGCCAAGAATAGTACCACTGGAGAATAAAAGTTTCGGTGCTAAGGGCTCGATGTTCAGGACGACCTTGTCGCACCTCGTAGGAGATGTGACCTTCAGAAAAGATAGGATCGACTTGACTGGATGCCATCGAACTGAAAACAGAGAAAGACTCAGAATGAGACTTAGGAAAATGTGGGAAATTTTAAAAAATTTTGCAGGCAGGATATAAAATCCAGCTGAAAATTCGAGATCCAGTAGAAAGGTAGAATGAAAAATCACCTGGAGTTTTGAAAGAAATGGGATATTTGAGAAAATCATCCAGGGTTTGAGAAAATAAAGGAAAAGGATGAGAATATGGGTATTTGAAAATAGTTTTGGTGAAAATATGAAAGAAATAAAGGTAGCATACAAACAATCACATCCTACACAAATATTTATACACATGCAGCACTCCCTAAAAGGCTGACTCTAGATGCATCATTTTGAAAACAGTTATAGGACCCTAATCCTAACTCTAGGTTCAGATCATCTTTGTCCAGTCCAGTACGTGGCATATAATTTCAACTACGGTTCTAAGGTAAGGTTTTCCAACATCCTTGAGCACCTACCAATATACTTCGGATTGTGGCCCGCGGTACGTGGTAGGGGGGTGTTAACCCAAATAATTGGCCCAGTTGTGAGGCTCTGTCTCGAACTAGGGTTCTGGAAGAGAGCCCAGCAACGTGAAGGTCGGGTAATGATAGGTAATTGAGGTTTGAAAAAAATGATCACATGCAAGAAATAGGGGGCTCTAAGTCCTAGAGAGATAGACTTTTGAAAACTTTGAAGAAGCATACATTGTTTGCATTCAGATCCTAAATTGAGGAGAATTGTGTTTAGACCTATGTCTATGTGAACATGAAAACATCTCCTCAATCTGGTCCTACCAAACCATGCCTAGGCTATATGCAGTCAATGTCAGCCAGGTCAGAATCTAGGCTCCTAGGTTTGCATGATAGCAAAAGTAAAGAGCTGACATTTTGTGAACATAATTTCGATAATTGAACTAAGTCAAGCACAATTTAGGTCAGACAAGGACAGGTCCCATCACCGTCGCCAAACCTGTTATAGTCGCAAATTTTTTTTCCCATCTTCCCTTCCGTTGCGGGAGAGAGAGGAAAATGCTTTCGCGAGTCAAACTTGACTGGATTTTGGAAATGGTTTTTGAAATACTCGCCTCCATTTTGAAAATTGCGGGAAAATCCATGGGATGGGGCTCGACCTGTCGGTATGAGGTTCAACCGTTCCTGCCGCCTTTAACAAGGGTAATCGAACCAAGGACCAAAATGTGCTTGACTTAGTTAAATCGTCAAAATCGTGTTCTATCCTAAATGCACAGAGAATTCAGGCATGTGCTATGAGATTTTGAAAAAAATGCAATTTGGAAAAGTATGATGTATGCTTTAGAAAATGCTTTTGGAGTTGAAAAGCATTTCTCAGGAAAAAGATGGAAATCAATCTCTCAGAAAACTCAGATGAAAGTATTTGGAAATCACCAGAAAGTTTATGAAGATGTGAGAAAATCCTGAGAAAATGGAAAGAATTCTTGAAAAAAGGGTGAATCTTTGAAGGGAAAATGTTTGTCAGAAAACTTCAAGTTTCGAAAGCTTTCTTTGGAAAATGGTTAAGATTCATTGGAAAATTCTTTGGAGAAGGAGAATTGAAACTTGGGAAACTGAAATCCTGAGAATCTTAGCCTTGAAACCCTTGGAAATCGATTTTGATCTTTGAGAAAGGTGAGAGACTTCTTTTGAAAATCTTGAGAAAATAACCCTTTTCATGGAAAACTGTGGAAAAAACTTAACTTGGGAAAACCGATTTTGAAAAATTCTCAGAGTTTCTTGAGAAATCGATTTCTTGAGAATGAAATTTTCTTAAGAAAATCATGAGAAAACCAATGATTTCATGATGCAAATGATATGAGTGAATGAATGCACTTTGAAAAGATTTTCTAAGAAATTTGTTGGAAAAATGTGTATTAAGTCAAAATAAATCCTTCACATATTCTGACTGTGGCCATGAATACGTTCAGAGTTTATTTGAGTTAATTCACAATATTTTGAAAATGGGAAATATGATGTGCATTTTAAGATAGCCTAAGAGTGTAGACTTAATGTGACTGGTAGAGAGATGATGGATCTGGGTCTCGTCCATATTCCGACTAGGGCCGTAAATATGGACTCCACCGAGTTCATCAACTCTCTAAGAGTTGGTGCACGTGCCATTCGTGTACATCCATGGTGATTTTGCAAACTGAGGTATATGAATCATAGAATCAGGATATTGCAGGAATTAAACTACATGAGATGCGTCCTAATCTAAGCAGTAAAAGTAAATATTATTCCAAGTTTGATTATTATATCTCTGGCATAAAGCAAAATGAATAAATAAAAAAAAATACAAAAAAAAAGTCAGCCTCCTCCAGGTTTTCCTGCAAAAGGGGTTAGTACAAGAGATATGGCCTATCACAAGGAAATGTCACCTTAATGTTGATGTATCAATAATTATGCCTATAGTACAACAGAAATATATATTAATGACAATATGAGGCCTAAAGTATATGTGGGATGCTTACAAGATGTCTAGATGTTAAGTTGAAGTGAGAGAAAGATATATACATATGTATACATCTAAATGATTAGGTTGATGTTATGGGCAATGTGTATATGGACCATCAACCGGCTCCTTCAATGAAGATTACAGGCCATATGGCGTGGCCTTGACAATATCGTAACTATAATGCCCTTATGTCACGACATTCATGACTCTACTCGGGCTCACAGCACCATTGCCTCCTCCTCATGCTCATAATAACTTCAAATGGCTACCTACAGACTTCCCATACTATAATTAATTACCATATCCATGACATATGAATTGCAACAATCTGATTTACATGTTGAATCAATACCTGCAGTTAGGAAGACTAATTGATGCACACTAACTCTTTCACTAACGGATTGTTGAATCATGCTAAACGGATCTGAATATAGATGGAATGAATCTAGGCGAACTTAGGATCAAAAGAGGTTATAAACGATGACAGTAAAGCAAGCAAAAGACCTACTGCCACAGATATAAAAAATAAAAAAAAACATAAGTAAGGCTGGACTACATGTCCTTAGATGCAGGGTGTATATTAAAAAAATGAACAAATGTTAACTTGCCCATACACAGAGGCTATCATTAAACCGAAGACACCCACGCTGGACGAGATTAAAATATGGTGGCAGTGTGTTTACACCAAGGGCCTGATCGAGATCAGGTTGAATCCCATCATGGGAAAGCATGAACATGCTCAGAGTACCAACCCTTGCAGCAATATGAATGTAACATGAACATCCAGAAAAACAGACGAGATTACAGAGATCATCAACGGATCACATCTAGACATAATACTGGCACGGGCTGAAGCGTGAAACAGATCAAGGCAATCAGCCAATTCAACTTAATGATGTGAAGTTCAAAACGCAGGAAGGTAACACATGATCTTGTAATACGCTGGAACCAGCTGATAGGAAAATTAGCCTCTTGATTAACAGAGTAATGTTTATCATTTCACATTGATATTAAGGCTTCAAAATAATTAGTGAAACTTCAGAACAGGTTATGAACATTTTTTTATTCTCAACTACATATGCAGTACGAAATCTAAGCACATTAGTATATGATTCAGAAGCACAGAAATCATGCAATATCATAAAAAGAAAACGATGCAATGGAAATGGGCAACGAAATGAAATGTAGTGTCGTTGTCAATGACACTTATATACTGTACGAATAGTCTCACTGGACTATCATTTTACTCGAGATAGGCAGTTGTGATGGCCAGATATGTGTGAACTTAGGGAGACACTTAACATGCAGGGAAAGAAGAAAAAATTTTGGAATGACTGTTATGCATAACACTTAAAATGAAAACCGTCACTCACAAAAAGAATGGAGGGATTACCAGCAATGACACAGGAAGTCTGATTCAATACCCTTTTGCAGAGGATGGAAACATTGAACTAAGATAACATTAGCAACACAGGAATGTAACTCTTGCTACCCGATGTGACACAACCTGAAACTGAAAACAAAAACCGAGGATTTGCACATGGACCCTTACTCCTCCAGGTTATGGTGATACAATGGATTTTGTGAAATCTCTAAGAGGAAACAGTCATTTAATCATAAAACAGGGTGATTCATATGAATCGATAACACCATTGCGAGGTGTAATCGATTCCTAACATGTGAAAATAGACAGAAGCGCCGATCACACCATTAAATGTGATGGATCGGCACTATGTATGGTATGAACGTGATGCACATTTTATTTAAAAGTGTAAAAAATTTGTACCTTGGTTCAGCAAAACTGGCAAAATCTCTTCCTTTTGAAGGTTCAGCAGAAGATCGATCTTGGGGGTTAGAGCTTCTGAGTGCCAGCCGTTGGGGATTTGCCTTTCTAAAAAGCAATGAAAACCAGAGGGTAACGTCACTTAAAATCTCCTTCCCTATTCAGCAGATGATGTCTCGCTTGATGATGAGCATGCTCGATAGATTGCAGGAAAGCCAGCAACCTCCAGCGAGGGTTTCTAATTCGTTAGACCCTCTTGGGTCATTCAGTTGAAGGGGCGGCAGCTGTGAGGGGAAAAGGGAAGATCGCGGGTTCTGATGAGGCCAGACAAGGAGTGGAAACAAAGGGGGAAATCAGAGGGATTCGTGAAAAGGGGAGGAAGAGCCAGAGAAAAAGTCGAAAAGAAAAGTCCCTCTTTCGGGTGGCCAAAGCCCCCCTTTTAAAACATTCATCCTTTCAGCCAAAAGATCGAAACTTTTCGAATTTCATTTTTGAAAGGTTTTGATCATCTCAAAAACTAACTTTTGAAAATTTTTGAAAATGTCGCCATTTGGGAGGGGGACGGCTCTTTAGCCTTTGAATTTTTTTTTTGGTCTATTTTACCTAATGTTTAGGTAGAGTAAACAATTATTTAGGAAGATCCGGCTGTGGCACCTTTTAGGGATGAGTGAAGGAATGAAAAAAATAAAAATAAAAAATAAAAAAATATAAAAAATGGGTATTTCAGGGTGATGCCACCTCATCCTGATTTGAAACTCTTTTGAGAATAAAATCTTTAGTGAGGCGCCACCTATGCGTGGCCCCTTAATTAATTTATTAAAATTTAAATTGAATGGAAGAGTTTTATACATTGATGCCACCTCCGGATGGGCATTGTTTTTGAAAAACAGAGAAATATTTGAGAATTCGAGTGTGACACCACCTCGAGGCGGGTCCCATGTCCTTTATTTGAAATAAAAGCCAAGTAAAAAAAAAAATTCTTTTTGGAATTTTCATAATAATAGGCTAAGTTTAGAAAACACGAAGTGAATTTTGGTTTGATTTCAAAACTTGGAAGAAAATGGTTCTTCAGGGCAAAATTTAGAAAGATGCGGAGATATTCGGAGCCTTTTTGTAAAAGTTTGAAATAAGGTCTTATGAATTTTGAAATTGTATCCCCCGCTTTCCAACTGGCGAAATTTTGAAATATCAAAACCATCCAGATTGTTTTCTTGAGAAAACTTTTTGTAATTCGGGGTCCTGGGGGTAAAATGGAAAGAATTGGTAATTTTGAAGGCCCAGGGTCTTGAAAATCAATCTTGAAAAGTTTGGAAATCAAATCTGGATTGACAAATTTGAAAATCAGGAGTTCTGGATCTCAAAATGACATGTTGTGCAGTGCGGTGATATGAAATGCTCATGCAATGCTATGCAAAGACATGTTTCCTGAAATGTCGCTCTGAATTTAAAATTGGGAACTCTGACTCCTTGTTAAGCATGAGATTTTGAAAATTTGCACTTTGAAGATGTTTCTGAACCTAAATATAGAAATTTTGAGGCTCAAGAATAAAATTTTAGGCTTTCTGCCAGGTTTAATCTCAGAAAATGACCATTTTGCCCTTCATTGCTTCCGGAGAACTGAAATGTGATGATTGGTGGCGATGTCAGAAAGGTGAGGGAAAATTTGGGGTGTTTACACTAACCCTCAATTTTGCCCTGCAGAGAGCACATAACATTCAACTGTTCATACAACAAGGTCAGGGAAGAAAACTGCACCAGTTGAAGGCATCGCATATTGAACAGCCTCGGACAAAGAAATGGATTCCCCGCGCTCGGGCAAAAATCAAGGGTAGATAGTTGAGGATGACATTGATCCTCAAATGTATGTCATGTTCAAGAAGATGATGACCAAGATGCTGGCAGAACAAGCTGAAGCCAGTACAAAGAAAACACAGGTGAAGCAAAAGACAAAAGGTCGGGCAGTTAAGAAAGTCGTGAAGATATCTAAAAAGCCTACCCAGAATGCTGATACAATTGATGAAGAGGGATCAGCAGAGGATTCAGATGAAGAGTTTGAGACCCATCAGGCATTCCGCAAATCTACCCAGGGGCAGGGGTCAACCCACAAATTCAAAGAGCAGTCCGTCAATGACTCTGACCAGCCGCAGTTCAAAGATGTGGTCAGAATGCTTCGAGACCTGTAGGCCCGCGACAAGGGCAAGAAAGTCTTCACTAGGGAGGACTACAATGATGGTTTGGATGGGGACGACAATCTTGAAAATCTCTCCAGGAAATTTATCAAATTTGATGGTTCCAGCGACCCTAAGGCTCATCTCGCCATGTTCTTCGCTGAATGCTCCAAATTCAAGCGAGACAACCAGGCTCTTTTCCTTTGTTTCCCTCACAGTCTGGAGGGAACAACAACAAAATGGTATTCAGAACATGTCAACCCTATTGAACTGAAAGAATTTGACAAAGTGGTAAACATGTTCATTAAGAGATTTCTGTTTAATGTTGAGGCGCTTCCCACCCTCAGTCATCTATGTGGCCTTAAGCAGAGAGAAAATGAAAAGGCCAGAGATTTCATTCACGGCTGGAGGTCAGCTTGCAATAAGATGAAATGCCCCATATCAGAGGGGCATGCTCTATCCTTAATTCTAAGCAACTTCTCACAGCCACTGAGAGGCCTTATCTCTACTGCACCATCGAGAACATTCATTGAACTGACAGAGCGAGCTGAATGGCTCAAGTTGAGTATGGAGAACGGTTTCTACAAAGGCTTCACTTTCACCAAGAATAGCAGCCAAAATGAGCAAAAGAAGACTCATTTCACTCATTCTGTCAGGAATAATAATTGAAACCACCGTAAGGGGCAGAACAAAGATTTCTGTTATGGGGCAGGAAGTTCCAACAAGAATGATCAGAAAGGCAAGTCAGGGCCTCAATACAATAAGCCACTTCAATTAGAGCAGGGACCGAAGCCCCGAGAAAAAGTAAAGCATGAAGGGTGGAGTTATGACAGGAAATTCACTCCACTAGACCAATCACTCGAGACTATGCTCGAGTACATGTTGACTAAAGAGATGGTCAAACTGCCCAGGATGGTCGATCCCCCGTTCCCATGGGAAAATTCAAAGATCAATTCTGTAAATTTCACAGAACAGTGGGGCACAATACCGAGAACTGCTTTGTTCTCAAGAATATCGTTCAGGATCTCATCAACAAAAATCTTCTGGTAGAAGGTGCCGAAGATGAAAATATGGATATTCTGAAGAAACCCTTTCCCCATCATTCTACAACGATCATTTCTGAACAGCCTTTTCAGCCGCAGGAGCATATCAGGCCATGCTCTAAAAAGGATATGCAAGTCCAACATCAGGTCCTTGTACTGCAGCAGGCTCAGTCCAAAGCTCAGAAAATGGATCTCATTGCAGCTTTTGGTGAAATGAAAGTATCTGACAAACCTGCTGGGGTATCTCTAGAGGTGGCTAAAAGAATGCCATGGCTTCCCAAACAATTCATTAAGCCTGCCTCGGAGAAAAGTGAGACATCTGCACCGAAGCCGATAACTGCATTGTCTAACGTCTCAATTTTGGATCTAGCTCAAGCTTCTGCCAAACACCAACAGGTGTTGAATGATCTGTTGCGGAAAATCAAAGTGAAACCGAGCATAACTCCTGAAGACATGGCCCAGATAGTCAATCAGGCCATGACAATTGCTCTGATCACTTTCTCAGATGAAGACCTCCCGAAGCCGCATGTATTCCACAACAATGCTCTGTATGTTGTGATTCGAGCTAAAGGAATGATTGTTTCTCATGTACTGATAGATGGAGGCAGCAACCTCAATATATGCTCAAAAATGACAGCCAAAGCTTTGGGCATCAAAGAAGAGGAATACATCCCGGACCCGATCACCATCTACGGGTTTGATAATCATGGTCAGACAACGAAAGGAAAAATTTTCTTGGAGATTTTCATTGACTATTCAGTCCACTCTGTCCTTTTTCATGTGGTCAATGTGCCGTCAACGTATAATCTGTTGTTGGGAAGACCTTGGATCCATAACATGAACGCTGTGTTGTCTACTCTACATCAGTGTGTCAAGTGGTCAAAAGGTGGGATGATCACAACAGTCTTGGGCGAGGATCCAGAACAGAGGCTTGCACAACCCATGGTTCCTAGGCCCACTTTGACTACTGATATCCCTAGCATTAGGGGCATTGATGAAGTCAGCTTTGAAGAAAATTCGAGAAAACTGCAGACGACAGAATAGCCAGAGCATACAGTGGCCATGACTCGATGGAGAGGCCCACAATTTTTCAAAATTGGAGGACGAATTGACTACAACACATTTAAATATCATCCACTGTTCTCCCAATTTATGAAGGCCAAAATGGGGTTTGATCTGTTAGTAAAGCATGGTTATCAGCCTTTTCAAGGTCTAGGCAAAAATGGAGATGGTCGTCTCGAGCCTGTAATTCCTCAGCACTATCCTCAGAGGGCCGGATTGGGCTTTAATGGTAGAAGATCTCAGAAGGGCACTATTTTTGTCAAAGGAATGCACTAAGGGCATCTGCTTGTCTTTTCATTTCTATTCTTTTGTTTCCACATTCGGGATGATATCCCATTTCATTTCAATCATTGTCATCAATTAAATCTTTTAATAAAGTTGCAAGTTTTCTTTGTCTATCTGGATGCCATTTCTGGATGTCATTTGTCTCATTACTTCTCATTATCAAATCTTTGAAAAATTGCCATTATTTTGCTCTTTTATTTTTTCAATTATTTTCTCAATAAAAGCAATTTGTTTTATAATGGGCGATTTTCCTAAATCAATTTATTCTCCAATTTTCAGAATGTCTTCCCGATCTATCAAGAAGCTCGTTCTTAATCCGAATGTCGTTTCAAAGCCAACAGTGATTCATCAGGTCAAAATAAGAGCATAATGTAGTCAGACTACAAAGCAGTCAGAAGAGCTTGCAGAATTTGATTCAGCTCTTCAAGAATTACCAGAATTTGCAGTAATTCAGAAACAAGATGAGCCATCATCCTTAGTTCAAGATCCGACTGAGGATATCAATATTGGATCAGAAGACGATCCCAAAATTCTCAAGATTGGCAGTAGTTTGAGCCCGAAAGAGAAAGAAAGGCTCACTAATTTTCTCAAGCAGCATGAAAAAGTGTTCGCATGGACGTATAAGGACATGCCAGGTCTGGATACTAAATTGGTTGAGCATCGCCTTGTCCTGAAACCAAATGTCAAGCCAGTTAAGCAGAAGTTGAGAAAGATGGATCCCCGAGTGGAGCAACAAGTTAAGGAAGGTCTGGAAGACCTACTCAAAACTGGGTTCATTCGAACCATTGACTACCCAGACTAGATAGCAAATATTGTCGTTGTTCCCAAGAAAAATGGCAAAGTTCAAATCTGCGTTGACTTCAGAGATCTCAATAAAGCAACACCTAAGGATGATTATCCACTTCCTAATATTGATCTTTTGATCGACAGCACAGCGGGTCATGCCATGTTCTCTTTTATGGATGGATATTCCGGATATAATCAGATCAAGTTGGCCGCTCGTGATCAGTCCAAGACATCTTTCACTACTCCTTGGGGCACTTTTTGTTATACGGTCATGCCATTTGGGCTTAAAAATGCTGAAGCCACTTATCAGCGTGCTATGGCCGTCATTTTCCATGATCAGATGCACAAAATCATGGATGCATATGTCAATGATATTCTGGTAAAATCCAAAGAAGAGGAAGATCACATCGAAGCTCTCAATAAAGTTTTGAAGCGGCTCATTCTTTACAAGCTAAGACTCAATCCACAAAAATGTGTTTTTGGAGTCGAATCTGGCAAGTTGTTAGGCTTTCTAGTCAGCAAAAAGGGGATAAAAGTTGATCCCACTAAGGCTAAGGCCATCATTGACATGCCGCTCTCGACTAATCTCAAAGAATTCGTAGCCTTCAGGGACGCATGCAATCAATTCGGCGATTCATATCCAATTTGGCCATGAGATGTGAGCCTTTCAATTATTTGCTCAGGAAAGGAGTGAAGTTCGAATGGGGACCTTAGTGTCAGCAATCGTTCGAGCGTATCAAGAAATATTTGCTCAATCCTCCTGTGTTAAAGCCGCCAGATTTGGAGAAACCCCTACTACTATACATTTCAGTTAATCAAGTTGCTTGTGGCGGATTCTTGGCGCAATACGAAGAAGGCAGTCTGATAGAGCATGCCATTTACTATGTGAGCAAAACCTTCATTGATTATGAGAAGAAATACTCTCAAATAGAGAAGACGTGTCTAGCTCTAGTTAGGACGTGTCAGAAATTGAGACACTATCTACTGGCATCTGAAGTCAAGATTCTATCCAAATTAAATCCCCTCAAATACATTCTAGAGCAACCATTTCTCAGCGGACAGATTGCCAAATGGCAAGTCCTATTGATGCAATATGATCTGGAGTATGTTTCCCAGCAATCTATCAAAGGCCAAGCAATTGCAGATCAATTGGCAAATTTCCCTCTAGCAGAGGATATTAAAGTTGAGGATGATTTTCCCGATGAGCGGATCTGCAATGTTCAATAATCTCCAATTTGGAATTTATTCTTTGACGGTTCCAAAAATATGGCAGGCATAGGAATCGGGATTCTACTAATCACACCTGAAAAGGAGATGATCCCCTTTTCTCTCAAACTGAATTTTCAGTTCACTCACAATATGGCCGAGTATGAAGCTTTGATACAAGGTCTGAAAATTCTACAAGACTTCAATGTCAGAAGAGTGCATGCTTATGGCGACACTTTGCTCATTGTCAATCAAGTCCTAGCCGAATGACAAGTGAAGGATCAAAAATTACTTCCTTATCAAAAGATTGTCTCAGCTCTTGCCAGCAATTTCGAAGCATTCCAACTTTTCCATATCAAGAGAGATTTCAATCAAGTTGCAGACAGCTTAGCCAATCTCGGATCTATCATGTCTTTCAAGAGCAAAGAATCTTGTCGCTCCTTTGAAATTGGCAGACTCGATCAACCTGCTTTCATCCCAGTAGTGCAGATAAACCAGGCTGAGCAAAAGAAGAAGCCTTGGTATCATGACATTAAAAATTTCATTGAGACTGGCGAATTTCCTCCAAAACTCTCAAAGAAAGAGCAACGAGCAATTCAGCATATGTCTGCTCGATATTTTATTCTCGCCGACGTCCTTTATCATCGTGGATTCAGTTCTGAATATTCCAGATGTTTGGACGAGAAAGAAGCCAAAGAAGTTGTGCAAGAGGCACATGAAGGCATTTGTGGTGGTCATGTTGGCTACCAAACTCTTGTCAAACAAATCATCCGAGCAGGATATTACTGGAGAACTATGCAACAAGATTGCTATCATTTTGTGAAGAAGTGCGTTCAATGTCAGATGCATGCGCCTTCCATTCATGCGCCAGCAGCATATTTGCAATATGTCGTCTCGCCATGGCCATTTTCTATGTGGGCTTTTGATGTTGTAGGCCCCATTACTCCTGCTTCAAATGGCCATAAATATTTTCTTGCCGCAACAGAATATTTTACTAAATGGGTAGAAGCAATCACTCTACACACAGTCGAAGGTCGACATGTGGTCTCATTCATCCACAAGAATATCCTATGTCGTTTTGGCATACCGCATGATATTGTGTCAGACAATGGCAGTCATTTCAAGAATGAGAGAATGAGAACATTCTGCTCAAAATTCAGAATCCATCATCATTTCTCCGCTCCTTATTATCCTCAAGGGAATGGTCAGGCAGAGGCCAACAATAAGATTTTGATTCGAATCCTGGAGCGAACTTTGGAAACAGGTCGTGATTGGCATGAGAAGATCCATGATGCGTTGTGGGCATACAGATCACCATTCGAACTCCAACCAATGCTACTCTGTCAGAACTTGTCTACGGAACTGAAGTAGTACTGCCTCTACATGTTCAGAAACCTACTCTGAAATTTGCATCACTTCTAGAATTACCTCTTGATCAGTATCAACAATAGCGGCTAGTGCAACTTGATTTGCTCGATGAAAGAAGACTCAGAGCAGCAGAGCACGCTCAATCATATCGTAAGAGAATAGCTAGACAATATGCAAAATCTGTCATTGAACGAAAATTTTGAGTCAATGATCTAGTGCTCAGATCAACGACTTATCTCAAGCACCGCCCAGGTGGCAAGTGGTCACCAAATTGGGAAGGTCCTTATGTTGTCAAAGAGGCATTACCTCGTAATTCATATCGGCTCATCAATGCCGACGGAGTGGAATTACCAGATCCCATCAATGCTCGGCATTTGAAAAAATTCTATACTTAAATCATGTCTTATTCTTTATAATTCCTCCAAATTTTGTTCAATAATGGTTAAATTCTCCTTTCCCAGTTATACTGGGGCATTTTTAAAATTTTGTCTTTATCTACAAATACCCTGTACGTAGGCAAGATAAACAAATCTCTCATTTTGCACGCATGTGCATTCATTTATATCATTTTCATATTTGCATACATCTGCATTCATTGGCATGCATTTACATCAAGTTCACTACCCATTCAGGATAAGGGATAATCCTGAGACCCCGACAATCATTCTCGTTACAATTCCCAAATACTTTAAGAGCATAGGTCCCTTTCAAAAATTCAAATTTCAATTTAAAAACAAGGTATGTTTTCAAAATCCAGTATTCGAACTGGTACATTTTCAAAATCCAGTGCTCAAACTGGTGTGTTTTTAAAATCTAGTGCTCGAACTGGTACATTTTTAAAAATCCAGTGCTCGAACTGGTACATTTTTGAAATCCAGTGCTCAAATTGGTACACTTCCAAAATCTAGTGTTCGAACTGATATATTTTCAAAATCCAATGTCTATGTTGACATATTTTCAAAACCCGGTATTCATACTGGTGTTCTTTCAAAGTTGAGCACTCGTGGTTAGTGTCTCACTGGTTGGTCGTGTCAGTCAACGTCTTGGGTTCAGTCTTCATGCTGATCATTCATCAAAGTTCAAGTTCCAATTTCGGCCTTCGGGCCATCCAATTACCAATTTCGTCCTCAGGCCAATCAATTTCCAAATTTCCAATTTCGACTTTTGGGTCAATCAATTCCATTTTTGACCTTTGGGTCAATCAATTCCAATTTCGACCTTCGGGTCAATCAATTTCCAAATTTCCAACTTCGACCTTTCGGTCGATCAATTCCAATTTCGACCTTCGGGTCAATCAATTTCCAATTTCCCATTTCTAAATTCTAAATTCCAAATTTCCAATTTTGACCTTCAGGTCAATCAATTTCCAAATATCAATTTCCAATTTCCAAATTCCAAATTTCCAAATTCCAATTTTGACCTTTTGGTCACTCAATACCAATTTCAATCATTTCCTCTTGCGAGAGACCCTTTATACAGGGAGTGTTCGAGGGAGCTCGTTCTTTTCGCATGCTCTTAGCACCTTTTCAGGGAGAGTTTGAAGGGACTCGTGTCTTTGTGAACCGTTTGCAAAACAAAATTTTCAATTTCATACAAGAAACCCTTAGTTCAGGGAGAGCTTCGACGGAAGTTCGCTTTCCTTGTGACCACAATTTCATACTAGGCCATTTCATCATGAAGGACCCTCTTTTCAAGGAGAGTGTGATGGACTCGCTCCTTCATGACCAATTCACCGACCTCACCATTACCGGCCCCCTTTCCATAAGAGAAGCCTAATGTTAGGAAGTTTTGACGAAAGCTTAATTTCTCTTTGAAAGTTCGTTTTGCAAACACCTCCTCTTCAGGGAAGAGAGGAGTAATTCCTATTTCCAATTTATGAATCTTCTTCTTTGGGGAAAGGAGAAGAAAATTTTTGTCATGCATGCATTGCGTTGTGCTTTAAATGCTTGCTTTCACAAAGAATTTCAAGAAAATTTTGCCAATTTGTCATTAAATACTTGTTGATTTCAAAAATCTTTATTGCATAGAAACATTACCTCAGAATACCTTCAGTATTACTTCTGAAAGGACAAAGCTTTCGCAAAAAAGGATTCAAAATTCAAGATCTTTCAATTGGCCAACCAAAAGAATGAAGAATAAATCCTCGATATGGCCATCAAAGAAAATTCCATGTTGTTGCAAAACCATAAGTGATCGGTATTGATTGCAGTCAATGGCACATTTTTAAAGATCATTCTTGGAAAATAAAGCAGTCAAAATATCCTGGGTGATACAGAAAAATCCATTCAATTGTCATATCTCCTCAATCACTTAAGCTGTGATTAAATATCTGCAAAAGGGATCTCTCAATTGTCGTTAAGATGAAGACGAATTATGTGAGTTAGATCGCCGGGGCCAAAGAAGATTTGGATCATCTTCAAGATGAAGGAGTTTGTGACGGATCCTTCCAGGGAAAGTTCAGATCACCGTCAAGATGAAGGCGACTGCGATGAGCCTCCCGACAAACCCTAAAGGATATTTAATTTCTGCTACCACAAAGAGACTTTCAACCAAAGAGCCAATAAGCATCAATATAATCCCTGAGAGAAAAGAAGGATCAGAACATCTCTGAGATGAAGGAGTTTGTGACGTACCCTTCCAAAAAAAATAAAGAGAGAGAGAAAAGTCAGGACATCTCCAAAATGAAGGATGATGTAATAAAATTCCCAAAAACCCAAAAGACCTCTAATTCTGCCAGAAAAAAAAAAAAGAAAAAAAGTAGGCAGAAAGATCATCATGAGAAAAAAATCCCAGGATATCAGATTGCCGAATCTACCAAGAATCTTCTTTAAATTTGTGAAATTCTATTATCAATATTCTTTCACCAATTGCTTTCACAATATCAAGAATACTCTCTTTTCTGTTCATATCAAGGAAATTGATAGCTTCCTTGAAAGAAAGTCAATTTGCAAGCAATTTGAACTCGAATCTTGATTCTACGGAGTAAAGCCCGGTCGAAGGTAATACTTCAGGTAGAAAAGAGGGAATATTTTTAAAAACATTGTGCATCACTTTCAATCATTTTAAATCAACAATAATTTTCAACATTTTGACAATATTTTCTAGTTATCCTGGCATGAAGCGAGAGCTTGAGGTTCATCTTTGGCGCATCCTCACATCAGTTGTTATCCCTTTTAGGACTTGATAATGGGAGTTTTCAAGATTCCTTCCCTTCTATTGGTATAATCTGAGCGCTTGGGTTCTCAGATTCGCACACTTCCCTGTGTCCCCACTGTATTACCATAGACAGTCTAATTTCGGCTTGAGGTTAAGCCACCAATTATTTTCTCGCAAAAGGTCATCAATTTCAAAAGTTATTTAGTCTCAGCAATGAGGCGCCCAAGATCAAACCCCTTTTCAAGCTTTAGGGACCCCAATTTCATCCTTTTGCAAAACCCCTATCAGATTCATTGTGCGGAAGTCCGAAGGTTCCATCATGGGTTCTTTTTTCAAGAATCCCATCATTTCATTTCCCGGTCAGGTTAAGGGTTAAACCTGAGCTTCGTTTCTACACGAGGTATTTCATTTCCCGGTCAGGTTAAGGGTTAAACCTGAGCCTCATTTTAATGAGGTATTTCATTTTCCCGATCAGGTTAAGGGTTAAACCTGAGCTTCGTTTCTACACGAGGTATTTCATTTCCCGGTCAGGTTAAGGGTTAAACCTGAGCCTCATTTTGACGAGGTATTTTATTTCCCGGTCAGGTTAAGGGTTAAACCTGAGCCTCATTTTAATGAGGTATTTCATTCTCCCGGTCAGGTTAAGGATTAAACCTGAGCTTCGTTTCTACACGAAGTATTTCCCGTTCCATCCAGGTTAAGGGCAAAAACCTGAATCTCACTTCTTTTGAAGTAAAATTTTTCTTCTTCATTCTCCATTTCATATCTACCATTTTCATCAGGGCTAATATTTTTATATCCAGTCAGATCCTTCTAACTGGGGCATTTTTATAGCCCAAATTTGGTGTGTTTTTCTTTGTCACTAAGCTCGTCTTCAAGCCGACTTAGTAGCAAAGAGGGGCATCTGTAAACACCCCAAATTTTCCTCATCCATTCTCAAACAACCCTCCTCGTGCAGTGCCAACCCTGTTAGGTCAGTGTAGGAGTCAAACCCTGAGTCTGTTTCAGAAAATCACCATTTTACCCATTTTTATTAGAAAAATTACCATTTTACCGCTAGGTCATCCCGGACCCCAGTTAGTCAGAGTCAACCAAGCTCATTGGTCAGTTCAGAACAGTCAGAATATCAGTCATTTCAAGCTCATCTGAGCTCACAATGAACAAACCATTTTCATTTCTGATCATTCCTGCCAAAATGAGATCATTTCTTCAGAAATGAGCTCATTTCTCACTCAAATCCAAGCCAATTGTCTCTGAGTCAGTCATTCACAGTCAGTCATATTCCCTAGAGTCTAGTCTGAGCTCTCCAGGAGTTCAAGCGCTCCAATTTCAGTTCAAAACCATTTCCAAGTGTCTAGGAGCCCATTTTAGCTCATTTCAGCTCTCTCAACTGAAATTGAGTTGAGTTTAGTCAATTGAGCTAGTGTTTAAGCTTTGATTTTAGTTCATGTTAGTATTACTGACTTTTTTTCTAGCTCAAACCCAGCTCTGGTCTGTAATTCACTTCAATCCAGTGACCATTCTGCACCATTTCTCTAAAAATGGCAGCTTCTTTTTGAAAATTTTGTCGGAAAGGTTAGTTGAGTCAGCGTCTGGTCAGTTCACTTGAGTTCAGAAACTCTAAAACTCAGCTCATTTTAGTTCAATTCAGCTCAAACCCTAATTTTCAGTGTCACTCTGGCTCGGTAGAGCCCGAAAACCATTTCTTGAGCTATTTTACAAATTTTATCAATTTTAATGCTTTTTAAACTGGTACAACTGTCAATCAGGGTTTAAAATCCCAAAATTCTTCATTCAGGGTCTGTATTTCGCATGTCATTTCTCATCATTTCATATCATTTCTCAGCATTTCATAACATTTCATCACATTTTATTTCATTTTCGAAGTCCAGAACTCCAGTTTTATAAATTTCAATCCAGATCAAGTTTCAAAAGCTTTCAGAAATCAATTTCAAACCCGAGTTTTTTTAAAATTGACATTTTTACCCCCGAGATTCTAAATTTGAAAATATTTTCTCGAGAAAAACAATCTGGATTTCTTTCAAAATAAAAATTTTAAATTCTACACTGGATTTGCTTCGCAACGAGGTATTGAACTTCAAAATATCAGCTTGTTTCAAAAACTGCCAAAAATAGCTCGTTTCGTCTGGAATTTTTAATTTTTGGAAATATTTTCTCGAGCAAAACAATCCGGATTTCTTTCAAAATTAAATTTTCAAATTCTACACTGGATTTGCTTCACAACGAGGTATTGAACTTCAAAATCCGAGCTTGTTTCAAAAACTGCCAAAAATAGCTCGTTTCGTCTGGAAATTTTCTGAAAAGACTATTTTACCCCTTTAATCGCCAAAATGAATTTCAAAAGTAGAATTTGGACATGCACTGAGATGGCCCATCCATTTACATTTTCTTGTTTTAATTTATAAGAAAAGAAAAAAAATTATCTTTTTCTTTATTTTTTGTTTGTTTTATTTTATTTTTTTATTATTTTATTCTTCTTAAGGTGGGACCCACAAGGGGGTCGACCACCCTAGCCCTCAATCCAGCCCATTTCCTTTCTTTCTTCCTCCATTTTCTTTTTTTTATTTTGATTTTTATTTTCTTTTCTTTCCTTCTTTCTTTCTTTTCTTTCTTTCTTCTTCCTTTTTCTTTCTTTCTTTCTTTCTTTCTTTCCTCCTTTCTTTCCTCTCCCAGCCACTCACGTATACCCCCCTTTCCAGCCCCTTCTCTTCCTTTCCCTCTCCTTTCCTTTCCTTTTCCTTCTTCCCCTCTTCTTTCCCTTCCTTCTTTCCCCTTTCTTCCTTGCCTCCTTTCCATCTTTTTCAAAGAACACAAGGCTGCAACATTTACGTGGATTTCCTTCAAGTAATAATATTAGAAACTTAGGTCTTGAAAATATCAAAACCTACGTTATGATAAAAGGGTGAAAAAAAGGAAGAGACATGGAATTTTTCAACTAAAGTCTCTCTCTCTCTCTCTCTCTCTCTCTCTCTCTCTCTTTAGCTCTCTCCTTCTCTCCCCTTGGCTGCTGCAGCCACCACAACCATCTTCTTCCCTGCTCCATCTTCAATTTTCAGCCATTGCCACCTTGCAGCCACCAGCCTCGTCATCACCTTGAAGCCGAGCAGCAGCAAACCATCTCTAAGGTAGTTCCAGCCGGCTCCAACAACTGGCCTCCTTCAGCCACCTCTATCACAGTAGATTGGTTTCAGCCACCACTGCTATTACCTTAAGCCCAATCCAGCCAGCTGCAGCCTCCACGCCCAGCCGGTTCAAGCCTTCCAGCAAGCTTTGGAGCAGCCTTCAGTCGGTTCAAACGTCCACCATTGCTGCAACATCCACAGCAGCTTCTCCACCTTAAGACAACTCCTCTAACCTCCAGCTCCTTGGCTACCTTGGTACCGGCGCCACCCAAGTCACAGTCCATCTATTGGTGCAGCACATCATCTCCAACATCCTTCACGCCAGCAACACCAGCTCCAACTCCCTCCAACTGACTTCAACAACCGTGGGTTCCAGCTCCTTCAGTCACTGTTACAGCCTCTTTGAAGCGCCATCTTAAGCACCCTTCAACATCCGACTACAACCCTCCATTGGTGCAGCATCCCTACCCAAGTCAAGGTAAGATCCCTCATATCCAAATTCTTCATTATATGCTATATATCTGCTTTAGTTTTTTTTTTTTAATATATGTATTTCATAGGTTTGCTATTGAAAGAGAAGAATTCGTCCAATCAATGGACCGGATCTTCCCTTCTCGTAGCCACAAAAATAAGAATGAATATGATTCATGCCCCCTGAGTTTTTTATGTTTTCTCCTAGGTTTAAATACATTTTACGTTCTGTATATTGCAGTTAATTTCATTTTTTTTATTCCTTGTTATTTAATTCAGTTTATATTGGTAGTTTACCATGTTTTGTCTTAGGTGTCTGGTTTAGTCATCATTTCATGCAGAAATTATCTTTTATAAATTTTAGAAATTTTATTATAGTTATGTTATCTTCTCTGCGACATCGCCAAAAATTTGAATCTATTCGGGTTTCGAAACCCATCTAAACCGATCAAACTCTACAACGGGTTTTTTGCCTTTTTGAATTTCCAGTTTGCGCTTTAGCAGACAAGAACCTCCAGTACCACCCTTGTGAGAGATCCGGATTGCTCTCCAAAAATCACAGTGGATTCATAATCGAATCTACTAATGATCTGAGAATTTTGAGGTTTTTCCAAGTAGTTTTGACCTTTTTCAAAAATCGGATTTCCCAGCCCTCTGGGAAAATCTCGATTTTCCTTTGTTAGGGTGTAGACAGACTCTAATGCACCAATTCTGTTCAATCCGTAGAACTTCTGCAAAAACTTTCAACACAAACGTTGTTCTTAACATGTTTTCCTATCATTTACCAAAATTTGGGGATTTTTGGAATTGTTTCAGTATTTTTCCTGAAATTTTATTTTCTGTCTGATAGATTTCAATATCTCGAAATTCCAGAGATTTAGGTCTCTGATAACAGTGTGCCCTTTTCCAAAACGTAACCCGAATCCCAATTCTGTAAAAAAAGGAAATCTTTCTATGTTTGTCAGGGACATTTTCCATAATTTCAGCCATTTTTCCATCCGTCTGCTATTTTTCCCATATTTTCTACCGAAACCTGTCTGTTTCCTCCAAATCCTAGAGTCGCCAGATTTCGATCCGACTTGCCGGAGTGGTACAACTCCGACCATAGGTCAAAACCAGAAAGTGTAAAATAAAAAAATCCTTGCCTTACTGTCTTCTGTCACCCCATAAAATTTTGGAAATTTTTATGGAAGTTTGATATCCTAAATCTCCTTTAGAATCAACATTTTAGGCAAAAATCACAAAATTTAAGGTTTTTATTTGAATTTCTATATTTAAAAATACAAAAAAATATATTTTCAAGCTCCATTCTGTTTTTAGGGTTATTTTAGGTGTCCATGCCAAATTTATTTTAATTCCAAGTTCATTTGCTTCAAGTGTTAGTTTATCTTTAAATTCAGAAGCGAAAATCAGGCGAAAATCAGGTTAAATTTGATATTTTATGATATTTTTGCCATTTTAGGGTTTTTATCATGTACATGAGCATGTAGAATCATATTAGGGTTAATTTCAATGTCATTTGCATTTCACATTTCACATTTTCTATTTTTGCAAAATTTATTTCAGAAAACCCTGGTTTCAAGGCCATAGTCTTGTTATCAGGGGTATTTTGGTCATTTTGACCATAATTTCGAAATTTCAATTTCTAATTCCATAAATTTTCATGCATATCATCATATTTTATCATATTGTGTTTGATTTAATTCATTTGATTTTCAAATTTCTAAAATTTACAAAAATTCTTTCAGAAAACCCTGATTTCAAGGTCATCAGGGGTATTTTGATCATTTTGATCCCAATTTCGAATTTTCAAGTTTATCTTCAAAATTTATTCATTGCTTATTATTTTTATATCTATAGGGGGTATGAATTTGGGTTTATATCTGAATAATATCGGATAATTTCCCATATTTTCGGATAAATTCAGAAAAACCTACATTTTTGTGCTAACCTTGTTTTCTAGTTTTGCAAGAACACTCAAGAAGAAGATTTAGTCACTTTATTTCTTTAATTTATTCAATTCAATGTAAAAATCAATGTAATATTTGGAATAAGAGTTACTTTTCTGCTTAGAATAGGGTTGCATTGCATATAGTTTAATTTCTGCAAATTTCAATATTTGATGTATGATTCATGCATATTTATTTCAAATTCACTATGGTTTACACGAATGGCACGTGCACAAGCTCTTATGGAGTTTATAAACTCAGTGGGATTCGTATTTATGGCCATAGTCAGAATACGAAGAAAACCAAGATTTATGATCTTCATATCAGCCATATTCAGCCTACACACTTAGGCTAACTTCAAAAATGCACTGCATTTCTCAAAGTTTCAAAAGGATTTTCCAATTCCTCAATGAAATTCCCTTTTCAAATTCATATTCATTCATTCATATCATTCAAATTGCATTATTTTCAAATTCATTTTCCAATTTCAATTTCAGAAAATTCAGTTTTCTCAAGAATTTCCAAGTCTTTCTCAGGATCTGATTTTCTCAAAATCCCAAGTTTTCAAAAGAGATTTCAAAGCATTTCCTAAGTTCAAACCAAGATTTTCCAATGTTTTAAAATTCTTAAATTTCAAAATCCCAAGTTTTCAGAAATCGATTTTCTCATATTTCCCATTTTCCTAAGGATCCAGTTTCTTGAGAATCTATTTTCCATTTCAAAAAAATCCTTTTCCAATGAATTTCTTAGATTTTCTCAGAATTCTCAAATCCATTTTCTCAGAAAAGCAATTCCAAATTTCAAAATCGATTTTCTAAAGTTCAAATTTTCCTGAGAAATCACTTTCCAATACAAATTTCTGATTTCCAATGAAATTCAATGATTTTCCCAAGAATTCAATTTTCAAGTACTTTTCCAATCATTTTCTAAGCATATTTTCCAAAGCAAACATCATATTTTCTTAAACTTGCATTATTTTCTAAATTTCATAGCACAAGCCTGATTCTTTGTGCATTCTAGAAAAAATAGAGCATAATTTAGATATTTGAGTTAAGTTAAAGCACGTAATTGATCCTTGGTTCAATTACCCCTGGTAAAGGCGCCAGGAATGGTTGAACCTCGTATCGACAGGCGGATCCCATTCCACGGAATTTTCCAGCAAATTTTCAAAATGGAGGTGAGTTAATTTTCAAAACCATTTTCAAAACTTTGGTCGAGTTTGACTCGTGCAATTTGTTTATCTCTCGCAAGAGAGGGGGAAAAATTTTGCAATGATAACAGGTTTGGCGACCGTGATGGGACCTGTCTTCGCCTGACCAATTATGTGCTTTAACTTAGCTTAATTATCAAAATTATATTCTATGGAATGTCAGCTTTAATTCCTGATATCATGTGAACCTAGGAGCCTAGACTTGAACCCAGCTGACATGGATTGCATGTAGACTAGGCGTGGTTTGGTAGGACCATATTGAGGAGAATTATGCATGCTCACTTAGACTTAGGTGTGAAATACAACACTCCTCAATCTAGGAATTGTATGAAAACAATGTTTGCTTCTTTAAAAAAATTCAAAATTCTATCTCTTTAGGACTTAGAGCCCTCTGTTTGCCTGCATGTGATCATATTTTAAAAACCACCCCACCTATGTCTACCCGATCTTCACGTTGTTGGGCTCTCTTCCAAAACCATAGTTCGGGACAGAGCCTCACAACTGGGCCACTTATTTGGGCTAACGCCCCCTGCCACGTACCAAGGGCCATAGTCCAACGTATATCGGCAGATGCTCAAGGATGTTGGGAAAACACAAGCCTAGAACCGGAGATGAATTTCTATGCCACGTACTTCGAGTCTCAGCTCGAGTATATCGGCATAACTGGATTGGACACAGTTAATCTGAGCCTAGAGTCAAGATTAGGGTCCTAAAGCTCTTTCAAAATCAATGCATCTAGAGTCAGCTTCTTAGGGAATGCTGTATGTGCATAATTGTTTGTGATTGAATGTATGATGTTCATTTTCATCTTATTTTCCCATATTTCTCCCAGTTTTTCCAAAATACTGGATAATTTTCCAAAATACTTCATTTTCTCATTTATGAAGCATTTCTTTGTAAACCCTGGACGATTTTTCCAAATTATCCACCTTTTCCTCAAAACTCCAGGTGATTTTCCATTCTTTCGTTCCTCTAGACTTCGAATTTCCAGCTTTTTATTTTATCCTGCCTGCAATTTTCAAAATTCTTGTATTTTTCCAAAAGTCTAATTTCTAATCTTCCTATCTTTCAGTCCAATGGCATCCAGTCAGCTTGATTCTGTTTTTTCTGAGGGTCACATCTCCTACAAGGTGCGACAAAGTCTTCCCGAGCATCGAGCTCTCAGCACCGGACCCTTCTTCTCCCGGTGGTACTATGTCTGGTTCAAAAACTTCTCCCGTATGTTTCCGGACCACTTGAGCGATTGTGGGTTGGAACTGGCATCTGCAGTGGGGAAGTTGACAGTCAACGATAATCTGATCCATGCGCTGGCAGAGCGGTGGAATCCGCATACCTGCACGTTCTGGTTTCCGTGGGGCGAGATAACACTACTGATGGATGAGTTTTCAGAGATTATGGGACTACCTGAGCCAGCTGGTCAGCCTGGAGATCCGTTAGAGCAGCAGTTCTTGATCAATGTCAAGGGTCTGGACCCCAAAGATGTCGTAGCTCGCATGACAGGGCACAAGTCTTGGCCACTGATTGAAGAAAATGGGAATGAGTACGTGAGCCTGATCGAGATCTACCGACAGTATGGAGAATTTGTAGAAGTCAGCTCATTGTCCAGGACAGCTCGAGAGAGAATTCAGCATACGATGGTTCTATGTACTGTGGGACTTGCTTTCTTTCCAGACAGACAGAACTATGTGGATGTCAAAATAGTTCAGCTTCTGAGGAGATGGGGAAGTCGACAGACCAACTGTCTTTCGATAGCCATGGTCGCGCTTGCTTTTCTATACAGAGGACTGACCCGCTTCACAATGGGAGAATCCATCTTAGTCGAGGGATGTACCTATGCTCTTCAGTCTTGGTTCCTTCAGCATGTATCGACCAGAGCTAGTTCGTTCAGATATAACGGCAAGGAGCTCCTTCCAGTTGCGCGGTACCGATTCCTGATCGATTATCTGCAAGAAGAAGAAGTGGTGTGAGATTACTTTGATCGAGAATTATCGCCTCTCAGATACACCTATGCATATGGCAAGAGATTCAAGCTGCTCGGTCCATTCTTCTGCGCTTACTATCATCCAGAGCGGTGTGTTCGATAGTTTTCTCAGAGACATAAGCACATAGAGATGCGGTTGCTATCAGGAGTCGTGCCAGAGTTCGACCTTACATCAGCGCAGTGGTCCGGAACATACCATTCTACCAGATACGGCTGAGACTCTTTTGTTACTCTTCCACTTTTTTCGGGTCCTCGTGTTTCTGCCAGTTATAAAGAGTGGTGGCAAATTGTCTATCCGCCCCCTCTTTCCCAAGTTTATTATTGATGCAATCATGTTTTCCTTTTAATAAATAAAAATCTTGCAAATTCTTCAATTCTTGGTTTGACGACCTCACCTAGGTAACAAGGCATGATTTCCAGTTGTTTATTTTCTTTGCAAAGGAATGACAACGCAATTGTCGTAATCCCAGCGACGACTCAATCCCTAGTAATGGGATATTCTTTCAATTGTCTACCAAAATTCTCAATAAATATTTTTCTTCCAATCAAAATCTCTTTCAAAAGCCTAACCCTCAATTTTGCCTTGCAAAGAGCACGTAACATTCAATGGTTCAGACCAGGTCAGGGAAGAAAACTGCACTAGTTGAAGGCATCACATATTCAACAGCCTCGGACGAAGAAATGGATTCCCCGCGCTCGGGCAAAAATCAAGGGCAGCAGGTTGAGGATGACATTAATTCTCAAATGTATATCATGTTCAAGAAGATGATGACCAAGATGCTGGCAGAACAAGCTGAAGCCAGTAAAGAGAAAACACAGGTGAAGCAAAAGACAAAAGGTCGTGCAGTCAAGAAAGTCGTGAAGATATCTAAAAAGCCTGCCCAGAATGCTGATACAACTGATGAAGAGGGATCAGCAGAGGATTCAGATGAAGAGTTTGAGACCCATCAGGCATTCCGCAAATCTACCCAGGGGCAGGGGTCAGCCCACAAATTCAAAGAGCAGTCCATCAATGACTCTGACCAGCCGCAGTTCAAAGATGTGGTCAGAATGCTTCGAGACCTGCAGGCCTGCGACAAGGGCAAGAAAGTCTTCACCAGCGAGGACTTCTATGATGGTTTGGACGGGGACGACAGTCTTGAAAATCTCCCCAGGAAATTTATCAAATTTGATGGTTCCGGCGACCCTAAGGCTCATCTCGTCATGTTTTTTGCTGAATGCTCCAAATTCAAGCGAGACAACCGAGCTCTTTTCTTTTGTTTCCCTCGCAGTCTGGAGGGAACAACAGCAAAATGGTATTCATAACATGTCAACCCTATTGAACTGAAAGAATTTGACAAAGTGGTAAACATGTTCATTGAGAGATTTCTGTTTAATGCTGAGGCGCTTCCCACCCTTAGTCATCTCTGTGGCCTTAAGCAGAGAGAAAATGAAAAGGCCAGAGATTTCATTCACCGTTGGAGGTCAGCTTGCAACAAGATGAGAGACCCCATATCAGAGGGGTAGGAAATACAACCATATAGCCGATGGTTTGGCCTGTCTGGGCTCCATTTTTTCGTTCAAAGACAGTGAATCCTGGCATTCATTCGAGATCGTCAGACTTGATCAACCTGCCTTCATTCTAGCTGAGCAAGTAAACCAAGCCACTCAGAAAGAGAAGCCTTGGTACTGAGACATCAAAAGCTTTATTGAAACCGGTGAATTTTCATCGGAAATGCCTAGAAAGGAGCAACGTGCGATCCAACGCATGTCGGCCCGCTATTTCATCCTTGCCAATACTCTCTACCGTCGTGGGTTCAGTTCTGAGTACGCCAGATGCTTAGACAATGATGAAGCCATGGAAGTTGTCCGAGAGGCACACGAGGGAATTTGTGGTGGCCACGTCGGCTACCAAACACTCGTCAAGCAGATTATCCGGGCAGGGTATTATTGGAAAACCATGCAGCAAGATTGCCATCAATTTGTGAGGAAGTGCGTCAAATGCCAAATGCGCGCACCTTTCATTCATGCGCCAGCCGCATACTTGCAGTCTGTGGTTTCTCCTTGGCCCTTTTCGATGTGGGCCTTCGACGTAGTGGGTCCAATCACTCCTTCTGCATGTAACGGCCACAAATACTTCCTCGCAGCTACAGAATACTTCACCAAATGGGTCGAGGTTGTAACTCTGCGAACAGTAGAAGGCCGACATGTGACTTCTTTTATTCATAAGAACCTTCTTTGCCGCTTCGGCGCCCCACATGATATTGTTTCAGACAATGGCAGTCATTTAAAAAATGAAAGGATGAAGACCTTCTGCTCGAAGTTCAGGATTCATCATCACTTCTCAGCTCCTTATTATCCTCAAGGGAACGGCCAGGTAGAGGCCACCAACAAGATTTTGATCCACATTCTGGAAAGAACGGTGGAGACAGGACGTGATTGGCACGAGAAAATGCACGATGCACTTTGGGCATACCGAACCACCATTCGGACCCCCACCAATGCTACTCCTTCAGAGCTTGTCTACGGGACTGAGGTGGTATTACCTCTCCACGTTCAAAAGCCCGCGTTCAAATTCGTGTCGCTCATAGAACTCCCGCTTGATCAGTATCAGCAACAAAGGTTGGTACAACTCGATCTTTTAGACGAGAAAAGACTCAAGGCAGCAGAGCACGCTCAAGCTTATCGCCAGAGGATAGCTAGGCACTATACTAAGTCAGTTATTAAGAGAAGATTCTGAGTTAATGATCTGGTACCCAGATCGACAGCCCATCTCAAGCATCGGCCACGGGGCAAGTGGTCACCCAATTGGGAAGGCTCTTATGTGGTTAAGGAAGCGCTGCCCCGCAATTCCTATTGTTTGATCAATGCAGATGGGGTGGAACTGCCAGATCCTATCAATGCTCTGCATCTGAAGAAGTTCTACGCTTAAAATGTCCATTCTATCCTTTGTACTCTTCAAAGAGCCTTTTGCAATAAAGCAATGATCTTCTATCAAATTCTCACATTCTTCTCCATGATACTGGGGCATTTTATTTTGATCTATACTTATCTTCCTTCATCATGTGTAGGCGGGATCAGACAAACTCTTTTCTAAAAAGTCTTATCAATTTTTCAGTTAATCTTGTTATTCTTATTAATTATATTCATTTTATTTTTCAATTTAATCAAATTTTCATCAATTTGTTGTCAATTTTATCAATTTTGTCAAGTTTCATCAAGTTTTTATCAATTTTACTAAATTTCATCGATCTTTATAACCCTTTCAGGTTAAGGGATAAATCTGATGCCTCTTTCCCATGAGGTATTTCCTTTATTCTTTTTCCCCCCTCAGGTTAAGGGATAAACCTGACCCTCGTTCCTCGAGGTGTACCCTTTCAAATTAAGGGATAAACCTGATGCCTCTTGTCAATGAGGTACTCTTTTGTTCTTTCCTCTTTAAGGTTAAGGGATAAACCTGAACCTCGTCCAGTGAGGTCCTTTCTCTTTTCAGGGCAAGGGATAATCCTGAAGTCTTTATCATCAATTTTTCCTCAAATTTCTACCAATCCTTTTTTATTGTTAATTTCACTAACTTTATTGATTCTTTCCTTTCATCAATTCCTTTTATTCTTTATCAATCTCTATCAATCTTTTTCGATTTTGTCAAATTCTCTTCAAGATAAGGGATAATCCTGAAAACCATCATAAATGAAATTCAAATCTTGGGCAATCTTGGGTCAAGGATCTTGAATCACTTTCTCGTCTTCGTCATAATCGTCGGAATCTATTCGTGCCTTTTGTCAATTCTTCCAGAATCTGATTCTTGGGTAGGAATTATTTCCTTTCCATCTGAGTTCCGACTCAGGTTTTTTTTTTCATTTTACTTTTATTTTAAAGATCCGGGTTCCGACTCGGGTCTTCCCTGTTTATATATCGTCTGGAGTTTCGAGTTCTGACTCGGACTTCCTATCGGATTCAATGCTCATGTTGAAACCGATCGTTCCTTTGAAGATTTGAGTTTTCAAGCTCGGGTTTTCCCGTTTTATCATTATTTTAAAGATCCGGGTTCCAACTCGGGTCTTTCCTTTTTATATATCGTTTGGAGTTCTGAGTTTCGACTCGGACTTCCTATCGGATTCAACGCTCGTGTTGAAACCGATCGTTCCTTTGAAGATTTGAGTTTTCAAACTCGGATTTTCCATTTTATCTTTATTTTCAAAATCCGAGTTCCAACTCGGGTTTTCCCTTTTATCTTTTCGTTTGAAGTTTCGAGTTCCGACTCGGACTTCCTATCGGATTCAACGCTCGTGTTGAAACCGATCGTTCCTTTGAAAATTCGAGTTTTCAAAGACTCGATTTTCTCTTTGTATTTTATTTTTGGAAAACTGGGTTCCGACTCGGGTTTTCCCCTTTTGTATATATTTCTTATTTTCGGAGTTACGAGTTTCGACTCGGACTTCCTATCGGATTCAACGCTTGTGTTGGAGGCGATCGTTCTTTTGAAAATTTGAGTTTTCAAAGACTCGATTTTCTCTTTGTATTTTATTTTTGGAAAACCGGGTTCCGACTCGGGTTTTCCCCTTTTGTATATATTTCTTATTTTTGGAGTTACAAGTTCCGACTCGGACTTCCTATCGGATTCAACGCTCGTGTTGGAGCCGATCGTTTCTTTGAAAATTCGAGTTGTCAAAGACTCGATTTTCTCTTTGTATTTTATTTTTGGAAAACCGGGTTCCGACTCGGGTTTTCCCCTTTTGTATATATTTCTTATTTTCGGAGTTACGAATTTCGACTCGGACTTCCTATCGGATTCAACGCTCGTGTTGGAGCCGATCGTTCCTTTGAAAATTCGAGTTTTTAAAGACTCGATTTTCTCTTTGTATTTTATTTTTGAAAAACCGGGTTCCGACTCGGGTTTTCTCCTTTTGTATATATTTCTTATTTTCGGAGTTACGAGTTCTGACTCGAGCTTCCTATCGGATTCAACGCTCATGTTGGAACCGATCGTTCCTTTGAAAATTCGAGTTCTCAAAACTCAATTTTCTCATTCATTCTCTTACTTTTGAAAAACCGGGTTCCAACTCGGATTTTCCCCTTTATCTTCCATTTTTGCGATTCCGAGTTCCAACTCGGATTTCCCCTTTTGATCAAATGCTCATATTGGACCAAAGTTTTCCTTGCATCCCCTTTCAGGTTAAGGGACAAACCTAAACTCCCCTTTCAGAATAAAGGATAATCCTGAAACACCGACAATCATTCTCGCTCAATTCTCAAGTATCTTAGAATGTCGGTCTCTTTTTCAACTCTCTGTTGAAAAAAAACTAGTGCTGGTAGTGGTGCATTTTCAAAACCCAGCGCTTGTACTGGTGCATTTTTGAAATCCAGTGCTCGTATTGGTGTGTTTTTCAAAACCCAGTGCTCGTACTGGTACATCTTCAAAATCCAGTGCTCGTACTGGTACATCTAGCACTCGTGCTAGTGTCTGACTGACTGATCAGTTAGCCCTACAGGTTTAGTCTTTGTACCAACCAATCATCAACAATTCAAGCTCTAAATTCTCAATTTCAACCTTCGGGTTACCATTTTTTGTCAAAAAATCAATATTTTCCTCTTGCAAATGACCCTCTTCAGGGAGAGTTCGTGGGAGCTCATTCCTTTCGCATGCAACCATCTTTCGTTCGTAAGAACCCTCTCCCAGGGAGAGTTTGAAGGGACTCATTTTCTTCGCGAACAGTTTGCAAAACAACAACCAACTTTACACAAAAAACCCCCTTTCCAGAGAGAGCTTCGACGGAAGCTTGTTTCTTTTGTGGCCCCTGTTTTCCTCATCTTTGGCCAACCCCTTCACAGAGGACCCTCCTCTAGGGAGAGTGTGATGGACTCGTCTCTCTGTGATACCTTCTCAACTTCGTTTTTCGGCCACCTTTCCATAAGGGAAGCCTAGAGATAGTGAGTTTTGACGAAAACTTAATTTCTCTTCGAAAGTTTCGTTTTGCAAACACCTTCTCTTTGGGGAAGAGAGGAGTATTTCCAACTTCCCATTAAGGTAAGGGCTAAGCCTGAGTCTCTCTTTTTGGGAAAAAAGAGAGGAGAATTTTGTCGTGGATATGTCGATTCGATATCAAACAATTACTTTCATCAATGATTTCAAGAGTATTTTGCCAATTTGCTATCAAAAGTCATTGTTGATCTCAAAGTTTTCATCACATAATGAATTTCCTCAAACTACCTTTAGTATTATTTCCAAAAGAGCAAGACTTTTGCAAAATAAGAACTGAATTCAAGCTTTTTTTTTTGTTGTTGGTCAACCAAGAGGATGAAGAAAAAATCTTTGATATGACCGACAAAGGAAAAATTCAATGATGTTGAAAAGCCATAAGTAAACTGATATTGATCATAGCTATGGCACGTTCTTAAAGATCATTCTTTTGGCAGTAAGACAGTGAAAATATCCTCGGTGGTAAAAAGAACATACCCAATCCATATCTCCTCAGTCATTTGAGCTGCAATCAAATATCTGCAAAAGGGATCTCTCAACTGTCATCAAGATAAAGACGAATATGTGAGCTAGATCTCCGGGGCCAAAGAAGATTTGGATCATCTCCAAGATGAAGGAGTTTGTGACAGATCCTTCCAGGGAACGTTCAGATTACCGCCAAGATGAAGGCGACTGCAATGAACCTCCCGACAAACCCTAAAAGATATTTGATTTCTGCTATCATCCAGAGATTTTGACCAATGAACCAACATCATCAAGCATAATTCTTGAGAAAAAAGAAGGATCAGAGCATCTCCAAGATGAAGGAGTTTGTAACGTACCCTTCCCCGAAAAGAGAAAAAAGTCAGGACATCTCCAAAATGAAGGATGATGTAATAAGTTTCTCCCAAAAACCCAAGAAAGCGCCATGACTCAAAAGAGTGCAAAAAGATCATCATGGGAAAAACCCCAGGATATCAAACTGCCCGAAACTGTCAAGAATCATCTTCATCTATGTGAAATTCTTTATCAATATCTTTTCACTCAATCGCTTTTATAAAGCTAAGAATATTTCCTCTCTTTTCATATCTAGGAAATTGATGTCTTCCTTGAAGAAACTCAACAACAAACAAAATTGAGTTTGATTCTTGATTCTACAGAGTTAGCCCAATTGGAGTTAATACTGTAGGTAGAAAGAGGTGATATTTTCACACATATATGCACAATTCAATCATTCTGAATCAACTACAATTTTTGACATCTTATTGGCAATATTTTCTAGTTATCCCAACATGAAGTAAGGACTTGATGTTCGTCTTGACGTATCCTGACGTAATCCTTCGCTAGGACTGGAAAGTCCTTTCCTTCCATCTGATCTGAGCGCTCTCAGATTCGCACACTTCCCTGTGTTCCCCACTGTCCCGCCATGGACAGTTCCCGCTCAGGATAAGGGTTAAACCTGAACTTTTTGCAAAAGGTCTGTTATTGTCAAAAGCTATTTCAGTCTCAGCAATGAGGCGCCCCATATCAACCCCTTTTCAAGCTTTAGGGACCCCCATTTTTCATCCTTTTGCAAACCCCTCTTGGACTTGTTGTGCCAAGTCTAGAGGTCCCATCACAGTTTTCTCGCTCTTCGAGAATTCTGTATCCATTCAGTTTAAGGATTAAACCTGTTACCTCGTTCCTCGAGGTATCACCCAAACCTTCTGCGAGAGGTTGTCTGTTTGTAAAAGCTAATTTAGTCTCAGCAATGAGGCGCCCAAGATCATCCCTTTTCCAAGCTTTAAAGAACCTCATTTTTTTTCTCTTCTCGCAAACCCCTTCCGGATTTGTTCGTCCAAACTCCGAAGGTCCCATCATGGTTTCTTTATCCGAGGATTCCGTATGGTCGCCCCTTTCAGGTTAAGGGTTAAGCCTGAACCTCGCTTCGTGAGGTATCTTCTGTTCAGGTTAGGATAAAACCTGAATCTCGTTTTGACTAGATATCCTTTCTAGTCCCGTCACGGTTTCTTCATCCAAGGTTCTGTATGGTCCCCCCCCCCCCCACCCCACTCAAGACAAGGGTTAAACTTGAATCTCGTTTTGGCAATGTGTTTCTTTCTGTCCCATCACGGCTTTCTCATTCGAGGATTTTGTATGGTCGTCCATTTCAGGATAAGGGTTAAGCCTGAACCTCACTCCTTAAGGTATCGTCCCTTTCAGGTTAAGGGTTAATCCTGAACCTCGCTCCTCGAGGTATCATCCCTTTCAGGTTAAGGGTTAAGCCTGAACCTCGCTCCACGAGGTACCTTCCGTTCAGGTTTGGGTTAAACATGAGCCTCATTTTGACAAGGCAATCCTACCAGTCCCATCATGTTTTTCCCCACAAAGGAATTTGTGCTTTGTATATCCATTCAGAGAGGGTCATACTTGAGTTTCATCTCACGAGGCATTTTTTTCTCAAAAATGTCCCATCGAGGTCCGCTTATATTCCTTTCCCATCCAAATTATCTAGATATATCTTCGTCCCATCCAGGTTAAGGGTTAAACTTGACTCATTCCAAAAAGTCGATCTTGTCTCACCCCTGAGACTTGATCAAAATTCTTATTTTCTGTTATTTTGGGACCTTTACCCAAAGTCCCATCATGATCTCCTCACTTCTATTATTCAGTCATATCATTTTCGAGGATTTCGTCTCCTCAAAACCATTCAGGATAAGGTATTAAGCCTGAGAAACCATGTCTTTTCAAAAGCAAATTCTTTCACACCCAGTTCAGACCTGCTGACTGGAGCATTTTTTAAAATTTGGAGTGTTTTCTTTGCCACTAAGTTCAGCTTTCAACCGGCTTAGTAGCAAAGAGGGGCATCTGTGAACACCCCAAATTTTTCAAAATCTTATAAATATTCCCTTTTTGCCCTTTGCCCCCATTTTCTGGGTAATCGAGTCAGTTTTAAATCTAAATTCCAGTTTATTTCTCAGATTTTACTGAAATTAAATTCATTTTATATATCTGACTCGATTTCGAATCCGGACCCATTGTCAAAATCCAAATCTGAGTCTCGTTGTCCAGTTTTTAAATTAAAATTACCAAAATACCGAAAATATTTTTTTTGAATGGTTCAGATGGTCCATCCGGTATCTGTTTGGATCCGTTGTCGCATATTTCTTGACTCGAGGTCAAAAACTCAAATATCTCCTCAAATTCTGGATCAAAACCCATTTTTTGAAGAATTTTCCAAAGAATAACCTTGAATTCTCAGAAAAACCTTTCTTTGGTAAATATTTTCAAATTTTACAAAAATCTGTCAAAAATCTTTTGTTTTCTCATAAATTTCAGGGTTTTATTTCAAAAAAATACAAAAAAAAAATATAATATGGAAAATGCCAAAGAAAACAGCAAAAAAACCAAAAAAATCATTAAATATGTGAAAAACGAGTAGTTTAAACTCGTTAAAACTTGTTTTGTTAAAAACCACATTTTAACAAAAATTGGTGAAAATGGCACATTTTTGAAAAATTTTCAAAATTTGAAGGGGCGAAACTGCAAATAGCCTAATGGCCTCTCGTTGTAGAGAAGAAACCGCAGGAAAGGCTTCATCTGCCATTTACCTCCCATGTGCAATCCGTCTCCACCCTTGATCCGCCTTCCACCCTTTGGTCGAGCCTTCCACCCATCCATCCCTAACCGCTGCCCTTCTTCTCGAACTTCCTTCTCGATGGTTCTCTCCCTTCTATATAAGCAGGTATCGAAGATAGGTGGTTCACCTCTCCACGGCGCATCTGTTTCCCTTTCCCCATTAATACCCTCCTCTTTCTTTCTTTTTGGGTGAAAGGAAGCCGGCTTCATCTTGCGACAGTATATAGAAGCGACGCCTCTGCCCTCTGAATCAAAGCCTCCAGCACGGTAAATATTCCCCTTTCTTTCTGATCTCCTAATCTTCTTACATTTTCCTTTTTTTTGTTATTTATTCTCTTTTCCGTCCAAGCATCCAGGGGGATATTGGTTTGCATATAGAAAATCAAACTACTCCAGATGCAACAGTAATGGAATGACCCGATTCCGACATTTTTTTTTTCTAATAGTTTGTATAAATATGAATGGCAATTTATAATCAATATTCCTTGATTATCTCATTTTATGTATCGTTTCTTTTATGTTTTACACTTCCATTTCTTTTGTGTTATTTTATGTTCTGATCGGATCATCACATCCATGCATGGCTTGAATCTTATCCGATCATTTCATTTTGGTCTTAATTCTATTTCAGCTTTTACTTCCCATGATCGTTATTTGATTTCCCTTCACATCATATGTTATAGTATCCATACATGACATTTCCCCTCTCTGATCGTTGTAACATGCATTCATTCAATTGTTTCGATTTAATCATTTTTGGGGTTCACCGTTTCTAGCAAGATGCACTGAAAGTCAAGTTCATTGCGAATCAAACTTGGGATCGATTTCACAGTAAAGCATTGGCTCACTGTGAAATCCTTCAAGTCAGCCTACCTCTACATCGTTTTGTATTTATATATGTCCCCGTGGTTAAGTTTATGATCTGCATTTCCTCAGACTTACGGTAGTGTATCTCTGTGGTAATCTTCAGTTTCATCACCATTGGGTGTTCTGATTTCATAAAATTTCCTTACCCCAGTTGAGTGATGTTTCCACTACCATCACTTCACTTCAGCCTCTCAATCGGATAATTTCTTGCCTTCAACCAAAAATTGATCGCTTCATTCACAATTTTCCTGAGTCAAGCGTTAATGGGTGTGACGTTGCTCCTTCATCTACAGAAGGAATTCAGTTTCTTACTTTCCTTAGATGCTCTTGATATAGGCAAGGCTCTTCTGTTGGCTTTAGCATGGTTGCTGGAGTCTTATCCCTGGATAGTGTATCTTACCTCCCTTATGTTCGATCCAATCATGCTTTCCAAATTAGCGTCCCCTGACTCTTACCTGTACAAACTTCTTTTCATTTGCTTGTTGCATTCATCATTCATGGGTATGACCTCAGGTAGCCCTGAATACCACCTGAGTAACATTACATTAAGAAGATAATATCGCGTTGGTTATTGATCGATGATGGCACCTAATTTGCACACCTATACAATACAGTTTAGGAGGCATTGATCTCGTTTCATTCTGTTTATTCATTACATTTCATTTTTTTTTCTTATTTCTTCTTTTTTGTTCATACTGTTGGGTATTGGCTCATGTTAATCGTGTCATCCATCACAATCTGCTGGAACATAAATCAGAACCTCAGTAACGTGAGTATGAATTGTAGCTAATTGTACCATGTAGATTCAGCTCGCCAAAGTCACTTACTGACAAAAGCGAAATTGGCCTGTATATGTGAGTTTCAAATTATAAAAAACCAGCACATCGAAGACTTATGATCTCTGCTACTATTCTAGAGTGGCGGAACCATGTCCAGCAAGGTTTGAAGGTGACTCCTCTGTGATAGTGTATCTGTTTACACAGGCAATCAGGAATTTTCATCCAAAAGGAGCACTGGTTATATCATTTCAGAGACTCACGAAGGAATTTGGTTAATCTGGAGATAGTTGATTCCGGTTCACTCTGAAGCCGATGGATTCTTCGCCCTCCCCTGTCACTCCCCTTTCATATGCATTACCTCTGATATATATATTTATATCTCTGTGGTAATAAAGAAGTTCCATCATTAGTGGGAGAGAGAGGATAGAGCAACATCTATTTTGTCTTCATTCCTGTGCATCAGTTGATGCCATATATATATATATACAAGTGGCCCCCCTTTTTTTGTGTTTTCTTTCTTTTTTTTTCCTTCTTTCTTCCTTTCTCTGTCTTATCCTCATGCATAGCATATGTTATGAACCTGTGTTTTCAGTCTTTTGAACTTTAATATGGTGAATGTTTATGCTTCAATAAATATAGACAGGTGTTCTCATGATGTTGTATGATGACCATGATGGGTTAGCTCAGATTTGGAATAACACCATGATATGGCATTCATGGAGTGTAAGCGGCATCAGTAGGTTTGTATGGCCACTTAAAGGATGTTAAAACAGGGAAATAAGAGTTTGCAGGTGATGTGGGGCTGGCGACAGATCCATGAGAAAGTCAATTTATAAGCAGAAGACAGTGTTACTGTGATCATCGTAAAAAAAATTTCCTCTCTTGATATTTCTCTCTCTTCCTTCTCTTTTCCTTTCTGACCTCTATTTCTCCTTTTTGAGGGGAGAAATGAAAAGACAGAAAAGAAGAGAGAAGAGAAAAGAAAAGAAGAGAGAAGAGGAACTCTTTTGCAGAGTTTCACTTGACCTTAATTTGAAAATATTTAGAAGAATAACTCGCCTCCGTTTTGAAAATATTGCGGGAAAAATTAAGAGACGGGATTCGCTCGTCGGTACGAGGTTTGACCGTTCCTGTCGCCTTTACCAAGGGTAATCAAACCAAGAATCGAATTTATGCCTTTTTGCTTTGCTTAAATATTATCTAAGAATTTATTCTAAGTCTAAATGCACAAAGAATCATGCTTGTGCAATGCAAAGATGTATGCTCTTTTGAGAAAGTGATTTGAAAATTTCTAAGTGTTTTTGAGATGAGTTTGATAATAGAGTGAAGAAAATGATTTCAAGGATTGAATTTTAGATTTTGAATCCAACTTAGGATTTGAAATGGATCGGGAAGAAGAGACTTGAATTTCCAAGTCTTGGAATGATCAGGACTTGGAGAGATAAATCTGTGGAAAGAGGAATTTAGAATTGGGATTTTGAAATAAGAATGATTTTTTAAAGTTAAAATGGACTTTGAATTAGAATCGATTTTGAAATCAATATCAAAAACAGGAATTTGAATTTAGACTTGAGAAATGAATTTGAAATTGGCTTTGGGAATTGGAAATGAAATTAGATTTGAAAATGAAATTTTGATCTAATATCTGAGATGGAACTGGAGCTGAGATTTGATATCCGAGATAGGGTTGGATCCGAGTTCTGGGATTCTAAGTGGGATTGGATCTGAAGTCTAAGATCCAAGATATAGTTGAATTTTGGCGCCTAAATGGAATTGGATAAAAAATCTAAGATTCGAAATGAAGTTGGATCGGATATCTGGATCCTAAAGGAGAATTGGACTCTGGACCCTAAAATGGATTTTGGATCTGAAGTCTGAGATCCAAGATGGAGTTGAATTCTGGATTTAGAATCCTAAATGGGAATTGGATCCGAAATCTGAGATCCAATGATAAAGTTGAATTCTAGATCCTAAAGGAAATTAGATCCAAGAACTGGAATTCGAGATGGAATTTGGATCTGAAGTCTGAGATCCAAAATGAAGTTGGGTTCTGGATCCGAGATCTGGAATCTAAGATGGAATTGGATTCTGGACTCTAAAATAGATTTTGGATCTAAAGTCTGAGATCCAAGATGAAGTAGGATTCTAGATCCTAAAATGGATTTTGGATCTGAAGTCTGAGATCCAAAATGAAGATTGCTTTTTGGGAAATCTGGATCCAAGTTGGGATTGGATTCTGACTTTGGATTTGGATTTTTGAAAGTCCAAATGGGACTTTTGAAGATGGGTCTGGGTTTTGAAAACCCGGATTGAATTTAAAACTTTAGGAAGGGTTGAATTTTGAGATTCAGAATCAATCTCAAACTTTGATTTAAAATAAGAAAATAAACTTGATTTTGAATCAGAAGATGAATCAGAAATCTCAAAGTTTAATTTGAACTTTGGATTTTGACTTTGAGATATTGACTTGAATTTAGATTTGAATCTTGAAAGTGAATTTTGGGATCTCAAAGTTGATCTGAACTTTGAGATTCGATTCGATTTGGAATTTTGAATACAAAATGAATTTGGATTTTTGGATATACAAATGAATTTCAAAGTCAAATTGGACTTTGAATTTGAAGTTTGCATTTGAAGATGAATCAAGGATTTAAAATTGAACTTTGAATTTGATTAGAGTTTTGAATATAATTTGAAATTTCAAAGTCAAATTAGACTTTGAAATCGGATTTCGAAAGTGAGATAGAATTGATGATTTGAAATAGAATTTGAAGAAAAGATATTCAAGACCGCTTGGATTTTGAAAAAAAGAATTTTGAAAATATGATGCAGTTCTATTCTAAGTGATGAATGAATTTAAAGAATTTTGAAAATGGATTTGAAAAGCATATTTCATTCTTTAAGTGAATTAAAATAAGATTGAAGATATGATACATCCCTGACTATGGTCATTGAATGTATTATATAATAATCATATTTAAATTCAGATGAAGAATAAAACACATTTTGGTGCTTTTATAGAGTTTAAAATGAAATTAACTCTCAATATATCTTGACTATGGCCATCGATATATATTTTTAGTTAATTTTAAACTAAACTCTGATAAAAGAGGAAAATATTTAAGGAAAATATGATGAGTTATGAAAAGGGATCCAGTGTAGATCCAGTGTTATCCCATAAAAGATGAAAATCCTAAGTTTTGTTCACATCCTGACTATGGCTATTGATGCAAATCATCAACTTAGGATTAATCACCTCCTATTAGGATGGTGCACCTGTCATTCGTGTTTCACCATTGTGAGATTTTTGGAAAATAAAGGTAAAAAGCATGAAAACAAGCAATTTATGATATTTACGATGCTCATTCATTCTATCTAAAAGCTGGAAATGTAAATTCTTATTAAGACCTAACTTATTACAACACTTAAAATTGAAAATACAACTCCCAAGAGATGACATTTTCCACATATTCCCTGCAAAACACCTGGTTAGTATGAAAGTATAGAATGCAATGGAAAGTGTTACATCAAAAAGCCTATATACAGATATACAAAGGGGTGCCTATATGAAGGGTGTATATGCGTACCTGTTGCTCACATTTTAGATAAAAATTATGATGCCCATATGATATATTTTGCATGAGAATGAAATGAGACACCATCTTATCTTATGACCCAACCTTTGTGAGATTCAGAGAAGAGTACTCAGTCATATTATAATCCAAGATGTAACTATGATTTAGGTGTGATATTGTATAATGTGTAGCTATTGGTGAAGTATGATTGCTATGAATGTGGCAACAACAACATAAGAATTGTGTTAAGTGCAAGTGGTGACAGGTGGAGGCTGCAGGTAGCAGTGCTGATGAAGCACTGTGAGCTGCTGAGAAGATGCTATGTGCAGCATAATGTGGGTGGATGACTAACATAGATGCTGAATATGGAAGCAGTGAATGTGCATGGTGAAGTGCTGGAAATAAGTGCAAGGGATGAATGTAATGGATGGAAGCCAAGTGTTTTATGGGGTGTAAATTGTGCTGAACCCGCAAGTAGTAGGTGATGCTAGGGTGGAGGTTTTAGTGGCTTGCAGCAGTTGTGCATATTGTGAGATGTAAGTATGTAAGCCCCACTGTTTTTCTGAAAGATATTAAATGACATATATATATTTCACAATTGGGAAATTCTTGTTTCGGCACGAGCATTGCTCGTAAGTCTAGCAATTATCGCTTTCTGATGTTCTAAATCGCGTAGACTCGCTCTACGAGGTGATTCAGGGCAAACCACGAGGAATTGAACCCCAATATTTGTAGTTTTGATTTATATTATATTCATTTAGGTTCGCTCCAAATTTGGAGCCTAAACGAGAAAAATTTCTTGTTATTTCTTAGAAATTGCTGAAAAAGGGTATATCGGTAATTTTGAGTCATACCGAGGCCGAATTTCGTTGAAATTGGGAAATTAAACATACTTTATTATAATTTAAACTTTAATTCATGAGATGTAATTTAAAATTTTGGTTTTTAAATTAATTTAATCATGTTCATTTAAATAACGAAGTGAATTGGGTTTTTCATAAAGCGAATTGCAATTTTCGTAAAATAAAAAAGTATATTGTAAAACATAAAAGTGGGTTTTCAAAATATTTTATATATAGGATTGTTTTAGGCATTTTTGAAAGTGGTTGGCATGGGCTCCACCTCAGCCCATGCCATTTTGAGGAGTTATGAAAATAAATTTACAAAAAAACTCCTTTTAAAAGGCAATTTTGAAAAGTTTGTAAAAAAACAAAACTTGAGGCCTTGTTTTGGGATTTCAAAAAGTGGGTGGGCATAGGCCCACGACTTTTTGGGATGGAATCCCTTTAGGGGGTAGCCCCTACCCCCCCCCCATTTATTACATTTCAAAAAAAAATTGAATTTGAAAAAAAACGTATTTTTTTTTGGCTTGGAGGGTTGGCTTTGAAAAGTCAAAGCCAACCACTCCCCTTGAATCAAGGGGAGTGGTTGAGGGTCTGCCCCTTGACCCTCCCCTTTGACCCCATAGGATCTAGGGAGGGGACTAAGGAGGACCCTCCATCCCCCTCTTTCTCTCCCCACCCTCCATCTCTACCTACTCCACTCTCTTTCTATATAACCAAGAGGAAGAGAAGAGAGAGAAAGAGCTTACCCCTTTTCTCTTTCCCTCTCTCCCCCTCCAGCAGCTCCCCTCTTCTCCCTTCCTCCCTCCCTCACGTTGCAGCAGCTCCAGCTGAGCCAACTCAGCACCAAGGTGAGCCTCAACCCCCCCTGCCATGCATTTCATTTTTTTTATTTATTGCTTATGTTGTTCGGTTTGGGGCATGGGCCCAGCCCACTCTTTTGCACACTTGGTGCAGTGGGTTTGTGGGTGGGTTAAACCCACAAGGTTCTGGTCTGGTTTCCCCATTCTTTGTTTGATCCCAGCATTCAAAAAAAAACTAAAGTTTCTCGAATGCATTACTTTCCCGTTTTCCCGAGTTGTCCAGGAACCCTCCGGGAAAATGAGCATATCTCCCTGGATACGCATCGGATCGGAAAGTTCTTGGACATTTCGGAAAGCTCAGACCGAGATATACAGTCTTGTAGTTAACCATTTTTTCTGGTTCGGCTTGCATAGCTGACGAAAATCAGAATCTTTGTCTGACACGTTGTCCCGCCAGCAACCCAGAAATGCCTTGAGTGATGCCGGGTTTTCGGACGATATTTTCCAAACAGTATATCGGTTTTCAGAGTTCTTGGACTCCATAGAAAGCTAACAAAACTCTCTATGAGTTTTGTGTTTAGAATTATCGCCGAAACTACCAGATGACTGCCGGAAAATGGCAGCCTTTCAGCTGCAATTTTTGAAATATATATATATATATATATATATATATATATACACGTATACATGTGCAATTTTTTTTTATATAACGCCCCTTGAGGGGGCTTTTCTTCGTTGGGTGGCTGGGCTAGGCTCTTCCGCAGCCAGCCCAGGCCCTTGTGGGGTTCGATGGGCCTCATGGCCTTATGGTTTGCTGCAGCCAAGCCCCGGACTGACCGTTGGCGGGTCAGTCCAGGTTCGTTTGGGACGCACCCACCATGGTGGTGCGTCAGGCCTAGCACGGCCTGGTCTGGACCCGGACACGGGTCAGACCAGGGGGTGCAGACTCCCTTTTGAGGGCCCCCTTTTGACCCAGCTGGTCTGGACCCACTGGGTCCAGACTGTCACCCTTGGGCTGCTCCACCCGCCTTGGGCGCTGGGCGCACCCTTGGTGCGGGTGTGAGCCATCTTGCGCCCTGGTTTGAGCCCACCCTTGGGACAGACCAGGGGTTGTGGCTGGGGACACACTTGTGTGCCCCAGCCCCGCCTTAGCTCAGCTGGTCCTAGACCCGCAGGGTCTGGGCCAAGCTGTTTTGGCCCAGCCCCTTGGCTTTGGATTTTTGGGCTAGCCGCACCGCATGTGGGTGCCGGCTAAGCCCGGTCCGTTGGATTGAACCCATTAGGGTGCAGTCCAGGGGCTCCCTAGTGACCTTAGTGGGTCTGATCCTTGTTGGATCAGACCTACTAGGGGGTCTAGGTCTGGCCCTTTTGGGCCTAGTGGCGCCGAGCCCGCTAAGGAGCTCCCTTGGCGCCTAGCTGGGTGCGGGTGCACCCAAGTGTGCTCGGCAGCATGTTGGCCCATGTTGCAGCCTAGTAGCACATGGTCTGCACGCAGTGTGCAGACCATGGTGGCTATGGGGCCAGGTGGCCATCGGCTGCAGGCTCCACAAGGGTCGTGCCTTGGTTCCCTTTGGCGCCAAGCTAGGCACCGTGCGCTAAGGCACCCGGTAGCCTTGGCATCATTGGGCAGTCACGAGCGGGACCCGCAGCTCATAGTCTGCACCATTAGCAGATTCAGATGGGTCGTCATGATGCCCATTGAGTTTCAGCGGATGTCCATCGGTGGCGGCAGTTGTCCCTCTCGTCGCCGCCAAGCGAATTTGGCTCGGTTAGCGACACCGTTCATTTTTTTTTAGCAACAATGTCGTTGCAGCCGTGGATTCAGGTGCTAATACCCCGCTGACCACCTTGGCAGTGAGGCGTTTGCGTCGAGACTTATGTCACAGTACATGTTTGCATGTACTTCGCTTGTTCTCGTCGGATGCTTGCGACGATTGGCGCTCTGTGCCCCGGTTGCGCGGGCAGAGCGCGACTCTGCTCTGTTAGCGACGATGTGGTTTCCATTTGGATGGGAATTGTGTTGACCTCGCTCTCAACACACTTGGGTGTTGATTCTGCGTTAATCCTATGTCGATGGCCTCGCCATGTGAGTTTTTGCCGCAGTGTGAGAGTTGAAATACGCGTATTGGGAAAATATGTATTTCAAGCCATGGTCGCTCCTCGCTCATGCAATAAGCATCGCATATGAATTTTGAGCCTTGTGTCGCTCAGTTTTGGTAGTTGGTGACACTTTACCGGTTCATTGGCGTATTGTTTCTCACAGCACGTTACTTGTGCGAGATTGAAGTTTTGTGGTTTTTCATGTTTCGCACATGCACTTTGGCACATCCTGCCACTTACGTCACTGGGTTTTGGTTGTCGAGTTTGCATTTGATTGGCTCACATTCGTATATCGATGGATATACGCTGCACCAGAGGCGTGCTTTGCACTCGACATGACATACACTTGAAAGAAACTGAAAACACTGTAGGGTTTGACACTTTTGACCTATTGAGGTTCTGAGACTCGGTTGGAGTCTACGGGCAATGGCCCGGTTTTGTGAGAATGTGCTCACATATTCGTGTCACCCTAGGCATAAAATAAAATGGTATATTATCGTCTTCATAGGCGATGTGCTCGTGGTGGCCGTGTGAGGCTGAGCACGTGAATGAGCAGGCCAAGTCCTCGTTTGTGTACCCCGCGGGGACCATGAGGCACGACTACCTCGAGAGGAGGTACGACTGGAAGTTTGAGCCTAAATAAGATAAACCTGCCGCGCCCCATTCACAATTTGGTCACCCAGGGAGAGGGTGAATGGTACAGCTCCGAGTGACGTGTCGTTACTACGACTTGTTCTTTTGAGGAGCCGATGTGCCCTCTGACCTCCAGTCACTCGGAGTTAGGGATATTGAGGTTGCCCTCTACAAGGACCTTTGCTACTGCAGTAGTACGGATTGCAATCCTTTACCCCTGCGAAAGGTTTTTCCTGGCTGCGTGTCGCTCGCAGGTGGTTTTCTCGTTCTGTAGCATCCCCGGTTACCACATTAGAAATTGAATAACAGACGTCGGGTGCATGTCTCACAGAACTCGAGGGTTTTCCTTCGCGTACCCGAAGGAGGTAAGAAGAAGAACATAAAGACTAACCAAACAGACTGACTTACTGTAGTTGTTACTTTAGAGCAGTGTATACTTTTGTTGTGTTGCTACATTCTGTTGTTTAGTTCCTGTTCTGTTACTCTAGACGATGCACTGTTACTTACTTTGTAGTTTTACAGTCTTGTGGCACGTGCACCTACCTGACACGCACTTGTATCTTTATTTAAATGTTTCTAATTGTTCCATCATGCTAGTTATAGTCTGGTACTTAGCACACTTGTAGCTTGCTGCTTACCTTCTGCTTTTCCTTAAAAATGATAATGTATGGATGGTTTGTCTCACCAACTCGCAAGAGTACTGGCCCCGTTTTATGGGGATACAGGTGACGAGTAGACGCAGCGCGATGCGACAGCGCACAGTAGGAGCCTTGAGACCCACACTTTGCAGCAGATTTTGGGCTTCTTCTGGTTTTGGGGTTTTGAGGGGTTGTACCTCTCCTTTTTGTGAGACTGTTCCTTTTTGTACCCAGTCTCGTTTTTGTATCATTGTAACTATTGTGGAAATGAAAAAAATACTTTACTTGTCGACTGTGGTTTGGTTTTCTCACTGTGGCTTGCTCAGACTTGCGGCCTTTGCTTCACCCCTGTTTTCCCTCCTTTACTTCCGCTAGTTGTTTTTTACTCTGTATATCCTCAAAAAAAAAAAATTGCTCAAAAACCAAGGGTTTTTACCAGGTCAGGGCTTGAGGCGTCACAGAGATTGGTATTAGAGCTGCAGTTTATAAGTGTGGTCCAAGACTTCTGCGTGCATCGTCCATCGCACTGTAAGTATGTTCTGAATTATTGCTTTCATTTGTTTCTTAATGATTTCTGCGGTATTTAGTTTTGCATGCTTGATTAGTTACATAACTTGTTAGATGCCTGCTGATTCGAGGAATGAGTGAATGCTCGGAGCTCTTATCGACTTGATTCGAGGCACAGAGGCCCTCGATCAAGCGGTTCAGCAGATTGTGCGGAGTGCCCGGATACTTGCACGTCTGACACCTCCTTGTGGGAGATGTGACCAGTATCACGCGGGACAGATTTGTCCTCGTGCTTTCAGTGTATGCCCCTACTGTGGCCTTAGGGGGCATATTGAGGTTGAGTGTTAGCGTATGTTGGACGATGAACTCACGATGGGTAACACTGAGACCGAGCAGAATGAGGCTCCTGAGGGCAGTCAGGCACAGTCAGCAGTTGACCCAGTGGGAGATGCACAAGTTGCACCAGGTTCTCCCGAGTACACACCAGCTTCCTACTCACGCTTTGTTTCTCCCGAGTACACGCCAGCTTCACCTCCGTGGTCTTAGGCAGTGAGTCCTTCTAAGTACACACCTGCTTCTCCTCCCCGTCCGATGCAGAGACGATACGGGAATCAGAACACCTACCGCAACTACTACACTCGTAGGCAGTGGTGATTGTGTTGTTCAGATGGGAACATGTGTGGTTGGAACACTAAGTCAGTGTTCATTTTGTAGACTTGCCTTGTTTTTGCATTGTTGCGGAGGTTTATGCATTGTAACCCTTTTGTAGAAGGGTAATTTTGGCTTGTACTGAAAATATGTATGCTTTTCTTATTCCAAGTAATGAAATTATGCTTTGACTTGTCTCATCGCTTATACGTGTCTTCTTTTTGTTTAAGATGGCTTGGCGCGAGCGATGTGACCGTATTATGGACACCATGAGCAACCTGGCGGAGGTTGTGGGCAGGCAGGCTGAGGCCATGCGTGCTATGGGAGAGAACATGCGAACCTCTCAAGAGCGAGAGACTCTGGTTCCTACTCCCTCTCCAGTTCCAGCGACAGTCGTGCCCTACAAGCAGTTCATGGCTATGAACCCTCCCTCCTTCGACGAAAAGTCTTTACCCGAGGCAGCCGAGGACTGGATACAAGAGATCGAGCGAATCTTTCGGGTGTTGCAGGTCAGTGACGACAAAAAGGTGGATTTCGGCACGTATCGGCTCCGGAAGGATGCCGAGAGGTGGTGGGCGACCACCTTGGATATCAAGTTTGCAGGCGATGCAGTCACGTGGGAGCAGTTCGTAGAGGTTTTCTACGCGGCCTATTTTCCTACCCACGAGCGCAGCTGGAAGATGCAGGAGTTCCTTGACCTTCAGCAGGGGAACTCTACTTTGGCGGACTACATCACGAGGTTCAGAAGCGTGGAGCGCTTCTGCCCTCACGTGCACGTGACCGAGAAGGAACGAGCGATGAAGTTCGCTCATGGATTGAAGTTAGCCTTACGTCTGAGAGTGTTCACGCGTGCTCCCTCGACTCTAGAGGAAGCCCTGGAGACGGCTACACTTCTGAAGCAGGAGTGGACAGAATCCCAGAAGACTCCGCATTCCAAGGGTAACCAGTAGCAGCCAGGCCAAAGAAGTTGGCCTAAGAAGCGTTCGTTACAGCAGAATTCGGGTGGAAAGAAGTCCGCCCCACCAGCAAAGAGGAACCGCAACAACAACAACCGGCAACGACAGAATTGCCAGCCCCAGCAGCAGCAAAGACAGGTGGTGGCAGCATCGAGTTGCCCAAAATGTCGGATGGATCATCCTGGCCGACCGTGTCCACGGGACCTCGGAGGATGCATCTATTGTGGCAAGATGGGCCACTACATCAAAGATTGTCGGAAGAAGCAGTCCGATGATCTAAGGAGGAACACGCCAGGAACGTCGCAGCCAGCACCTCAGCGACTTCCTCAGCAGCAGCAGCAACAACAGTCGTACCCGCCGCAGCAATCTTCCCAGCAGAAGACGGGTAACCAAAGGACAGTGACAGGGCGTGCCTACGCAGCCACTATCGAGCAAGTGACCAAGGGAGAGTTGGTCCAAGGTACTATTCCAGTCGCTGGTCATGCAGCTTTTACCTTGTCTGACTGTGGTGCTTCGCATTCTTTCATAGCTTCGAGATTTGCTAGTTCTTTGCCTATGTCTGCTGTATTATTGAATTATCCATTGGAAGTTCATACACCGACTGGTGATCAGTCCTTGTGTACTTTGTACATCCCGAGCGTAGAAGTGTCAGTGGCAAGTCAGAACTTGCCAGCTGACTTGATCCTGCTAGACATGACAGAGTTTGATGTCATTCTAGGCATGGATTGGTTGTTTGAGTATCATGCTCAAGTTCTGTGCAGAGAAGGCAAGGTGGTTTTGTACCCTCCTGATCGTCCGGTTTTGGAGATCAGCCTTGCTTGACCCATTCGAGACAGTCATATGATTTTGTCCTTTAAAGTTCAGAAGTATATGCGGAATGGGGGTACTGCTTTCTTGGTCAGTATCGCCCCAGTTGACTCGGTGTTAACCCCTATCGAGGAACTTAAAGTAGTTCGGGAGTTCCCCGATGTGTTTCCTAAGGAACTGCCTGGATTACCTCTGAAGCGTGAGATCGAGTTTTGTATTGAGTTGTTACCTGGAACGACTCTGGTCTCAAAGGCATCGTATCGTATGGCTCCGACAAAACTCGAAGAACTGAAGCGTCAGTTGGAAGAGTTGATGGAGCAAGGGTTTATCAGAAACAGTGCATCGCCGTGGGGTGCACCTGTTCTGTTCGTGAAGAAGAAAGACAGATCCTTGAGGTTGTGCATTGACTACAGAATGCTCAACCAAGCGACGATTAAGAATAAGTATCCGTTGTCGAGGATATAAGATCTCTTTGATCAGTTGCAGAGAGCGAAGATATTCTCGAAGATCGACCTCAGATCGGGTTATCATCAACTTCGGATCAGAGAAGAAGATGTTTCGAAGACAGCTTTTCGAACTAGGTACGGGTTGTACGAGTTCGTTGTGATGCCTTTTGGGCTCACGAATGCACCAGCAGCATTCATGGATTTGATGAATCGCATTTTCCGTCCGTTCGTGGATACGTTTGTGATCGTATTTATCGATGATATCTTGATCTACTCAGAGACCCCTGAGCAGCACCGAGAGCATCTACGTATTATGTTGGGAGTACTTCGGGAGCACAGATTGTTCGCCAAGTTCTCCAAGTGCGAGTTTTGGCTTCGACGAGTCATGTTTTTGGGTCATGTGATATCCAGTGATGGTGTGTCAGTTGATCCAGCGAAGGTCGAAGCAATGTTGGACTGGAAGCAGCCTCAGTCTGTTACTGATATTCGCAGTTTTCTCGGGTTAGCTGGATATTACCGGCATTTTATTCAAGACTTCTCCAGGATTGCGCTTCCTTTGACGAAGCTTCTGCGTAAGGGAGTCAAGTTCGAATGGACTGACTCTTGCGAAGAGAGTTTTCAGATCCTGAAGACGAAGCTGACGACCTCTCCGGTGTTAGCTTTACCTTCTGGTAGAGGTGGTTTTGTGGTGTACACAGACGCCTCAGGTACATGACTGGGATGTGTGCTCATGCAGCACGGTCGTGTTATTGCGTATGCTTCGTGATAGCTAAGGATTCACGAGAAGAATTATCCGATGCATGACTTGGAGTTAGCGGCTGTGGTGTTCGCCTTGAAGTCCTGGCGACACTACCTGTACAGAGATACATTCGAGGTCTTTTCTGACCACAAGAGTCTCAAGTATTTATTTTCTCAGAAGGAATTGAATATGAGACAGCATCGTTGGCTCGAGTTTATCAAAGATTATGAGTTTACGTTGTCTTACCACCCTGGTAAGGCGAACGTCGTTCCAGATGCGCTTAGTCGCAAATCGAGCAGTGTTCTGGCTAGTCTTGTGTGGAGCCAGAAGTTGATCGAAGATTTCGTGGCTTGGAAGCCATTCGCGATCGGAGGCGGAACCATTAGATTGTCTGGGTTGGCCATCCGATCAGAGTTCCTACCTAAGGTTATTGAGGCGCAGAAGCGGAACGCTCGATATCAGAAGTTGGTCGACCGAGCTCGTGAAGAGGGCTCAGTTTTTTGCATTGATGACAATGGTTTTATCCGCATGAAGGATCGACTTTGGGTGCCAAATAACCCTGAGTTGAGAAAGGAGATTCTTGATGAGGCACATCTGTCGAAGTACACCATCCATCCTAGTGGTACTAAGATGTTTAAGGATCTTCAACGAAGGTATTGGTGGAACGAGATGAAGCGTGAAGTCGCAACGTATGTTTCGAGGTGTTTGACTTGTCAGCAAATCAAGATCGAGCACCAACGTCCCGGTGGTTCCATGCAGAGGATTGAGATTCCTCAATGGAAATGGGAGGATATCACGATGAATTTCGTGGTAGGTTTACCGCGAACCAGGCGAAAGCACGATGCGATATGGGTGATTGTGGACAGACTCATCAAGTCTGCTCACTTCTTACCTATCCGGATCAGTCAGCCGCTTGAGAGCTTAGCAGACTTGTATATCCGAGAGATTGTACGGTTACATGGCGTACCTACATCTATCATTTCGGATCGTGATCCCAGATTCACGTTGCGACTGTGGGGACAGTTGCAGTCAGCTTTGGGGACGAAGCTGAAGTTCAGTACAACTTTTCACCCTCAGACTGATGGACAGTCAGAGAGGATGATTCAACGTTAGAGGATATGTTGCGAGCCTGTATGTTCGACTGGAAAGGTGATTGGGATTTGCACTTGTGTTTGGTCAAGTTTGCCTACAACAACAGTTATTACGCTAGTATCGGGATGGCTCCGTACGAGGCCTTGTACGGGAGACCTTGCCGATCACCGTCATATTGGAACGATATCAGCGATCGATCTAATGAATCACTGATTGTTCTTCAGCACTACACTCAGCAGGTGTAGAAAATCTGAGAACGTCTAAAGGCAGCTCAAGACAGACAGAAGAGTTACGCTGATAAGAGGCGGCGAGAGCTTCAGTTTGATGTGGACGACATGGTTTTCATGAAAGTATCCCCGACGAAGAGCGTCTTTCATTTTGGAAAGAAAGGAAAGTTGAGTCCTAGTTACGTTGGGCCGTTCAGGATCCTTGAGAGGATCGGTGGAGCAGCCTATCGGATTGAGCTACCACAGCAGTATAATCAAATTCATAATGTTTTTCACGTGTCGATGCTGAGGAAGTACATTCCGGACCCATCGCATGTCATCCGATACGAAGATGTTGAAGTACAAGAGGACTTAACGGTGACCGAGAGACCTGTTGAGATCGTTGATCGTTGCGATCAAGTTCTGCGTACCAAGACCATTCCGTTGGTTAAGGTACGGTGGCAACACCATGGCATTGAAGAATGCCCATGGGAGCCAGAGGCCAGTATGAGGGAGAAATACCCTGATCTTTTTGTAGCCTAGCGTTCGTTATTTCGCGGACGAAATCCCTTTTTAGGAGGGAAGGATGTAAGCCCCACTGTTTTTCTGAAAGATATTAAATGATATATATATTTCACAATTGGGAAATTCTTGTTTCGGCACGAGCATTGCTCGTAAGTCTGGCAATTATCGCTTTCTGAGGTTCTGAATCGCGTAGACTCGCTCTACGAGGTGATTCAGGGCAAACCGCGAGGAATCGAACCCCAATATTTGTAGATTTGATTTATATTATATTCATTTGGGTTCGCTCCAAATTTGGAGCCTAAACAAGAAAAATTTCTCGTTATTTCTTAGAAATTGCTGAAAAAGGGTATATTGGTAATTTTGAGTCATACCGAGGCCCAATTTCCTTGAAATTGGGAAATTAAATATACTTTATTATAATTTAAACTTTAATTCATGAGATGTAATTTAAAATTTTGGTTTTTAAATTAATTTAATCATGTTCATTTAAATAACGAAGTGAATTGGGTTTTTCATAAAGCGAATTGCAATTTTCATAAAATCTAAAAGTATATTGTAAAACATAAAAGTGGGTTTTCAAAATATTTTGTATAGAGGATTGTTTTAGGCATTTTTGAAAGTGGTTGGCATGGGCTCCACCTCAGCCCATGCCATTTTGAGGAGTTATGAAAATAAATTTACAAAAAAACTCCTTTTAAAAGGCAATTTTGAAAAGTTTGTAAAAAAACAAAACTTGAGGCCTTGTTTTGGGATTTCAAAAAGTGGGTGGGCATAGGCCCACGACTTTTTGGGCTGGAATCCCTTTAGGGGGTAGCCCCTAACCCCCCCCCCCCCCATTTATTACATTTCAAAAAAAAATTGAATTTGAAAAAAAAAACGTATTTTTTTTGGCTTGGAGGGTTGGCTTTGAAAAGTCAAAGCCAACCACTCCCCTTGAATCAAGGGAAGTGGTTGGGAGTGGTTGAGGGTCTGCCCCTTGACCCTCCCCTTTGACCCCATAGGATCTAGGGAGGGGACTAAGGATGACCCTCCATCCCCCTCTTTCTCTCCCCACCCTCCATCTCTACCTACTCCACTCTCTTTCTATATAACCAAGAGGAAGAGAGGAGAGAGAAAGAGCTGACCCCTTTTCTCTTTCCCTCTCTTCCCCTCCAGCAGCTCCCCTCTTCTCCCTTCCTCCCTTCCTCCCTCCCTCACGTTGCAGCAGCTCCAGCTGAGCCAACTCAGCACCAAGGTGAGCCTCACCCCCCCATGCATTTCATTTTTTTTATTTATTGCTTATGTTGTTCGGTTTGGGGCTTGGGCCCAGCCCACTCTTTTGTACACTTGGTGCAGTGGGTTTGTGGGTGGGTTAAACTCACAAGGTTCTAGGGAAACCTCTGGTTTTCCCATTCTTTGTTTGATCCCGGCATTAAAAAAAAAACTAAAGTTTCTCGAATGCATTACTTTCCCGTTTTCCCGAGTTGTCCAGGAACCCTCCGGCAAAACAAGCGTATCTCCCTGGATACGCGTCGGATCGGAAAGTTCAGAGCGATATCTACAGTATTGTAGTTAACCATTTTTTCTGGTTAGGCTTGCATAGCTGACTAAAATCAGCATCTTTGTCTGACATGTTGTCCCATCAGCAACCCAGAAATGCCTTGAGTGACGCTGGGTTTTTGGACGATATTTTCCGAACCGTATATCGGTTTTCAGAGTTCTTGGACTCCATAGAAAGCTAACAAAACTCTCTACGAGTTTCGTGTTTAGAGTTATCACCAGAACTGACAGATGACTGCCAGAAAATGGCAGCCTTTCAGCTGCAATTTTTGAAATATATATATATATATACCTATACATGTGCAATTTTTTTTTATATAACGCCCCTTGAGGGGAATTTTCTTCGTTGGGTGGCTGGGCTGGGCTCTTCCGCAGCCAGCCTAGGCCCTTGTGGGGTTCGATGGGCCTCATGGCCTTATGGTTTGCTGCAGCCAAGCCCCGGACTGACCGTTGGCGGGTCAGTCCAGGTTCGTTTGGGACGCACCCACCATGGTGGTGCGTCAGGCCTAGCACGGCCTGGTCTGGACCCGGACACGGGTCAGACCAGGGGGTGCAGACTCCCTTTTGAGGGCCCCCTTTTGACCCAGCTGGTCTGGACCCACTGGGTCCAGACTGTCACCCTTGGGTGGTTCCACCCGCCTTGGGCGCTGGGTGCACCCTTGGTGCAGGTGTGAGCCATCTTGCGCCCTGGTTTGAGCCCACCCTTGGGACAGACCAGGGGTTGTGGCTGGGGACACACTTGTGTGCCCCAGCCCCGCCTTAGCCCAGCTGGTCCTAGACCCACAGGGTCTGGGCCAAGCTATTTTGGCCCAGCCCCTTGGCTTTGGGCTTTTGGGCTAGCCGCACCCCATGTGGGTGCCGGCTAAGCCTGGCCCGTTGGACTGAACCCATTAGTGTGCAGTCCAGAGGCTCCCTAGTGACCTTAGTGGGTCTGATCCTTGTTGGATCAGACCTACTAGGGGGTCTAGGTCTGGCCCTTTTGGGCCTAGTGGCGCCGAGCCCGCTAAGGAGCTCCCTTGGCGCCTAGCCGGGTGCGGGTGCGGGTGCACCCGAGTGTGCTCGGCAGCGTGTTGGCCCATGCTACAGCCTAGCAGCACATGGTCTGCACGCAGTGTGCAGACCATGGTGGCTGTGGGGCCAGGTGGCCATCGGCTGCAGGCTCCACAAGGGCCGTGCCTTGGTTCCCTTTGGCGCCAAGCTAGGCACCGTGCGCTAAGGCACCCGGTAGCCTTGGCATCATTGGGCAGTCACGAGCAGGACCCCCAGCTCATAGTCTGCACCATTAGCAGACTCAGATGGGTCGTCATGATGCCCATTGAGTTTCCGCGGATGTCCTTCGGTGGCGGCAATTGTCCCTCTCGTCGCCGCCAAGCGGATTTGGCTCGGTTAGCGACAACGTTCATTTTTTTTAGCAACAATGTCGTTGCAGCCGCGGATTCGGGTGCTAATACCCCGCTGACCACCTTGGCAGCGAGGCGTTTGCGTCGAGACTTATGTCACGATACACATTTGTGTGTACTTCACTTGTTCTCGTCGGATGCTTGCAACGATTGGCGCTCTGTGCCCCGGTTGCGCGGGCAGAGCGCGACTCTGCTCTGTTAGCGACGATGTGGTTTCCATTTGGATGGGAATTGTGTTGACCTCGCTCTCGACACACTTAGGTGTTGATTCTGCTGTAATTCTTTATCGATGGCCTCGCCATGTGAGTTTTTGCCGCAGTGTGAGAGTTGAAATACGCGTATTGGGAAAATACGTATTTCAAGCCCTGGTCGCTCCTCGCTCATGCAATAAGCATCACATATGTATTTTGAGCCTTGTGTCGCTCAGTTTTGGTAGTTGGTGACACTTTACCGGTTCATTGGCGTATTGTTGCTCACAGCACGTTACTTGTGCGAGATTGAAGTTTTGTGGTTTTTCATGTTTCGCACATGCACTTTGGCACATCCTGCCACGTACGTCACTGGGTTTTGGTTGTCGAGTTTGCATTTGATTGGCTCACATTCGTATATCGATGGATATACGTTGCACCAGAGGCGTGCTTTGCACTCGACATGACATACACTTGAAAGAAACTGAAAACACTGTAGGGTTTGACACTTTTGACCTATTGAGGTTCTGAGACTCAGTTGGAGTCTACGGGCAATGACCCAGTTTTGTGAGAATGTGCTCACATATTCGTGTCACCCTAGGCATAAAATAAAATGGTATATTATCGTCTTCATAGGCGATGTGCTCGTGGTGGCCGTGTGAGGCTGAGCACGTGAATGAGCAGGCCAAGTCCTCGTTTGCGTACCCCGCGGGGACCATGAGGCACGACTACCTCGAGAGGAGGTACGACTGGAAGTTTGAGCCTAAATAAGATAAACCTGTCGCGCCCCATTCATAATTTGGTCACCCAGGGAGAGGGTGAATGGTACAGCCCCGAGTGACGTGTCGTTACTACGACTTGTTCTTTTGAGGAGCCGATGTGCCCTCTGACCTCCAGTCACTCATAGTTAGGGAGGTTGAGGTTGCCCTCTACAAGGACCTTTGCTACTGCAGTAGTACGGATTGCAATCCTTTACCCCTGCGAAAGGTTTCTCCTGGCTGCGTGTCGCCCGCAGGTGGTTTTCTCGTTCTGTAGCATCCCCGGTTACCACATTAGAAATTGAATAACAGACATCGGGTGCATGTCTCACAGAACGCGAGGGTTTTCCTTCGCGTACCCGAAGGAGGTAAGAAGAAGAACATAAAGACTAACCAAACAGACTGACTTACTGTAGTTGTTACTTTAGAGCAGTGTATACTTTTGTTCTGTTGCTACATTCTGTTGTTTAGTTTCTGTTCTGTTACTCTAGACGATGCATTGTTACTTACTTTGTAGTTTTACAGTCTTGTGGCACGTGCACCTACCTGACACGCACTTGTACCTTTATTTAAATGTTTCTAACTGTTCCATCATGCTAGTTATAGTCTGGTACTTAGCACACTTGTAGCTTGCTGCTTACCTTCTGCTTTTCTTTAAAAATGATAATGTATGGATGGTTTGTCTCACCAACTCGCAAGAGTACTGACCCCGTTTTATGGTGATACAGGCGACAAGTAAACGCAGCGCGATGCGACGGCGCACAGCAGGAGCCTTGAGACCCACACTTTACAGCAGATTTTGGGCTTCTTCTGGTTTTGGGGTTTTGTGGGGTTGTACCTCTCCTTTTTGTGAGACTGTTCCTTTTTGTACCCAGTCTCATTTTTGTATCATTGTAACTATTGTGGAAATGAAAAAAATACTTTACTTGTCTACTGTGGTTTGGTTTTCTCACTGTGGCTCGCTCAGACTTGCGGCCTTTGCTTCACCCCTGTTTTCCCTCTTTTACTTCCGCTAGTTGTTTTTCACTCTGTATATCCTCAAAAAAAAAAATTGCTCAAAAACCAAGGGTTTTTACCAAGTCGGGGCTTGGGGCGTCACAAAGTAAGTGAGATAGCCACAGGTGAATGTGACTATGGTAAAAGGCTGGTAAAATAGGAGTTGAGGTGCTCACAGTGCAATGAGATGAAAATAGCAGTGTGCTACTATGAAAGGCAATGCGATGGTGGACAACAAGTAAAAAAAAAAAGGGTCCAACCACGAAATCAAGAAAATTGACTTGAAACTGAGGTGCTAGAAGCCATATTACCTGTAACAACATGCATCACTCAAATGTAGAGTTTTGGGAAGAATGAACTTCCTTCTTTAATCAACTAAAACAGTTATATTCATAGCTTTACAAAGCCACAGGAAGTAAAAAGGAAATCTCGACAACCAAAGGGCCATATTCAACAACTAAAAAAAAATGTGGTAATCAGACAAGTCTAATAAATAGTGAATTCTTGACCAACAGGACCTATTAATGACCTAAGAGTTAATACTTTTAACGGAGTTACTAAAACAAATTCCTTTAGGCAACACATTCCCAACCAGTATTTGCTTAAACATAGTGAAGTATTACCTTCTCCATTCTGACAAGAACCAAAAAAAAGAAAGAAAGCAGTCCAGGTGATTACATTCTGCTAATTGATTTTATCAGAAAGTCTCAAAGTCATTCCCATCCACCCACATTTGCATATATACCCGACAGAGAATCAACAATAAACACATCAAAGCCTAAGCCAAGCTTCACTATATCATCATGAACGCATGAGATGATGATGAATATTTGCTATGCAGGTGGTAATGAGAGGCACACAGAAGCATACTCTATGGAGGCTTGCGGCATGCTATATGCAAATTACAACAGGCATTAATAGGGGTTGTGAAGTAATAAGGTGTGGCCATGGTATGTACCAAATGTAAAAGAAAATAAAGGTGTTAAGGAATCGGTATGTACAGACCCTAACATATGCGAATGATAAAGTTGGATTACTGACATATCGACTTCAGCCATTTTCACAGTTTGAATGACCACCACCAGACCCTCTGATTGTTGTTTGCAAACAGCCTATATAGATGCCCCTCAAATGTCTGATATTCAATTTATCATACCTAAATCATCAATGTTGGCTTCACCAACCACATCTGTTATGACAAGATTGAACCCAGCAGCACCATCTCCTGCTTAGACCAATTTTATGCATAAAAGAGAACAAACCCAAACCAAGCCTGAATTTCACATGTGTTTAGGTCAGAACTTTCAGTCTTGATGGATAACTTGGAGGCCCATCATGCGGGTTTGCCTATATGACCCAAACTATGCCATAATACTTGATTAAAATTAGATCTCTCATATGGGGGAGGAAGAAACGATTAGATAAGCTCAGTTAAATTACAAATTAGCAAACACCTTCCAATCAAAACATTGTTCATACATAAGATCCACATGAAAATATGAATGATCATCATATTGATGATACCAACGATAAAGATTATCACATTATTGCAATAGAGAAGTAATATAAAATAGTCACTAATAATCCCTTATTTGCTGAATATGTTTCCTAAAGAGACTAAAGAAAAATTCATCCTGTAACAATGACACTAAAAAAAAAATTCTTGACATTAATACTCTAAATCCATCTCTCCTGTATACCTCCTGATATTGAACTGAACAAAATCTTTAACAGGGGTGATGATAAAAATTTTCCAATCATTTCGAACCTAACCACTGATCGGTGAGATTATAGAGTGATGGGCATGAGGTCTGAGTTTGCAGCAGAAGATTCATGGAAAACTTTATATACTGACAGCTTTATTCACAGAAATGAGTACGAAATTCAACAGATCTGCCTTAAGGATAGTTCTGCCAGATGAATGCTATAGATTATCCTATTTCTAGACTTTAACTGAAAGGACTGATTGACCAGAGCTGTAAAAAAAAAAATCTTGAGAATGGCATGCAACTTAGTCTTAGCCCTGCGATGTTAAAATCATATCACCTATGGCTATGCACTTTTGCTCAAACACAAAGCTTCCAGAGAGAATGAACTCTCTTCGACTGAAACCCATACATCAACGATCTTTCAAAATAGCAGGAAAAAACATACTATAATTACAACACAAAGGAATTCAAAGTAAGCCGCCATTTCACCAGGAGATTGATCTCAAATTTGAACCACAATGAGTCCGTCCTCCAACATATCTTAACAGAAATAGCAAAGTCCATGAATACTGGGATTGGGAATGATTGGGTATATGGGGTCTAAATTACGATGATGCAATGCAACACAAAGGAAATAATCAAATGGAGATGCCTAAGTGATGAAAGGTATAATAAAACTATGATGTATGGCTAAACACGACCATATTGCAAATCTAAAAAAAAATATATGTAGACAGACATTAAAAGCAGAGAAAAAAGGAAAAAAAGGAAAAAAAAGAAGAAGAATGTAGGAATGTTTTCATTCCATTGATGTCGCAATATGCGGGTCGATCTTGCTATATGCAGATCGACCCTGCAAATTATGCATTCAGTGAGTAGAAGTTGAAAGCAAAAGGAAGACAATGGATATTATGTGAAGAACGACTAAAAAAAATGTGCCTGAAAGGGCGATTTTACAGAGGAAATAAAGGAAGAGCTCTCACCTTAGGTTAACAGAGATTGAAACCGGAGGGGTGAGTCCTCAAGACGTGCTGCTGGGAGATTGTTCACTTGCTATTTGCTTGACCAAGTGGCAATACTTCCTCTGGAAGTTGAAAGTTAGATCCCCCTTCTTGATCCTTCGTTGCAGGTGTGATGGGGCCGAATGAAGATACGATGGAGAAGAAAAAGGAAGAAGGCGAGACCGAGTGGTAGGTTGAAGCGTGGTTCGATGGGGATTGGAAGGTAGAGAGGTGCGATCTTTGGCAGATGATCGTTGTGAATTGGATGAGGTGAATGGTGGATGTCGAGGGATTTGGTGGTGAGACGTGATCTGATCGATGAAGGTGCTAATGGATGCCCTGGGTCGATCTCCTGCAGTTGCTTATATAGAGGATGGGAGAAGGATTGGGAAGTGGTTTCTATTGGAGATGAAGGGTGAAGGGAAGGTGAAGGTCGTTGGTGATGGAGGGTTTGGAGGAGGGGCGAAGGTTGTTGGTGATGGAGGGTTTGGTGGAGAGCCATGGGGGGTTTGGCGATGAAAGGTCGAAGATGGGGAGAAGCTTCTGGAGAGTGGTTTTGCGAAAGGGGGAGAGAAGAGGCGCTGTCCCCTTTTCTTACGAAGGGTCTTCAAAGAAACCCTAAAAAAAAAACAGATTCAAAGAGGACCCTTTTATTTTCAGGTTTTTACAAAGAGGGGGCTCCTTTCAAGAGTTTTCTAAAAAAAATGTGGTTCTTCATAAAAACGTTTTTCAAAAAAAGGTTTTTTAGAAAAAGGATATTTTCAAAAAGGAGGTTTTTCAAAACTATTTTTTTCTTTTCTATATTTTTTATTTTTTTGTTCTTTTCTATATTTTTTATATTATATATATATATATATATATATATTTTTTGAAATAAAGTTATGAAACTAAGGAAATAAGGGATTTAAAAATTATTTTATAATTTTTGAGAAATATTTACAAAAAGAGGGGTTTTCTGAAAATTTGGGTTTCATTTCTTCAGAAAATAGGTTTGGACCCAAGTTTTGAGAAAATATTCAAGTTTTAAACCTCAAATCAAGGAATATAATACGATGGATCCAAACGGATACCGGACGAAGTGTTTGAGCCTTTCAAAAGGTTCTTTTGGTAATTTTAAAAATTTGGTTTAAAATTGGATGACAAAGTTCAGATTTGGATTTTGACAATGGATCCGGATCCAAAATTGAGTCAGATGTATAAAATGATTTAATTTCAGTAAAACCTGAGAAATAACTGGAATTTAAATTTAAAACTGACTCAATTACTCAGGAAATGGAATCAGGGGCAAAAAGAGAATATTTACAACATTTTGAAAAATTTGGGGTGTTCACAGATGCCCCTCTTTGCTACTAAGTCGGTTGAAAGCCGAGCTTAGTGGCAAAGAAACACTCCAAATTTTGAAAAATGTTCCAGTCAACAGATCTGAGCTGGGTATGGAAGAATTTATTTTGAAAACATGGCCTTTCAGGCTTAAAACCTTATCCTGAATGGTTCTGGGGGGAGGGACGAAATCCTCGACAATGATATGACTGAATGATAAAAATGAGGAAATCGTGATGGGACTTTGGATGAAGATCCCTAAATGATGAAAGATAAGCATTTTTTTATCAAGTCTCATGGGTGAGACAAGATCAGCCTTTGGAATGACTCAGGTTTAGCCCGTAACCTGGATGGGACGAAGATAGATCAAGATAATTTGGATGGGGAAAGGAATATAAGCGGACCTTGATGGGACATTTTGAAAGAAATGCCTCGTAAGATGAAACTCAAGTATGATCCTTTCCTGGATGGATGTACAGAGCGTGGATTCCTTTGTGGAAAAAAAAACCTTGATGTGACTGGGAGGATTACCTCGTCGAAACGAGGTTCTGGTTTAACCCAAACCTAAAAGGAAAATACCTCGTGGAACGAGGTTCGGGCTTGACCCTTAACCTGAAGGAGACGATATCTTGAGGAGCGAGGTTCAGACTTACCCTTAACCTGAAAGGGGCGACCATACGGAATCCTCGAATGAAGAAACCATGATGGGACCTTCAGAATTTGGACGAACAAATCCGGAAGGGGTTTGCGAGAAGAGAAAAACAAGGGATTCCCTAAAGCTTGGAAAGGGGATGATCTGGGGCGTCTCATTGCTGAGACTAAATCAGCTTTCTAAAAACAGACGACCTCTCGCAGAAGGTTTGGGTGACACCTCGAGGGGCGAGGTAACAAGTTTAATCCTTAGCCTGAATGGATACAGAATCATCGAGGAGCGAGGAAACTGCGATGGGACCTCTAGACTTTGCACAACAAGTCCAAGAGGGGTTTGCAAAAGGATGAAAAATGGGGGTCCCTAAAGCTTGAAAAGGGGTTGTTCTTGGGTGCCTCATTGCTGAGACTCAAAATAGCTTTTGACAATAACAGACCTTTTGCAGAAAGTTCATGTTTAACCCTTATCCTGAGCGAGAAATTCCTATGGCGGGACAGTGGGGGCCACAAGGAAGTGTGCGAATCTGAGAGCGCTTAGATCAGACGGAAGGAAAGGACTTTCCAGTCCTAAGGAGGGATGACGTCAGGATACGTCAAAACGAACATCAAGCTCACACTTCATTTTGGGATAATGAGAAAGTATTGCCAATAAGATGCCAAAAATTGTAGTCGATTCAGAGTGATTGAATTGTGCATGTATGTGTGAAAAATATCACTTCTTTCTACCTAGAGTATTAACTCCAATGGGGCTAACTCTGTAGAATCAAGAATCAAATTCAAATTTTGTTGTTGTTGAGTTTCTTTAAGGAAGATACCAATTTCCTCGATATGAAAGAAGAGAAAATATTCTTAGTTTCATAAAAGCAATTGAGTGAAAAGACATTGATAAAAGAATTTCACATAGATAAAGATGATTCCTGACAGTTTCGGGCAGTTTGATATCCTGGGGCTTTGCCCATGATGATCTTTTGCACTCTTTTGAGTCATGGAGCTTTCTCGGGCTTTTGGGAGGAGCTTATTACATCATCCTTCATTTTTGGAGATATCCTGACTTTTCTCTCTTCTTCAGGGAAGGGTACGTCACAAAATCCTTCATGTTGGAGATGCTCCGATCCTTCTTTTTCTTTCTCAGGAATTGTGCTTGATGACATTGGTTCTTGGGTTGAAATCTCTAGATGATAGCAGAAATCAAATATCCTTTAGGGTTTGTCGGGAGGCTCATCGCAGTCACCTTCATCTTGACGGTGCTCCGAACGTTCCCTAGAAGGATTCATCACAAACTCTTTCATCTCGAAGATGATTCAAATCTTCTTTGGCCCCGGGGGTCTAGCTCGCATATTCGTCTTCATCTTGATGACAATTGAGAGATCCCTTTTGCGGATATTTGATTGCAGCTTAGATGACTGAGGAGATATGGATTGGGTAGGTCTTTTTTTACTGCCCAGGATATTTCCACTGTCTTACTACCAAAAGATCGATCTCTATGAATGTGCCATAGCTATGATCAATATCAATTCACTTATGGCTTTTCAACATCATTGAATTTTTTCTTTGCCGGTCATATCGAAGATTTTTCTTCATCCTCTTGGTTGACCAACAGAAAAAGCTTGAATTCAGTTCTTATTTCGCAAAAGTCTTGCTCTTTTAGAAATAATACTAAAGGTATTTTGAGGTAATTCTTTGTGAAAGCTTTGAGATCAACAATGACTTTTGATAGCAAATTGGCAAAAGATTCTTGAAATCCTTAATGAAAATAATTGCTTGATATCAAATCGACACGTCCATGACAAAATTCTCCTCTCTTTTTCCCCAAAAAGAGAGACTCAGGCTTAGCCCTTACCTGAATGGGAAGTTGGAAATACTCTTCTCTTCCCCAAAGAGGAGGTGTTTGCAAAACGGAACTTTCGAAGAGAAATTAAGTTTTCGTCAAAAGTCCCTATTTCTAGGCTTCTCTTATGGAAAGGCGGCCGAAAAATGAAGTTGAGAAAGTATCACAGAGGAACGAGTCAATCACATTCTCCCTAAAAGAGGGTCCCTTGTGAAGGGGTTGGCCAAAGATGAGAAAAACAGGGGCCACAAAAAGAAACGAGCTTCCATCGAAGTTCTCCCTGGAAAAAGGGTTCTTTTATGTAAATTTGGTTGTTGTTTTGCAAACAGTTCGCGAAGAAAATGAGTCCCTTCAAACTCTCCCTGGAAAAGGGTTCTTGCGAACGAAAGATGGTTGCATGCGAAAGGAACGAGCTCCCTCGAACTCTCCCTGAAGAGGGTCCTTCGCAAGAGAAAAAGATTGATTTTGGATAAAATGATAACCCGAGGGTTGAAATTGAGAATTTAGGATTTGAATATTGATGATCGGTTAGTACAATGACTGAACCTGGAGGGCTAACTTGATCAGTCAGCCAAATACTAGCACAAGTGCTAGATGTACCAGTACGAGCACTTGGTTTTTACAAACACACCAGTACAAGCACTGGATTTCAAAAATGCCCCAGCATGAGCGCTGGGTTTCGAAAACAAACACCAGTACGAGCACTGAGTTTTCAAAAATGCACACCAGCACGAGCACTAGGTTTTTCGAAAATGCACACCAGCACGAGCATTGGGTTTTCAAAAATGCACACCAGCACGAGCACTGGTTTCTCGAAATTGCACACCAATACGAGCACTGGGTCTTGAAAATGGACCAGTACGAGCACTGGTTTTTCAAAATGCACACCAGCACGAGCACTGGTGTTTTGAAAATGCACCAGTACGAGCATTGGTTTTTCAAAATGCACCAGTACAAGCACTGGTTTTTTTAATGGAGAATTTGAGGAAGAGACCGACATTCGAAGATACTTGAGAATTAAGCGAGAATGATCGTCGGTGATTCAGGATTATCCCTTATCCTGAAGGGGAAGTTCAGGTTTGTCCCTTAACCTGAAAAGGAAAAGGCAAGGAGAACTTTTGGTCCAATACAAGCATTGGATCAACAGGGGAAATTTGAGTCGGAACTCGAGGGAATAAGAATATACAAAAGCGAAAATCCGAGTCGGAACTCGATTTTTCAAAATAAAAGAATGAGTGAGAATCGAGTTTGAGAACTCGAATTCTTGACGCAACGATTGGTTCCAACACGAGCATTGGATCTAAAAGGAAGTCCAAGTCGGAACTCGAAGCTTCAGAAATAAGAATATACAAAAGGAAAAATCCGGGTCGGAACCCGGTTTTTCAAAATAAAAGAATAAATGAGAATCGAGTTTGAGAACTCGAATTCTTGACGTAGCAATTGGTCCAATGCGAACATCGGGACCAAAAGGAAGCCCAAGTCGGAACTCGAAGCTTCAGAAATAAGAATATACAAAAGGGAAAATCCGAGTTGGAACCCGGTTTTTCAAAATAAAAGAATGAATGAGAATCGAGTTTGAGAACTCGAATTCTCGACGTAGCAATTGGTTCCGATACGAGCATTGGATCCAAAAGGAAGTCCGAGTCGGAACCCGGAACTTCAAACGAAAGATAAAAGGGGAAAACCCAAGTTGGGACTCGGATCTTCCAAAAATAAAATGAAAACAAAACCTGAGTCGGAACTTAGACGGGAAGGAAATAGCTCCTTCCCAAAACTCGGATTTCAGAAGGATTGACAAAAAGCGTGAATAGATTCCGTCGATGAGGATGAAAAACTTATTCAAGATCCTCGACCCAAGATGGCCTGAGATTTGAATTTTATTTAGGATGGTTTTCATGATTATCCCTGATCCTGAAGAGAATTTGACAAAATCAGAAAAGATTGATAGGGATCGACAAAGGATAAAGAATTAAGGAAAGAGAAAAATTAACGAATTTTGACAATAAAAATTTGAAAAGGATTGGTAGAAATAGGTAAAATTTTGAGGAAAACTTGATGATAAAAGAATTTAGGACTATCCTTTGTCTTGAGAGAAGAAGGACCTCGTGGGACGAGGTTCAAGTTTATCCCTTAACCTGAAAGGGAAAATACCCCATTGAAACGAGGCATTAGGTTTATCCCTTAACCTGAAAAGGGTTTTACAAAAGATTTGATAAAATTTAGTAAAATTGATAAAACTTGATAAAACTTTGACAAAAATTGATAAAATTGACAATAAACTGATGAAAACTTGATTAAATTGAAGAATAAAATAAATCAATTAATAAAGATAAGATTTACTGAAAATCGACAAGATTTTTAGAAAAAGAGTTCGTCTGATCCTGCCTGCACATGATGAAGGAAGACAAGTATAGATCAAAATAAAATGCCTCAGTATCAGGGAGAAGAATGTGAGAATTCAATAGAAGATTATTGCTTTATTGAAGAAGACTTTTGAAGAGTACAAAAGGCTAGGATGAACAATTCAAGTATAAAATCTCTTCAAATGTAGAGCATTGATAGGATCCGGCAGTTCCACCCCATCGGCGTTGATAAGGCGATAGGAATTGCAAGGCAGCGCTTCCTTAACCATATAAGGGCCTTCTCAATTGGGTGACCACTTGCCCTTCGGCCGATGCTTAAGATGAGCTGTCGATCTAAGCACAAGATCATTAACTCAGAATCTTCTCTCAATAACTGATTTGGCGTAGTGCCCAGCTATCCTCTGACGATAGGCTTGAGCATGCTATGCTGCCTTGAGCCTTCTCTCATCTAGCAGATCAAGCTGTACCAATCTCTGCTGCTAATACTGATCAAGCGGAAGTTCGAGAAGCGACGCAAACTTGAGTGCAGGCTTCTGAACGTGGAGAGGTAATACCACCTTGGTCCCATAAACCAGCTCCGAAGGAGTAGCGTTGGTTGGGGTCCAAATGGTGGTTCGGTACGCCCAGAGCGCATCATGCATCTTCTTGTGCCAATCATGGCCCGTCTCCACAGTTCTTTCCAAGATGCGGATCAAGATCTTGTTGGTGGCCTCTGCCTGGCCATTCCTATGAGGATAATAAGGAGCTGAGAAGTGGTGATGAATCCTGAACTTCGAGCAGAAGGTCTTCATCCTCTCATTCTTGAAATGGCTACTATTGTCTGACACAATATCGTGTGGGACGCTGAAGCGGCAAAGAATATTCTTGTGAATGAAAGAAACCACATGTCGGCCTTCTACCGTTCGCAGAGTTACAACCTCGACTTATTTGGTTAAGTATTCTGTAGCTGCGAGAAAGTATATGTGGCCATTGGAAGCTGAAGGAGTGATTGGACCCACCACGTCAAAGGCCCACATCGAAAAAGGCAAAGGCGAAACCACAGATTGCAAGTATGCGGATGGTGCATGAATGAAAGGTGCGTGTATCTGACATTTTACGCACTTCCTCACAAATCGATGGCAATTCTGCTGCATGGTTTTCCAATAATACCCTGCCCGGATAATCTGCTAGACGAGTGTTTGGTAGCCGACGTGGCCTCCACAAATTCCCTCATGTGCCTCTTGGACAACTTCCATGGCTTCATCCTTGTCTAAGCATCTAGCGTACTCAGAACTGAATCCACGACGATAAAGAGTATTGGCAAGAATGAAATAATGGGCTGACATGCGCTGAATCGCACGTTGCTCCTTTTTTGGCATTTCCGATGGAAATTTACCAGTCTTAATAAAGTTTTTGATATCTTGATACCAAAGCTTCTCTTTTTGAGTGGCTTGGTTCACTTGCTCAGCTGGAACGAAGGCAGGTTGATCAAGTCTGCCAATCTCGAATAAACGACAGGATTCACTGTCTTTAAACGACAAGATAGAGCCTAAACAGGCAAGGTCATCTGCTATGTGATTGTATTCCCTCTTGACATGATTGAGCTGAAATTCTTCAAAATTGTCTATGAGAGCTAAGGCAATCTTCTGATAGGGAATCAATTTTGAATCCTTGACTTGCCACTCAGCATTAACTTGGCTGACAACAAGCAATGAGTCGCCGAAGGCATGTACTCTCTTGACATTGAAGTCTTGCAAAATCTTGAGGCCTTGTATTAGTGCTTCATACTCGGCCATGTTGTGAGTACACTGAAAGCTGAGCTTGAGGGAATAAGGGATCATCTCCTTTTTGGGAGTAATTAGTAAGATCCCAACCCCTATACCAGACATGTTTCTGGCTCCATCAAAGAAAAGGGTCCAAACTGGGGACTCCTGGATACTGCAGATACGATCATCGGGAAAATCATCTTCCGCTTTGATCTCTTCTGTCAACGGGAAATCTGCCAACTGATCTACAATGGACTGACCCTTCACTGACTTCTGAGAAACATACTCCAAGTCGTACTGCATCAGTTGGACTTGCCATTTCGCAATCCGCCCAGTAAGGAAAGGCTGCTCAAGGATGTACTTGAGAGGATTGAGTCTTGACAAAATTTTGATTTCTGAGTCCATTAGATAATGTCTCAGCTTCTGACACATCTACACTAAGGCTAGACATGTCTTCTCCATCTGATAATATCTTTTCTCATAATCGATGGAAGTCTTGCTTATGTAGTAGATGGCATGCTCTATCCGGCTGCCTTCCTCATACTGTGCAAGAAATCCGCCACAAGCATTCTGATTGACAGAAATGTACAAGAGAAGTGGCTTTCCAAGTTCTGGTGGCTTCAAAACAGGTGGATTGAGGAGATACTGCTTGATGCGCTCGAACGAGAGCTGACATTCTGGTCCCCACTCAAATTTTACCTCTTTTCTCAACAAGTGATTGAAGGGCTCGCATCTCATGGCCAATTTAGAGATGAAGCATCGAATTGACTGAATGCGACCCTGAAGGCTTCGCAGTTCTTTTAGATTGGTGGGAGGCGGCATATCATTGATTGCCTTTGCCTTGGCTGGATCTACTTCTATGCCTTTCTTGCTGATTATGTAGCCTAGCAGTTTGCTTGACTCTACTCCAAAGACACATTTCTGCTGATTGAGCCTCAACTTGTACAGAATAAGTCTTTCAAAGACTTGGCCGAGAGCATCGAGATGATCCTCTCCTTCTTTTGACTTAACCAAGATGTCATCCACATAGGCATCCATGTTTTTGTGCATCTGGTCATGAAAAATAACTGTCATTGCTCTCTGATAGGTTGCCCCAGCATTCTTGAGCCCAAACGGCATAATTGTGTAGCAAAATGTGCCCCAAGGCGTGGTAAAAGAGGTTTTGGATTGGTCACGAGTGGCCAATTTGATTTGATTGTAGCCTGAGTATCCATCCATAAAGGAAAACATGACATGATCCGCCGTGCTATCGATCAAAAGATCGATATTGGGGAGTGGATAATCATCCTTTGGGGTGGCCTTGTTTAGATCCCTGAAATCGATGCAGATCCGGACCTTGCCATTCTTTTTGGGAACTGCTATGACGTTCGCCAACCAGTCCGGGTAGTCAATGGTTAGGATGAATCCTGCCTTTAACAAATCCTCAAGTCCTTCTTTAACTTGCGGTGCTACTCGGGGATCCATTTTCCTTAATTTCTGCTTGATTGGCTTGTAGTCCGGCTTCAGCACGAGACGATGCTCGACTAACTTGGAGTCTAAGCCTGGCATATCCTCATAAGTCCAAGCAAAGACTTCCTGATGCTGTTGGAGGAAGTGGATGAGCCTTTCCTTCTCATCTGAACTCAAGCTGGACCCAATTTTGAGGACTTTCAGATCATCTTCTGAACCGATGCTGACATCCTCTGTCGGATCTTGAACCAATGGCGATGGTTCATCCTGCTTCTGAATACTGGCAAATCCTGAATCGCTGAGTCGAACTCTGCTAATTCTTCGATCTGCCCTGCTGCCTTGCTGACTTCTGCCCCTGCCTTTGCCTTGCAGATTCTGGCCGGTTTGGATTTATTTTGAGAAAAATTAAGATTGATAACAAGCCTTTTGAGTGATTTAGGAGCCATGATTTCAGCAATCTGAAAGCGCAAGAGAAGGTTTTTGAGAAAAAGGTAAAATGTTCAAAAATAGCCTTTTGTACAGAAACAAAGAATGACAACATAGACAAAGATATAAGCAAAGAATTCGTGCATGCCAAGAGGTGAATCAAAATTTCATTGATCAAATGACTTTGATATTTACATATGACTTGTTGAAGAAAAGGAAGAAACTGGGGTGAATTTTTGCCCCTACAAGATGACAAGAAAAGAAAACCAGAAAACACTGGCATTGTCTTCATTACTGGGCTCCCTTGACGAAGGTGGTCTTTCTGCTTGAAGACTGACCAAAAAAACCCAGACCCGTGCCCTCAACATGCCGAGCGGGGACGATCGGCTCTAGAATGCCATCCCCATTCTTACCAAGGCCCCTGAAGGGCTGGTAGCCATGTTTCATCAGAAGATCAAACCCTTTCTTAGTTTTCGAGAATTGAGGAAACATAGGATGATCCTTGAATGAAGTGCAATCAAGGCGCCCACCTAGCTTGAAGAAGTGAGGTCCCTGCCACTGGATAGTTGCAGTGACATTTTCTGACGGCTGGACTTCTTTCAACTTTAACATGTCCAGACTCTCACTCAAATTGATTTCATCGACTTCCCGGATGCTTGGGATGTCGGCAGTGAAAGTAGGTCGGGGAATCATCAGCTGCGGGAGTCTTTCCTCGGGATCCTCTCCTAGGACCATGGTAATCATGCCTCCCTTCGACCATTTGATGCACTGGTGAAGGGTTGAAGGAACAACATTGGCATTGTGGATCCAAGTGCGCCCGAGCAAAAGGTTGTATGTGAGCGGCACATTGACCACATGGAAAAGCACGGTGTGCACCGAGTAATTGATGAAAATTTCAAGAAAGATCTTCCCCCTGGATGTCTGCCCGTGGTTGTCAAAACCATAGATCGTGATCGGATCTGGGGTATATTCTTCCTCTTTCAGGCCCAAAGCCCTGGCTGTCATCTCCGGACAGATGTTGAGGCTGCTGCCTTTGTGAACAAGCACATGTGGGACAGTCATGCCCCTGGTCCGCACCACTATGTATAAGACATTATTGTAGAATGAGTGAGGCTTTGGCAAATCCTCGTCAGAGAATGTTATTGGTGCATTCATCATAACCTGATTGACGATTTGAGCCATATCTTGTGAAGTTGTGCTAGGCTTGACCTTGATCTTTCGTAGCAGGTCATTTAGAACCTGCTGGTGCTCAGGCGAAGCATGGGTCAAGTCCAGGATAGAGATGTTTGATAGAGCAGTGATTGGCTTCTGAACTGTCCCTGAAGTCTCTCCTTTCTTTGAAGCCGCCTTGACGAATCGCTTCAGAATCCTGGGAACTGGTTTGGCAATGTCTGCTGTCACCTTTGCTGGCTCCTTAGTTGGTTTCATGCTGTTAGAAAATGCAGTAATATCCACCCTCTTGGCGAAAGATCGCGCTTGATGAAGGACTAGGACCTAATGTTGATCCTGAATGTCCTAGCTGGAACACGGTCAGATACTGTTCTTGAGAAAAACGGCTTGTTCTGAAATTACCGATGCAGAATGTTTAGGAAAGGGCTTGGACAAAATCTCGGGTTGTTCATCCTCATTCTCGATTAATAAATTTTTATCGATACAATCTTGGATGATGTTCTTGAGGACAAAACGGTGTTCCGTGTCATGTCCGACGGTCCGGTGAAACTTGCAGAACTTATCAATCCATTTACCCATAGCCACTGGCGGATCTGCCACCTTGGGGAGTTTGATCATCCCTTTCGACATCATATATTCTAGGATGTCTTCGCGGGACTGCTCCAGAGCTGTGAATTCCCGATCATAGCTCCATCCTTCATGCTTCGGCTTTTCTGGTTGTTTTGCTTCTAGCTGCGACGTTGACTGGACGAGCTATGGCTTAACAAATTTTTCCTTCTGGGCTGCAGAGTTCGTTCTTTCATCCCTGGAGTGTCCAGCACTCTTGTTGCAATTTTTCTTGCTCTTCTTGCTGCCAGAACTGCTGCTATGGTCTAAGAAATCCATAGAATAAGCAACGTGTGCTTTCTTCTTTTGCTCGGGATTTCCTCGGACGAAAGGGTAACCTTCATATAGGCCATTATCCAATTCTGTCTCGAGCCACTCGGCTTGCTCAATCAGCTTGATAAACGACTTTGTGGGAGATGTGGAAATGAGGTTCCTCAGAGGATGAGCGAAGTTGTTAAAAATAATTTGCAGGGCGTGCTCCTCTGGGATAGGAACCTTCATTTTGTTACAGGTGCTCCTCCACCTGTGGATGAATTCGCCAGCTCTCTCATTCTCATTCTGCTTTAGATTGTACAGATGGTTGAGAGTTGGTGAGGCTTCAATATTGAACATGAAGCGCTCAATGAACAGGTTTACGACTTTATCGAACTCTCGTAGTTCGATAGGGTTGATGTGGTCTGCATACCACCTGGCCGTTGTGCCTTCCAGACTGCGAGGAAAGCAAATGAACAAAGCCCTGTTGTCTTTCCTGAAACGGCCGCACTCAACATAGAATGTGGCTAAATGAGCCTTGGGATTGCCTGTTCCATCAAACTTAAGGAACTTGCGAGGCAGATTTTCAAGATTGTCATCCCCGTCTAGGCCGTTGTAGAAATCTTCACCAGAATAGGTTTGTTTGCCTTTACTTTTGGCCTGAATATCTTTAATTGCTCGAGTCATTTCTCTCATCTGCTCGTGCATTGGATCCTCAACTGGAATGGGTTTGTTCACAGATTCAGGTTCTGCGGTGATCTTTACAAACTATCGTGAAAGATTCTGATTGTAGACAAACTGCTCTTCCTCTTCTGACTCTTCTTCTGCTGATTCTGGATCTTCAGAAGTAGTGTTTGGCTGAACTTTCTTCGTGACAATCCTGACTGGTTTTTTCACAACTTTCTTCTTTGGTTTGCTCTTTGGAACAACCTTCTTCTGACTTGCCTCAGCTTGTTCCGACATCATCCTGGCCATCATCTTTTGAAACAGACTGTACATAGCGGGATCGATGTCATCGCCTTTGCTGTGACCCTGCCCTCTGACTGACTTGGGAGAGTCCATTGCCTCAATTTCGCTGTCACTGTGCTGAGGGGCGGTCTCTTTTCCAGCCCTTGTCTGAACCATCTTGACAATGCCAATGATTTCTGTAGAATAAAGGAATGGTTAGAGTGCGAAAGATCTTTTGAAAACACGATTTTTTAGGAAAAGACGGGAATGGAGGAATTGATAGAAAATTTAAACAGATTATCCCATTACCAGGGATCGGGTCACCACAAAACTTGTGATAATTGTGTTACCACTTGTAAACACCACAAATTTTCACCCTCATCCAGTGTTTATATATTTCATGTGTTATTGCATATCATTGCATGCATTCGGCATACCATTTCATTGCATTGCATAGTATTGCATGTCATTGTATCTCATTTTCGAGATCTAGCACTCCTATTTTCAAAATATTTAATCTAGATTCGGGTTTTAAAACTTTTTCTTTCAAAATCAATTTTAAAACCTGGGTTTTTAATCAACATTCTGTCATTTGCCAACCCCCAGGATCTTATATTTCGAAATGTTTTCCTCAGAAAATAATCTGGATTCATTTCAAACCCAATTTCAACCAATTTCAATTCTCAGATAAGACCCATTTAGGTGGTGCCGTTTCTGGATTCCTTTACTTGTCAAAAATCTCCAAAAATTTCAGAGTCCTAGTTGGATCAGGACTCTTTTTCCAGAGTCCAGTCGGATCAGAACTCTACTTTTTACTACCTTTGCTACATGTTTTGGAGAAAAACCTTTCAAAATCTACCGTTTTAGCCAAAATCCCAGAGTCCTAGTTGGATTAGGACTCTTCTTCAAGAATCTCAATCGGATTAGGACTCTTCTTCAGAGCTCCAGTCGGACTAGGACTCTGGCTTTTGTCACTATTTTTGCCTGTTTTTAACTAAATCTTTCAAAATGAGTCAAAAACTCAGAGTTTTAGTCAAAACAAGACTCTGTTCAAAGAGTCCTAGTTAGATCAGGACTCTGATCCTGATTTCAATTTTGAGAGAATCGTTCAAAAATCTTTCCATCTACCAAAACTATTATACTTTTATCAAAGAATTTCAAAATTCTGAGGTTTTATCCCAGAGTCCTGATCAAATCAGGACTCTACCCCAGAGTCCTGATCGAATCATGACTCTATCCAAAGTTCATTTTCTCACTTCATTTTCGCTGGTTTTCAAAAGCTTTGCTTAAAATTCATCATTTGCTTACCAGAAAAACCAAAATTCTTAGAGTTCTGATTGAATCAGAACTCTTTCTCAGAGTCCTAATTAGATCATGACTCTGAACCAAAACTTCAATTTTATACTGTTTTCACTTGTTTTTCAAAATTCTCTCATTTGTTTTCTCAGAAAATCCAAAAATTAGAGAGTTATAGTTCAATTAGGACTCTGGCCCCAGAGTCTCAGTTGAATCAGAACTCTGTTTTATTTCAATATTTGCTATTGTTTTCACAAGTTCTTTCAACTGTTTTTTAGAAAATACCAAAAAAATCTAGAGTTTCAGTCCGATCAGGACTTTGTCCTAGAGTCCTAATCCAGTCAGGAGTTTGTTCTAGAGTCTATTTTTACTTCTATTTTCATTTGTTTTTCAAAAATTAGGTCATTTTGTAGAGTCCAGTTAATTCAAGACTCTTTTTCAGAGTTTTGATTGAGTTAGGAGTCTAACCCTGACTGTATTTTCTGACTTATTTCACCATTTTCGATGAAATCTTTTCAAAAACTCCTTCATTTGGCTTTTAAAAACCAAAATCACAGAGTCCTAAAAATCCAGGACTCTAACCCGTAGTTCCAGGTCGCTTGAGACTCTACTTTCAAAATTTTGAATTTCAACTATTGATTTTAACCCCTTTTCAAAGTCATTTTCAGTATTTATTTCAAATTTTCAAAACTCTAATGTGGGGTCCACTCAGTTGGCGCCATATCCAGAGGAGTTCTGACCCAGTTGGAACTCTGCCATTTCAAAACTTTTGATTTCAAGTTTATTTTTGAAAATCTTTTGAAAATTCTATCAATTTCAAGCTTTAAAATCGTTTTTGAAAATTCAAGTGGGGCCCACTCGGGGTGGCGCCACATTTGAAGAAGTCAAGGTTAGACTAGGGTTAGTCATTGTCCTAGTTAGGTTAGGGGTTTAGGGGAGTCAAAATCAATTTTAAAAATCCATTTTACTTAAGTTTTAAACCATTGGTTTTTAAAGGTTTTAAATTCAAGTTTTAAAAACCAAATGTGGGTCCATACTAGGTGGTGCCACATTTGGACTTTCTAGGGTTTAATTAGGTGTTAATTAGGAATTAATTAGAGTCAATTTAGGTTAGAATTCTCCAAAAAAATCATCCTCCCCATGTGGTTTAACAAAAACAATTAAAAAGAGTCCAAAAAATCAAAACTCTTCCTAAACAAATCAAAAAAAAAATCTATAAATAGGGGACCTAAAGGGGGTCAAAGAGAGCTCTTTTCTCTCTCAAATTTTCGTGGCTTCTCTTTCCTCTCCAGCACCTCCACCTTCCTTTATTGCAGCTGCAGCCCCAAGGTGAGTTATTTAATATTATTTTATTAATTTTTTATTAGTTTTTTATGATTTTTCAATAGATTTCACCATGAAAACTTCCCTTTCATGGATTTAACCATGGATTCAATCTCAAGAACCTCAAGTTCAATTCAAGAATATGATCTAACCCTGTTCCATGCTGTTTTTCATGATTCTAATCCATTAGAATTGATTATTGCATTAATTTTTATATTCTTAACCAAGAAAACATGAGATTTATACGATTAAATGGATTAAATCCATGGTTTCAAGGGTAAAAGCAATTCCAGCCATGGATTCCTTGTGTTTTATTTATTTTTTTTACATATTAATGTTTATTACATGTATTCCAGCATAGAAATTAATTTAGTTTTATTGTTTAAATATTTTTTTTATTGTTTTTATTGATTAATGCAGGTTTTATTAGGTTTTATTAAATTTCTGTGTGTTTTAAGCTTAGATCAGTAAAGAGCATGTTATTTCGTATTGAAGTACTCACTGTAAATTTCTGATTTTTTAATATGTAATACAGTGATATATCATTAAGCTACTGTAAAAAAATCAAATGTTTTGAGATTTGGGAACCTTGTTAAAAAAATAAAAGATTAGATTGTGATTTTCAATCATTTAGAATCGTTGTTGAAATTCAAAGGTAACTTTGCAGTTGTGTTATGTTTGTCATCCGATATCCGATTTGAAATCCGTAAAATGCAGTGGATTTATGTTGATATGATCTATTTACTGTGAAATTTTGATAATTTTTAATCTCCGTTTAGTATTTTTCCTCTGTCAGAGAATCAGATTTAAAATTTAAAACTCGTTAGGGTTTACCAAAACCCTAATTTGACTTGTGATGATCATAGATCTCAAACCGTAGATCCGATTCATGATCTGTAATAACAGAATTTCATTATTTTTCTGTCTACTGTTCACTTATAAAATTTAAAGAATTTTTTATGAGGCCTGATATTTGGTTATATATTTTTAATCGGAAGTACCTGTTTTAACCAATGTTAGATTCATTAAATTTTAGTCCGGATTGCCGGAAGGGTTTCTCCCTCATCAAAGATGATTTTTCTGAACTGTAAAAAAGGAAATATATTTTTTTATATCTAGTTTACCTCTGTAAAATTTCAGAAATTTTTATGGTGATTTGACCCCTAATTCTGGTATAACACTAGAACTGGTCTGTGACCATAGACAAAAATAGCTTATTTTAGGATTTTAATGCAATTTTAGAGTTGGAATAATTATAAAAATATATTTTTACAATTACAATCTGATTTTAGGTTGATAATAAGTACAGGTGTCAATTTTTATAAATTTTGTAATCCATTTGATGCTTGAATGGATCGAATTGCAAAACAGGGTACCCGCAGGATCCCGAAACACTGCCAAAATCATGATATTTGTGATATTTCTTGATTTTCGTGTATAAGTTCATGTTTTTAGGGTTTATTAATGTTTAGAATCATATTAGGATGTTTCATGTTTGATTTTATGTTTATTTCAATCATAAATCCCAAGTTTTTACTAAAATCTATTTCAGAAAACCCTGATTTCAAGGCCATAGTCTTGCTATCAGGGGCATTTTGGTCATTTGACCTCAATTTTGAAATTCTAAACCCTAATTTTCATGTTTTTAATCATGTAATATCATATTTGGTTTAATTTATCCTCATTTGAATTTTAAAAGTTGTATTTTACAAAATATCTTTCTGAAAACCCTGGTTTCAAGGCCATAGTCTTGCTGTCAGGGGTATTTTGGTCATTTTGACCCCAATTTCGAATTTTCAAATCTCATCTTTATTATTTATTTAGTTTTATTTCATATTTCATTAAGTTTATATCAGGGAATCATGGAAAAAGGCTTATATCTAGCAAAATCCAACAATTTCCAGATATTGCTAGATAAACCTAGAAAAGCCAACATATCTTTACTAAGAAGTTTTCTAGTTTTGCAAAGATATTGAAGACTTTATTTTTTTGTATTTAAATTCAATTAGTGATGTAAATTTTAATTAAATTTGGAATAAGAATTTCAATTTCTACTTAGATTAGGATTTGCATTGCATATAGTTTTAAACTTTGATATATAACTGCTGTATATGCCAATTCATGCACATTCTTTACAAATCCACTATGGTCTACACGAATGGCACGTGCACTAGCTCTTATGGAGTTGACAAACTCGGTGAAATTTGTATTTATGGCCATAGTCAGAATACGAATAATACCCAGATTTCTAATCTTCGTAATAGCCACATTCAGCCTACACTCTTAGGCTAACTTCAAAAATGCACTGCATTTCTCAAAAATACAAAAAAGATTTCCTCAATTCCTCAAAATTAAGTCTTTCAAATCCATATTCATTTATTTCGTTCATTTCATTCATTTGCAAATTCCAATTTCAATTCAAAGAAATCGATTTTCTCAAAATTTCTAAGTCTTATTTAGAAATTGATTTTCTCAAAACATTGATTTTCCAATGATATTTCAAGCATTTCCCAAATTCAAAATCCTGATTTTTCAAGTTACATTTTCAATTCCCAAGTTCTAATTCAGAGAAATCAAATTTTCCAAAGTTATTGGGGTTTTCTCAGAAATCGCTTTTCATAAAACCTCTAAATTCCTCAGAAATCGATTTTCATTTTCCTCAGAAATATTCTCTCACCATGGTTCACGATTTTCCAAGTGTTATGTTTTCCAAAAATTTCCAAGTATTTCAAATCTTAAAGCAAACATCATGTTTTCAAACCTGCATTTTCAGAAAGCCATAGCACATGCCTGATTCTTTGTGCATTTAGGAAATAAAACATGATTTAGACAAGTTGAGCAAAGTTAAGCATACAATTGATCCTTTGTTCAATTACCCCTGGTAAAGGCGCCAGGAACGGTTGAACCTCGTACCAACAGGCGAATTCTATTCTTCGGAATTATCCCGCATTTTAAAAACGGAAGCGAGTTATTTTCAAAATCTTTTTCAAAGGTCAGTTTGACTTGCAAAAGTAAAAATTTTGCGATGATAATAGGTTTGGCTACCGTGATGGGACCTGTCTTCGCCTGATCAATTGTGTGCTTAACCTAGTTCAAATTGTCAAAATCGTGTTCCATGGAATGTCAGCTTTTATTTCATGATATCATGTGAACCTAGGAGCGTAGACTTAAACCCAGCTGACATGGATTGCATGTAGACTAGGTATGGTTTGGTAGGACCATATTGAGTTGAATTATTCATGCTCACATAGACTTAGGTCTAATACAACACTCCTCAATCTAGGAATTGTATGAAATCAATGTTTTCTTCTTCAAATATTTCAAAATTCTATCTCTTTAGGACTTAGAGCCCTCTGTTTGCTTGCATGTGCTCATGTTTTCAAAAATCACCCCACCTATCTTTACCCGGTCTTCACGTTGCTGGGCTTTCTTCCAGAACCATAGTTCGGGACAAAGCCTCACAACTGAGCCACTTATTTGGGCTAACGCCCCTCTGCCACGTACCAAGGGCCATAGTCCAACGTATATCGGCAGGCACTCAAAGATGTTGAAAAACTTGAACCTAGAACCGGAGAAATTGATTTTATGTCACGTACATCGAGCCTCGGCTCGAGTATATAGGCATAGCATGATTGGACACAAATGATCTGAACCTTAGAGTTAGGATTAAGGTCCTATAGCTATTTCAAAACTTGTGCATCTAGAGTCAGCTTTTAGAGAATGTTGTATGTGCATACTTGTTTGTAAAGGATGTGATTGAATGTCAGTTTCTTTTATTACATTTTTCCATAAGTTTTCTAAAATACTGGACGATTTCCAAAAATCTCTAATTTTTCCATCTGTTTCCATATACTATCTAAAACTCCTGTTTTATTCAAACCCTGGACAATTTTACAAATTCTTCTCTATTTTCTTTAAAACTCCAGGTGATTTTCCATCCTTTCGTTCTTCTGGATCTCGAATTTCCAGCTTCATTTTTATCCTGCCCGCATCTTTTCAAAATTCCTGTATTTTCCCAAGTCTTATTCCAATTCTCTATGTCTTCCAGTCTGATGACATCCAGTCAACTCGATTCAGTCTTCCCTGAGGGTCACATCTCCTACGAGGTGCGACAAGGTCTTTCTGAACATCGAGTCCTCAACACCGGATCCTTCTTTCCCTGGTGGTATTATTCATGGCTCAAGAACTTCTCTCGTATATTTCCGGACCATTTGAACGATTGTGGATTGGAACTGGCATCTGCAGTGGGAAAATAGACAATCAACGGCAATTTGATTCACGCACTGGCAGAGTGGTGGAACCCGAGTACTAGTACCTTCTGGTTCTCATGGGGAGAAATGACTTTATTGATGAACGAATTCTCGGAGATTATGGGATTACCTGAACCAGTTGGTCAGCCTAGAGACCCATTGGAGAAGCAATTTTTGATCAAAGTCAAGGGTCTGGATCCCCGAGACGCTTTAGATCGCATGACAGGACGCAAGTCTTGGCCATTGATCGAGGAGAATGAAAACGAATATATGGACCTACTCAAAATTTCAGACAGTATGGGACATTTATGGAAGTCAGTTCCTTATCTCGAACAGCTCGAGAAAGAATGCAGCATGCAATGGTCTTATGCACTGTGGGATTAGCTCTCTTTTCAGATGAACGAAACTACATGGATATCAGGATAGTTTAACTTCTACGAAGGTGGGGAAGTCGACAGACCAGCCGCCTCTTTATAGCTATGGCCGCACTCGCTTTTCTGTACCGAGGGTTGACCCGTTTCACACTCGGAGAATCAATTCTAGTCGAAGAGTGCACCTATTCATTGCAATCTTGGTTCCTCCGGCATGTGCCAGCCCGAGCCAGTTCATTCAGATACAATGGTGAAAAGCTTCTTCCAGTTGCTCGATACAGGTTCTTGATCGATAACCTTCAGGTAGAAGAGGTCATGTGGGACTACTTTGATCGTCAGGAGTCACCTCCCAGATATACTTATGCATATGGCAAGCAGTTCAGGCTACTTGGTCCATTCTTCTGCGCATACTACCATCCAGAGTGGTGTGTCAAGCAGTTCTCTCAAAGACAGAAGCGCATAGAGATTTGTTTACTATCAGGGATCTTGCCAGAATTCGCTCTCACATCAGATCAGTGGTCCGGAGCGTACCATTCTGTCAGACATGGCTGGGATTCTTTTGTTACTCTCACTATTTTTCCTGGTCCTCGAATATCCAATGATTATCAGAAGTGGTGGAAAATTGTTCGACCCCCTCCCCTTTGTCAAGTTTATTATTAATAAAATCATGTCTTTTTCCTTCATTAAAATTCCCTTAATTTTCATCCTATCTTGGTTTGACGACCTCGCCTAGGTAACAAGGCATATTTTTCAGTTGTTTATTTTTGCAAAGGAATGACAACGTAATTGTCGTAATCCCATCGACGACTCAATCCCTAGTAATGGGATACTCTTTCAATTGTCTACCAAAATTTTCAGTAAATATTTTCCTCTAATCAAAATCTCTTTCAAAAGCCTAACCATCAATTCTGCCCTGCAGAGAGCGTTAGTGACATTCAAGAAAGCTTTCGTGACACTCAATGGTTCAGACAAGGTCCGGAAAGAAAACCGCACCAGTCGAAGACATGACACACTCAGCAGCTTCAGAAGAAGAGATGGGCTCCCCGCATTCTGGTAGAAATCAGGGGCAATAGGTTGAGGACGACATGATCCTCAAATGTATGCCATGTTCAAGAAAATGATGAACAAAATGCTGGCAGAGCAAGCTGAAGCCAGTACAGAGCAGACTCAGGTCAAACAGAAGGCTAAAGGTCATACAACCAAGAATGTAAAGATCACTAAAAAGTAGAGTTGTCATGAAGAAACATCTGATGAAGCAGAATCAGCAGATGATACTGATAAAGAATATGAGACTCGACAAGAATTCAGAAAGTCGACTCAGGGGCAGGGGTCGGCTTATAAGTCCAGGAATCAGTCTGTCAATGACCCTACTCAGCCACAACTCCGAGATGTGGTTAAAATGGTCAAAGATCTTCAAGCTCGTGACAAGGGCAAAAGGGTCTTTACAAGCAAAGACTTCTATGACGGACTAGATGGGGATGATGATCTTGACAATCTCCCCAAGAAATTTATCAAGTTTGATGATTCGGGCGATCCGAAAGCACATCTCGCCTTATTCTTTGCAGAATGTTCCAGGTTCAGGAGGAACAACCGAGCCTTATTTCTTTGTTTTCCTCGCAGTTTGGAGGGTATCGCAGCAAAATAGTATTCAGAGCATATTAACCCTATAGAGCTGAAAGAGTTTGACAAAGTGGTCAATTTGTTTATTGAGCGCTTTTTATTCAATGCTGAGGCACCCCCGACTCTCAGTCATCTCTGCAATCTAAAGCAGAAGGAAAATGAGAAAGCCATGGATTTTATTCATAGGTGGAGATCCGCTTGTAACAAGATGCTTGATCCGATATCAGAGGGACATGCACTATCCTTCATCTTGAGTAACTTCTCGCAACCCCTAAGGGGACTGATTTCCACCTCTCCATCCAAGACCATTATAGAATTGACAGAACGAGCTGAATGGCTCGAGTTGAGTATGGAAAATGGATCTTACGAGGGTTTCATCTTCACCAAGAATAACAATCAACAAGAATCGAAAAAGAAAATCCATTTCACCTTCTCTTCCAACGCCGGCCACAGTGACTGCAAAAATAGCAAGAGCAACCATACAGGCCAAAAAGAAAAGTCTTCAAAGCAAAATAAAAAGTTGGATCAACAGAAAGAAAAGATAAAGCGAGATGGTTGGGGTAGCGATCGCCAATTTACTCCTCTCAAACAAACACTCGAAAAAGCCCTTGAATTCATGCTGACCAAGGGATTAGTGAAGCTCCTAAAGGCCACAACTCCTCCCACCATCATGGGAGGGTTCATGAATCAGTTCTGCAAGTTCCATCGGGCAGTAGGGCATGACATCGATCATTGTTTTGTCTTCAAAAATAGTGTTCAGGACTGCATTGACAAGAGCCTTCTTGCTGAAGATGAAGAAGAAGACGAGCTGGCCATCCTGACCAAGCCTTTCCCAGATCATTCAGAAAATTGATGATGCCAAAATTTCGTGCTTTCTTCCTTTCGTTTTGCCAGTCACCTCGTAGGGGCAAGTCCGCCCAGTTTTTGCAACCTTTTGGTCAAGTACTTATAAGTATGCAGTCTTTTTGTTATCAGTTCTGCTTATCAATAAAATGTCCAATTTCTTCATCCAATACTTTTTTCTTTTGTCCCATTAGTGCACCTTTTCAAAATAAATAAATAAATAAATAAATATAACATTTTCGTTTTAAAGAATCCTCTTTGCCATCGGCTTCTATTAAGCCACATTAAATTCCCTTTCTTTTCGAGATGAGGGGCAATCCCAACATCATTCATGAGAGAAATGAAATTACCTATGAGGGTTTTTCAAAAATCGTGAAATTTTTAAAAAAAAATTACGAACATCTTCATTATGATCACCCAAAAGTTTAATACTTCGGTCCAATCTTTTTCAAAAATCAACCATCGCGGTGATCTTCTTTTCTTAAATTTAATTTTGAACATTATCTTTAAAAATCAACCCTTGTGCTGATTTTCTTTTCCAAAATTATTGTTAAACCAATTCATTTTCAAAATCAACCCTCATGATGATCTCTCTTCAAAATCAACCCTCGTGTTGATTCCCCTTTCAGAGATCAGCTCTCACGCTGATCATTCTTTAAAATCAACCTTGCAGTTGATTTTCTTCCCAAAATGATTTCTCACTTTCAAAATAGCATTCTCCTTTTACTTTAAAGATCCCATGTGCAAGCACTTTCTCATATCTCATTTTGCTTTTATCATTTCAAAGGGATAATATAATTGTGTTTCCTTTCCTCAATTTTTAAGCATCAATAAAATTATTAAATTTGCCAATAATTTGGCACCATTTTATTTGCGTCTCTTTCCTTTTCACAATATGTCTCTTGTGAGGAATGACCTTGAGGATGTCTCTCAATCAAGAAGTCTGTCAGCTTATTCCTCGATTATCCTTCTTTGTATTCAAAATCTTCCTCCCTAGTTACACTGGGGCATTTTTTTTTTGAAAAATCTATCTTTACCTCAAAACATCCCTGTATGCAGGCAGGATAAACCAATCTCTCTTTTTGCATGTATATGCACCCACTTGCATTAATTTTGCATTCATTTACATTTCATGTGCATTTGCATTTCATTTTGCATTAATTTTGCATCCATTTTCTTCCCCTTCAGGTTAAGGGATAGACCTGAATCATTTTCCATGATTTCCACAAAATTCTTCAATTTCTATTCATATCCCTGTTCAGGATAAGGGGTTAATCCTGAAAATCAGACCACATACATCTAAACATGATGGTCTTTTTCATTGCAAGTCCAATAATCCAATCCTCAAACTAGCCATTCTCAAAACTTTCAATCCCAGTCCTCGTACTGTCGATTTTCAAAATTCAATCTTCTGATTAAAGATTTTCCTTTAAGATTCGAACTCGACTCGAACTTTCAATTTTTCAAGTTTCTACTCGAACTTCTAAATTTTTTTTGAGATGCGAGTCTTGACTCGAATTTTTCAATTTCCCTTTAAGATTCGAGCCCTGACTCGAACTTTCCAGCTTTCCTTTGAAGATTTGAGTTTTAACTCGAGTCTTCTTTTCCTTCAAAAATAAATGAACTTTCAAGTTTCCCTTTGAGATTCGAGCCCCGACTCGAATTTTCCAGCCTTCCTTTGAAAATTTGATTTTTAACTCGAGTCTTCTTTTCCTTCAAAAATCTAAACTTTCCAGTTTCCTTTGAGATTCGAGCCCCGACTCGAACCTTCCAGCTTTCCTTTGAAGATTTGAGTTTTAAACTCGAGTTTTCTTTCCTTCAAGATCTGAACTTTCAAGTTTTCCTTTGAGATTCAAGCCCTGACTCGAACCTTCCAGTTTTTCTCTGAAAATTTTAAGTTTTAAACTCGAGTTTTCCTTTGAAGATTTGGGTTTCGACCTGAATTTTCTCTCCTTAAAAACCAAACTTCCTAGCTTTCCTTCAAAGGCTCGAGTTTCGATTCGAATTTTCCTGTTTTCCTTGTAGAACCTGAGTCCTGATTCGGATGTTCTTTCAAAACCAACTTCTGAATTGGACTTACCTTCAAAATTCAGCATTCTGCTAAGACTTACTTTTAGAATTCCAATTTCGTATTGGATTTACCTTTAGAGTTTAGGTTCATGTTGGACCTTCATCCAGAATCCCACTGATGTGTCAACTCGGATATCAAGCAATTTCTTTCACCAAAGATTCCAAGAATATTTTGCCAAATTGTCATTAAATATTTGTTGATTTCAAAACCTTAATTGCATAAAAGAATTACCTCAAAATTACCTTCAATATTACTTCCAAAAGGACAAAGCTTTTGCGAAGAAGGATTCAAAATTCAAAATCTTTCTATTGGCCAACCAAAAGGATGAAGAATAAATCCGCGATATGGCCAGCAAAGAAAATTCAATGTTGTTGCAAAGCCATAAGTGATTGATATTGATCGCAGTCAATGACACACTTTTAAAGATCATTCTTGGAAAATAAAGCAGTTGAAACATCCTGGGTGATACAGAAAAATCCACTCAATCTCCATATCTCCTCAATCACCTAAGCTGCAATTAAATATCTGCAAAAGGGATCTCTCAATTGTCGTCAAGATGAAGATGAATTATGCGAGTTAGACCCCCGAGGCCAAAGAAGATTTGAATCATCTCCAAGATGACAAAGTTTGTGACGGATCCTTCCAGAGAAAGTCCAAAGCACTGCCGAGATGAAGGCAGATGCGATGAGCCTCCCGACAAACCCTAAAGGATATTTAATTTCTGCTATCATCAAGAGATTTTCAACCAATGAGCCAATACCGTCAAGGTAATCCCTGAGAGAAAGAAGGATCAGAGCATCTCCAAGATGAAGGAGTTTGTGACGTACCCTTCCCAAAAAAAAAGAGAGAGAGAGAAAAGTCAGGACATCTCCAAAATGAAGGATGATGTAATCCTCAAAAGCCCAAGAGAGCCTAAAAGAGTGCAGGAAGATTATCATGAGAGAAGCTCCCAGGATATCAGACTGCCAAATCTGCCAAGAATCCTCTTTAAATTTTGTGAAATTCTACTATCAATATTCTTTCACCAATTGCTTTCACAATATCAAGAATACTCTCTTTTCTGCTCATATCAAGGAAATTGATAGCTTCCTTGAAAGAAAGTCAATCGCAAGCAATTTGAATTCAAATCTTGATTCTACGAAGTTAAGCCCAGTCGAAGGTAATACTTCAGGTAGAAAAGAGGAAAGATTTTCATACTAATATACATCAATTTCAAGCATTTTGAATCAACAAACAATTTTTAACATTTTTGGCAATATTTTCTTACTATCTTGACATGAAGTGAAGAGCTCAACGTCCATCTGGACACATCCTGGTATCACCTTTTACCTCCTTGAGAGAGTAACTTTTATCGTCTTTCACGTTGTTGAAAGATTAGCCTTTTCTCTGAAAGGATAGCCTTTGTCATCTTTCGCGTTGTCGAAAGAATTCATCTTTTGCGTTGTCAAAAGAATCGCGTTGCTCCTTTGGATCACCTTGTCATCTTTCATGTTGTTGAAAGAGTCGCCTTGTTCCTTTGGATCGCCTTTGCCATCTTTCGCGTTGTCGAAAGAATTAATCTTTTGCGTTGACAAAAGAATCGCCTTGCTCCTTTGGATCGCCTTTTCATCTTTCGCGTTGTTGAAAGAATCACCTTGTTCCTTTGGATCGCCTTTGCCATCTTTCGCGTTGTCGAAAGAATTCATCTTTTGCATTGACAAAAGAATCGCCTTGTTCCTTTGGATCGCCTTGTCATCTTTCGCGTTGCTGAAAGAATCTCCTTGTTCCTTTGGATCGCCTTTGCCATCTTTCGCGTTGTTGAAAGATTAGCCTTCTCTCCAAAAGGATAACTCTATTCATCTTTCGCGTTGTCGAAAGAATCGCCTTGTTTCTATGGATCACCTTATTCATCTTTCGCGTTGTCAAAAGAATCGCCTTGTTCCTATGGATCACCTTATTCATCTTTCGCGTTGTCGAAAGAATCGCCTTGTTCTTTTGGATCACCTTATTCATCTTTCGCGTTGTCGAAAGAATCGCCTTGTTCCTTTGGATCACCTTATTCATCTTTTGCGTTGTCGAAAGAATCGCCTTGTTCCTTTGGATCACCTTATTCATCTTTCGCGTTGTCGAAAGAATCGCCTTGTTCCTATGGATCACCTTATTCATCTTTCGCGTTGTCGAAAGAATCACCTTGTTCCTATGGATCACCTTATTCATCTTTCGCGTTGTCGAAAGAATCGCCTTGTTCCTTTGGGTCACCTTATTCATCTTTCGTGTTGTCGAAAGAATCACCCTGTTCCTTTGGATCGCCTTATTCATCTTTCGCATTGTCGAAAGAATCGCCTTATTCCTTTGGATCGCCTTATTCATCTTCCGTATTGTTAAAAGATTAGCCTTTTCTCCGAAAGGATAGCCTTATTTATCTTTCGCATTGTCAAAAGAATTGCCTTCCATCGCCTTATTCATCTTTCGCGTTGTCGAAAGAATCACCCTTCTCTTTTGGATCGCCTTATTCATCTTTCGCGCTGTCGAACGAGTTGCCTTATTCCTCTTCAAGAAAGTCGTCTTATTTGTCATCCAACTTACCATTTCTATTCCCAATCAGGTTAAGGGTATAAACTTGGGCCTCATTTGATGAGGTATTTCATTTCCCGATCAAGTCAAGGGGTTAAACCTGAGCCTCATTCTTATGAGGTATTTCATTTCCCGCCCCATCCAGGTTAAGGGCTAAGCCTGAGCCTCATTTCGATGAGGTGAATCTTCTTCTTTGTTCTCCATTCTGTATCTACCATCATCATCTGAATTAATTCCTTCACACCCAGTTAGATTCTCCTAACTGGGGCATTTTTTTTATATATATAGTCCAAATTTGGTGTGTTTTCTTTGCCACTAAGCTCGGCTTACAACCGGCTTAGTAGCAAAGAGGGGCATCTGTAAATACCCCAAATTTTCACCCTCATCCAGTGTTTATATATTTCGTGTGTCATTGCATATCATTGCATGCATTTGGCATACCATTTCATTGCATTGCATAGTATTGCATGTCATTGCATCTCATTTTCGAGATCCAACACTCCTGTTTTCAAAATATTTAATCCAGATTCGGGTTTTAAAACTTTTTCTTTCAAAATCAATTTTAAAACCTGGGTTTTTAATCAACATTTTGTCATTTGCCAACCCCCAGGATCTTATTTTTCGAAATGTTTTCCTCAGAAAACAATCTGGATTCATTTGAAACTCAATTTTAATTCTCAGATGAGACCCATTTAGGTGGTGTCGTTTCTGGATTCCTTTACTTGTCAAACAACAACAACAACTACGCCTTCATCCCAAAACAATTGGGGTCAGCGATATGAACCAAAAAGAAATTCATTTTGGGTCTTCTACATGAATCCTTTTCCTCCAATCATTTCTATCCAACGCCATGTCCTCGGTGAGGTTCAAAGCATTCATATCCTTTCCTATCATCTCCATCCAAGTCTTCCTAGGCCTACCCCAACCTCTTTTAACTAATATATTTTCCCATTTCTCCAACCTTCTAACTGGAGCATCATTAGGCCTTCGCCGAATATGTCCAAACCACCGTAAACGATTCTCTCGCATCTTATTTTCAATGGGTGCAACACCTACCTTCTTACGTATCTCTTCGTTCCGAATCTTATCTTTTATTGTATTTCCACACATCCATCTAAGCATCTGCATCTCAGCTACACTCATTTTTTGAATATGATGTCTCTTGGCAGCCTAACATTCCGTACCATATAGTAAAGCGGGTCTAATAGTCGTCCTATAAAACTTTCCCTTCAACCGCAATGGCATTCTACGATCGCACAGCACTCCAGTAGCACTTTTCCATTTCATCCACCCAACCTTTATCCTATGATTTACATCTCCATCAATTTCTCCATACTTTTGAATGATGGATCCCAAATATTTGAAATAATCATTCACCGGTATATCTTGCTCACCAAACTTCACTACACTCCCATCACTACTTCGTTGCTTACTAAACCGACATTCCATATATTCAGTCTTACTCTTACTCAACTTAAAACCTCTAGCTTCCAATGTCTGTCTCCATAATTCTAACTTAGCATTAACCCCAGCTCTATACTCATCAATCAAAACAATATCATCAGCAAACAACATACACCACGGTACATTTTCTTGAATTGATCTCGTAAGTTCATCCATCACTATCGCAAATAGGAAAGGGCTTAAAGCAGATCCTTGATGTAACCCAACCGTTATCGGAAAATTGGTTGTCACCCCTCCACAAGTGCGGACATTGGTTACTACTCCTTCATACATATCTTTAATTATACTAATGTACTTGAGAGAAACACCTTTCTTCATCATTGTCCACCAGAGAACATCCCTAGGTACTCTATCGTATGCCTTCTCTAAATCAATAAAAACCATATGCAAATCTTTGTTCATCTCTCTATATCTTTCAATAAGTTGTCTAAGAAGATGTATAGCTTCCATAGTTGATCTTCCAGGCATAAAACCAAATTGATTCTCCGATATCATGACAACCTTCCTCAACCTAGACTCAATCACCCTCTCCCAAAGTTTCATAGTATGACTCATGAGTTTTATACCACGATAGTTTGTGCAATCTTGTATATCACCCTTATTCTTATATAAAGGCACCAAAGTACTCTTCCTCCACTCATTATGCATCTTATTTGTTCGCCAAATCAAGTTAAAAAGATTTGTCAACCATTCTAAACCTTTCTCTCCCAAGCATTTCCAAGCCTCGATAGGTATACCATCTGGGCCAACTGCCCTTCTTGATTTCATTTTCTTCAAAGCCTCTGCAATTTCTTTCTTTTGAATCTTGCGCATGAAGTCACGATTTATCTCATGAAAAGGAATGGAGAAGTCTCCAAGATCTTGAGCATGACTATCATTAAATAGCTTATCAAAATAATCTTTCCATCTCTCCTTAATCTCCTCATCTTTGACTAAAACCCTTTGCGTTTCATCTCCAAAAATTTTAGAGTCCTAATTGGATCAGGACTCTTTTTCCAGAGTCCAGTCGGATCAGAACTCTACTTTTTACTACCTTTGCTACATGTTTTGGAGAAAAACCTTTCAAAATCTACCGTTTTAGCCAAAATCCCAGAGTCCTAGTTGGATTAGGACTCTTCTTCAAGAATCTCAGTCGGATTAGGACTCTTCTTCAGAGCTCCAGTCGGACTAGGACTCTGGCTTTTGTCACTATTTTTGCCTGTTTTTAACTAAATCTTTCAAAATGAGTCAAAAACTCAGAGTTTTAGTCAAAACAAGACTCTGTTCAAAGAGTCCTAGTTAGATCAGGACTCTGATCCTGATTTCAATTTTGAGAGAATCGTTCAAAAATCTTTCCATCTACCAAAACTATTATACTTTTATCAAAGAATTTCAAAATTCTGAGGTTTTATCCCAGAGTCCTGATCAAATCAGGACTCTACCCCAGAGTCCTGATCGAATCATGACTCTATCCAAAGTTCATTTTCTCACTTCATTTTCGCTGGTTTTCAAAAGCTTTGCTTAAAATTCATCATTTGCTTACCAGAAAAACCAAAATTCTTAGAGTTCTGATTGAATCAGAACTCTTTCTCAGAGTCCTAATTAGATCATGACTCTGAACCAAAACTTCAATTTTATACTGTTTTCACTTGTTTTTCAAAATCCTCTCATTTGTTTTCTCAGAAAATCTTAAAATTGGAGAGTTCTAGTTCAATTAGGACTCTGTCCCCAGAGTCTCAGTTGAATCAGAACTCTGTTTTATTTCAATATTTGTTATTGCTTTCACTGTTTTCACAAGTTCTTTCAACTATTTTTCAGAAAATACCAAAAAAATCTAGAGTTTCAGTCCGATCAGGACTCTGTCTTAGAGTCCTAATCCAGTCAGGAGTTTGTTCTAGAGTCTATTTTTACTTCTATTTTCATTTATTTTCATTTGTTTTTCAAAAATTAGGTCATTTTGTAGAGTCTAGTTAATTTAAGACTCTATTTCAGAGTTTTGATTGAGTTAGGAGTCTAACCCTGACTGTATTTTCTGACTTATTTCACCATTTTCGATGAAATCTTTTCAAAAACTCCTTCATTTGGCTTTTAAAAACCAAAATCACAGAGTTCTAAAAATCCAGGACTCTAACCCGGAGTTGCAGGTCGCTTGAGACTCTACTTTCAAAATTTTGAATTTCAACTATTGATTTTAAACCCTTTTCAAAGTCATTTTCAATATTTATTTCAAATTTTCAAAACTCTGATGTGGGGTCCACTCAGTTGGTGCCATATCCACAGAAGTTCTGACCCAGTTAAAACTCTATGCCATTTCAAAACTTTTGATTTCAAGTTTACTTTTGAAAATTCTCTCAATTTCAAGCTTTAAAATCGTTTTTGAAAATTCAAGTGGGGCCCACTCGCGGTGGCGCCACATTTGAAAAAGTCAAGGTTAGACTAGGGTTAGTCAATGTCCTAGCTAGGTTAGTGGTTTAGGGGAGTCAAAATCAATTTTAAAAATCCATTTTATTTAAGTTTTAAACCATTGGTTTTTAAAGGTTTTAAATTCAAGTTTTAAAAACCAAATGTGGGTCCATACTAGGTGGTGCCACATTTGGACTTTCTCGGGTTTAATTAGGTGTTAATTAGGGATTAATTAGAGTCAATTTAGGTTAGAATTCTCCAAAAAAATCATCCTCCCCATGTGGTTTATCAAAAACAATTAAAAAGAGTCTAAAAAATCAAAACTCTTCCTAAACAAATAAAAAAAAAAATCTATAAATAGGAGACCTAAAGAGGGTCAAAGAGAGCTCTTTTCTCTCTCAAATTTTCGTGGCTTCTCTCTCCTCTCCAGCACCTCCACCTTCTTTTATTGCATCTGCAGCCCCAAGGTGAGTTATTTAATATTATTTTTTTATTAGTTTTTTATGATTTTTCAATAGATTTCACCATGAAAACTCCCCTTTCATGGATTTAACCATGGATTCAACCTCAAGAACCTCAAGTTCAATTCAAGAAGATGATCTAACCCTGTTCCATGCTGTTTTCCATGATTACAATCCATTAGAATTGATTATTGCATTATTTTTTATATTCTTAACCAAGAAAACATGAGATTTATCCGATTAAATCCATGGTTTCAAGGATAAAAGCAATTTCAGCCATGGATTCCCTGTGTTTTATTTATTTTTTTTACATTTTAATGTTTATTACATGTATTCCAGCATATAAATTAATTTAGTGTTGTTGTTTAAGTATTTTTTTTATTTTTTTTATTGATTAATGCATGTTTTATTAGGTTTTATTAAATTTCTGTGTGTTTTAAGCTTAGATCAGTAAAGAGCATGTTATTTCGTATTGAAGTACTCACTGTAAATTTCTGATTTTTTAATATGTGATACAAGGATATATGAGTAAGATACTATAAAAAAATCAGATGTTTTGGGATTTGGAAACTATGTTAAAAAAATAAAAGATTAGACCGTGATTTTCAATCATTTAGAATCGTTGTTGAAATTCATAGGTAACTTGCAGTTGTGTTATTTTTTTCATCCGATATCCGATTCAAGATCTATAAAATGAAGTGGATTCATGTTGATATGAACTATTTACTGTGAAATTTTGATAATTTTTAACTTCGATTTAGTATTTTTCCTCTGTCAGCGAATCAGATTTAAAATTTAAAAGTCGTTAGGGTTTACCAAAACCCTAATCTGACTTGTGATGATCATAGATCTCAAACCGTAAATCCGATTCATGATCTGTAAAAACAGAATTTCATTAATTTTCTGTCTACTATTCACTGATAAAATGTAAAAAAAATTTTATGATGTCTGATATTTTTTTCTATATTTTCAATCAGAAGTACCTGTTTTAATCAATGTTAGATTCATTAAATTTTAGTCCGGATTGCCGGAAGGGTTTCTCCCTCATCAGAGATGATTCTTCCAAACTGTAAAAACAGAAATATCTGTTTTTCTGTCTAGTTTACCTCTGTAAAATGTCAGAAAATTTTATGGTGATTTGACCCCTTATTCGGGTATAACACTGGAACTGGTCTGTGACCATGGACAAAAATAGCTTATTTTAGGGTTTTAATGCAATTTTAGAGTTGGAATAATTATAAAAATATATTTTTACAATTCCAATCTGATTTTAGGTTGATAATAAGTACAAGTGTCAATTTTTATAAATTTTGTAATCTATTTGATGCTTGAATGGATCGAATTGCAAAACAGGGTACCCGCAGGATCCCGAAACACTGCCAAAATCATGATATTTGTGATATTTCTTGATTTTCGTGTATAAGTTCATGTTTTTAGGGTTTTCATGTTCAGAATCATATTAGGATGTTTCATGTTTGATTTTATGTTTATTTCAATCATAAATCCCAAGTTTTTACTAAAATCTATTTCAGAAAACCCTGATTTCAAGGCCATAGTCTTGCTATCAGGGGCATTTTGGTCATTTGACCTCAATTTCGAAATTCTAAACCTTAATTTTCATGTTTTGAATCATGTCATATCATATTTGGTTTAATTTATCCTCATTTGAATTTCAAAAGTTGTATTTTACAAAATATCTTTTTGAAAACCCTGGTTTCAAGGCCATAGTCTTGCTGTCAGGGGTATTTTGGTCATTTTGACCCCAATTTCGAATTTTCAAATCTCATCTTTATTATTTATTTAGTTTTATTTCATATTTCATTAAGTTTATATCAGGGAATCATGGAAAAAGGCTTATATCTAGCAAAATCCAGCAATTTCCAGATATTGCTAGATAAACCTAGAAAAACCAACATATCTTTACTAACAAGTTTTCTAGTTTTGCAGGGATATTGAAGACTTTATTTTTTTGTATTTAAATTCAATTAGTGATGTAAATTTTATTTAAATTTGGAATAAGAATTTCAATTTCTGCTTAGATTAGGATTTGCATTGCATATAGTTTTTAACTTTGATATATAACTGCTGTGTATGCCAATTCATGCACATTCTTTACAAATCCACTATGGTTTACACGAATGGCACATGCACTAGCTCTTATAGAGTTGACAAACTCGGTGAAATTTGTATTTGTGGCCATAGTCAGAATACGAATGATACCCAGATTTGTAATCTTCGTATTAGCCACATTCAGCCTACACTCTTAGGCTAACTTCAAAAATGCACTGCATTTCTCGAAAATACAAAAAGGATTTCCTCAATTCCTCAAAATTAAGTCTTTCAAATCCATATTCATTTATTTCATTCATTTGCAAATTCCAATTTCAATTCAAAGAAATCGATTTTCTCAAAATTTCTAAGTCTTATTCAGAAATTGATTTTCTCAAAACATTGATTTTTGAATGATATTTCAAGCATTTCCCAAATTCAAAATCCTGATTTTTCAAGTTGCATTTTCAATTCCCAAGTTCTAATTCAGAGAAATCAAAATTTTCAAAGTTATTGGGGTTTTCTCAGAAATCGATTTTCACAAAACCTCTAAATTCCTCAGAAATCGATTTTCATTTTCCTCAGAAATATTCTCTCACCATGGTTCACGATTTTCCAAGTGTTATCTTTTCCAAAAAATTTCCAAGTATTTCAAATCTTAAAGAAAATATCATGATTTCAAACCTGCATTTTCAGAAAGCCATAGCACATTCCTGATTCTTTGTGCATTTAGGAAATAAAACATGATTTAGACAAGTTGAGCAAAGTTAAGCATACAATTGATCCTTGGTTCAATTACCTCTGGTAAAGGCGCCAGGAACGGTTGAACCTCGTACCGACAAGCGAGTCCCATTCTTCGGAATTATCCCGCATTTTAAAAATGGAGGCGAGTTATTTTCAAAATCTTTTTCAAAGGTCAGTTTGACTTGCAAAAGTAAAAATTTTGCGATGATAACACCACTTTGTACTAACCGAAAAATGTGCCTTGTTACCTAGGCGAGGTTGTCCATCATGATAAGGGATATTTTGAAGAAGAATAGAAGGAAAAGTCTCATCACTAGGGATGAGATTGTCACGAGAATTGTGACTGTTTATGCCATAAAATAAATAAAAGAATAAAATTTTGGCCTAAAAAGCTTTTTTAACAGAACAAAAGTTGAACTTTATTGATGACAAAATTCAGATACAAAGAGAAGGCGGGCAGACAATTTGCCACCATTCTCGATATTCAGATGATACATTGGGTCCAGGAAATATGAACAAAGGAATGAAGGAGTCCTAAGTGTGTTTGGTTACATGGTATGCCCCAGACCACTGATCCGACTGCAGATCGAACTTTGGCACGTGGCCCGTCGAGAAGCGAGTGTTGACACGAATCTGCCGCTACAAGAATTGTCTGAGACACCTCTTTGGCTGATAATCAACACAGAAGAAAGGACCAAGTAGTCTGTAACGCTTGCTACGAGCATAAGTGTAGTGAGGAACTGACTCTTGCCTGTTGAAGTAATCCCAAAGGATCTTTTCCTGATGCAGACTCTCAATCAAAGCTCGATACTGAACGACAGACTTCGGCTTCTTGTTGCTGAACCTGAAGGAACTGGCTTTTGATGACACATGTCGTAGGAACCACGACTGCAGGGCATAAGTGTATCCTTCCACCAAAACGGTCTCTCCAAGGGCAAAACAAGCTAAGCCTCTATAGAGAAAGGCTAGAGCTGCCATGGATACTGAAAGTTGACGGGTCTGTTTGCTTCCCCATCTTCGAAAGAGTTGAGCGACTCTGACATCGATGAAATTCTGACCGTCCTGGAAAAATGTCAATCCTACTGTACATAAGATCATGGCATGCTGGATTCTTTCCTTCGCTGCTCGGGACAAGGTGTCAACTTCCTCGTAGGCTCCATACTTGCGATAGAGTCTGAACAGATCGATGAACTGACTTCCGTTGATCTCAGTGAGAGGCCAAGATCTGCTCCCTGTCGCTCTGGCTAATGCTTCTCGAACATCTATCCCCTTGACATTGATCAGGAACTGTTGCTCGACCGGATCATCTGGCTGACCAGCTGGCGCTGGCAATCCCATGATGTCACTGAATTCGTCCATTAGCAGAGTCATCTCTCCCCATGGAAACCAAAATGTGCAGGTACGTGGATTCCACCATTCTGCCATAGCCTGAATCAAACTTCCGTTGATGGTTCGCTTACCCACTGCCGATGCCATCTCCAATCCACAATCATTCAAGTGGTCTGGGAACATACGCGAGAAGGTGGCGAACCAAGAATGATACCACCGAGGGAAGAAGGAATGAGATTGGATAACCCGATGATCCGGGGTTCCATCCCTTATTTGATAGAAGACATGATCTCTGGGAAAGACAGCATCAGGGGAATTAGACCCCATAATGATACTGAGGCAAAGAAGAAGAGATTTAGATAGAATGCAGGACTTACGGATAGACTCTCTGATGAAAGAGGATGATAGACATAAATCCTAGAAATTTTGAAAGATTGTGGGAATTTAAAAAAAGGATTTCCAGGGTTTTTCAAAGAAAATAGAAGAGAAAAGAATGTGGGTAAAGGAAAAATAAGCACCTGGGGTTTGTGAAAATAAAGGGAAATTTTGAATAATACACCCAGGATTTTGAAAAAGATTTGATATATATAGGAGAATACAAGAAAATATTGCACAATCACAACTGCACAAACAAGGATGCGCACACAACACTCCCTAGAGGCTGACTCTAAATGCAATATTTTGAAATGGCTTGTAGGACCTTAATCCTACTTCTATGGTCTAGATCATCTGATTCCAATCAAGGTATGCTGATATACTCAAGCCGAAGCTCGAAGTACGTGGCATAGAAATAATTCTCCGGTTCTAAGGTAATGGCTTCCCAACATCCTTGAGCACCTACCGATATACCTCGGACTATGGCCCTTAGGTACGTGGTAGGGGGGCGCGAACCCAAATAAGTGGTCCAGTTGTGAGGCTCTCTCCCGAACTATGGTTCAGTCAGACAGCCCAGCAACGTGAAGACCGGGACAATATAGGTAGGGATGTTTTGAAAATCATGTTCAACATGCAGATAAAACCAGAAAGCTCTAATGCAAGTCCTAAAAGAGATAGAATTTAAAATAAAGAGAAGCATACACTTGCATACATTGTTTACATTCAATCCCTAGAATTAAGGAGAGTTGTATTTCAGACCTAAGTCTAATGTGAGCATGGAATAATCTCCTTAATATGGTCCTACCAAACCATACTTAGATCCTATATGCAATGATGTCAGCTTAGGACAGAGTCTAGGCTCCTAAGGTTTGCATGGAAATAAAGCTGACATTTTGAAGAATAAAGACTTAGATAATATCAAAGCAAAGCAAAGGCATAGATTCAACCGGATGAAGACGAAGTCCCATCTCGGTCGCCAAAACTGTGATCATCGCAAAAAAAAATTCCTCTCTTGATATTTCTCTCTTCCTTCTCTTTTCCTTTCTGACCTCTATTTCTCCTTTTTGAAGGGAGAAATGAAAAGACAGAAAAGAAGAGAGAAGAGAAAAGAAAAGAAGAGAGAAGACAAACTCTTTTGCGGAGTTTCACTTGACCTTAATTTGAAAATATTTAGAACAATAACTTGCCTCCGTTTTGAAAATATTGCGGGAAAAATTGGGAGACGGGATTCGCTCGTTGGTACGAGGTTTGACCATTTCTGGCGCCTTTACCAGGGGTAATCAAACCAAGGATCGAATTTATGCCTTTTTGCTTTGCTTAAATATTATCTAAGAATTTATTCTAAGTCTAAATGCACAAAGAATCATGCTTGTGCAATGCAAAGATGTATGCTCTTTTGAGAAAGTGATTTGAAAATTTCCAAGTGTTTCTGAAATCAGTTTGATAATAGAGTGAAGAAAATGATTCCAAGGATTGAATTTTAGATTTTGAATCCAACTTAGGATTTGAAATGGATCGGGAAGAAGAGACTTGAATTTCCAAGTCTTGGAATGATCAGGACTTGAAGAGATAAATTTGTGGAAAGAGGAATTTAGAATTGAGATTTTGAAATAAGAATGATTTTTCAAAGTCATAATGGACTTTGAATTAGAATCGATTTTCAAGAATCGATTTTGAAATCAATATCAAAAATAGAAATTTGAATTTAGACTTGAGAAATGAATTTGAAATTGGCTTTGGGAATTGGAAATGAAATTTTGATCTAATATCTGAGATGGAACTGGAGCTGAGATTTGATATCCGAGATAGGGTTGGATTCGGGTTCTGGGATTCTAAGTGGGATTGGATCTGAAGTCTAAGATCCAAGATATAGTTGAATTCTGAGGCCTAAATGGAATTGGATCAGAAATCTAAGATCCGAAATGAAGTTGGATCGGATATCTGAATCCTAAAGGAGAATTGGACTCTGGACCCTAAAATGGATTTTGGATCTGAAGTCTGAGATCCAAGATGGAGTTGAATTCTGGATTTAGAATCCTAAATGGGAATTGGATCCGAAATCTTAGATCCAATGATGAAGTTGAATTCTAGATCTTAAAGGAAATTGGATCCAAGAACTGGAATCCGAGATGGAATTTAGATCTGAAGTCTGAGATCCAAAATAAAGTTGGTTTCTGGATCCGAAATCTGGAATCTAAGATGGAATTGGATTCTGGACTCTAAAATAGATTTTGGATCTGAAGTCTGAGATCCAAAATGGAGATTGCTTTTTGGGAAATCTGGATCCAAGTTGGGATTGGATTCTGACTTTGGATTTGGATTTTTGAAAGTCCAAATGGGACTTTTGAAGATGGGTCTGGGTTTTGAAAACCCGGATTGAATTTAAAACTTTAGGAAGGGTTGAATTTTGAGATTCAGAATCAATCTCAAACTTTGATTTAAATTAAGAAAATAAACTTGATTTTGAATCAGAAGATGAATCAGAAATCTCAAAGTTTAATTTGAACTTTGGATTTTGACTTTGAGATATTGACTTGAATTTAGATTTGAATCTTGAAAGTGAATTTTGGGATCTCAAAGTTGATCTGAACTTTGAGATTCGATTCGATTTGGAATTTTGAATACAAAATGAATTTGGATTTTTGGATATACAAATGAATTTCAAAGTCAAATTGGACTTTGAATTTGAAGTTTGCATTTGAAGATGAATCAAGGATTTTAAATTGAACTTTGAATTTGATTGGAGTTTTGAATATAATTTGAAATTTCAAAGTCAAATTAGACTTTGAAATCGGATTTCGAAAGTGAGATAGAATTGATGATTTGAAATAGAATTTGAAGAAAAGATATTCAAGACCGCTTGGATTTTGAAAAAAAGAATTTTGAAAATATGATGCAGTTCTATTCTAAGTGATGAATGAATTTAAAGAATTTTGAAAATGGATTTGAAAAGCATATTTCATTCTTTAAGTGAATTAAAATAAGATTGAAGATATGACACATCCCTGACTATGGTCATTGAATGTATTATATAATAATCATATTTAAATTCAGATGAAGAATAAAACACATTTTGGTGCTTTTATAGAGTTTAAAATGAAATTAACTCTCAATATATCTTGACTATGGCCATTGATATATATTTTGAGTTAATTTTAAATTAAACTCTAATAAAAGAAAAAAATATTTTGAAAATATGATGATTTGTAAAGGGGATCCAGTGTAGATCCAGTGTTATCCCATAAAAGATGAAAATCCTAAGTTTTGTTCATATCCTGACTATGGCCATTGATGCAAATCATCAACTTAGGATTAATCACCTCCTATTAGGATGGTGCACCTGCCATTCGTGTTTCACCATTGTGAGATTTTTGGAAAATAAAGGTAAAAAGCATGAAAATAAGCAATTTATGATATTTACGATGCTCATTCATTCTATCTAAAAGCTGGAAATGTAAATTCTTATTAAGACCTAAGTTATTAGAACACTTAAAATTGAAAATACAACTCCCAAGAGATGACATTTTCCACATATTCCCTGCAAAACACCTGGTTAGTATGAAAGTATACAAGGCAATGGAAAGTGTTACATCAAAAAGCCTATATACAGATATACAAAGGGGTGCCTATATGAAGGGTGTATATGCGTACCTGTTGCTCACATTTTAGATAAAAATTATGATGCCCATATGATATATTTTGCATGAGAATGAAATGAGACACCATCTTATCTTATGACCCAACCTTTGTGAGATTCAGAGAAGAGTACTCAGTCATATTATAATCCAAGATGTAACTATGATTTAGGTGTGATATTGTATAATGTGTAGCTATTGGTGAAGTATGATTGCTATGAATGTGGCAACAACAGCATAAGAATTGTGTTAAGTGCAAGTGGTGACAGGTGGAGGCTGCAGGTAGCGGTGCTGATGAAGCACTATGAGCTGCTGAGAAGATGCTATGTGCAACATAATGTGGGTGGATGACTAACATAGATGCTGAATATGGAAGCAGTGAATGTGCATGGTGGAGTGCTGGAAATAAGTGCAAGGGATGAATGTAATGGATGGAAGCCAAGTGTTTTATGGGGTGTAAATTGTGCTGAACCCGCAAGTAGTAGGTGATGCTAGGGTGGAGGTTTTAGTGCCTTGCAGCAGCTGTGCATATTGTGAGATATAAGTAAGTGAGATAGCCACAGGTGAATGTGACTATGGTAAAAGGCTGGTAAAATAGGAGCTGAGGTGCTCATAGTGCAATGAGGTGAAAATAGCAGTGTGCTACTATGAAAGGCAGGGCGATGGTGGACAGCAAGTAAAAAAAAAAAAAAGGGGTCCAACCACGAAATCAAGAAAATTGACTTGAAACTGAGCTGCTAGAAGCCATATTACCTGTAACAACATGCATCACTCAAATGTAGAGTTTTGGAAGAATGAACTTCCTTCTTTAATCAACTAAAACAGTTATATTCATAGCTTTACAAAGCCACAGGAAGTAAAAAGGAAATCTCAACAACCAAAGGGCCATATTCAACAACTAAAAAAAAATGTTGTAATCATACAAGTCTAATAAATAGTGAATTCCTGACCAACAGGACCTATTAATGACCTAAGAGTTAATACTTTTAATGGAGTTACTAAAACGAATTCCTTTAGGCAACACATTCCCAACCAGTATTTGCTTAAACATAGTGAAGTATTACCTTCTCCATTCTGACAAGAACCAAAAAAGAAAGAAAGCAGTCCAGGTGATTGCATTCTGCTCATTCATTTTATCAGAAAGTCTCAAAGTCATTCCCATCCACCCACATTTGCATATATACCCGGTAGAGAATCAACAGTAAATACATCAAAGCCTAAGCCAAGCTTCACTATATCAGCATGAACGCATGAGATGATGATGAGAGGCACACAGAAGCATACTATATGGAGGCTTGCGGCATGCTATATGCAAATTACAACAGGCATTAATAGGGGTTGTGAAGTAATAATGTGTGGCCGTGGTATGTACCAAATGTAAAAGAAAATAAAGATGTTAAGGAATCGGTATGTACAGACCCTAACATATGCGAATGATAAAGTTGGATTACTAACATATCGACTTCAACCATTTTCACAGTTTGAATGATCACCACTAGACCCTCCGATTGCTTATTGCGAACAGCCTGTATAGATGCCCCTCAAATGTCTGGTATTCAATTTATTATACCTAAATCATCAATGTTGGCTTCACCAACCACATCTGTTATGACAAGATTGAACCCAGCAGCACCATCTCCTGCTCAGAGGCTTGAAAGACCAATTTTATGCATAAAAGAGAACAAACCCAGACCAAGCCTGAATTTCACATGTGTTTAGGTCAGAACTTTCAGTCTTGACAGATAACTTGGAGGCCCAACATGCGAATTTGCCTATATGACCCAAACTATGCCATAATACTTGATTAAAATTAAATCTCTCATATGGGGGAGGAAGAAACGATTAGATAAGCTCAGTTAAATTACAAATTAGCAAACACCTTCCAATCAAAACATTGTTCATACATAAGATCCACATGAAAATATGAATGATCATCATATTGATGATACCAACGATAAAGATTATCACATTATTGCAATAGAGAAGTAAAACAAAATAGTCACTAATAATCCCTTATTTGCTGAATATGTTTCCTAAAGAGACTAAAGAAAAATTCATCCTGTAACAATGACACTAAAAAAAAAATTCTTGACATTAATACTCTAAATCCATCTCTCCTGTATACATCCTGATATTGAACTAAACAAAATCTTTAACAGGGATGATGATAAAAAATTTCCAATCATTTCGAACCTAACCACTGATCGGTGAGATTAATTCTAAGCAACTTCTCATAGCCACTGAGAGGCCTTATCTCTACTACACCATCGAGAACATTCATTAAACTGATAGAGCGAGTTGAATGGCTCGAGTTGAGTATGGAGAACAGTTTCTACGAAGGCTTCACTTTCACCAAGAATAGCAGCCAAAATGAGCAAAAGAAGAAGACCCATTTCACTCATTCTGTCAGGAATAATAATTGGAACCACCGTAAGGGGCAAAACAGAGATTTCTATTATGGGGCAGGAAGTTCCAACAAGAACGATCAGAAAGGCAAGTCAGGGCCTCAATACAATAAGCCACTTCAATTAGAGCAGGGACCGAAGCCCCGAGAAAAAGTAAAGCATGAAGGGTGGAGTTATGACAGGAAATTCACTCCACTAGACCAATCACTTGAGACTGTGCTCAAGTACATGTTGACCAAAGAGATGGTCAAACTGCCCAGGCTGGTCAATCCCCCCATTCCCATGGGAAAATTCAAAGATCAATTCTGTAAATTTCACAGAACAGTGGAGCACAATACCGAGAACTGCTTCGTTCTCAAGAATATTGTTCAGGATCTCATCGACAAAAATCTTCTGGTAGAAGGTGCCGAAGATGAAAATATGGATATTCTGAAGAAACCCTTTCCCCATCATTCTACAACGGCCATTTCTGAACAGCCTTTTCAGCCGCAGGAGCATATAAGGCCATGCTCTAAAAAGGATATGCAAGTCCAACATCAGGTCCTTGTACTGCAGCAGGCTCAGTCCAAAGCTCAGAAAATGGATCTCATTGCAGCTTTTGGTAAAATGAAAGTATCTAACAAACCCGTTGGGGTATCTCCGGAGGTGGCTAAAAGAATGCCATGGCTCCCCAAACAATTCATTAAGCCCACCCCAGAGAAAAGTGAGACATCTGCACCGAAGCCGATAACTGCATTGTCTAACGTCTCAATTTTGGATCTAGCCCAAGCTTCCGCCAAACACCAACAGGTGTTGAATGATCTGTTGCAGAAAATCAAAGTGAAACTAAGCATAACTCCTGAAGACATGACCCAGATAGTCAATCAGGCCATGACAAATGCTCTGATCACTTTCTCAGATGAAGACCTCCCAAAGCCGCATGTGTTCCACAACAATGCTCTGTATGTTGTGATTCGACCCAGAGGAATGACTGTTTCTCATGTACTGATAGATGAAGGCAGCAACCTCAATATATGCCTGAAAATGATAGCCAAAGCTTTGGGCATCAAAGAAGAGGAATACATCCCGGACCCGATCACCATCTAAGGGTTCGATAATCATGGTCAGACAGCGAAAGGAAAAATTTTCTTGGAGATTTTCATTGACTATTCAGTCCACTCTATCCTTTTTCATGTGGTCAATGTGCCACCAACGTATAATCTGTTGTTGGAAAGACCTTGGATCCATAACACGAACGTTGTGTCGTCTACTCTGCATCAGTGCGTCAAGTGGTCAAAAGGTGGGATGATCACAACAGTCTTGGGCGAGGATCCAAAACAGAGGCTTGCACAACCCATGGTTCCTAGGCCCACTTTCACTACTAATATCCCTAGCATTAGGGGCATTGATGAAGTCAACTTTGAGGAAAATTCAGGAATACTGCAGACGACAAAACAACCAGAGCATACAGTGGCCATGACTCGATGGAGAGGCCCACAATTTTTCAAAATTGGAGGACGAATTGACTACAACACATTTAAATATCATTCGCTGTTCTCCCAATTTATGAAGGCCAAAAAGGGATTCGATCTGTTAGTAAAGCATGGTTATCAGTCTTTTCAAGGCCTGGGCAAAAATGAAGATGGTCGTCTCGAGCCTATAATTCCTCAGCACTATCCTCAGAGGGCCGGATTGGGCTTCAATGGCAAAAGATCTCAGAAGGGCACTATTTTTGTCAAAGGAATGCACTAAGGGCATCTGTTTGTCTTTTCATTTCTATTCTTTTGTTTCCATATTCGGGATGATATCCCGTTTCATTTCAATCATTGTCATCAATTCAATCTTTTAATAAAGTTGCAAGTTTCCTTTGTCTATCTGGATGCCATTTGTCTCTTTACTTCTCATTATCAAATCTTTTAAAAATTGCCATTATTTTGCCCTTTTATTTTTTTAATTATTTTCTCAATAAAAGCAATTTGTTTTATGATGAGCGATTTCCCTGAATCAATTTATTCTCCAATTTTCAGAATGTCTTCTCGATCTATCAAGAAGCTCGTTCTTAATCCGAATGTCGTTTCAAAGCCAACAGTGATTCATCAGGTCAAAATAAGAGCAGAATGCAGTCAGACTACAAAGCAGTCAGAAGAGCCTGTAGAATTCGTTTCAGCTCTTCAAGAATTACCAGAATTTGCAGCAATTCAGAAACAAGATGAGCCATCATCCTTAGTTCAAGATCCGACTGAGGATATCAATATTGGATCAGAAGACGATCCCAAAATTCTCAAGATTGGCAACAGTTTGAGCCCGAAAGAGAAAGAAAGGCTCACTAATTTTTTCAAGCAGCATGAAGAAGCGTTCGCATGGACGTATGAGGACATGCTAGGTCTGGATACTAAATTGGTTGAGCATCGCCTCGTCCTGAAACCAAATGTCAAGCCGGTTAAGCAGAAGTTGAGAAATATGGATCCCCGAGTGGAGCAACAAGTTAAGGAAGGTCTGGAAGACCTACTCAAAGCAGGGTTCATTCAAACCATTGACTACCCAGACTGGCTAGCAAATATTGTCGTTGTTCCTAAGAAAAAATGGCAAAGTTCGAATCTGCATTGACTTCAGAGATCTCAATAAAGCAACTCCTAAGGATGATTATCCACTTCCTAATATTGATCTTTTGATCGACAACACGACGGGTCATGCCATGTTCTCTTTTATGGATGGATATTCCGGATATAATCAGATCAAGTTGGCCGCTCGTGATCAGTCCAAGACATCTTTCATTACTCCTTGGGGCACTTTTTGTTATACGGTCATGCCATTTGGGCTTAAAAATACTGGAGCCACTTATCAGCGTGCAATGGCCATCATTTTCCATGATCAGATACACAAAATCATGGATGCATATGTCGATGATATTCTGGTAAAATCCAAAGAAGAGGAAGATCACATTGAAGCTCTCAATCAAGTATTCAAGTGGCTCATTCTTTACAAGCTAAGACTCAATCCACAAAAATGTGTTTTTGGAGTCGAATCTGGCAAGTTGTTAGGCTTTCTAGTCAGCAAAAGGGGATAGAAGTTGATCCCGACTAATCTCAAAGAATTGCGTAGCCTTCAGGGACGCATGCAATCAATTCGGCGATTCATATCCAATTTGGCCATGAGATGTGAGCCTTTCAATCATTTGCTCAGAAAAGGAGTGAAGTTCGAATGGGGACCAGAGTGTTAGCAATAGTTCAAGCGTATTAAGAAATATTTGCTCAATCCTCCTGTGTTAAAGCCGCCAGAATTGGGGAAACCCCTACTGCTATACATTTCAGTTAATCAAGTTGCTTGTGGCGGATTCTTGGCGCAATACTAAGAAGGTAGTCTGTTAGAGCATGCCATTTACTATGTGAGCAAAACCTTCATTGATTATGAGAAGAAATACTCTCAGATAGAGAAGACATGTCTAGCTCTAGTTTGGATGTGTCAGAAATTGAGACACTATCTACTGGCATCTTAAGTCAAGATTCTATCCAAATTAAATCCTCTCAAATACATTCTAGAGCAACCATTTATCAGTGAACGGATTGCCAAATGGCAAGTCCTATTGATGCAATATGATCTGGAGTATGTTTCCCAGCAATCTATCAACGGCCAAGCAATTGCAGATCAATTGGCAGATTTCCCTCTAGCAGAGGATATTAAAGCTAAGGATTATTTTCCCGATGAGTGGATCTGCAATGTTCAACAATCTCCAATTTGGAATTTATTCTTTGACAGTTCCAAGAATATGGCAGGCATAGGAATCGGGATTCTACTAATCACACCTGAGAAGGAGATGATCCCCTTTTCTCTCAAACTGGATTTTCAGTGCACTCACAATATGACCGAGTATGAAGCTTTGATACAAGGTCTAAAAATTCTAGACTGGATTTGGAAGGACCAATGTGAGAATTGGATTTGATGAAGGACCAATGTGAGAATTGGATTTGATGAAGGACCAGTGTTAAACTGGATTTGGAAGGACCAATGTGAGGATTGGATTTGATGAAGAACCAATGTTAAACTGGATTTGGAAGGACCAATGTGAGAATTGGATTTGGTGAAGGACCAGTGTTAAACTGGATTTGGAAGGACCAATGTGAGGATTTGATTTGATGAAGGACCAATGTTAGACTGGATTTGGAAGGACCAACGTGAGAATTGAATTTGATGAAGGACCAGTGTTAAACTGGATTTGGAAGGACCATTATAGAAGACTGCATTGCTTCTATAAATGGTTTCAGAATTATCCCTTATCCTGAACGGGAAACTCAGGTTTATCCCTTAACCTGAAGGGGAACAGAAGGAGTTTTTGAAGAGAATAAACCTGAAGCTTTGAAATTTGGAAGGGATCAGCTGGAAGGTTGGATTTTAGAATAAGGTCCCACCTGGCAGTTGGGTTTTTGAAAAAGAAAAGAGTCTGAGTCAAAACTCGGATACTTTAAAAAGAAAGAAGGACCAACCTGAGAGTTGTTTTTTTTTTTAAAGAAAAGAGTTCGAGTCGGAACTCGAATTTTAAAAAGAAAGATGGACCAACCTGAGAGTTGGGTTTTTGAAAAAAAAGAGAGTCCGAGTCAGAACTTGGATTTTAAAAGGAAAGATGGACCAACCTGAGAGTTGGGTTTTTGAAAAAGAGAGAAGGAAATTAGAGTCAGAACTCGAGTTTTTAAAAGAAAGCTTTAATCAGAAGATTGAATTTTGAAAATTTGCCAGCGCGAGGACCGGATCTAGGATCAGGAGTTCTGAGAATGACCAGTTCGAGGACTGAATTATTTTACTTGCAATGAAGAAGACCATCATAGTTAATTGTATGTGGTCTGATTTTCAGGATTAACCCCTTATCCTGAACGAGGATGAAGAAAATTGAGAACTAATGAAAAGAGATAGAAATTGATGGAATATTAATAAAAATGGGGAAAATTGAGGAAATTGATGAAAATTGTCTTGTAAAAGAATTCTCACAGGTAGCATTGTTGCTCCTATGAGTGATCTCAGGATTATCCCTTATCCTGAATGAGAATGAAAACTCGAGTCAGAACCCGGATTTTTGGAAGAAAAATAGTCCAACTCGAGCATTGGATCTAAACGGGGAGTCCAAGTCGGAACCCGGGACTTCAAAAAGAAAAGATAAAAAAAGAGAAAACCCGAGTTTGGAACTCGAACTTTCAAAGAAACGATTGGTCCAACACGAACATTGGATCCAAAAGGAAGTTCGAGTCGAAACTCGAAACTTCAAACTAAAGATAAAAGAGGAAAACCCGAGTCGAAACTCGGATCTTCAAAATAAAAGATAAAAAAAAACCCAAGTTTTGAAAACTCAAATTTTTGAAGCAATGATTGGTTCCAACACGAGCATTGGATCCAAAAGGAAGTTCGAGTCAGAACTCGAAACTTCAAACGAAAGATAAAAGGGGAAAGCCCGAGTCGGAACTCGGATCTTCAAAATAAAAGATAAAAGGAAAACCCTAAGTTTTGAAAACTCAAATTTTCGAAGCAATGATTGGTTCCAACACGAGCATCGGATCCAAAAGGAAGTCCGAGTCGGAACTCAGAACTTCAAACGAAAGATAAAAGGGGAAAACCTGAGTCGGAACTCGGATTTTCAAAATAAAAGATAAAAAAGAAAAATCGAATAGAATTGATGAGAATTGAGGAAATTATGGAAAATGATTCAGGTTTATCTCTTAACCTAAAAGGAAAAAGAATAAAATTAATAAAATTGATAAAAGGTTGATGAAAAATCAAAAGAATTGATAAAAATTAATGAAGAATTAATAAAATTGATAAAAATTAATAAAGAATAAAATTTTGATAAAGAATTAACAAAGATCTGATGAAAATTGGTAAAAATTGCCAGAAAATTGATGACACTTGAAGGATAATGAAAGACTTCACGATTATCCCTTATCCTAAAGGAATAAGGACCTCGCAGGATGAAGTTCAGGTTTATCCCTTAACCTGAGTGAGAAATAATAAAGATTGACAAAAAATTGATAAAATTTGATAAAAATGGATAAAGATAGATAAAAATTGATAAAATTAACAACGATTGACAAAAGATTAATAAAAATTAATGAAAATTGATAATAAAGAATCAATAAAGATTAATAAACTTTGATAGAATTAATGAGAAACCAATAAAGATTGATAAAATTTGATAAAGATGGATAAAAGATTGATAAAACTGATACAAATGGACAAAAGATTGATGAAAAATTGATAAAATCTGAGGAAAAAGAGTTTGTCTGATCCTGCCTACATACAGGATCTTTAAAGTGAGATAAGAATGTTCATGAAAAAAAAATTTTTTGGGAAGATGATCAACCGCAAGGTTGATTTTGAAGAATGATCAGCGCGAGAGCTGATCTTTGAAGAAGAATCAACACAAGGGTTGGTTTTGAAGAGAGATCAACATGAGGGTTGATATTTGAAGACAAATGGTTTGAAACCTATTTTTGAAAGGAAGATCAACACTAGAGTTGATTTTTGAAAACAGTGGTTTGAAACCAATTTAGGGAAAGAAGATCACTGCGATGGTTGATCTTGAAAAAGATTTGGACCAAAATATTGAACTTTTGGTGATCATAACGAAGATTTTGCAGAAAATTTTATGATTTTGCAAAACCCTCAGAGGTAATTTCATTTCTCTCGTGGATGATGTCGGGATTGTCCCTCATCCTGAAAAGAATAGAAATTTGATGGCAAAGAAGATTTTTGAAGTGTAAATGTAATTTTAACAATAAAAGATGCCCCAATATGGCGAAATAAATAAGAATTGAACACCAAAGATATGAAGAAAATTGACATTTCATTGATAAGTAAAGACTGAAAACAAAACTTGAATATTTACAAGTATGCGATAAAAAGATCACAAAAGATTGGGGCTGACTTGCCCCTACAAGATGACTGCTAAAAGAAAAGGAGAAAAGCAGAGAAACTTTGGCATCATTAGTTCTTTGAGTGGTCCAGGAAAGACTTGGTCAGGACAACAGGTTGCTCTTCGTCTTTGTCCTTTATCAAAAGATTTTTATCGATGCAGTCCTGGATGATGTTCTTGAGTATGAAGTAGTGTTCGATATCGTGCCCCACTGGTCGGTGGAACTTGCAGAATTTGTCCTTCCATTTTCCTAGGGAGACCGGGGGATCAGCAACTCTCGAAAGTTTGACCATCCCTTTGCTCAACATGTATTTGAGGTCCTTTTCGAGAGATTGTTCCAGGGTAGTGAATTGGTGGTCATAACCCCAACCGTCACGTTTTATCTTTTCCTTCTGTTTGGCCAGAACCGGCTTGTCATTTTGCTTGAAGGGTTCCTCTCGCTGACCTGCCTATTTGTTCTTGCTATCTTTACTGCTACTGCCGCCAGAGTTAGCTGAGAAGGTAAAGTTTACATTCTTTTTAGAGTCTTGATTGCTCTTGATGAAGGTGATGCCCTCATACATTCCATTGTCCAGTCCCATCTCGAGCCATTCTACTCGTTCAATGAGTTCGATGAATGATTTTGACAGGCAGGTAGAAATAAGGCTCCTGAGAGGTTGAGAGAAATTGTTCAAGATAACCTGGAGTGCATGCTCTTCTGAGATGGAGGTTCTCATTTTGTTGCATGTATCTCTCCACCTCTGAATGAAATATATGGCCTTTTCTTTGTTCTCTTGCTTCAGATTATATAAGTGATTGAGGGTTGGCAGTGCCTCAGTGTTGAATATGAATCGCTCCACCAACAGATTAATAACTTTGTCAAAATCTCGCAGCTTAATGGGGTTGATATGCTATGCATACCACTTTGCTGCTACGCCTTCGAGACTGCGCGAAAAGTACAAAAAAAGAGAACGGTTGTCTTCACTGAATCTGGCACACTCTGCGAAAAACATCGCAAGATTAGCCTTTGGGTTGCCAGATCCATCAAATTTAATGAATTTTCTGAGGAGGTCTTCCAAGCTACTGTCCCCATCCAACCCTAGATAGAAGTCTTGCCTGGTGTATGTTTTCTTCCCCTTGTCTCGGATTTGTAGATCCTTGACTATCTTAGTCAGTGCTTGGATTGAATCTTCTATCGGGACCCCATCTCTAGGTTTGTTCACTGATTCGGGCTCTTCTGTCCCCTTCTTGGACTGTCGCAGATGTCTTGGGATGAACAAAAACTGCTCTTCCTCGGAATCCTCTCCTGCCGATTCTGTATTCTCAAAGGTGTTGTCCTGCTGGATTTTCCTCTTGCTGATCCTGACATGCTTTTTCACTGGCTTTCTCTTGATCTTGTTTTTAGAGGCTGTTTTCTTTGAACCTGCCCCAGCTTGTTCGGACATCATTTTTGCCATCATTTTTTGGAACATCTTATACATTGCTGGGTCAACATCATCTTTCCTTGAATCATGTCTTCGGGACAATCTTGGAGAGTTCACCTCCTCCACTTCATTGTCATCGTGCTGCTGAGCTGCCCTCCTTCCTGCTCTCGTTTGAACCATGATGGAAAGCATGATGTTTTCTGTAGAATAAAGGAAGGGTTTAGATTTGAGGAGTTTTTGGGAAAAAGAGAGACGATGAAGGAGATATTTAAAAGATTTGAGAAGAGATCTCTTGATAAAAGAGATCTTGGATGAGAAAATAGAATTTGAAGACATATTTGAAGATGGATGACAAGACTTGAATATTTTAAAAAAATTGCAGGCAGGATCAAAAGAATTGAAGAAAAGAGAAAAAGAGAAACACTACAAGAAAATTGCCAATTAGCGACGGATATTTGCGACAGATTTTTTCCGTCGCCTAGTTGCGGCAGATTAACGAGAGAAACTAATCCATCACTAAGATTTGTAATATTTACGAAACTAGCGACGGAAATACTTTCGTTGATACCTCCATCGCTAGTTAGCGACGAAAGTTTTTTGTCACAACACATGCGACGAGCAGCGACAAATTTTGGCAACGGACATTTTTTCGTTGCTACGTAGCGACGGAAATATTTCGTCGCTAACTGGAAATATTTCGTCGCCAAATCCGTTACTAATTTTCGTGTAAATCCCTAATCAGAGCCCTTTTTCCTCTTTCCTGTTTCGTCTCTCCTGCCTGCCCGACGCACTCCTCCGCCGCCCGATGCAATCCTCTGTCGCCTGATGCACTCCCCGGTCCGCCGCCCGTCGCTCCCCGGTCCGCCGCCCCCCACCCGCCGCCCAACGTCTCCTAAGTAAATCCCTTTTTAGTTTTTTTTCGATAAAAGGGTGTAAACACCCCAAATTTTCACTCACCTCCCCAACATTTCCACCAAGCATCAACATCCAGCCTCTGAAATCGCTGGAGGGCAAAATGGTCATTTTCTGAGCCGGACCTTGCAAAAGTCCAAATTTCATCTGCAACTCTCAAAATTTCTCTAATTTTAGCTTAGATGTTCAAAATTTTACTCCTGACAGGAGACAGACATCTCCAAGTCTTGATTCAAGATTGCATTTCATAAGACATGACATTGCATATCATTGCATGAGCATTTCAAATCACTGCACTGCACAGCATGTCATTTCGAGGTCCAGAACTCTTGATTTCAAAATTTTCAATCCAGATTAGAATTTCAACTCTTTTCAAAATTGATTTCAAAACCCTGGGTCTTCAAAATTATCAATTTTTCCCATTTTAACCCCAGGACTCTGAATTTCAAAATATTTCCTCAGGAAAACCATCTGGATAGTTTTCAATATGGATTTGAGTCACTTCACCTCAGATTTTGCCCTTTTTGACAATTTCAAATATCTTTCTTTTACAAAATCGCCCTACAAGGGCCAACTCTTTCCAAAATTCCTGTTTTGCCCATTAGTCCAGATTTTATGAAAATTCCAAAAAGAAGTTGTGGTTTTATCCTTATTTCAATAAAGAAGCAATGTGGGACCCACACTGAGGTGGTGTCACACAAGCTTTCCTTTTGAAAATTTGAATTTTGAAAAACCCAAAAATATAGGAGCCTTGTCCCCTGGATTGGTGCCACTTGTCTTTTCTCTCTCCTCTCATTTACATGCCATGTGTCAGCATAGGGTTCACCTAGAGTCGGTGCCACATGTCACCCTCCCTCTTCTGCCAAGTGTCAGTGTGGGTCTACCTTAAGAAGCCGCCACATGTCTGCCATGTGTCAGTATCCATCCTGCGCCATGTGTCATTTCAAAGACTAGCAGAAGATGCCAAGTGTCATAGGTTGTCCTGTCTAGAAAAAGTGGAGTTTGTCTCCTCTGAGGTGGCGCCACTTGAAGTGTGTCTCCTGCAGGGGACACGTGTCAACCCCTCCTTCCTTCTAGAAAAGTAGCCTGACACATGTCCTCCCCCTATTTTTTTCAGAAAAGTAGGAAACATGTGTCACTCCTAAATTCCTACAGAAAAGGTAGGCTTGTCTCCTCTGAGGTGGCGCCATCTGGAGTGTCTTCTGCAGAGGACACATGGCAAGCTCTCATTTCCTCAGAAAAAGCAAGTGCCATGTGTCATTTTCTGCTTTCTTCAGAAAAGCTAGAATTCAAATATTCAAAAATTCCCATAGGTGGCGAAAATCAAGAACTCCTACCTTTTTCATCCTGTCTGAGATGGCGCCACATGGCTTGGCCCACCTTCTCTCCCCTCTGCCACGTGTCATTCTCTGCTTCTTTCAGAAAAAGTAGAGGACACATGTCTTCTCCCTACCTCTTTCAGAAAAGTAGGAGACACATGTCACTCCTGGCCTTCTTCAGAAAAAGCAAACCATTTAAAATTCAAACAGGGCACTAGGTGGCGAAAATCCAGAGCTCTGATTTCCCAGATGGCCTATGAGAGCGCCACATGTCCCTTCCCTCTTTTTCCTCCCTCTTGCCACATGGCATTGTAGGAGCCACCCTGAGGTGGCGCCACATGTCCATCCTCCATTCCTCCAGGGCCAACCTCCATTTGAATTTCAAACTTCCCCCTGAGGTGGCGCCATTTGAGAAAGCCTCTCCAGACATCTGACACTTGTCCGCCACATGTCCAGATCTCCTTTCTCCAGAAAAGGTAGAATTCAAATTCCTCTGAGGTGGCGCCTTCTGAGCCCACTGCTCTGACCTTCTGACATGTGTCAAACACCTTTTGAGGTGGCACCATTCCAGGACTCCACTTGGCTCCATTTTTATTTTTTATTTTATTTTTAATAAAGGTAGCCCACCATGAGGTGGCGCCACCTGAAGACTCCCTACAAAAAGTGAATTTGAATTTCAAACTCCAAGAGAGAACCCTCTGAGGTGGCGTCTTCTGGGAATTCCCTGCAGAGAGAATCAAGCAAACTTTTGAAAAATTCCAAATTCCCCCTGCTGAGGTGTCTCACCCACAAAATTTCCATTTTTTTTATTTTTCTCAAAAAAATCAAAATAGCCTTTTGAGGTGGCGCCACCTGAGGACTCCCTGCAGAAGACAAATTCGAATTTCAAACCCCTCAGATGGCACCCCCTGAGATGGCGCCACATGGAGGGCTCAGATTGAACCTGTTTGAATTTCAAAAATTTTCAGAAAAGTTATAAAAACAAGGGTTCACGCCCAGCCTAAAGGGAGATCATTTTTTAGCTCTGGTGAACTTGGAAAATCCGACCTAGCCTTCCTAGAATCAGATTTTGAACTGTGGAAATCGTGCCCCCTTTGGCGCATTGAAGAAGGTGGAGTAGAGCTCGTGCTGTGGCCAATTCAATTCCAACAGAGGTCGATTTTGGTGGACCATCCGAAGCTCGGAGCGAAGGACGAAGGAAGCTCGTGATAGCTGCTCCTTTCAAGAGCTCCTACGCTGCGTAACGAAGCAAGGTGCACTTCTTTTCCCCTTGATGTGATTCTATAATTCGAATCGGGAGTCGTTTGAAGAAAGAGCTCATCCGAGGGATAGATTGAGCTATTCTCATAAAACGACATATATAAAAATGTTTTGTTATGCTTCCTTGATGATTTTTAACATTCATATAGTTAGCTAGGTTTAATTTGCATTTTATTTCATTCATTTAGCATATTTCATGAATTAATTAGGATTAATTTAGCATTTATTTCAATTCTGCTTATTTTCAGTAGGTCTCTGTTTTTGTCAGTCAGTCCACACGTCATTTCATGCATTTGTTTTTTATTAAAAATCCCAAAAAAATCACGTAATGCGCCCTTAGGTGTCCCTGAAATTTTTCCAAACATTTGGAGGCATTTGAATTTTTTTACTGCGGTAAACATTCAAAATGGAAAGTCGGGTTTTGTTACCAGGGATACGTTTTGAAAATCATTTTCCGACTTGTAAAATCGAGATATCCCTCATGGAAGATCCGATTTTCGATCCGAAAAATGTTTTGAACTCGGGAGAATGTCTAGTTTTTAATATGATTTTATCAGATTTTTCTGATTTTGTTTATTTCTGACAAAAATCCGAGAGTTCGGGACACGTGTCAGAGCCTAATTTGAGCCTCTGAGATCTTGGATCGACTTAGGGCAATGGTTTCTCTTTGTGTGTTGCTCCAAATCCGAAACTGTAAAAAGTGAAAGTGGTGTCCGAGATGTCTTATATTTGAATCTGAAAGCCTGTAATTTTTAGAACAGTGTTGACCCCTGCTTCGGATTTTTTTTGTCAGCCCCTTGTTTTGCTACATTTGTCTGTTCTGTTAGTTTAGGCAGAAATAGTTATATTGTTATTTGCGTTTCCGTTGATCAAATGCCGAAGTCATAAACATGAAAGTTGTTCATGTAGGTGTCGTGCATAACTCTGATTAATTGCATAAATTTTCATGGCCGTTTTGTATTTGTTTAGCATTTTACATCAGATTAGTGTGATTTTTACCTCTGTCAGAACTAAATCCCTGTTATTGAACTCACCATGGCTCAAATCCCGAGGGTATAAAAACCAAAAATGTTCCATTTCGGGTCTTTTAGCAGTCTGAAAAATATCAGAAGTTTCCATGGTGTAAATCTTGCATTATCATATTAGACATTGCATTTGGTTCGGATCCATAGGCAAAATCCATCATTTTAGGACTTTCCTTGAATTTTAGCATTTAAATCATATCATTTCGTGATTTTTAGCATTCTAGGTTGTTTATCAGAGTGTTTAGATGCTTCATACCGAATTTGGTGCAATTTGGAATCCATTTGAGGTTCGGATCATCCATAATACCAAAATAGGGTCCCGCAGGACCCAGATCCAAGCGAAAAACAAGCGAAAATCGTTATTTTTGATAAATTGCGAAATACCAAATTCTGATTTTACAGTCCTAATGTGTTTAGCAGCATGTCATCATGTCTCTTACTACATTTCATCATCATTTGATTCACTTGGAACTTCAAAATCTCAATTTTACCAAGTTTTCCTTCAAAAAACCCTGATTTTAAAGGTATAACTTTATAATTAGGGGTATTTTGGTCATTTTAACCTCAATTCCGAATTTCAAATTGTTTTTCACTGAATTTCTAGCATTTTCATCATTTCAAAATATCAAGGAAGCACGAGAATAGGGTTTATATCCAATTAAATCCAATAATTTCATAATATTATTGGAAAATCTTGGAAAAACCCACATATTTGAGCTAACCCAATTTCAAGTTTGGCAGGAACAATCAAAAGAAGGAGCTGAAGTCTGCAAATTTCTTTTATTTCCTTTATTTAGTGATGTAATAATGTAAATTTTGGAATAAGAGATTTAATTTCCTGCTTAGACTAGGATGCATGTCATATAGTTTGAATTTATGCAATATCCTGATTATATGATTCATGCATTTTATTTCAAAAGCACTATGGATGTTCACGAATGGCACGTGCACCAACTCTTAGGGTGTTGATGGACTCGGTGGGATCCATATTTACGGCCCTAGTCGGAATATGGATGAGACCCAGATCCATCATCTTTCTACTAGTCACATTGAGCCTACACTCTTAGGCTATCTTAAAATGCACATCATATTTCCAAAGTTTTCAAAATCATGTGCATCAAATCAACTAAATTCTGAACATATTCATGGCCACAGTCAGGATATGTGAAGGATTTATCTTGACTTAATGTACATTTTCCAACAAATCCCTTAGAAAATCTTTTCAAAGTGCATTCATTCACTCATGACATTTACATCATGAAATCATTGATTTTCTCAAGATTTTCTCAAGAAAACTTCATTCTTAAGAAATCGATTTCTCAAGAAATTCTAAGGATTTTTCAAAATCGGTTTTCCAAAGACAAGTTTTTCCACAGTTTTCCCAGGAAAATGATATTTTCTTAAGATATTCAAAAGAGTTTTCCAATCTTTCTTCAAGATCCAAAATCGATTTCCAAGTATTTAAAAAGGTAAAATTCCCAGGATTTCGATTCCCCAAGTTTTGAATTTCCTTCTCCAATGAGTTTTCCTATAAATTTTCCATCATTTTCCTAAGAAAACTCTCAAAGTCCAAGTTTTCCTAAGAAGTGCTTCCCTTTTCAAAAAGTCCATCTTTTCTCAAGAATCACTTCCATTTTCCCAAGATTTTCAACTATTTCTGAATTTTCCACATCTTTATAAGCTTTCTCATGTTTTCAAAAACCCCTTTTTATCTGAGTTTCCTGAGAAATTGACCTCTTTCCTGAGAGATTCTTTCCAACTCCAAATGTTTTCTAAGCATACATCATGTTTTCCAACTGGCATTTTCCAAAATCTCATAGCACATGCCTGAATTCTCTATGCATTTAGGATAGAACATAACTTTGATAATTTCGCTAAGTCAAGCATAGTTTTGGTCCTTGGTTCGATTACCCCTGTTAAAGGCGGCAGGAACGGTCGAACCTCGTACCGACAGGTCGAGCCCCATCCCATGGATTTTCCCGCAATTTTCAAAAACGGAGGCGAGTATTTCAAAATATTTTCCAAAATCCGGTCAAAGTTTGAATCGCGAAAGCGTTTCCTCTTTCTCTCTTCCGCAAGGAAGGGAAGACGGGTGAAAAATTTCGCGACGATAACAGGTTTGGCGACCGAGATGGGACCTGTCCTTGTCTGACCTAAATTATGCTTGACTTAGTTCAATTATCAAAATTATGTTCATAAAATGTCAGCTCTTTTACTTTCAATATCATGTGAGCCTAGGAGCCTAGATTCTGACCCAGCTGACATTGAATGCATATAGCTTAGGCATGGTTTGGTAGGACCATATTGAGGAGATATTTTCATGCTCACATAGACTTAGGTCTAAATACAATCCTCCTCAATTTAGGATCTGAATGCAAACAATGTATGCTTCTTCAAAATTTTCAAAATCTATCTCTCTAGGACTTAGAGCCTTCTATTTCTTGCATGTGATCATTTTTTTCAAAACCCCCATTACCTATATTGTCCCGGTCTTCACGTTGCTGGGCTCTCTTCCAGAACCATAGTTCGGGAAAGAGCCCCACAACTGGGCCAACTATTTGGGTTAACACCCCCCTACCACGTACTGCGGGCCACAGTCCGAAGTATATCGGTAGGCGCTCAAGGATGTTGGAAAACCTTACCTTAGAACCGGAGTTGAAATTCTATGCCACGTACCTCGGATTTCGATTCGGGTATATCGGCATAACTGGATTGGACAAAGATGATCTGAACCTAGAGTTAGGATTAGGGTCCTACAGCTGTTTTCAAATTGATGCATCTAGAGTCAGCCTTTTAGGGAGTGCTGAATGTGCATAAATGTTTGTGCAGGATGTGATTGTATGTATGATTTTCTCAATTCTTTATATTTCCCAATGTTTTTCAACTCATTAGGTCTTTTTCCAAATATCCTTATTTTCCACGAGATCTTTTCTCAAACCCTGGATGATTTTTTTAAATATCCCATTTCTTTCAAAACTCCAGGCGATTTTACATTCTACCTTTCTACTGGATCTCGAATTTCTAGATGCATTTTATCCTGCCTGCAAAATTTTTCAAAATTTCTCACATTTTCCTAAATCTCATTCTGAGTCTTTCTCTGTTTTCAGTTCAATGGCATCCAGTCAAGTCGATCCTATCTTTCCTGAAGGTCACATCTCCTTCGAGGTGCGACAAGGTCGTCCTGAACATCGAGCTCTTAGCACCGGAACTTTCATTCCCCGGTGGTATTATTCCTGGCTAAAGAGCTTTTCCCGAATGTTCCCGGACCATTTGAGCGAGTGCGGATTGGAGCTGGCATCAGCAGTCGGAAGGCAGACCATCAATGGCAACCTGATCCATGCAATGGCAGAGCGATGGAATCCTCGAACATGTACCTTCTGGTTCCCATGGGGAGAAATGACCGTCTTAATGGATGAATTTTCAGAAATCATGGGGTTGCCAGAACCAGCTGGTCGACCAAGTGACCCATTAGAGCATCAATTCCTTATCAATGTCAAGGGTTTGGACCCCCGAGACTCCTTAGCTCGTATGACAGGCCGCCGATCTTGGCCCCTGATCCAGTTAGAAGGAGATGAATATGTTGACCTACTTGAGTTGTACCGTCAGTACGGGACCTTCATTGAAGTCAGCTCGCTTTCAAGAACAGCCAAAGAAAAGATTCAGAATGCAATGGTTCTATGCACTGTAGGACTGTCCCTTTTCCCAGATGGACAGAACTACATGGACATCAGGATAATCCAGCTTATGAGAAGATGGGGAAGTCGGCAAACCAATCGCCTCTCCATAGCCATGGCAGCGCTCGCCTTCCTTTATCGAGGTCTGACTCGATTCTCACTTGGAGAATCCATTTTAGTTGAAGGATGCATCTACGCACTTCAGTCCTGGTTTTTCCAGCACGTTCCAGCCCGAGCAAGCTCTTTCAGATACAATGGTCAAGAACTCCTTCCAGTGGCACAGTACCGGTCTATGATCAACAACATTCAAGAAGATGACGTAGTTTGGGACTATTTTGATCGGCAAATATCTCCTCCCAGATATACCTACGCTTATGGCAAGCGGTTCAAGTTGCTGGGACCATTCTTTTGCACTTACTACCAACCAGAGAGATGTGTTCGACAGTTCTCCCAGAGGCAGCAGTATGTCGAAGCCCGACTGTTATCAGGAACTATGGCAGAGTTCGATCTCACCTCCGCACAATGGTCCGGGGCATATCATTCTGCCCGCTACGACTGGGATTCCTTTGTCTCTCTTAAAATCTTTCCAGGTCCTAGAGTGTCTGCCGACTATCGTGAATGGTGGCAAATTGTTTGTCCCCCACCTCTTTGTCAAGATCAATAAAATCTTATTCTTCTCATTTTAATAAAATGCTATTTCCTTCCATTGTGGTTTGACGACCTCGCCTAGGTAACAAGGCACATTTTCGTTGTTTATTTCTTTTGCAGAAGGAATGACAACACAATTGTCGTGATTCCCACGACGACTCAGTCCCTAGTAATGGGACATCTTTTCCAAATTGTCTACCATATTTTCAGCAAATATTTCTTCCAAAAGCTAATTCCCTCAAAATCTAATCAGGTCTTTTGCCCTGCAGAGAGCATCCATATCATTTGATGGTTGAGACAAGATCAGGCAAAAGAACCACAGCATCCCAGTACTCGTCAGCCTCAGAAGAAGAGATGAGTTCCCCTCGATCTGAGAAGAGTCGAGAGCAGCAGCAAGAAGACGATGGCATAGACCCTCAAATGTATGCCATGTTCAGAAAAATGATGAATAAGATGATGAATGAGCAGCCCGGGACCAGCTCAGAAAGGAACCCATTCAGAGAAAGGTTCCATGGTCGCAGGAGTAAGAAGGCTCCCAAGAAGCAAATCCAGCCAGAAGAGATTTCAGATGAATCAGATTCCACTGAAAACACAGATGAAGAATATGAGGTGCCTCCCGCATTTGAGAAGCGTGGCCAAAGTAAAAGCCGCAGATCAAAGAGCAGAGATAAAGAAGAGCCTTTGCAAGCGCAGTTCAAAGAAATGGCCCGAGTTGTCAAAGATCTGCAAGCCCGCGACAAGGGCAAGAAAGTCTTCACCAGTGAGGACTTCTATGACGGCTTAGAAGGGGATGATGATCTGAAGAATCTCCCCCGTAAATTCATCAAATTCGATGGTTCTGGCGACCCAAAAGCTCATCTCGCCACCTTCTTCGCAGAATGCTCGAGGTTCAGAAAGGATAACCGAGCATTGTTTCTATGCTTCCCCCGCAGCTTGGAAGGAGTTGCAGCCAAGTGGTATGCTGAGCATATCAACCCCATCGAGCTCAAGAAGTTCGACAAAGTTGTAAATCTATTCATTGAACGCTTCTTGTTCAACACAGAAGCGCTGCCTACATTAAGTCATCTCTGCAATTTGAGACAGAACGAGAATGAAAAAGCACGGGACTTCATTCACAGGTGGAGATCAGCCTGTAATAAGATGAGAGATCCTATCTCGGAAAGGCATGCATTGTCCTTAATCCTCAACAATTTCTCGCAGCCGTTAAGAGGATTAATTTCCACAGCGCCGTCCAGGACCTTCATTGAGCTGACTGAACGAGCCGAATGGCTCGAGCTAAGTGTGGAAAATGGAGTCTATGAAGGCTTCACCTTTTCCAAGAACAACTCCCATGGTGAGAAGAAAAAGAAAGCTCACTTCACTTATTCTGCTAACAACAACAGCAAAGGCCGTAATCAGCGCAAAGGGCAGAAGAAAGATTACTGCTACAGCTCAGACAGTTCGAACAACAAAGATCAGAAAGCAAAGCCTGCTCCTCAGTTCAGCAAGCCTCCTCAGCAGGATCAAGGACCGAAGCTGCGCGAGAAAGCCAAACATGAAGGATGGAGTTACGACAGAAAGTTTACTCCTCTTGACCAATCACTCGAGGATGTACTCGAGTACATGCTATCGAAAGAGATGGTCAAATTGCCCAGATTGGCCGATCCCCCTGTGCCCATGGGGAAATGGAAAGATCAGTTCTGCAAGTTCCACAGGACAGTGGGACACAACACCGAGAACTGCTTTGTTCTCAAAAACATCGTGCAAGATCTCATTGAAAAGAATCTATTGGTAGAAGGAGAAGAAGAAGAGAAAATGGACATTCTCAACCACCCCTTCCCTTCGCACACCACAGCAGTAGTGTCTGCACAACCATTTCTACCGCATGAGCATATCAAGCCATGTTCTGCGCAAGATCTCCAAGTTCAACATCAGGTGACGGTGCTACGACAAGCAGCTCCAGATTCTAAGAAGATGGACTTAATTTCAGCATTCAGTAAAATGAAAGTTGCAGAAGCACCTGTGAAGTCAGTTCCCAAATCAAAGGAAACTCCTGACTTCTTCAAGCAAATCGTTAGACCAAGGCCAGAGAAGTCAAGTCAGAAGCCTCTGACTGCTTTATCCAATGTCTCCATCCTTGACTTGGCCAAGAATTCTAGCAAGCACCAGCAAGTACTGGATGATTTACTCAGGAAAATCAAAGTTAAGCCCAGTACCACTCCTGAAAACATGGCACAGATTGTGAACTCTGCCATGACCAATGCGCCAATCACCTTTTCAGATGAGGACCTTCCAAAGCCTCATTCCTTTCACAATAATGCTCTTTACATTGTCGTTCGAGTCAGAGGAATGACGGTTCCTCATGTGCTGGTCGATGGAGGCAGTAGCCTCAACATATGTCCTGAAATGACCGCAAAGGCATTAGGGATCAAGGATGAAGAATATATTCCCGATCCCATCACTATCTATGGGTTTGACAATCATGGTCAAACGGCCAAGGGCAAGATATTCTTGGAGGTGTTTATCAACTATTCGGTGCACTCTGTCCTTTTCCATGTGGTTAATGTACCACCAACCTACAACTTGCTGCTCGGTAGGACGTGGATTCACAATGCTAATGCAGTGCCTTCTACCCTCCATCAATGTGTAAAGTGGTCAAAAGGTGGAATGATTACCACAATACTGGGAGAAGACCCAGAAGAAAGGCTCCCGCAGCACATGATTCCTCGGCCATCATTCAATGCAGATATTCCCAGCATCAGGGAAAGTGAAGAGATCAACCTCGGGGAGAATCGAGAGATAATTCAGGCACCATCAGAGCCATCTCTGCACACAGTAGCCACGACACAATGGAAAGGTCCTCAATTCTTCAAGGTTGGAGGTCGAATCGACTACAGCACCATTAAGGATCATCCCTTGTTTTCTCAATTCATGAAATCAAGAAAGGGATTTGATTTACTCCTGAAGCATGGCTATCAACCCTTCAAGGGATTCGGCAAGAATGAAGACGGCCGCATCGAGCCAATGATCCAGAAACATCGTCCCCACAGGACAGGATTAGGGTTCTCCGGAGGAAGCTCATCAAGAAAGACTGTTTTTGTCAAAGGGGCACAATGAAGACCATTTGTTATTTCCTTTCTATTCTTTTCCAAATAAATGTCTCATTTTACCAATGTCATTGATCCATTCAATCAATAAAATTCCAAGCTTCTTTGTCTATCCGGATGCCATCTACTCCCTTTTTGTCTGTCTCATCATTTTATAATTCAATGCCATTTTATGCATGGTTCTCTTCAAATGATTGCTTGTCTTACTATAGGCCAATTTGTCTGAACCAAAATTCCTTCTCCAAAATTTCAGAATGACTTCTCGAACAATCAAGAAGCTCGTTCTCAATCCCAAGGCCTTTCAGAAGTCAACAGCAATTCACAGAATCAAAGCAAGCACCGGAAATGACAAGAGTGCAAAGCAGTCTGATGATTGTGCGGAATATGGTCAGTCTCTTCAGGAATTACCGGAGTTTGCCGCAGTTCAGAAGCAGGACGAACCATCTCCTCTAGTACAAGATCCAACTGAAGGTGTCAATATCGGTTCAGAGGAAGATCCAAAAATTCTCCAGATCGGAACCAGTCTAAGTCCAGAAGAAAAGAAAAGGCTTATAGATTTTCTCAAGCGGCATGAAGAAGTGTTCGCATGGACGTATGAAGACATGCCAGGCTTAGACCCCAAATTGGTCGAGCACCGTCTTGTCTTAAAGCCGGATGTTAAGCCAGTCAAGCAGAAGCTGAGAAAAATGGATCCCAGAATAGAACAACAAGTCAAAGAAGGACTTGAAGATTTGCTCAAAGCAGGATTTATTCGAGCTATTGACTACCCAGATTGGTTAGCCAATATCGTCGTCGTCCCAAAGAAAAGTGGCAAAGTAAGGATCTGCATAGACTTCAGAGATCTCAACAAGGCAACTCCGAAGGATGACTATCCACTTCCAAGCATCGATCTTCTAGTCGATAGCACGGCAGGACATGCCATGTTCTCTTTCATGGACGGATATTCCGGCTACAATCAGATCAAGTTGGCCGCCCGCGACCGATCCAAAACTTCCTTCACTACGCCTTGGGGCACTTTCTGCTATACAGTCATGCCTTTTGGGCTCAAGAATGCTGGAGCAACGTATCAACGGGCAATGGCTGTCATCTTTCATGATCAGATGCGCAAAATCATGGATGCGTATGTTGATGATATTCTCGTGAAATCTAAAGAGGAAGAAGATCACCTCGAAGCACTTGATCAAGTCTTTAAAAGACTTATTCTTTACAAGTTAAGGCTTAACCCGCAAAAGTGTGTCTTTGGAGTCGAATCAGGCAAACTGTTGGGTTTTCTGGTCAGTAAAAAGGGAATTGAAATTGACCCAGTCAAAGCAAAGGCTATCATTGATATGCCACCCCCGAAGAATCTCAAAGAGCTACGTAGCCTTCAAGGACGTATGCAGTCAATCCGGCGATTCATTTCCAATTTGGCGATGAGATGTGAGCCCTTCAACCACTTACTCAGAAAAGGAGTTAAGTTCGAATGGGGACCCGAGTGCCAGCAATCGTTCGATCGAATCAAGAAGTATCTTCTTAATCCTCCCATCCTGAAGCCGCCAGAATTGGGAAAACCTCTTCTGTTATACATCTCAGTCAATCAAGTCGCATGCGGCGGATTCTTGGCACAATACAAAGAAGGCAGCCTGATAGAGCACGCCATTTATTACGTGAGCAAGACTTTCATAGATTATGAAAAGAGATACTCTCAAATAGAGAAGACCTGCCTAGCTCTGGTATGGATGTGTCAGAAACTAAGACACTACCTGCTAGCATCAGAAGTCAAAATCTTGTCTAAACTCAATCCTCTCAAGTATATCTTAGAGCAACCTTTCCTCAGCGGACGAGTCGCAAAATGGCAAGTCTTACTGATGCAGTATGACCTAGAATATGTCTCGCAACAATCAATCAAAGGACAAGCAATTGCAGATCAATTGGCGGATTTTCCCCTGGCCGAAGAAGTGAAAGCCGAAGATGACTTCCCTGATGAGCAAATTTGCAATACCCAGCAATTTCCAGTCTGGAATTTATTTTTCGATGGTTCTAAGAATATAGCGGGAATAGGCATCGGGATCCTATTAATCACTCCAGAAAAGGAGATGATTCCATTTTCTCTCAAGCTAGACTTTCAATGCACTCACAACATGGCTGAATATGAAGCCCTGATTCAAGGTCTAAGGATTCTACTAGACTTCAATGTTAAGAGAGTGCATGCCTATGGCGACTCATTACTCGTGGTTAATCAAGTTCGAGCCGAATGGCAGGTCAAAGATCAGAAGCTATTTCCCTATCAGAAAATTATTTCAGCTCTTATCAGCGAGTTTGAAGAATTCCAGCTCTTCCATATCAAGAGAGATTTCAATCAAGTGGCTGATAGCCTAGCCAGCTTAGGCTCCATTATGGCATTCAAGAATGGAGAATCTTGTCGCTCTTTTGAAATTGGCAGACTTGACCAACCTGCTTTCATTCCAGCGGAACAAGTAAACCAGGCTGAGCAAAGGAAGAAGCCTTGGTATTACAACATCAAAACTTTCATAGAAACTGGCGAATTTCCTCCAGAACTCTCAAAGAAAGAGCAACGAGCAATCCAGCGTATGTCTACTCGATATTTCATTTTGGCCAATGTCCTCTATCGTCGTGGATTCAGTTCAGAGTATTCCAGATGTTTAGACGAAGACGAAGCCAAATAAGTCGTGCGAGAAGCACACGAAGGCATCTGTGGTGGTCACGTTGGCTACCAAACCCTTGTCAAGCAAATCATCAGAGCAGGTTACTACTGGAAGACTATGCAACAAGACTGTTATCATTATGTGAAGAAGTGTGTACAATGTCAGATACATGCACCTTCTATCCATGTTCCGGCAACTTATTTACAGTCTGTTGTCTCTCCATGGCCATTCTCCAAGTGGGCCTTCGATGTCGTAGGTCCCATCACTCCTTCAGCTTCAAATGGCCACAAATATTTCCTTGCCGCAACAGAATACTTCACCAAGTGGGTAGAAGCCATCAGTCTCCGCACAGTAGAAGGCCGACACGTGGTCTCTTTTATTCACAAGAACATCCTTTGCCGTTTCGGCGTCCCGCATGACATTGTGTCAGACAACGGCAGTCATTTCAAGAATGAAAAGATGAAGACATTCTGCTCAAAATTCAAGATCTATCACCATTTTTCCGCTCCATATTATCCTCAAGGGAATGGTCAGGCAGAGGCCACCAACAAGATTTTAATTCGTATCTTGGAGCGAACTGTGGAAACAGGCCGTGACTGGCATGAGAAGATCCACGATGCACTGTGGGCCTATCGGACCACCATTCGTACACCAACGAATGCTACCCCATCAGAACTGGTTTATGGAACAGAGGTAGTATTGCCGCTACATGTTCAGAAGCCCGCTTTGAAATTTGCTTCACTTCTGCAATTACCTCTTGATCAATACCAGCAGCAGCGACTAGTGCAGCTAGACTTACTCGACGAGAGAAGACTAAAAGCAGCAGAGCATGCTCAATCCTATCGCCAGAGAGTAGCCAGGCAATATGCGAAGTCTATCATCGAAAGAGGATTCAAAGTCAATGATTTAGTACTTCGATCCACAGCTTATCTCAAGCATCGTCCTGGCGGCAAATGGTCGCCAAATTGGGAAGGTCCCTATGTTGTCAAAGAAGCATTACCCCGCAACTCATATCGGCTCATCAATGCCGATGGGGTAGAATTGCCAGATCCTATTAATGCTCGACACTTGAAAAAGTTTTATACTTGAAACATTTATCCTTCTCTTGTAATCCTTCCTGTTTCCTTTAAATAATGATCCAACTTTCTTTCTCAGTTACACTGGGGCATTTTAAAATTTTGTTCTATATGCAGGCAGGATAAACAAATTCCTCATTTCATGCACATGTGCATTCATATGCATCAACTCATATTCATTTGCATTCAATTGCATTAATAACAATCCGGTCGGTATTGGGGATTTCAACAAACAGTCCCATCACAATTCCTAATGATTCAAAGATCATCGCCAATACTGAACCAAAACCCAGCGCTCGAACTGGTATTATTTCAAAATCCAGTATTCAAGCTGGCACATTTTCAACTTTTAGGAAAACCGAGTTCCGACTCAGGTTTTTATTCAAATCATTTTCCTTTGTTGATCCGGGTTCCGACTCGTGATCTCTCTACTTTATTCGAGCCTTGACTCGAACTCTCCATTTTCCTTTGTTGATCCGGGTTCCGACTCGTGATCTCTCTACTTTATTCGAGCCTTGACTCGATTTCTTCATTTTCCTTTGTTGATCTGGGTTCCGACTCGTGATCTCTCTACTTTATTCGAGCCTTGACTCGATTTCTTCATTTTCCTTTGTTGATCCGGGTTCCGACTCGTGATCTCTCTACTTTATTCGAGCCTTGACTCGATTTCTTCATTTTCCTTTGTTGATCCGGGTTCCGACTCGTGATCTCTCTACTTTACTCGAGCCTTGACTCGAACTCTTCATTTTCCTTTGTTGATCCGGGTTCCGACTCGTGATCTCTCTACTTTATTCGAGCCTTGACTCGATTTCTTCATTTTCCTTTGTTGATCCGGGTTTCGACTCGTGATCTCTCTACTTTACTTGAGCCTTGACTCGAACAAATCATTTTCCTTTGTTGATCCGGGTTCCGACTCGTGATCTCTCTACTTTATTCGAGCCTTGACTCGAACCAATCATTTTCCTTTGTTGATCCGGGTTCCGACTTGTGATCTCTCTACTTTACTCGAGCCTTGACTCGAAATCTTCATTTTCCTTTATTGATCCGGGTTCCGACTCGTGATCTCTCTACTTTACTCGAGCCTTGACTCGAACAAATCATTTTCCTTTGTTGATCCGGGTTCCGACTCGAGATCTTTTTGAGCTTGTCATTCTCTTTTGTTGATCCGGGTTCCGACTCGTGATCTCATTACCTTACTCGAACCCTGAATCGAGTTCTTCATTTCTTTTGTTGATCCGGGTTCCGACTCGAGATCTCTTTATCTTATCCAAGCTTTAATTCGAGTTCTTCATTTTCTTTTGTTGATTCGGGTTCCGACTCGTGATCTCTCTACTTTATTCGAGCCTTGACTCGATTTCTTCATTTTCCTTTGTTGATCCGGGTTCCGACTCGTGATCTCTCTACTTTACTCGAGCCTTGACTCGAACAAATCATTTTCCTTTGTTGATCCGGGTTTCGACTCGTGATCTCTCTACTTTATTCGAGCCTTGACTCAATTTCTTCATTTTCCTTTGTTGATCTGGGTTCCGACTCGTGATCTCTCTACTTTATTCGAGCCTTGACTCGATTTCTTCATTTTCCTTTGTTGATCCGGGTTCCGACTCGTGATCTCTCTACTTTACTCGAGCCTTGACTCGAACTCTTCATTTTCCTTTGTTGATCCGGGTTCCGACTCGAGATCTTTTCGAGCTTGTCATTCTCTTTTGTTGATCCGGGTTCCGACTCGTGATCTCATTACCTTACTCGAACCCTGAATCGAGTTCTTCATTTCTTTTGTTGATCCGGGTTCCGACTCGAGATCTCTTTATCTTATCCAAGCTTTAATTTGAGTTCTTCATTTTCTTTTGTTGATTCGGGTTCCGACTCGTGATCTCTCTATTCATTTGAGCTCAGATGCAAGCTCTTCATTTTCTCTTGTTGATCCGGGTTCCGACTCGTGATCTCTATTTTATTCAAGCTCTGACTCGAACTCATCATTCTCCTTTGATTAACCCAAGTCATTTCAGTCATCAAAGTCTGTCAAATGCTCAAGTTTGACATTTTGCCCTCCAAATTTCAATTTAAATCCTCAAATCAGGCAATTCTCCAATTTCGACCTCTGGGTCACCCGATTTCCAATTCTCAATTTCAATTACCAATCCAATTTTCGACCTTCGGGTCAATCAATTTCCAATTTTCGACCTTCGGGTCAATCAATTTCCAAATTTCGACCTCTGGTCAAATCGATTCTCAATTTCGACCTTCGGGTCACACAATTTCGACCTTTAGGTCACTCAATTCTCAATTTCGACCTTCAGGTCACACAATTTCGACCTTTCGGTCAACCAATTCTCAATTTCGACCTTTGTGGTCAAATCAATTCTCAATTCCGACCATCAGGTCATCCAATTTCGACCTTCGGGTCATTCAATTTCCAGCAACCAATTTTCCAATTTTCCATTTCGACCTTTGGGTCAATCAATCTCAATATCCAATTTCAATCATTTTCTCTTGCGAGAGACCCTTTTAGGGAGAGTTCGAGGGAGCTCGTTCTTTTCGCATGCTATCCAATTCGTTCACTTAGCCCTTTTTCAGGGAGAGTTTGAAGGGACTCGCGTCTTTGTGAACCGTTTGCAAAACAATTTCCAATTTCACACAAGAAACCCTTTTTGAGGGAGAGACTCGACGGAGACTCGTTTCCTTGTGACCCCCCCCAATTTCATACTAGGCCATTTTTCGTCATGAAAAGACCCTCTTTGCAGGGAGAGTGTGATGGACTCGTTCCTTTCATGACCCAATTTTCAGACCTCACTATTATCGGCCCCCTTTCCATAAGAGAAGCCTAATATTAGGGAGCTTTGACGAAAGCTCAATTTCTCTTCGAAAGTTCGTTTTGCAAACACCTCCTCTTTAGGGAAGAGAGGAGTATTTCCCATTTCCCATTCAGGTAAGGGCTAAGCCTGAGTCTCTCTTTTTGGGGAAAAAGAGAGGAGAATTTTCGTCACGGATGTATTGAGCCGGATTTCAAATACTCATTTTCACCAAGGATTTCAAGAAAATTTTGTCAAATTTGTCAATCAATTGTTGATTTCAGAATCTTTTATTGCACTAATCTCTATCTCAATTTACCTTCAGCATCACTTCCAAAAGAGTGAAGCTTTTGCGAAAAGGGATTCAAACTTCAAATTCTTTCTATTGGCCAACCAAAAGAATGAAGGATAAATCCTCGATATGGCCAGAAAAGAAGATTCAAGGTTATCGAAAAGCCGTAGATGATCGATATTGATCGCAGTCAATGGCGCATCGTTAAAGGATTATTCTTGTAAAGACAAGGCAGTGGAAATATCCTGAGCGCTAGAAAAGAGAGCATTTACCCAAGCCCCGTTTCCTCAGAATCACCTAAGCTGCAATTAAATATCCGCAAAAGGGATCTCTCACCTGTCGTCAAGATGAAGGCGAATTAGGCGAGTAGACCCTCGGGGCCAAAGAAGATTCGAAACATCTCCAAGATGACGGAGTTTGTGACGGATCCTTCCAGGGAAAGTCCAAAGCACTGTCGAGATGAAGGCAGATGCGATGAACCTCTCGACAATCCCTAAAAGATATTTAATTTCAGCTATCACCCAAAGATCTCCAAACCCATCGCCCAAGAAGGATCGAAACATCTCCAAGTTGAAGGAGTTTGTGACGTACCCTTCCCAAAAGAGAGAAAGAGAGGAAAAAGAAAGAGAGAAAAAGTCAGAACATCTCCAAAATAAAGGAGAATGTAGCAAAAACCCAGAGAGCCAAAAGAGTGCAGAAAGATTGTCAAGAGAGAAGCTCCCAGGATATCAAACTGCCAAATTTATCAAGAATCCTCTTTAACTTTGTGAAATTCTATTATCAATATTCTTTCATCAATTGCTTTCATAATATCAAATTCTCTTTCCTGCTCATATCAAGGAAATTGATAACTTCCTTGAAAAAGGTCAATTGCAAGCAATTTGGATTTCCAATCTCGATTCCACGAAGTGAACCTTGTTTGGAGGTAATGCTTTGGGTAGAAAAGAAAGAATATCTTTGCAACAATGTGCAACATTTTCAAATATTTTGAATCAACAGCAAAATTTCCAACATTTTGACAATATTTTCTAGCTATCCTGACATGAAGTGAGAGCTCGATATCCGTCTTCGATGCATCCTGACACCAATTTTAAATCCCTCCTAAGGACTTGATTCCTTCCCTTCTTTGAGAGCATGAACTCTCAAATTTGCACACTTCCCTGTGTCCCCACTGTCCCACCATAGACAGTCCCATTTCGGTTCGAGGTCGAACCACCAATCATTTCCCGCAAAAGGAAATTTCAAAAGCTGATTTTAGTCTCAGCAATGAGACGCCCAAGATCAATCCCTTTTCAAGCTTTAGGGACCCCATTTTCCTTCCTTTTGCAAAACCCCTGTCGGATTTACGGTGCAAAATCCGAAGGTTCCATCATGGTCTCTTCCTTCGAGGATTCCATTCATTTTTCACCCGATCAGGATAAGGGTACAAACCTGAGCCTCAATCAAAGAGGTATTTCATTTTCCGCCCGATCAGGATAAGGGTACAAACCTGAGCCTCAATCAAAGAGGTATTTCATTTTCCGCCCGATCAGGATAAGGGTACAAACCTGAGCCTCAGTCAAAGAGGTATTCCATTTTCCGCCCGATCAGGATAAGGGTACAAACCTGAGCCTCAATCAAAGAGGTATTTCATTTTCCGCCCGATCAGGATAAGGGTACAAACCTGAGCCTCAATCAAAGAGGTATTTCATCTTCCGCCCGATCAGGATAAGGGTACAAACCTGAGTCTTAATCAAAGAGGTATTTCATTTTCCACCCGATCAGGATAAGGGTACAAACCTAAGCCTCACTCAAAGAGGTATTTCATTTTCCGCCCGATCAGGATAAGGGTACAAACCTGAGCCTCAATCAAAGAGGTATTCCATTTTCCGCCCGATCAGGATAAGGGTACAAACCTGAGCCTCACTCAAAGAGGTATTTCATTTTCCGCCCGATCAGGATAAGGGTACAAACCTGAGCCTCAATCAAAGAGGTATTTCATTTTCCGCCCGATCAGGATAAGGGTACAAACCTGAGCCTCGATCAAAGAGGTATTCCATTTTCCGCCCGATCAGGATAAGGGTACAAACCTGAGCCTCAATCAAAGAGGTATTTCATCTTCCGCCCGATCAGGTTAAGGGTACAAACCTGAGTCTCATTTCGATGAGATATTCCATTCCCCAATCAGGTCAAGGGTCAAAACCTGAGCTTTGTTCCATGCGAGGTATTTCTGTCCCATCAGGTTAAGGGTCAAACCTGAGCTTCGTTCCATGCGAGGTATTTCTGTCCCATCCAGGTTAAGGGCATAAACCTGAACTTCACTCTCATAGAGTGAATCTTTTCTCTCCATTCTTCGCTTCATATCTACCATCTTCCTCGGGCTAATTTCTTCACACCCAGTCAGATCCTTCTAACTGGGGCATTTTTTTCGTATAGCCCAAATTTGGTGTGTTTTCTTTGCCACTAAGCTCGGCCATGAGCTGGCTTAGTAGCAAAGAGGGGCATCTGTAAACACCCCAAATTTTAACTCACCTCCCCAACATTTCCACCAAGCATCAACATCCAGCCTCTGAAATCGCTGGAGGGCAAAATGGTCATTTTCTGAGTCGGACCTTGCAAAAGTCCAAATTTCATCTGCAACTTTCAAAATTTCTCTAATTTTAGCTCAGATGTTCAAAATTTTACTCCTGACAGGAGACAGACATCTCCAAGTCTTGATTCAAGATTGCATTTCATAAGACATGACATTGCATATCATTGCATGAGCATTTCAAATCACTGCACTGCATAGCATGTCATTTCGAGGTCCAGAACTCTTGATTTCAAAATTTTCAATCCAGATTAGAATTTCAACTCTTTTGAAAATTGATTTCAAAACCCTGGGTCTTCAAAATTATCAATTTTTCCCATTTTACCCCCAGGACTCTGAATTTCAAAATATTTCCTCACAAAAACCATCTGAATAGTTTTTAATATGGATTTGAGTCACTTCACCTCAGATTTTGCCCTTTTTGACAATTTCAAATATCTTTCTTTTACAAAATCGCCCTACAAGGGCCAACTCTTTCCAAAATTCCTGTTTTGCCCATTAGTCCAGATTTTATGAAAATTCCAAAAAGAAGTTGTGGTTTTATCCTTATTTCAATAAAGAAGCAATGTGGGACCCACACTGAGGTGGTGTCACACAAGCTTTCCTTTTGAAAATTTGAATTTTGAAAAACCCAAAAATATAGGAGCCTTGTCCCCTGGATTGGTGCCACTTGTCTTTTCTCTCTCCTCCCATTTACATGCCATGTGTCAGCATAGTGTTCACCTAGAGTCGGTGCCACATGTCACCCTCCCTCTTCTGCCAAGTGTCAGTGTGGGTCTACCTTAAGAAGCCGCCACATGTCTGCCATGTGTCAGTATCCATCCTGCGCCATGTGTCATTTCAAAGACTAGCAGAAGATGCCAAGTGTCATAGGTTGTCCTGTCTAGAAAAAGTGGAGTTTGTCTCCTCTGAGGTGGCGCCACTTGAAGTGTGTCTCCTGCAGGGGACACGTGTCAACCCCTCCTTCCTTCTAGAAAAGTAGCCTGACACATGTCCTCCCCCTATTTTTTTCAGAAAAGTAGGAAACATGTGTCACTCCTAAATTCCTACAGAAAAGGTAGGCTTGTCTCCTCTGAGGTGGCACCATCTGGAGTGTCTCCTGCAGAGGACACATGGCAAGCTCTCATTTCCTCAGAAAAAGCAAGTGCCATGTGTCATTTTCTGCTTTCTTCAGAAAAGCTAGAATTCAAATATTCAAAAATTCCCATAGGTGGCGAAAATCAAGAACTCCTACCTTTTTCATCCTGTCTGAGATGGCGCCACATGGCTTGGCCCACCTTCTCTCCCCTCTGCCACGTGTCATTCTCTGCTTCTTTCAGAAAAAGTAGAGGACACATGTCTTCTCCCTACCTCTTTCAGAAAAGTAGGAGACACATGTCACTCCTGGCCTTCTTCAGAAAAAGCAAACCATTTAAAATTCAAACAGGGCACTAGGTGGCGAAAATCCAGAGCTCTGATTTCCCAGATGGCCTATGAGAGCGCCACATGTCCCTTCCCTCTTTTTCCTCCCTCTTGCCACATGGCATTGTAGGAGCCACCCTGAGGTGGCGCCACATGTCCATCCTCCATTCCTCCAGGGCCAACCTCCATTTGAATTTCAAACTTCCCCCTGAGGTGGCGCCATTTGAGAAAGCCTCTCCAGACATCTGACACTTGTCCGCCACATGTCCAGATCTTCTTTCTCCAGAAAAGGTAGAATTCAAATTCCTCTGAGGTGGCGCCTTCTGAGCCCACTGCTCTGACCTTCTGACATGTGTCAAACACCTTTTGAGGTGGCACCATTCCAGGACTCCACTTGGCTCCATTTTTATTTTTTATTTTATTTTTAATAAAGGTAGCCCACCATGAGGTGGCGCCACCTGAAGACTCCCTACAAAAAGTGAATTTGAAATTCAAACTCCAAGAGAGCACCCTCTGAGGTGGCGTCTTCTGGGAGTTCCCTGCAGAGAGAATCAAGCAAACTTTTGAAAAATTCCAAATTCCCCCTGCTGAGGTGTCTCACCCACAAAATTTCCATTTTTTTATTTTTCTCAAAAATTAAAACACCTTTTGAGGTGGCGCCACCTGAGGGCTCCCTGCAAAAGACAAATTCGAATTTCAAACCCCTCAGATCACACCCCCTGAGATGGCGCCACATGGAGGGCTCAGATTGAACCTGTTTGAATTTCAAAAATTTTCAGAAAAGTTATAAAAACAAGGGTTCACGCCCAGCCTAAAGGGAGATCATTTTTTTTAGCTCTTGTGAACTTGAAAAATCCGACCTAGCCTTCCTAGAATCAGATTTTGAACCTTGGAAATCGTGCCCCCTTTGGCGCATTGAAGAAGGTGGAGTAGAGCTCGTGCTGTGGCCAATTCAATTCCAACAGAGGTCAATTTTGGTGGACCATCCGAAGCTCGGAGCGAAGGACGAAGGAAGCTCGTGATAGCTGCTCCTTTCAAGAGCTCCTACGCTGCGTAACGAAGCAAGGTGCACTTCTTTTCCCCTTGATGTGATTCTATAATTCGAATCGGGAGTCGTTTGAAGAAAGAGCTCATCCGAGGGATGGATTGAGCTATTCTCATAAAACGACATATATAAAAATGTTTTGTTATGCTTCCTTGATGATTTTTAACATTCATATAGTTAGCTAGGTTTAATTTGCATTTTATTTCATTCATTTAGCATATTTCATGAATTAATTAGGATTAATTTAGCATTTATTTCAATTCTGCTTATTTTCAATAGGTCTCTGTTTTTGTCAGTCAGTCCACACGTCATTTCATGCATTTGTTTTTTATTAAAAATCCCAAAAAAATCACGGAATGCGCCCTTAGGTGTCCCTGAAATTTTGCCAAAAATTCGGAGGCATTTGAATTTGTTTACTGTGGTAAACATTCAAAATGGCAAGTCGGGTTTTGTTACCCGGGATACGTTTTGAAAATCATTTTCCGACTTGTAAAATCGAGATATCCCTCAAGGAAGATCCGATTTTCGATACGAAAGATGTTTTGAACTCGGGAGAATGTCTAGTTTTTAATATGATTTTATCAGATTTTCTGATTTTGTTTATTTCTAACAAAAATCCGAGAGTTTGGGACACGTGTCAGAGCCTAATTTGAGCCTCTGAGATCTTGGATCGACTTAGGGCTATGGTTTCTCTTTGTGCGTTGCTCCAAATCCGAAACTGTAAACAGTGAAAGTGGTGTCCGAGATGTCCTCTGTTTGAATCTGAAAGCCTGTAATTTTTAGAACAGTGTTGACCCCTGCTTCGGATTTTTTTTGTCAGCCTCTTATTTTGCTACATTTGTCTGTTCTGTTAGTTTATGCATAAATAGTTATATTTTTATTTGTGTTTCCGTTGATCAAATGCCGAAGTCATAAACATGAAAGTTGTTCATGTAGGTGTCGTGCATAACTCTGATTAATTTCATAAATTTTCATGGCCGTTTTTTATTTTTTTAGTATTTTACATCAGATTAGTGTGATTTTTACCTCTGTCAGAACTAAATCCCTGTTATTGAACTCACCATGGCTCAAGTCCCGAGGATATAAAAACCAAAAATGTTCCATTTCGGGTCTTTTAGCAGTCTGCAAAATATCAGAAGTTTCCATGATGTAAATCTTGCATTATCATATTAGGCATTGCATTTGGTTCGGATCCATAGGCAAAATCCATCATTTTAGGACTTTCCTTGAATTTTAGCATTTAAATCATATCATTTCGTGATTTTTAGCATTCTAGGTTGTTTATCAGAGTGTTTAGATGCTTCATACCGAATTTGGTGCAATTTGGAATCCATTTGAGGTTCGGATCATCCATAATACCAAAATAGGGTCCCGCAGGACCCAGATCCAAGCAAAAAACAAGCGAAAATCTTTATTTTTGATAAATTGCGAAATACCAAATTCTGATTTTACAGTCCTAATGTGTTTAGCAGCATGTCATCATGTCTCTTACTACATTTCATCATCATTTGATTCACTTGGAACTTCAAAATCTCAATTTTACCAAGTTTTCCTTCAAAAAACCCGGATTTTAAAGGTATAACTTTATAATTAGGGGTATTTTGGTCATTTTAACCTCAATTCCGAATTTCAAATTGTTTTTCACTGAATTTCTAGCATTTTCATCATTTCAAAATATCAAGGAAGCACGAGAATAGGGTTTATATCCAATTAAATCCAATAATTTCATAATATTATTGGAAAATCTTGGAAAAACCCACATATTTGAGCTAACCCAATTTCAAGTTTGGCAGGAACAATCAAAAGAAGGAGCTGAAGTCTGCAAATTTCTTTTATTTCCTTTATTTAGTGATGTAATAATGTAAATTTTGGAATAAGAGATTTAATTTCCTGCTTAGACTAGGATGCATATCATATAGTTTGAATTTATGCAATATCCTGATTATATGATTCATGCATTTTATTTCAAAAGCACTATGGATGTTCACGAATGGCACGTGCACCAACTCTTAGGGAGTTGATGGACTCGGTGGGATCCATATTTACGGCCCTAGTCGGAATATGGACGAGACCCAGATCCATCATCTTTCTACTAGTCACATTGAGCCTACACTCTTAGGCTATCTTAAAATGCACATCATATTTCCAAAGTTTTCAAAATCATGTGCATCAAATCAACTAAATTCTGAACATATTCATGGCCACAGTCAGGATATGTGAAGGATTTATCTTGACTTAATGTACATTTTCCAACAAATCCCTTAGAAAATCTTTTCAAAGTGCATTCATTCACTCATGACATTTACATCATGAAATCATTGATTTTCTCAAGATTTTCTCAAGAAAACTTCATTCTTAAGAAATCAATTTCTCAAGAAATTCTAAGGATTTTTCAAAATCGGTTTTCCAAAGACAAGTTTTTCCACAGTTTTCCCAGGAAAATGATATTTTCTTAAGATATTCAAAAGAGTTTTCCAATCTTTCTTCAAGATCCAAAATCGATTTCCAAGTATTTAAAAAGGTAAAATTCCCAGGATTTCGATTCCCCAAGTTTTGAATTTCCTTCTCCAATGAGTTTTCCTATAAATTTTCCATCATTTTCCTAAGAAAACTCTCAAAGTCCAAGTTTTCCTAAGAAGTGCTTCCCTTTTCAAAAAGTCCATCTTTTCTCAAGAATCACTTCCATTTTCCCAAGATTTTCAACTATTTCTGAATTTTCCACATCTTTATAAGCTTTCTCATGTTTTCAAAAACCCCTTTTTATCTGAGTTTCCTGAGAAATTGACCTCTTTCCTGAGAGATTCTTTCCAACTCCAAATGTTTTCTAAGCATACATCATGTTTTCCAACTGGCATTTTCCAAAATCTCATAGCACATGCCTGAATTCTCTATGCATTTAGGATAGAACATAACTTTGATAATTTCGCTAAGTCAAGCATAGTTTTGGTCCTTGGTTCGATTACCCCTGTTAAAGGCGGCAGGAACGGTCGAACCTCGTACCGACAGGTCGAGCCCCATCCCATGGATTTTCCCGCAATTTTCAAAAACGGAGGCGAGTATTTCAAAACATTTTCCAAAATCCGGTCAAAGTTTGAATCGCGAAAGCGTTTCCTCTTTCTCTCTTCCGCAAGGAAGGGAAGACGGGGGAAAAATTTCGCGACGATAACAAAGGGGCGCCTGCCCCTTTTATTTTTTCCGGCAGGGGGTCGGCCCCCTGCCTCGTTTGTATTTTTCGGCAGGGGGGGCGACCCCTTGCCGTGTTTTGTGTTTTCCGACAGAGAGGTGACCCCCTGCCTTGTTGTTTTATTCGGGCAGGGGGTCGCCCCCCCTGCCGCGTTTTGTGTTTTTTGACAGGGGGGCGACCCCCTTGCCTCGTTGTTTGATTCGGGCAAGGGGTCACCCCTCTGCTTTTCCGGCAGGGGGTCACCCCCTGCCTCGTTTGTTTTTTCCGGCAGGGGGGGGGGGGCGACCCCCTTCCACATTTTGTATTTTCTGGCAAGGGGGCGACCCCCTGCCTCTTTGTTTTATTCGGGCAGGGGTCTCCCCCCTACCATGTTTTGCGTTTTCCAGCAGGGGGGCGACCCCCTTGCCTCGTTGTTTTATTCGGGCACGGGTTCACCCTCCTGCTTTTCCGGCAGGGGGTCGCCCCCCTGCCACTCTTTTTTTCCGATAGGGGGGGGGGGACCCCTTGCCTCATTTTTTTTTTGGCAGGGGGTCGCCCCCTGCCTCATTTTTTTATTCGGGTAGGGGGTCGCCCCCGTGCCTCTTTTTTTTTCAGCAAGGGGGGCGACCCCTGCCTCATTTGTTTTTTTCGGCAGGGAGTCGCCCCCTTGCCTCATTTTTTTATTTGGGCAGAGGGTCGCCCCCCTGCTTTTTTGGCAGGGGGGAAGGGGGGCGACCCTGCCTCATTTTTTTTTCTAGTAGGGGTGTGACAGGCCGGGTGGCGCCCGACGATCGCCGGATGCTTGAACCACGGCATCACCCTCGTGCCTACCGCTTCGGGGGATGATCACTGCCTCTGGAGACCTCATGCTGCCATCGTATATCACTGGCCTACTGACTGGCTGGCCAAACTCGAGGGTTGTCGGGCCGAACGAAGAGGTGGTTAACGCTCGGGAGGCATTCCTCCTCGCCAGAATCCTGTCCGACTTCGATATTTATTCTAATTTTTTTCCTTTTGGCAGAGGGTGACTTCATTTTAACACAGTGTCTTTTGCAGATTTCTCAACGAATCCCGCTTGTGCCCCGCCACCTGTGGTAAGTAAGTGACAAAAACAATGCAAATCAGGTAAATACCTGTGGTGAGTAAGTGATGCAAGCGCATCACATGTTATTTAATTTATTGGATGCAATACATTACTATTCACACACTCACTTAGTTGTTGATATCTAGGACTGCTTTGTTAGAGTTTGGAGATCATGCTGAGCATGATTTTAATTTATGAGAATAGAAGTGTTCTTATTTTTGGAGTACGGATTCCATGCTAGGCATGGTAGTAGTTAGCAGGATATTGGAGTGTGTTTGCTGCAGATACATATTTGACATTTTTTTGATATAAATGTTTTCGATGTATTACAATATTTGATGTGATTGTATTCATGCTTGCATGTAGTTACTTTCAATTTGATTATGACTTACATGTGAAATTGTATAATGAAAGCATGCTTCAAATGAATGTATCGTATTATGAATAATTTGCACATGAAAATATTAAGTTATCAATGCACGCATCATAATTCTTGTGATTGTATGACATTATACATCGCATGATAAATTTAACATTTTCTTTATCATACTGATGATTCTCTTTTAACTGGTTAGGATACTATTCGTAACATCATACGACAAAATGACTGCAAACTGTGAATAGATGTACCATAGGATAGTTGACAATGAGTTATCGCATGAATATATGGATGGTGTTAAAAGTTTTATTGAATTTGCAATGGCAAGTGTCAGTATAGTGGATCCTACAGGTCGGATTAGGTGTCCCTGCAAGATTTGTAAGAACAATCAATTTGTAGAACCTCATGGCGTTAGACATCACCTATACAGGAAGGGTTTTGTGAGCGATTATCAGAATTGGACGTTTCATGGTGAAGAATTTAGAAACGATTTTGATGCACGGGTGAATGTGGTGCACGATAATCCATATATGAATTTAATATTTGATGCCATAGAAATAGAACTGGGTTCTGCTATGGGTCATAATGATATAACTGTAGTAGATGAAGAATCATCAAATGATGCAGCTAGTAGATTTTATGATTTACTTAGAGATGCTGATGAGCCACTTTGGAATGGTTGTGAGAGTCACACTATCTTGTCTGCAGTTCTTCAATTAATGAATTTGAAGTCCGAGTATAATTTGAGTCAATCATGTTTTGACCGTTTGTGCATGATTGTGAAGAGTATGTTGCCCAAAGATGAGAAATTGCCATAAAATTTATATCGTGCAAAGGTTATAGTCAACGCTCTAGGTATGAGGTATAAAAAGATAGATGCTTGTCCAAATCACTGCATGTTGTATTTCAAGAATCAGGAAAACAACATATCATGCCCGTCATGTGGGCATCCTCGGTTCAAGCCAAAGACAAGAGGCAATGGTAGCATGAGATCAAAAGAAGTTTCATACAAATCGCTCTGCTACTTTCCTATCACTCCTAGATTGAAACGATTGTATATGTCTTTAAGGACAACTAAACACATGAGATGGCATGCAAATAAAGTTCGACATGATGAAGACAAGATCACGCATCCTGTTGATGCAAAAGCTTGGAAGCACTTTGATCGTACTCATTAGAACATCGCAATGAAAGTAAGAAATGTTAGACTCAGTCTATGTATAGATGAATTTAATCCATTTGGGGGTAGATCAACTCTATACTCATGCTGGCCAGTATTTATAACTCCATACAACCTTCCACCAAGCTTATGTATGAAGTGTCTAAATCTTTTCTTGTCTCTATTGATTCCTGGTCTGACCTCACCTGGCCAAAATCTTGATGTATATTTAAGGCCATTGATTGATGAACTAAAAGTAATGTGGGATGACAATGTTACTACGTATGATGCCCACAAAAAACAAAATTTCAATATGAAGGTTGTTGTTCTATAGACAATCAGTGACTTCCCTGCATATGGTATGTTATCTGGTTGGAGCACACATGGGAGGTTGGTATGTCCGTACTGCATGGAGGATACAAAAACTTTTAGATTGATGCATGGAAGGAAGCCTTGCTGGTTTGAGTGTCATCGTCGATTTCTACCCACCGACCATCCGTTCAGATGACAAAGGAATGTGTTTCGAGCAGGCACAACTGAAATGGAAGGTCCACCCACAAGATTGTCTGGCATAGGGATTTTAAGAAGATTGCGATACTTTCCAAATGTATTAAAAGATGCCCGTAGTCCGACGCCCTTCCTTGGATTTGGGAAGGATCACAATTGGACAAAGAAATCTATTTTTTGAGAACTACCATATTGGCAGACCTTATTGATATGACATAATTTGGATGTGATGCATGTGGAGAAAAATGTGTTTGATAATGTGTTCAATACAGTAATGAATGTTAAAGGAAAAACAAAAGATAATCTGAAGGCCCGTATGGATTTAAAAGTAATATGAAAAAGACCAGAACTGAAACTCAAAGAGTATAATGGCAAAGTACTGAAACCAAAGGCAAGGTACATGCTTGGACCTGATCAAATAAAGAAGGTATGTCAATGGTTGAGACAGTTGAAATTTCTAGATGGATATGTGTTACGACAATGAAGCCATACATGATACTTCAAGTACAAGGTTTTGATGATGAACAAGTGAATCAACTGCATTTCAGCTAAGGCAATGAAGAAATATGACAAGCATTGAAGAATTCGATGAAGAATCTTTGAAGACTAGTGTGCAAATGTAAAATTCATTAAAAGTCTTAGATTCTTGTAAGAGCCTTACTTAGAGTGCATATTTCGGTTGCATTTCACCTAAAAAGTCTTTAGAAAAACTTTTCTAACAGAACCCTTCATGAAAATCTTTTTATTAAACTCTTTATTTAATTTTTCGTGTTTATTAGTCGACCAATAGACTCACCAGTCGACTAATCCTTTCGCGCCAAATTTTCTAAACAAAATGTCATTTTTGTCAAATTAGTTGATCGAAGGTTTTATCAGTCGACCGGACATAATGTCTGTTTTCTGGAAATTTAGTAGCAGTCGACTAATGATTTTATCAGTCGACCGGACAAAACATGTATTTTTAGAAAAATTTAGCAGCAGTCGACTGAAAGGTTTTTCAGTCTGCTGATGATATTATCAGTCGACTAACTTTTTTCTCTAGTCGACTAAGTTTCAAAACTTCAGATTTTCAAATGGCTTGATAAACATATTAGTCGAGTGACGATAACTGTCAGTCTACTAATAGCTAATTATCAGTCGACTAACTACTGTTCCAGTTGACAAATTTTGTCATTTTTCCTGAAACTTTTAAAAGGCACTTCTTTTCATTTTTCAAATATTTTGATCATTCAAAATGGACTGTTTTGACACCCTTTCATACCCTCAATGTATGGAATCTTTCAACTATAAATATGAGTGCATTCTACATTCAAAATCAATCAATTTGAATGCAATTACATTGAGTTACTCTTTGCTTTTCACTCATATTCAGTTTCTCACTCACTTGATATTTTTCACTTCAGTTTTTCACTCAAATTCCTTTGAGAGACAGTGAATTTGTGAGTTGAGTATTTCAACAACCTCAAAAGCCAATTGCATCTCATTTGCATTCATAAGAAGGTTGCTTTGTAAGTTGTTACTTATTTCTTTTTTCTGTAAAAGGAAGGACTCCTTGGTTTAAAGGAGTTGTTTGCTTTCAGTAGGTATGTTACTGAAAGTGGGACCGGATTTGGTCTGTATGATCTTGTAGTTACACAAGGTTGATAGTGGAAATCTCAAGCTGGTTTTGCTTGGGGACTGGATGTAGGTCGGGAAAGACCGAACCAGGATAAATTCTTGTGTTCTTTGTGTGATTGCTTTGTGAATTTCAAAATCCGTCAAAATTCTGAAGACGATATTTAAAAGCACTATTCCCCCTCCCTCTAGTGCTCGTTGACTCGATCCTACTGCACTTTCATTTGGTATCAGAGCAGGTTTGCTATTATTTTGATTTGACCATCATCTAGCATGACAACAACATTATCTCAGCACAAAGAAGGATGCTCCTCTGTTCGTCCTCCTCTCTTCGACGGAACAAACTATGGATACTGGAAAGTGAGAATGACAATATTCTTACAATCCATGGATCTCGAAATTTGGAGAGTTGTTTCAGAAAAGTATCAAATGCCATCAACTGATTTCAGTCAATGGACAGATGAAGAAAAGAAGACTAAAGCTATGAATGCATTGTATTGTGCCGTTGACAAGGTAGAGTTCAATCGCATCTCTCAATGCTCTACAACAAATGAAATTTGGCATACTCTTCTTGTGACTCACAAAGGTACGTCAACGGTAAAAGAATCGAAAATTGTTTCTTTAGTTCATAAATTTGAATTGTTTAAAATGAAGCAAAATGAATCTATATCGGACATGGTAACAAGAATGACCGATATCACTAACACTCTAAAATCCCTTGGAAAAGAATATTCACAAGTGGATTTAGTCAGAAAAATCCTAAGGTGTTTAACTCCTGAATGGGAGAGAAAAACCACAACTATTGAGGAAGCAAATGATTTAAACACTCTCACTCTTGAAGATTTGGTTGGTAACTTAATGGCATATGAAGTCCAACTTCAAGACAGACAAGAAGAAGAACCCAAGAAGAAATCTCTTGCTTTTAAGGCTACTTATGACTCTGAAAATTCAGAAGAATATGAAGATGAAGATATTGCCCTCATCACAAGGCAATTCAAAAGATTCATCAAAAAGGGAAGATTTCAAAGAAAGGTAAAGAAAGTGGATTCTTCCAATCCTAATGAAGTCAAGTGCTTTAACTGCAAAAAGGCAGGACACATCAAGAAAGATTGTCCTCTTCTCAAAATCAAGCCCAAGGACCAATTCAAGAAGAAAAAGGCATTTCAAGCATGTTGGGATGCTAGTGACTCCTCTTCCGATGAAAAATCAAATGAAGAAGTCGCCAACATGTGTTTTGTAGCTCAAAAAGACTCGGTAAGTCAATTTGAGTATGATGATTTATTAGAAGCATTTAATGATTTATATGCTAAATTTAAGAGTCTAAGTTCTAAAACAAAGAGTTAAAAACTGAAAATTCAACTCTTGACTCTCAAAACAAAGTGTTACTTCAAGAGATAGAAGATCTCAAGAAGGAAAACTCTTGTCAAGCACTTGAGATAAATAAATTGGAATTAGAACCAATCTCTTACAAAAAGAAATAACTTGTCTAAAAGAAAAATCAAATGATCTTCTTTCTATAGTGACCAAATTCACAAATGGTCAAGAGAATCTAGAAAAACTTCTTGGTTCTAAAAAATGCTCGGTTAATAAAACCTGATTGGGATATAGCTTCTTTGATACTCAAAATAGACCAAACTATGTGATGAAGAATCAAAGACAATATTATCAACCATTTGTTCAAAGAACTAGATTTTCTAGTTATAATAGAAATGCATCTAATCATAGAACTTATAATACTTATAAGCCTATACATGATTACTCTAGAGATGCTAAATCTTTTTATAGAAAGAATATTTATTATCAAAGGAAACCAAAATCCAAATGGATATGGGTTCCTAAGACTAACTCTCATGAACCCAAAAATAGAAAAGGGTCAAATTCTTTGTCTTCTAATTTTGTTGTAGGTACACAAAATAAGGAGCAAATGGATATTGAACAGCGGTTGTTCCAAACATATGAATGGAAGGCCGGAGTTATTTTTCACCCTCCAAAGTAAGGAAGGAAGAACTGTCACCTTTGGTGACAATAACAAGGGAAAAGTAATCAGTATTGGTAACATTGGTAATCCAAAATTTCCCTTGATAGAAAATGTTCTTTTAGTAGATGGTTTAATGCATAATTTATTATCCATTGGTCAATTATGTGATAAAGGTTTTCTTGTTTCCTTTGAACATGATTTATGTTTAATTTTTTATTTTCAATCTAAAAAGATCATTTTTAAAGGTAAAAGAAGGAACAATGTGTATGAACTTTATCTAGATGAGTTACCCACTTTTAATGAAAAATGTCTTATTGTTTCAAATAAAATTCAATGGTTATGGCACAATAGACTTGGACATGTTAACTTTAAAATTATTTCCAAGTTATCCAAGAATGATCTTGTTAGAGGCTTACCTAGAATACCATATAAGAAGGTTCATTTATGTGATGCTTGCCAAATGGGTAAACAAATCAAGAGTTCTTTTAAAGCAAAAGATATAGTTTCAACAAAACGTCCTCTTGAACTTTTACATTTAGATTTATTTGGACCATCTAGAACTCAAAGTTTGAACGGTAGCAAGTATGCTTTTGTTATAGTAGATGATTATTCTCGATTTACATGGGTGATTTTTCTAAAAAGCAAAAATGATGCTTTTTATAAATTTTCCAAACTTTGTAGAAGAATTACAAATGAAAAATCTACATCTATTATTAAAATTCATAGTGATCATGGTGGTGAATTCGAAAATGAATCTTTTCTAAAGTATTGTGATTTACATGTATATCTCACAACTTTGCTTTTTCTAGAGCGGCTCCACAAAATGGAGTTGTTGAAAGAAAGAATAAAACTTTGCAAGAATGTGCTAGAATCATGCTTCAAGATAAAAATTTACCAAAATACTTTTGGGCTGAAGCAATAAATACAGCATGTTATGTTTTAAACCGTGTTCTTATTCGACCAATTTTATATAAAACATGTTTTGAATTGTATTATAATCGTATACCAAATATCTCATATTTCAAAATTTTTGGTAGTAAATGCTTCTTGTTAAATACCTAAGATAATCTTGATAAGTTTGATTCAAAATCAAATGAATCAATATTTCTTGGCTATTCTTCTAGACGTAAAGCTTATCGTGTTTTTAATAAAAGAACATCTTGCATTGAAGAATCTTTACATGTTGCATTTGATGAGAATTGTGAGCAGGTTATACCTCTAAGCGAAGGAGAAGAAGTAATACTTCAAGAAGAACCTTTGATAGAGAGTACTTCTTAAGAAAATGTTCCTCTTCAACCGGTTTGGAAAGAACTTCCCAATCATCTACATGAACATGTTATTGGAGAAATAAAGAGTGGTGTCCAAACTAGAAGGCAATTGCAATATATTGCAAATATTGCTTTCATATCTAAAATCGAACCAAAGAATATCATTGAGGCTTGTGATGATGAATTTTGGCTTTTGGCCATGTCTGAAGAACTTAACCAATTTACTAGGAATGATGTATGGGATCTAGTTGATAGACCAAAGGATCATCTAGTAATTGAAACAAGATGGGTCTTCTGAAATAAGCTGGACGAAAATGGCGAAGTCATTCGAAACAAAGCAAGGCTAGTAGCACAAGGCTATAATCAAGAGGAAGGCATAGATTTTGATGAAACCTATTCACCAGTGGCTCGATTGGAGTCAATTCGAATGATGCTTGCTTTTGCTAGTTACATAAATTTTAAGTTATATCAAATTGATGTTAAGAGTGCATTCTTAAATAGTCACATCAATGAAGAAGTTTATGTAGAGCAACCTCCAGGCTTTGAAAATGAGAAATATCCAGAAAAAGTCTACAAATTAAAAAGAGCTTTGTACGGACTTAAACAAGCACCAAGAGCGTGGTATGAAAGACTACAAAATTTTCTAGAACAATCTGGTTTTTCCATTGGTAGGGTAGACTCTACTTTATTTATTAAAAATCTTAATTCAGATATTCTTATTGTGCAAATTTATGTTGATGACATAATATTTGGTTCTACTAATGATTCTCTTTGTAAAGAATTTGCTAAAGCTATGCAGAAAGAGTTTGAAATGAGCTTGATGGGCGAATTAAACTACTTCCTTGGACTTCAAATAAAGCAAACTGAAGAAGGAATCTTCATCAACCAGGCTAAGTATACAAAAGAACTTCTCAAGAGGTTTGGGATGGACTCATCGAAATAAAAAAGAAATCCTATGAGTACAACTACTTTTCTTGATAAAGATGAAAATGGTAAAAATGTAGATACTAAGCTCTACAGAGGTATGATCAGATCTCTATTATACTTAACTGCTAGTCGACCTGATATAATGTTTAGTGTTTGTATGTGTGCTAGATTTCAAGCTAATCCAAAGGAATCTCATTTAACTGCAGTAAAAAAATTCTTCGTTACTTGAAAGATACTTCAGATTTTGGTTTGTTTTACCCAAAATCATCTTCCTTTGATTTAGTTTCATATAGTGATGCAAATTTTGCAGGTAGTAAATCTGATCGCAAGAGTACTATCAGAACTTGTCATTTCTTAGGAAATGCCTTAGTCTCTTGGTTTAGTAAAAAGCAAAATTCAGTGTCACTCTCAACAACTGAAGCAGAATATATAACAGCTAGTTTAGCGTGTTCACAAGTACTATGGATGAAACAGACCTTAAAAGATTTTGGTTTGAATTACTCCACAACAACTATTTATTGTGATAACACTAGTGCTATAAAGCTTTCGAAAAATCCTGTTCAGCACTCAAGAACTAAGCATATTGAAGTTAGACATCGTTTCTTAAGAGATCATGTGTTAAAAGGAGATATTTTGTTAAATTTTATTTCCACTAATGAACAACATGCTGATATCTTCACTAAACCACTTAAAAATGAAGATTTTATGAGAATTAGGAGAGAACTAGGCATTTGCTCATTTTTAGATTTATAAAATGCTTAATTTTTGAACAAAATCTCAAAATTGCACCATATTAGTCGACCGATAAACTTTTAATCGACTGATGTTTTAAAGTTTTTTTTACTGAAGGTATCGCACCTTATTAGTCGACCGATAAAATTTTAGTCGACTGATATTTTTTTTAAATTTCAACTGAAGGGACCCGATACCCCTTGGAATTTTTTTAACACCCATTTTTTTTTAAAAGGGCACCGTTTCATTTTTATGCACATTCGTTTTCCCTTTTTATAAACGAAACCCTCTTTCTCTCTCTCTCCTCTCTCACTTCCGAAAATCCCTCGAAGTGCCATTCTAACCCCTTTTCGCCCGAATCCTCTTGTGGCAGCCTCTTCTCACTTGCCATCATCCACTGTGTCATCTTCTTGCAGAGGAACTCCTCCTCGCCTCTTCATTTGGTAAAATCTGTGGAAACTCGACATCCCTTTTGGTGGGTTGTTACTGCCGACTGTTTTGGCCACTACCAACGATCTTGATCGTAGAAGGCACAGTGTCTGCATCGCACAACGTGTTTTTGTTGCACGACACTGGACAACATCTTCCTTCCGCTGGATGTCATTTTTAAAGCATTTGGAAGCCGACATCAACACCATCTCCAACTGTTCTTCTCAACATTTCATCTATTTTCTCGTTACAAAATCAGAGAATTATTTCCAGGTATTTCACATCTTTTTGACGCCAGTGCAGACCCCCTTCATTATCCCTTTCTGATCCACTTGTTTTACACAAATTTACAACTTGATCATGAAACTAAATTTCTTTCCTCTCTTGTTCGCGATGTTGAAATTGAGTTTGATTCTAAACTGCTTGGACAAATCCTAGATATTCCACCTTCAGAAACTCTTTTCAATACTATTAAACTTAATGATGAAAGAATTTTTGAACAAATTCTTCTTCCCGGTGCACCTCATTGTCCTCCTTTCAAAAATACTAATCTTCAAACTCGTGCACGCATTGCTGGACGAATTCTTGCCCACAATGTTCTACCTAAAACTGGTTCTTTTGATTACTATTCCACCGATCTCTCTACGGCTCTTTATGTCTTATTTGAAAATATTTCGGTAAATTGGGCCAACGTGTATTTTACTAATTTGTGGAAACAAAAACCTTTTCTTCCGTATGGATGTCTTCTTACTCGTATTTTCAGATATTTCAAAGTACCCTTAACCAATGAAAAATATATTGAACAAAAGGAGTTCTTTGATCAAACTATTTTTAAACGTATGAAAATCAAATATCTGCCTCCTTTAAACTGGTATATTGATCAAACTGAACCATCAACCTCTGAACCCTCACCATCTTCTGTGACACCTTCATCTCAAGCAAAACGAAAGAAATTTTCTACTAGTCAAGACAATGATGAAGTTTTGCAGCGAATGGAAGCTTTGGAGCTGCATCAACACACTTTTCGTGAAGATGTGACTCAACAACTTTCTTCAATTCAGAAAGATATTGCTGAACTCAAGGAGATCATCAAGCAACACTTCTCTTGATCTTTGAATAATGTCCTTACTAAACTTTGATACTTTCTGGGTTGTAACATTTTGAACTTGAATTTGCATTTTGCTTATGCTATTTCTGCTCTTACTCTTTTTTATTATGACAAAGGAAGAGAAAAAGACAGAAATTACATGAGAAATTAGGAGAAAAAGATAGAACTTGCATGAGAAATTAAGAGAAAAAGATAGAAATTGCATATTGCATCATGACATGGAAATTACATCATGTGAAAGCATTGAAAATTGCATTTATGAAAAAGTTTTAAAAATGCATGAAGTAATGATGGAAATGCAAACCAATCAATATGTGATATATGTGCTTTAAATGTACTAACTTTTAATGTTTTGCAGCATATTGATAGGGGGAGTAAAATCTTCATCTATGCATCTAAATGCTCCATCTTTGATTAGTTTGTCATCATCAAAAAGGGGGAGATTGTTACGACAATGAAAACATACATGATACTTCAAGTACAAGGTTTTGATGATGAACAAGTGAATCAACTGCATTTCAGCTAAGGCAATGAAGAAATATGACAAGTATTGAGGAATTTGTTGAAGAATCTTTGAAGACTAGTGTGCAAATGTAAAATTCATTAAAAGTCTTAGATTCTTGTAAGAGCCTTACTTAGAGTGCATATTTCGGTTGCATTTCACCTAAAAACTCTTTAGAAAAACTTTTCTAAAAGAACCCTTCATGCAAATCTTTTTAGAAAACTCTTTATTTAATTTTTCGTGTTTATTAGTCAACCAATAGACTCACCAGTCGTCTAATCCTTTCGCTCCAAATTTTCTAAACAAAATGTTATTTTTGTCAAATTAGTCGACCGAAGGTTTTATCAGTCGACCAGACATAATGTCTGTTTTCTGGAAATTTAGCAGCAGTCGACTAATGATTTTATCAGTCGACCGGACAGAACATGTATTTTCAGAAAAATTTAGCAGCATTCGACTGAAAGGTTTTTCAGTCTACTGATGATATTATCAGTCGACTAACTTTTTTCTCTAGTCGACTAAGTTTCAAAACTTCAGATTTTCAAACGGTTTGATAAACATATTAGTCGACCGACGATAACTGTCAGTCTACTAATAGCTAATTATCAGTTGACTAACTATTGTTCCAGTTGACTAATTTTGCCGTTTTTCCTAAAACTTTTAAAAGGCGTGTCTTTTCATTTTTCAAACATTTTGATCGTTCAAAATGGACTGTTTTGACACCCTTTCATACCCTCAACGTATGGAATCTTTCAAATATAAATATGAGTGCATTCTACATTCAAAATCAATCAATTTGAATGCAATTACATTGAATTACTCTTTGCTTTTCACTCATATTCAGTTTCTCACTCACTTGATATTTTTCACTTCAGTTTTTCACTCAAATTTCTTTGAGAGACAGTGAATTCGTGAGTTGAGTATTTCAACAACCTCAAAAGCCAATTGCATCTCATTTGCATTCATAAGAAGGTTGCTTTGTAAGTTGTTACTTATTTCTTTTTTCTGTAAAAGAAAGGACTCCTTGGTTTAAAGGAGTTGTTTGCTTTCAGTAGGTGTGTTACTGAAAGTTGGACCGGATTTGGTCTGTATGATCTTGTAGTTACATAAGGTTGATAGTGGAAATCTCAAGCTGGTTTTGCTTGGGGACTGGATGTAGGTCGGGAAAGACCAAACCAGGATAAATTCTTGTGTTCTTTGTGTGATTGCTTTGTGAATTTCAAAATCCGTCAAAATTCCGAAGACGATATTTAAAAGCACTATTCCCCCCCCCCCCGCCTCTAGTGCTCGTTGCCTCGATCCTATTGCACTTTCAATATATCTCTAACATTGCTCGGGCTGTGAAGATTGATGATGGACAGTTATATGGGTTGAAGAGCCATGATTGTCATATCTTTATGCAACGATTGATACCCCTGGCATTCCATGATATGTTAGACAAACCTATATGAGGGATATTGTAATGCCCCAAAATTCCAGGACTTGTAACTTTTAGAATAGTTTAGAAAGCTTTGAAATCATACGATTATCAGAGTTTAAATAGTACTTCAACGGAAAATGATGTTTTTTTAAAACAAGTCAATGGACCTTGAGCGCATTACAGCGTAAACTTTCTTTTGTCGAATTTCGCATAACCATTGAAATCAAATGGTTTCATAATGCAGTTTCAATAATTGAGAATTTGTACATCAGATTTGCAACTCATTATATTTATTGAAACCAAAAAGAAGTTTAGTATAACAGCTTTAGTAACTCAAGGTTTAATTAAAAGAGAATTTTTGAAAGACACTTTATACCAAATTTACTAATATATCCTCAGGAGAGAAACGTCAGGGAAAGAGCTTCATCTTGATCTCATCACGTCATCGTGTCATCGCAAGTTATATCACATATACATCACCTGCCCATCAATGGGTCAGTTTCACCAAAAACTGGTAGGTGCACAAGAGAGTCAATATATGACTAAAATAAGCAATTAAAATAAATTATGAGTTATATTTGGCAGGTGCAATAGACTATGCAAATGAGTAAGCATTTCTAACATGAATATTTGAATATGCAAACAATTAAAGGTTTACAAAATTTTACGGCAAGTAACTACCTCACTCATAAGGTGCAAGAAATTGTATGACAAAAAGTCTATAAGTTGCACTCAATAAGCAATCATACAACAATAGTTATACTAACCAGAAGTTGTAAGCAACTAATAAGACAGACAACTCCATTAGTCTTAGTTATAAACAGTTCGTAGGTTACGAGCTGTAAGCAATCACATTGACAAGCCAGGATAGTTTGACCAAGTAGTAAAGCATGTCACAAGTGTCATATTGCAACTAGCATAATGCTATTATCATAAGCATTTAACTAGCAGGAACAACCAGTTATTATAAACAAGGAACTAGTGTAACGTTACAACCAGCGTGGCATATTTCAATAATGTGAATAGTTTATCTTATGTTTCGATATTAGCTGGCCAGGCGGGTACGCGCAAGGCACGAAACATAGAAACAGTCGAGACCAGTCCAAGGGTTTATTATGCTATGTGTTTGAGATAACCCGGATGGCTGACTAAGTCCGCTCCTAAGGGGATGGCCAGTGACCAAGAGAGTAAATCCCCAAAGGCATAGGTGGTCTGTGGATGCATCCAATTGTAAGCTACTATTTGTAGCTGTAAACACCCCAAATTTTCACTCACCTTCCTGATATATTCATCAATCATCACATTTCGGTTCTCCGGAAGCAATGAAGGGCAAAATGGTCATTTTCTGAGATTGAACCTTGCAGAAAGTCCTAAATTCCATTCTCGAGCATCAAAACTTCTCTATTTAAACTCAGAGACATCTTCAAACTGCAAATTTTCAAAATCTCATGCTTAACCAGAAGTCAGAATTTTTAAATTCAAATTCAGAGGGACATTTCAGGAAATATGTCTTTTTATAGCATTGCATAAACATTTCATACCATTTCAATGCACAACATGTCATTTTGAGATCCAGAACTCCTGATTTTCAAAAATGTCAATCCAGATTCGAGTTTTAAATATTTCAAAATTGATTTTCAAAACCCTGGGTTTTTAAAATTGCCAAATTCTTCCCATTTTACCCCCAGGGCTCCGAATTACAAAAGTTTTTCTCAAGAAAACGATCTGGATAGTTTTGAACATTGATTTTCAAGATTTCGACAGTTGAAAAGAGGGGGGCACAATTTCAAAATTCATAAGACCTTATTTTAAACTTTTACAAAAAGGGCTTCGAATTTCCCTGCATCTTTCTAAATGTTTCATCATGGTCTATTGTGCAAAATCCAAAGGTTCCATCATGGTCTCTTCTTTCGAGGATTCCATCCATTTTCCGCCCGATCAGGATAAGGGTATAAACTTGAGCCTCATTTGATGAGGTATTCCATTTTTCGCCCGATCAGGATAAGGGTACAAACCTGAGCCTCAGTCAAAGAGGTATCCATTTTTCGCCCGATCAGGATAAGGGTATAAACCAGAGCCTCCTTTGATGAGGTATTTCATCTTTCGCCCGATCAGGATAAGGGTACAAACCTGAGCCTCCTTTGATGAGGTATTTCATCTTCCGCCCGATCAGGTTAAGGGTACAAACCTGAGCCTCCTTTGATGAGGTATTTAATTTTCCTCCCGATCAGGATAAGGTTACAAACCTGAGCCTCATTCAAAGAGGTATTCCATTTTTCGCCCGATCAGGTTAAGGGTACAAACTTGAGTCTCATTTCTATGAGATATTTCACTCCCCAATCAGGTTAAGGGTCAAACCTGAGCTTCCTTCCATACGAAGCATTTTCTGTCCCATCCAGATTAAGGGCAAAAACCTGAACTTCACTCTCATAAAGCAAATCTATTTCTCTTCATTCTCAAGTTCATATCTACCATCTTCCTTGGGCTAATTTCTTCATACCCAGTCAGATCCTTCTAACTGGGGCATTTTTTTATATAGCCCAAATTTGGAGTGTTTTTCTTTGCCACTAAGCTCGGCCATGAGCCGGCTTAGTAGCAAAGAGGGGCATCTATAAACAACCCAAATTTTCACTCACCTTCCTGATATATCCATCAATCATCACATTTCGGTTCTCTGAAAGCAATGAAGGGTAAAATGGTCATTTTCTGAGATTGAACCTTGCAGAAAGTCCTAAATTCCATTCTCGAGCATCAAAACTTATCTATTTAAACTCAGAGACATCTTCAAACTGCAAATTTTCAAAATCTCATGCTTAACCAGAAGTCAGAATTTTCAAATTCAAATTCAGAGGGACATTTCAGGAAATATGTCTTTTCATAGCATTGCATAAACATTTCATACCATTTCAATGCACAGCATGTCATTTTGAGATCCAGAACTCCGGATTTTCAAAAATGTCAATCCAGATTCGAGTTTTAAATATTTCAAAATTGATTTTCAAAACCCAAGGTTTTTACAATTGCCAAATTCTTCCCATTTTACCCCCAGGACTCTGAATTACAAAAGTTTTTCTCAAGAAAACGATCTGGATAGTTTTGGACATTGATTTTCAAGATTTCGTCAGTTGAAAAGAGGGGGGCACAATTTCAAAATTCATAAGACCTTATTTCAAACTTTTACAAAAAGGGCTCCGAATTTCCCCGCATCTTTCTAAATTTTGCCCTGAAGAACCATTTTCTTCCAAGTTTTGAAATCAAATAAAAATTCACCTCGTATTTTCTAAACTAGCCTACTATCGTGAAAATTCCAAAATATCTCATCTGGCTTGTATCTCAAACAAGTGACGTGGGACCCGCCTCGAGGGGGTGTCACACTCAAATGCTCAAAAATTTCTCTTATTTTCAAAACAGTGCCCATTCGAGAGTGGCACCAATTTTAAATTTTTTTTTATTTAACTCAATTTTAATAAAATAGTTAGTGGGCCCACGTAGGTGGCACCCCACTAAGACTCTTTGCCAAGAAAAACAATTTTTTTTTATACATACTTCAAAAAGTTTTCAAGTTCAGTTGAGGTGGCACCACTTTAAAAAAAAAAAAAGAAAAAAAGAAAAGAAAAAAAACAAAATCCGTTTTATCATTTTGTTTTGTTTCATTTATTTTTATTTATTATTATTACTTTTCAACCCCAAAACTTTTACTTTACCTAAGTTTCAAAATTTCTTCGGAGAAAGGGAGTCGTCCCCTCTCAAAACAGCGAGTTCTCTTTTTCAAAAAGATTTCAAAAATTTTTAAAAGTCTGTTTTAAGGGTTATCAAGGTCGGCTAAAGAGGAGAAAAAGAGGGGAAGCTGGCTATTAAGGAGGAGGAAGGGCCAACGAAGAAGGGGACTTCATTTTATTTTTAAAGCTATCGCTCAGAATCTCTCCCTCATCGGCTCTTTCCCCCCTTCCTTAGCAGAGGGCGAAGCCCATTTCGAGCCCTCCCATCAGCCAGCAGGAGGCCGACTACCGCTTCTCCCTCTTTTCGTTGGAATCCCCTGTTACTAATTTGCTTCCTTCCTTCTAGCAAAAGGGAGATCCACGGCTCCAGACCTCCTATCATCTGAAATCTCCTTTCCCTCTGAAGACTCTATCCACCATTGACAGAAGCACTCTTCTCTGCTTCAGCCAAGCAAAACCAACCCTTTTGCTGCTGGTTACGGATTCCGTTGGTGCAGAAAATCCCACGGTAAGGTGATTCTACATTGTTTTCCCCTTTGTTTCTCGTTCACTGTTAACGTCATATTCTATTTACTGTGTAATGAAGTGCCCTGCAATGTGCTCATATTCTTAAAAAAAAATTTATCATACAACATTTTATCAGTTTCACAGCCCCTGTTCTTACAACCACCCATTCTCATTTCCAATACCTCACCAGGATATCATAACAGTCCCTTTGTAATTCCATGTCTCTGTTTATGCTTTCTCAAATTTTTCTGCAATAAATTTGTTTTAATGTATCATAACTTATCTTGCATTTGCTATATTTTCATTATACCACATTAGCATTGTAACCTGTATATTATCTTTGCATGTTTAGTCTCTGTAACCCACCTATACATATATTTTCATATGACCACTGCGCATATTTTCATTCCACTACACACTCGATTTGTTGTACTCATTGTATAGTTCATGCATTATGGTCTCTCTGGAGCACGGCTATTCGATAAGATATCATCCATGGTTTCTGTAATTGTAAGATCTTAAGAGGCCTGTACCCAATTTACATTTATTTCAGGTACTTTAGCAATATTTTGGCAGACATTTATCAACATCCCTAACTGGCAGTGTTGGTTCAAGGTGTAAATGGGAGTTACAATAATTCAAGTGGCACAAGTATTGTAATTAATATGTAACGTGAGTGTTAATTTAATGGCATGATGATCATGAGAGAATATGGGTTCTATTGTAAACATTAGTAAGATTTAAAATGCCATGGTGTAGCATCGTCCAACTGTGATATATATTCGGTCTGGTTTATTGAATGTCTAGTCAACCGACCACCATCATCATCAATATACCCACCTCAGTATTCCATACCATCAGTTACAGCTGTAACATTTAGCCATAGTTTTTTTTTTACCTGCAACATATTTACTGTCACACTTGCGAATTTTCTTTCTTTAATGTCAGTTTTCTGTGTGATTAGCCTTTGCATATTAATCAGTGTCGCATACTCCAGAATATGCATATATCCATTACACCCTATCACTTGGTACATCTCCTTACATTGCATAGATACACTCATTGTTACCCATCAACCATCTGTGCATTCCCTAGTGATCAACAACTCCATTACTGCATATCATCTGTCATTTCCTGCATTTCCTGCAATTTCAATATTTGTATGTCACTATACATATGCTCTACTGCTGTATCTATCTTATCACATCTGTATATTGACATTTTATTTCGCACTATCAGTAACATTTGCATGTACATCCTCTGCTGCATATCCATCAACATAATGCCATCTTTACATTCATTTTCATTCCTTGTGGTCTATTCATACTCGTGTTCCCCTGTCACATCTGTATGTAATGTACTGTACCATCACCCATTGCATAAATGTAGTCAATACTATACTTACATATCAGCCATATAAAGATTGGTGGTCGTTTGTTATAGTATGATAGTTTTATTATCATTCAGTATATATATATATATATATATATATATATATATATATATATATATATATATATATATATATATATATATTTGCGCAGCCAGTGTTCCCCTTAGCTTGGTGGCATAGCCCCAGTGTCTGAGCCATCTATATAACTTGATTTTGATGTTCCAATTCTCATTGCTCTGAATATAGGGAATTGAATAATGAGTTTCTCAGTCTGCATTTGGAATGCATATCAGATGTGTTTGTCATTAAGCATATAGGCTCTCAAGTGCTATCAGGATCAAGGTCGGTTGGATGGGTTTCAATGAGCTATTAAGTGTTTCATAACACCTTGTTATGAAGGCTCATAGCAGTTTCTAAATTGTTACAACCTCATATATTTATGGCATGTTACAATTCATATTCATAGCACTCCTCTAAACCGTTGCAACTCTTCGGGGTATTTCATATGTATTCTGTATTCTGGATAGGCCATAAGCAATTTTATTTCATATATACCCTATACACTTCCTAACCTGGCCCATCTTATTCACGTTTCTCATAAGGCATAATCTGAGACAGCCGTCATCTAGTATAGGCACAAGTTTCAAGCATGGCATATACCTTTCATCATTAGCATATGCCCAGTCATATGCATTCTAACTTAAATGTAGTGTTTTCAATTTCTCTGTATATCTTGTAGTTCCATTTCTTGTGCTAATTCATTTTTTGCAGAGAAATCTGAAGGATTGCTGACTCTTTTAACTCTGTATATTTTTTTTTATTTTTTTATTTTGCTTTACGTTAGAGTTGTAATAATTAAACTTGGAATAATATTTACTTTTACTGCTTAGATTAGAGTGCATCTCATGTAGTTTAATTCTTGCAATATCCTGATTCTATGATTCATATATCTTAGTTTGCAAAATCACCATGGATGTACACGAATGGCACGTGCACCAACTCTTAGAGAGTCGATGAACTAAGTGGAGTCCATATTTACGGCCCTAGTCGGAATATGGACGAGACCCAGATCCATCATCTCTCTACCACTCACATTGAGCCTACACTCTTAGGCTATCTTAAAAATGCATATCATATTTCCAAATTTTCAAAATATTGTGAATTAAATCAATTAAACTCTGAACATGTTCATGGCCACAGTCAGAATATGTGAAGGATTTATTTTGACTTAATACACATTTTTCCAGCAAATTTCTCAAAAAAAAATCTTTTCAAAGTGCATTCATTCATTCAAATCATCTGCATCATGGCATCATCTGCTTTTCTCATGATTTTCTCAAGAAATTTTCACTCTTTGGAAATCAGTTCCTCAAGAAACTATGAAGATTCCCGAAGTCAGATTTCTCAAGTCAAGTTTTCCCGTATTTTTCCCTGAAAATGTTATTTTCTTAAGATTCTTTTCAAAAGAGGATTTCTCATCTTTCTCAAGAATCAAAAATCGATTTCCAGATACTGCAAAGACAATATTCTCAGGATTTCAGTTTCCCAAGTTTTCAATTTCCTTCTCCAAAGAGTTTTCCAATGAATTCCAATCGTTTTCCTAAGAAAATTTTCAAAGTCAGAGTTTTCCTAATAAATATTTTTTTTTTCAAATATTCATCTTTTCTCAATTCTCTATTTTCCCAGGACTATCATCCATTCACAATTTTCCTAAAACTTCATAAACTTTCTGGTGATTCCCAATTCTTTCATCTGAGTTTCCTAAGAGGTTGATTTCCATTCTTTTTCCTGAGAAATGCTTTTCAACTCCAAATGTTTTCCAAGCATACATCATATTTTTCCAACTTGCATTTTACAAAACCTCATAGCACATGCCTGAATTCTCTGTGCATTTAGGATAGAATACAATTTCGATAATTTCACTAAGTCAAGCACAATTTTGGTCGTTGGTTCGATTACCCCTGTTAAAGGCGACAGGAACGGTCGAACCTCGTACCGACAGGTTGAGCCCCATCCCATGGATTTTCCCGCAATTTTCAAAACGGAGGCGAGTATTTCAAAACAATTTCCAAAATCCGGTCAAGTTTGAATCGCGAAAACATTTTCCTCTCTCTCCCGCAAGGAAGGGAAGACGGGAAAAATTTTGCGACGATAACAGGTTTGGCGACCGTGATGGGACCTGTCCTTGTCTGGTCAAAATTGTGCTTGACTTAGTTCAATTATCGAAACTGTGTTTACAAAATGTCAGCTCTTTTACTTTCTGATATCATGCGAACCTAGGAGTTAAGATTCTGACCTAGCTGACATTGACTGCATATAACTTAGGCATGGTTTGGTAGGACCAGATTGAGGAGAAATTTTCATGCTCACATAGACTTAGGTCTAAATACAACTCTCCTTAATTTAGGATTTGAATGCAAACAATGTATGCTTCTTCAAGGATTTTCAAAATCTATCTCTTTAGGTTTAGAGCCATCTATTTCTTGCATGTGATCATTTTTTTCAAATCTCAATTACCTATCATTACCCGGTCTTCACGTTGATGGGCTCTCTTCCTGAACCCTAGTTCAGGACAGAGCCTCACAACTGGGCCACTTATTTGGGTTAACACCCCCCTACCACGTACCACGGGCCACAGTCTGAAGTATATCAGTAGGCGCTCAAGGATGTTGGAAAACCTTACCTTAGAACCGGAGTTGAAATTATATGCCACGTACCTCGGATTTCAATTCGGGTATATCGGCATAACTGGATTGGACAAAGATGATCTGAACCTAGAGTTAGGATTAGGGTCCTACAACTGTTTTTCAAAATGATGCATCTAGAGTCAGCCTTTTAGGGAGTGCTGAATGTGCATAAATGTTTGTGCAGGATGTGATTGTTTGTATGCTACCTTTATTTCTTTTATATTTTCACCAAAACTATTTTCAAATACCCATATTCTCATCGTTTTCCTTTATTTTCTCAAATATCCCATTTCTTTCAAAACTCTAGGTGATTTTTCATTCTACCTTTCTACTGGATCTCGAATTTCCAGCTGCATTTTATATCCTGCCTGCAAAATTTTTCAAAATTTCCCACATTTTCCTAAGTCTCATTCTGAATCTTTCTCTGTTTTCAGTTCGATGGCATCCATTCAAGTCGATCCTATCTTTCCAAAAGGTCACATCTCCTACGAGGTGCGACAAGGTCGTCCTGAACATCGAGCACTTAGCACCGGAACTTTCATTCCCCGGTGGTACTATTCTTGGCTCAAAAGCTTTTCTCGAATGTTCTCGGACCATTTAAGCGAGTGCGGATTAGAATTGGCGTCAGTAGTCGGAAAGCAGACCATTAACGGCAACCTGATCCATGCAATGGCAGAACGATGGAATCCGCGGACATGCACCTTCTGGTTCCCATGGGGAGAAATGACCCTTTTAATGGATGAATTTTCAAAAATTATGGGATTACCAGAACCAGCCGGTCAACCAGGAGATCCATTAGAGCATCAATTCCTGATCAATGTCAAGGGTTTGGACCCCCGAGACTCCTTAGCTCGTATGACAGGCCACCGATCTTGGCCCCTGATCCAGTTGGACAGAAATGAATATGTCAACCTGCTCGAGTTGTACCGCCAATACGGGACCTTCGTCGAAGTCAGCTCTCTATCAAGGACAGCTAGAGAGAGGATTCAGAATGCAATGGTTTTATGCACTGTAGGATTAGCCCTCTTCCCAGACGGACAAAACTACATGGATATCAGAATAATCCAGCTTATGTAAAGATGGGGGAGTCGACAGACTAATCGTCTTTCCATAGCCATGGCAGCTCTTGCTTTCCTATATCGGGATCTGACTCATTTCTCACTCGGAGAATCCATCCTAGTTGAAGGTTGCATCTACGCGCTTCAATTCTGGTTCTTCCAACATGTTCCAGCCTGAGCAAACTCTTTCAGATACAATGGACAAGAACTCCTTCTGGTGGCACAGTACCGGTCCATGATCGACAGCATTCAAGAAGATGACATTGTCTGGGACTATTTTGATCGGCAATTATCTCCTCCCAGATATACATACGCTTATGGCAAGCGGTTCAAGTTGTTGGGACCATTCTTATGCACTTACTACCAACCGGAGTGATGTGTTTGGCAGTTCTCCCAGAGGCAGCAGTACGTCGAAGCCAGATTGCTATCATGCGCTATGGCAGAATTCGATCTTACTTCCGCACAATGGTCTAGGGCATATCATTCTGCCCGCTACAGCTGGGATTCCTTTATCTCTCTTAAAATCTTTCCAAGTCTTAGAGTGTCTGCCGACTATCGTGAATGGTGGCAAATTGTTTGTCCTCCACCTTTTTGTCAAGATCAATAAAAGTTCAATTTTCTCATTCCAATAAAATTTTCTCTCTCTATTGTGGTTTGACGACCTCACCTAGGTAACAAGGCATATTTTCGTTGTTTATTTCTCTTGCAAAAAGAATGACAACACAGTTGTCGTGATTCCCGCGATGACTCAGTCCCTAGTAATAGGATATCTTTTTTTAAATTGTCTACCATATTTTCAACAAATATTTCTTCCAAAAACCTATTCCTTCAGAATCTAATCAGGTCTTTGTCCCATGAGAGCATCCATAACATTCGATGGTTCGGACAAGATTAGGCAAAAGAACAACGGCATCTCAATACTCGTCAGCCTCAGAAGAAGAGATGGGCTCCCCGCGATCCGAGAGGAGTCAAGAGCAGCAATAAGAGGATGATGGCATAGACCCGCAAATGTATGCCATGTTCCGAAAAATGATGAATAAGATGATGAATGAGCAGCCCGAGACCAGCTCAGAAAGAAATCCATTCATAGAGAAGTTCCATAGTCACAGGGATAAGAAGGCTTCCAAAAAGCAAGTTCAGCCGAAATAGATCTCAGACGGGACAGACTCAATCGAAGACACCGATGAAGAGTATGAAGTGCCTCCGGCATTTCAGAAACGGGGCCAAGAACAAAGGAAAAGCCGCAAATCAAAAAGTCAGGACGCAAAAAAGCCCCTGCAAGCACAGTTCAGGGAAATGGCCCGAGTTGTTAAGGATCTCCAAGCCCGCGATAAGGGCAGGAAAGTCTTCACCAGGGAGGACTTCTATGACGGCTTAGAAGGGGATGATGATCTGGAGAACCTTCCCCGAAAATTCATCAAGTTCGACGGTTCTGGCGACCCAAAAGCTCATCTCGCCACTTTCTTTGCTGAGTGCTCAAGGTTCAAGAGGGACAACCGAGCATTATTTCTATGTTTCCCCCGTAGCTTGGAAGGAGTTGCAGCTAAGTGGTATGCTGAGCATATCAACCCCATCGAGCTCAAGGAGTTCGACAAAGTGGTAAACATGTTTATTGAACGCTTCTTGTTCAACACAGAGGCGCTTCCTACATTGAGCCATCTCTGCAATTTGAGGCAGAACGAGAATGAAAAGGCGCGGGACTTTATTCACAGATGGAGGTCAGTCTGTAACAAAATGAGAGATCCTATTTCAGAAAGGCATGCCTTATCATTGATCCTCAACAATTTTTCGCAATCATTAAGAAGATTAATCTCTACTGCACCATCTCGTACTTTTATTGAGCTGACCGAGAGAGCCAAATGGCTCGAGCTGAGTGTGGAGAATGGAGTCTACGAAGGCTTCACTTTTTTCAAAAACAACCCTCAAGGTGAGCAGAAGAAGAAAGCTTACTTCACCTATTCTGCCAACAACAACAACAACAATAGCCGAAATCAGTATAAGGGGCAGAAGAAAGATTACTGCTACGGCGCAGGCAGTTCAAACAACAAAGATCAGAAAAGAAAGCCTGCTCCTCAATACAGCAAGCCTCCTCAGCAGGATCAAGGGCTGAAACTGCGTGAGAAGACCAAACATGAAGGGTGGAGCTATGATCGAAAGTTCACACCTTTAGACCAATCACTCGAAGATGTGCTCGAGTATATGCTGTCAAAAGAGATGGTCAAGTTGCCAAGACTGGTTGATCCCCCTGTGCCCATGGGAAAATCGAAAGATCAGTTTTGCAAGTTCCACAGGACACTGGGACACAACACTGAGAATTGCTTCGATCTCAAAAACATTATGCAAGATCTTATTGATAAAAATCTTTTAGTGGAAGGAGAAGAAGAAGAAAAAATGGATATTCTAAAGTAGCCCTTTCCTTCACACACCACAACAGTAGTGTCTGAACAGCCATTCTTGCCTCACGAACACATCAAGCCATGTTCTGCACAAGATCTCCGAGTTCAGCACCAGGTTTCAGTACTACGACGAGCAGCACCAGCCACCAAGAAGATGGACATAATTTCAGCTTTTGATAAGCTAAAAGTATCAGCGGAACCAGCCGAAATATTTCCTACAGCAACCAGTAAAATTCCAGGGTTCCCAAAGCATTTTCTCAAATCCCTTACAAAAAAGGGAGAAACTTCAACTCAGAAGCCTCTAACTGCTCTGTCCAATGTTTCAATTTTGGACTTAGCCAAGAATTCTCGCAAGCACCAACAAGTACTGGATGATCTGCTTAGAAAGATTAAAGTTAAGCCCAGTACCACACCCGAAGACATGGCACAAATTGTGAATGCATCCATGACCAATGCGCCGATCACCTTCTCGAATGAGGACCTTCCAAAACCTCATTCCTTTCATAATAATGCTCTGTACATTGTCGTTCGAGTTAGAGGAATGACAGTACCACATGTGCTAGTTGATGGAGGCAGCAACCTCAATATATGTCCCGAGATGACAGCAAAGGCACTAGGGATCAAGGCAGAAGAGTACATTCCGGATCCTATCACCATCTATGGGTTTGACAATCATAGTCAAACAGCTAAGGGCAAGATATTTCTGGAAGTGTTCATCAACTACTCGGTGCACTCAGTACTTTTTCATGTGGTCAATGTACCACCTACCTACAACCTGCTACTCGGAAGAATATGGATCCACAATGCAAACGCAGTGCCTTCCACTCTCCACCAATGTGTAAAATGGTCAAAAGGTGGAATGATTACAACAATACTGGGAGAAGACCCAGAAGAAAGGCTCCCGCAGCCCATGATCCCCCGACCATCATTCACGGCGGATATCCCCAGCATCAGGGAGAGTGAAGAAATCAGTCTCGGAGAAAACCGAGAAATACTCCAGGCATCCTCAGAACTATCTCTGCACACTGTAGCCATAACCCGATGGAGAGGTCCCAAATTCTTCAAAATCAAAGGACGGATCAACTACAGTGCCATCAAAGATCATCCGTTGTTCCCGCAATTCATGAAGGCAAGAAAGGGATTTGATTTACTCCTGAAGCATGGATATCAACCCTTTAAAGGACTGGGCAAAAATGAAGATGGCCGCATCGAGCCAGTGATCCAAAAGCATCGTCCCCACAGAGCAGGACTGGGGTTCTCCGGCGGAAGCACACCAAAGAAGATTGTTTTTGTCAAAGGGGCACATTGAAGACCATTCATTATTCTCTTTCCATTCTTTTCAATAAATGTCTCATTTTATTAATGTTCCTGATCCATTCAAAATCAATAAAATTTCAAGTTTCTTTGTCCATCTGGATGCCATCTGTCTCCTCTCCGTCTATCTCTCCATTTTATAATTTGATATCATTTTATGCATGATTCTTTTCGAATGATTGTTTGTTTTATGATGGGCGATCTTATCTGAATCAAGTTTCTCATCACAAAATTTCAGAATGACTTCTCGAGCAATCAAAAAGCTCGTTCTCAACCCAAAAACTTTCCAGAAATTGGCAGCAATTCACCAAGTCAAAGCAAGTACAAAAGATGGCAAGGTTGCAAAGCAGTCAAAGGATTATGCAGAATATGATCAGTCTCTTCAGAATTTACCAGAGTTCGCCTCAGTCCAGAAGCAGGATGAACCATCTGCTCTAGTACAAGATCCTACTGAAGATGTCAATATCAGTTTAGAGGACAATCCCAAGATTCTAAAGATCGGTACCAGTCTGAGCCCAGAAGAGAAAGAAAGGCTCACCAATTTTCTCAGGCAACATGAAGAAGTGTTCGCATGGACATATGAAGATATGCCGGGCTTAGACAGCAAATTGGTCGAACACCGCCTCGTTTTGAAGCCAGATGCTAAGCCAGTCAAGCAGAAACTGAGAAAAATGGATCCCAGAATAGAACAACAAGTCAAAGAAGGACTCGAAGATCTGCTCAAAGCAGGATTTATCCGAACTATCGACTACCCAGATTGGTTAGCCAATATTGTCGTTGTTCCAAAGAAAAGCGGCAAAGTAAGGATTTGCATAGACTTCAGAAACCTCAATAAAGCGACTCCGAAGGATGACTATCCACTTTCAAGCATCGATCTTCTAGTCGACAGCACGGCAGGACATGCCATGTTCTCTTTTATGGATGGATATTCTGGTTACAATCAGATTAAGTTGGCCGCCTGCGACCAATCAAAAACTTCCTTCACTACGCCTTGGGGCACTTTCTGCTATACAGTTATGCCTTTCAGGCTTAAGAATGCTGGAGCAACGTATCAACGAGCAATGGTCGTTATCTTTCATGATCAGATGCGCAAAATCATGGATGCGTATGTTGATGATATCCTCGTGAAATCCAAAGAGGAAGAAGATCACCTTGAAGCCCTTGATCAAGTTTTTAAGCGACTCATTCTTTATAAGCTAAGGCTTAACCCTCAAAAGTGTGTTTTTGGAGTCGAATCAGGCAAATTGTTGGGTTTTCTGGTCAGCAAAAAGGGAATTGAAGTTGACACAGCCAAAGCAAAGGCTATCATTGATATGCCACCCCAAAAAAATCTCAAAGAACTGCGTAGCCTTCAGGGACGTATGCAATCAATTCGACAATTTATCTCCAACTTGGCAATGAGATGTGATCCCTTTAACCACTTACTCAGAAAAGGAGTAAAGTTCGAATGGGGACTAGAGTGTCAGCAATCATTCGATCGTATCAAGAAATATCTCCTCAGTCCTCCCATCTTGAAGCCACCAGAATTGGGAAAACCTCTTTTGCTATATATCTCAGTCAATCAAGTCGCATGCGGCGGATTCTTGGCGCAGTACAAAGACGGCAGCTTGATAGAGCACACCATTTATTATGTGAGTAAAACTTTCATAGACTATGAAAAGAAATACTCTCACATAGAGAAGACCTACTGTGATCATCGCAAAATTTTTCCTCTCTTGTAATAGTCTCTCTCTTCCTTTTCTTTTCTTTTCCTTTCCAACCTCTATTTCCTCCTTTTTGAAGGGAGAAAATAAAGGACAGAAAAAGAGAGAAGAGAAAAGAAGAGGAACTCTTTTGCAGGGTCTCACTTGACCTTAATTTTGAAAATATTTGAGAAAATAACTCACCTCCGTTTTGAAATATTTGCGGGAAAACTGGGAGACGGGATCCGCTCGTCGGTACGAGGTTCGACCGTTCCTGGCGCCTTTACCAGAGGTAATCGAACCAAGGGTCGAATTCATGCCTTTTGCTTTGCTAAGAAATTATCTAAGAATTTTATTCTAAGTCTAAATGCACAAAGAATCATGCTTGTGCGAATGCAAGGATGTATGCTCTTTTTGAAAATGTTTTGAAATTTTCCAAGTGTTTCTGAGATGAATTTGATGATAGAGTGAAGAAATGGTTTTTAACTCAAAACTTAAGATTTAAAGTTCAGAGTTTGGAAATAAATCTGGATTTTGAAAGAGATGATTTTGAAGTTTGAGAAAAAGGAGAAGAAAAGAAATTTCAAAGTCATAAATGGACTTTGAATCAGAATAGGGATGAAATGTAATTGAATTCTAACTTTGAAGTTTGAAAACTGAAATGTGGGAAATCTAAATAGAATTGAGAAACAGAATTTGATTTGATAGTTAGAATTCAAGATGGAATTTGAATTCAAAGTCTGGATTCTAAAATAGAGAGCAGAATTGAATTCTGGATTTGAAAATCCAAAATGGGAATTGGATTTGAAATCTGGGATGAAATGGAATTGTTTTGAGAATAGAAGTTGATTTGAAATCTGGGATTCAAGATGGAATTTGAATCTGGAGTTTTGAATGGGATTGAATCCAAGATTTGGAATCCAAAGTGGAATTTGGATCTGAAGTCTGAGATCCAAGATAGAGTTGGACTCTGGACCCTAAGATGGATTTTGGATCTGAAGTCTGAGATCTAAAGTGAAGTTGGATTCTGGATCCTAAGATGGAATTGGATCTTAAGTCTGAGATCCAGGGTAGAATTGGGTTCTGGATCCTTAAATGGATTTGGATCTGAAGTCTGAGATCCAAAGTAGAATTGGGTTCTGGATCCTAAAATGGAATTTGGATCTATAATCTGAGATCCAAAAAGTGGAGATTTGTACTTGGAAGTCTGGATCCAAGTTGGGATTTAGGATTTAACTTTGGATTTGGATTCTAAAAAAGTCCAAATAGGACTTTTAAAGATGGATCTGGGTTTTGAAAACTCAGATTGAACTTAGGAAGGTTTGGATTTGGAGATTCAGAGTCAATCTCGACTTTGATTTTTAAAGTTTGAAGAAAACTTGATTTTGAATTAGAAGATGAGTTAGAAACTTCAAAGTTTAATTTGAACTTTGAAATTGAATTTTGAATTCGGGTTGGAATTTTGGAGTTTGAATATAAAATGATTTTGAAATTCCAAAGCCAAATTGGACTTTGAAATTGAGATAGATTTGGAATTTGAAATAGAAAACTTTGGAGAAGAGATATTCACAATCACTTGGGTTTTTGAAAGGAAATTTTGAAAATATGATGCAATTCTACCCTAAATGATGAATGAATTTGAATAAGTTTGAAATTGAATTTGAAAATTATATTTCATTCTTTAAATGAATTTAAATAAGATTAATGATATAATACACTCCTGACTATGGTCATTGAATGTATTATATAATAGTCATATCTAAATTCAAATGAAGAATAAAATACCTTTTTGGTGCTTTTATAGAATTTAAAATGAAATTAATTCTCAATATACCCTGACTATGGCCATTGGTATATATATTGAATTAATTTTAGATGAAATTCTGATAAAAGAGAAAAATATTTAAAGAAAATATGATGATTTTTGAAAAGAGGGATCCAGTGTGGATCCAGTGTTATTTCATAAAAGATAAAAACACTAAGTCTTGTTTACATCCCGACTATGGCCGTTGATGTAAATCATCAACTTAGGATTAATTTACCTCTTACGAAATGGTGCACGTGCCATTCGTGTTTCACCATTGTGAGAATTTGAGAAATAAAGGCAAAAATGCATGAAAACAAGCAATTCATGATGTTTACAATGCTCATTCATTCTATCTAAAACAGAAAATGTAAATTCTCATTAAGGTTTAACTATTACAATACATAAAATTGAATTTACAACTCCCAATGATGATACTTTTTTTTTACATATCTCCTGCAAAACAATTGGGTTAATATGAAAGTAAAGGAAAATTTGCATATATCACATGGAGGTCAATGGTAAAATGCTCCTATGTCAAGATATATATGAAAAAAATGATATATATACCCATATACATACATATATACATGCATATACATATGTATATCTACGTATATATAGGCATATACATATATGTATATATGTATATATATCTATATAGGGCATGCATGATAGCTTGTAAGATAGGAGATCTGGATGCAAGTGATGCAAGTCACTGTGGTTGTACAGTGGCTATTATTGAGAGAATTGCAATATCCTCCATGGCTGTCATAGCAACGGCTTAGGGAGGATTTTTCTTTTGCTAATACTGCTACATGGACCAGATTCACCTATCACAACCGAAACACAACTTTTAGGTAGTAGAACATTATGACAGATATTGTGAAAATGTTAGATAGTATCCTAATCACACATGTCACAACAGCAACGAAATGATGAATCATTAGTAAAAAAAAAAGAAATAGCATCCCTCCTCAAATGATCAATACAGGCCATATCTTTCCAATGTCAACCATATATCCTTTCAGGATAGTTGATCATGTGATGAATAAATTTCTCCATTTCAGTCTTCTGGTTGATATCTATTTCACCCATCTATTGCCTCAAGGATTCATTTGAAGTATGTATTATAAACTGTCAGCTCTAGAAGACAACAATGTTAAGAAACGTAACAGGGTAACATGGAATGCTGGAATTGGATCTAACAAGACCAACCCTACTGACAGGAAATTCAGTGAAATTCAAGTGTTGTGAAGATACAGAGAGTGTGGTTGTGCTGTGGTAGGCAAACTCGATGATGAACAATGATACAATATGCATATAGACATTTATTTCTCAGGGATTCCTTAGGAATCCCATAATCTTCTGGATTGCCATTTGAATATTACATTCATCTCCCAGAATTCCGAATTCCAAGAATGATTTCTGATGGTGTAAGCACACAGCATCAATGTAAAACCTAATATTCACATCACCCAATGTATTGATGATAACCACCAAGCGTTATCATATATTTTCAGCCTCAGGATTAGCATGATTCTGTAGAGTTTTACCAGAAGGGACAGACTGATCAGCACAACGACTGCTACAACAGTAGTTTGATTTTAATTGAGTCGTCATTCCAGAAGAAAATGCCTGCTGAAATTATCTTCAACAAAAAATCTTCATCTGTGATACTTTGAATGTCACAGTAGACCTTCCACCGTTTGAACTTACCTTGCTTGCAAATTGGAAAACCCCAAAGAATTCATCAATGCACTCCAAGAAACCAGTAGATGAGTAGGTAAGACATGGATCCTATGAAGGAAATAACATCAATGATATGCCATGAACCATTAGCTGTTTGTAGAAAAAAAAATGAATGAGTAAATGGTTTTTGACAGGGTAGCGGGAGACTGGGACCCAATCGGTTCCAGGGTGAACCAAAACTACCCATCTTCAGATGGATAAAACACGATCCTTGGTGAGTCTTTGCAACAACTACTAGAACCACAAAAAAAAAAAGGGGGCGAGGAACAGGTCACTCTTTGAGAATGATTGAGGAAGAGCTAAGGCTTAGCTCAAGTTGATATGGTAGACTTGTGATAGCTGTGGATATTAAACCAGTTTCTGCTAACTGATAACTTGAGCATTAATCAACAAAAGAAATGACAAGAAACCACTCTGTACTATGAAGGAAGCAGCTACTCTACTAAAGTGGCATCTAAACCCCTGCAAGAATTCCTTAATCCCCTTTCTGTAAACTGTAGTATTTGAAGAGGTCGTGGCGGGGTCCATCTCTACTTACCATAGCACTGAGTCAATATCATCATAATTTGTCGTCGAGTGCTAAGAATGGTTATCAGGAACTGAGGATATATGACGCACGGGGTAATGGTTTCATATTTAGGCTGCAGAACAGATGAAGTCAACAAATCACAAATGATCTATATGATCTCTATATTACAATGAGAATTTGATGGAGATGCATGGATGATTCTTAAGGCACAGGTGATGCTTATGGAGAACAATTGGTTCAGGTAGATATTGAATATCAGATGGAGAGGATATAGAGTGAACCGAAATGGTAAAAAAAAAAGGTTACACAATGTAAAGAGGAGATTCTCAAAACATGCAACAAACGATGGTTACAACACAGAATCACAGTCTCAATGCAATATTTCATTAACATCGTTGATGATATTCATGATTAAATGCAAATTGATGATGAAAGAAAATTAATGAAGAGACATGAGACCCAGACAAAACAAAAAAATTGTGGAAGAACCATATGATAAATATGGATCTTACAGTATTGGAACATAACATTAAGTGAATATAATGCATTGCTTACAGGCTGTAATGGTAGAAGAACTGCCATATACGAATCGGTGATGGCATAAATCGATAAAAAAATAAATAAAAAAAAAGATAAAAAAAGGAGTGAAATATCGGAGGAGATGGGTGGTATGGAGGGTTCTTCAGTGAATCAATACCCCATCTTGAATCCGATCCATGATGAATCAGATGTTTATTTCAGGTATATAGCAGATTTCAGGGTTATTGAAGTCCAAAATGATAGTTCATGCAAATGCAATAGATGACGAATGGCTCTTGAAAATGGAAAATGACATACAGGAAATAAAATGACAACAGAGTATGAAAAAAAAAAAAAAAACATGAACTATAGACTAATGAATAAATGCATTTAAACAGAATTCAAACAGGGAATTAACAAGAAGATATAATACGTATCTAACCGGTTGTAGCTCCAAATGTAACAAACATTTTAGGGGCAAATGTTACTGTAGCAATGTATGCATCATTGAGGCTGCGATGGGTAGATCAATGATGCAGGGTTGCCTCCGATGACCAGATATAATAAGGAGAGAGTAAGGATTGTAAAAAAAAATGATAGGATTCTTACCAGTTCCTTGGAATTTCGAAGGAAGGGGCTATGCCTTCTGTATCCTACTGATATGCTGGAGTTCTGCAGGAGGAAGGAGGAAAGAGGATTTCCTTCAATGGAGATGAGGATCGATCTTCTTCCGATCACCTAAGACTTCAAAGTGGAGCTTCTTGGCTTGAAAAGGGGAATCAGAGACTTGGGCGGCGATGGATGCTTGAAGAGAAAAACCCTCGATCATGGTGGATTGTAATGGATGTTAATAAATCGACGAAGGAAAATAAATGGGTTTTGCAATGAAGGGTCGGATGAAATGAATTAATGGAGCTGCGAGAGTTCCTGCGCCAAGGTGAGCTGTTGTATGAAAATGTTGCAGGAAAAGATGGATGCGTGAACGTAGATGGCCGATACCAGAAAAAAAGTGGATCATCCTCAACAGAGGATTGATGTCTCTTCTTAAAGAGATCATCGAAGCTTCGGGAGAGGAAATGGTTGAAGATTAAGGGTGGAGGGGAGAAAGGTTTGTTCAGGATCGGACGACGGAGAGAGAAGGAGAGAGGCGCGGGAGAGAATCCGTTAGAATTTTCCACTTTTTCATAAAAGAGGTCCCCTTTTTAGGAAATTTTTATAAAATGGTTTTAAAAATGAGGTTTTCGGCAAAATGGCTTCAAAAGGCTTAAAAATCCTTTGTTTTCCTTATAATTTTTCCAATTTTTATTTGTTTTTTATGTTATTTTTCAATTTTTTTTGTATTTTTAGAATAAAATTCTAAAGTTTGTGAGAAAACAAAGATTAAAACTAATTTTTTTGGTGTTTTTGTAAAATATTTACAAAAGGAGTTTCTCTGAGAACTCAAGGCGATTTTTGAGAAAATATCTTCAGAAAATGGATTTGTATCCGAATTTTTAGGAAATATTCGAGGTTTACAACCTCAAACTGAGAAATATAGGGTTGGGGATCCGACGGGATACCAGATGGATAGTCTGAGCTTTTCAAATTTTATATATATTTTTTTAAAATTTTAATTTGAAACTTTGGACAACGAGGCTCAGATTTAGGTTTTTGATACGGGATCCAGATTCGAAATCAAGTTGGATACATCAATATGGAATCTATTTCAGAAAATCTGAAGAATAACCGAATTTTGGCTTTGAAATTGCTTTTATCTTCTTAAAGAATGGGGGCCAGGGGCGAAAAGGGTCATTTTTACAAAACTTTGAAAAATTTGGGGTGTTCACACCTACCTAGCCCTGGTGTGGATGTGTCAGAAGCTAAGACACTACCTGCTGGCATCTGAAGTCAAAATCTTGTCCAAACTCAATCCTCTCAAATATATCTTGGAGCAACCTTTCCTTAGCGGATGAGTTGCCAAATGGCAAGTCTTACTGATGCAGTATGACCTAGAATATGTCTCGCAGCAATCAATAAAAAGTCAAGCAATCGCAGATCAATTGGCAGATTTTCCTCTGGCAGAAGAGGTGAAAGCCGAAGATGATTTCCCAGACGAGCAAATATGCAATATTCGGCAATATCCAGTCTGAAATTTATTTTTCGACGGTTCCAAAAATATGGCCGGAATAGGCATCGTTATCTTGTTAATCACTCCAGAGAAGGAGATGACTTCATTTTCTCTCAAGTTAGATTTTCAATGCAGCCACAATATGGCCGAGTATGAAGCCCTGATTCAAGGTATAAAGATTCTACTAGACTTCAATGTCAAGAGAGTGCATGCTTACGGTGACTCATTACTCGTTGTCAATCAAGTCCGAGCCGAATGGCAAGTGAAGGATCAAAAGCTATTTCCTTATCAGAAAATCGTGTCATCTCTTGTTAGCCAGTTCGAAGAATTTCAACTCTTCCATATCAAGAGAGATTTTAATCAAGTGGTCGATAGTCTAGCCAGTTTAGGCTCCATTATGGCATTCAAAAATAGAGAATCTTGTCGCTCCTTCGAAATTGGCAGACTTGACCAACCTGCCTTCCTTCCAACAGAACAAGTAAGCCAGGTTGAGCAAAAGAAGAAACCTTGGTATTACAATATCAAGACTTTTATAGAAACTGGCGAATTTCTTCCAGAACTCTCAAAGAAAGAGCAGCGAGCAATCCAGCATATGTCTACCCGATATTTCATTCTGGCCAATGTCCTCTATCATCGTGGATTCAGTGCAGAGTATTCCAGGTGCTTAGACGAAGACGAAGCTAAAGAAGTTATGCGAGAAGCACACGAAGGCATTTGTGGTGGCCACATCGGCTACCAAACCCTTGTCAAGCATATCGTCAGAGCAGGTTATTATTGGAAGACTATGCAACAAGACTGTTATCATTATTTGAAGAAGTGTGTGCAATGTCAAATACACGCACCTTCTATTCATGCTCCAGCAACATATCTACAATATGTTGTCTCTCCATGGCCGTTCTCTATGTGGGCCTTCGATGTCGTAGGTCCCATCACTCCTTCTGCTTCAAATGGCCACAAATACTTCCTTGCCGCAACAGAATATTTCACCAAGTGGGTAGAAGTTATCACTCTCCGCGCAGTGGAAGGCCGACACGTGGTCTCTTTCATCCACAAGAGCATCCTTTGTCGTTTCGACATCCCGCATGACATCGTGTCAGATAATGGCAGTCATTTCAAGAATGAAAAGATGAAGACATTCTACTCAAAGTTCAAAATCTATCATCATTTCTCTGCTCCATATTACCCTCAAGGAAACGGTCAGGCAGAGGCCACCAACAAAATTTTAATTCGTATCTTGGAGCGAACTGTGGAAACAGGCCGTGACTGGCATGAGAAGATCCACGATGCACTATGGGCCTATCGGACCACTATTCGCACTCCAACAAATGCTACTCCATCAGAATTGGTCTATGGAACAGAAGTAGTATTGCCGCTACATGTTCAGAAGCCCGCTTTGAAATTTGCATCACTTCTATAATTACCTCTTGATCAATACCAGCAGCAGCGACTGGTACAGCTAGACTTACTCGACGAGAGAAGGCTAAAAGCAGCAGAGCATGCTCAATCCTATCGCCAGAGAGTAGCCAGGCAGTATGCGAAGTTTGTCATCGAAAGAAGATTCAAAGTCAATGATTTAGTACTTCGATCCACAGCTTATCTCAAGCATCATCCCGGCGGGAAATGGTCGCCAAATTGGGAAGGTCCATATGTCGTCAAAGAAGCATTACCCCGCAACTCATATCGGCTCATCAACGCCGATGGGGTAGAATTGTCGGATCCCATTAATGCTCGACACTTGAAAAAGTTCTATACTTGAAACATTTATTCTCCTCTTGTAATCCTCCTGTTTTCTTCAAATAATGATCAAACTTTCTTTTCCCAGTTACACTGGGGCATTTTTAAAATTTCATTCTGTATGCAGGCAGGATAAGAAAATCTCTCATTTCACGCACTTGTGCATTCATGTGCATCAATTTGCATTCATTTGCATTTAAACTGCATTAATAACAATCTGGTCAGTATTGAGATTTCAACAAACAGTCCCATCACAATTCCTAATGATTCAAAACTGAAAGATAATCACCAGTACTGAACTAAAACCCAGTGCTCAAACTGGTACATTTTCAAAATCCAACTTTTAAGTCGGTCTTTGAAAACCGAGTTCCGACTCGGGTTTCCCTTCAAATTATTTTTCCTTTTGAAAAACTGAGTTTCGACTCGGGTTTCCCTTCAAATTAGTTTTCCTTTTGAAAAACCGAGTTCTGACTTGAGTTTTCCCCTCAAATCATTTTCTTTTGTTGACCCGAGTTCCGACTCGTGATCTTTTTACCTTATTCGAGCTCTGATTCGAGCTCTTCATTTTCTTCTGTTGATCCGGGTTCCGACTCGAGACCTCTCTATCTTATTCGAGCTCAGATTCGAGCTCTTCATTTCTTTATTGATCCGGGTTCCGACTCGAGATCTCTTTATTTATTCGAGCCCTGACTCGAGCCCTTTTCCTTTGTAGACCTGGTTTCCGACTCGTGATCTCTGTATTTTGTTCGAGCTCTGACTCAAACTCATCATTCTCCTTTATTAATCCAAGTCATTTCGATCTTCAGGGTCTGTCAATTGCTCAAATTTGATATTTTGCCCGCCAATTTTCAATTCAAATCTTCAGATCATTCAATCTTGACCCCTGGGTCACCCAATTTCCAATTTCCAATTTCAAATTCCAATCCCCAATTCCAATTACCAAATTATAAATCTCGACCGTCAGGTCACTCAATTTCCAATTTTGACCTCCGGGTCGTCCAATTTCAAACATTCGACCTTCGAGTCACTCAAATTGCCAATTTTGACCTCTGGGTCATCAAGTTCCAATTTTGACCACTAGGTCATCCAATTTTGACCTCCGGGTCACACAATTTCGACCTCCGGATCAACCAATTCTCAATTTCAATCGTTAGATCATCTAAATTCAAACCTTCGGGTTACCAAGTCTATTTCAATCATTTTCGACCTGCGGGTCACCTTTGCCAACCTAGGTCGTGTTCATTCCGCCTATTGGCTCAATATCCAATTTCAATCATTTTCTCTTGCGAGAGACCCTTTTAGGAAGAGTTCGAGGGAGCTCATTCTTTTCGCATGCTATCCAATTCGTTCACTTAGCCCCTTTTCAGGGAGAGTTTAAAGGGACTCGCGTCTTTGTGAACCGTTTGCAAAACAATTTCCAATTTCACACAATGAACCCTTTCATAGGGAGAGGCTCGACGGAGACTCACTTTTCTTGTGACCCCCCAATTTCATACTAGGCCATTTTCGTCATGAAGGACCCTCTTTTCAGGGAGAGTGTGATGAACTCGTTCCTTTCATCACCCAATTTTCAGACCTCACTATTATCGGCTCCCTTTCTATAAGAGAAGCCTAATGTTAGGGAGCTTTGACGAAAGCTCAATTTCTCTTCGAAAGTTTGTTTTGCAAACACCTCCCTTTCAGGGAAGAGAGGAGTATTTCCCATTTCTCATTCAGGTAAGGGTTAAGCCTGAGTCTCTCTTTTTGGGGAAAAAGAGAGGAGAATTTTCGTCACGAATGTGTTGAGCCGGACCTCAAACAATCTCCTTCACCCAGGATTTCAAGAAAATTTTGTCAATTTGTCAATCAAATTACTTGTTGATTTCAAAAACTTCATTATACAAATCTTTACCTCAATTTACCTTTAGCATTACTTCCAAAAGAGTGAAGCTTTTACGAAAAGAGATTCAAAATTCAAATTCCTTTTATTGGCCAACCAAAAGGATGAAAGATAAATCCTCAATATGGCCAGAAAAGAAGATTCAATGTTATTGCAAAGCCATAAAAGATTGATATTGATCACAGTTATGGCACATCTCTAAAGATTATTCTTAAAAGACAAGGCAGTGGAAATATCCTGAGTGCTAGAAAAGAGAGCATTTACCTAAACCCTGTCTCCTCAAAATCACCTAAGCTGCAATTAAATATCCGCAAAAGGGATCTCTCAATTGTTGTCAAGATGAAAGCGAATTAAGCGAGTAGACCCTCGGGGGCAAAGAAGATTTGAAACATCTCCAAGATGACGGAGTTTGTGACGGATCCTTCCAGGGAAAGTCCAAAGCACTGTCGAGATGAAGGCAGATGCGATGAACCTCCCGACAATCCCTAAAAGATATTTAATTTCAGCTATCATCTAAAGATCTCCAACCCATGAGCCAATGTCGTCAAAGAAGGATCAAAACATCTCCAAGTTGAAGGAGTTTGTGACGTACCCTTCCAAAAAAGAGAGAGAGGAAAAAGAAAGAGAGAAAAAGTCAGGACATCTATCCAAAATAAAGGATGATGTAATAAACTCTCCTGAAGCCCAAAAGAGTGCAGAAAGATTATAATAAGAGAAGCTCCCAGGATATCAAACTGCCAAATCTATCAAGAATCTTCTTTAAACTTGTGAAATTCTATTATCAATATCCTTTCATCAATTGCTTTCACAATATCAAATTCTCTTTCCTGTTCATATCAAGGAAATTGATGACTTCCTTGAAGAAGGTCAATCGCAAGCAATTTAGATTCCCAATCTTGATTCTACGAAGTGAAGCTCGTTTGGAGGTAACACTTCAGGTAGAAAAGGAGGATAATTTTGCAACAATGTGCATCACTCTCAAAATATTTTGAAATCAACAACAGAATTCTCAACATTTTGACAATGCTTTCTAGTTATCCTGACGTGAAGTGAGAGCTTGATGTCCGTTTTTGATACATCCTGACACCAATTTTCAATCCCTCTTAAGGACTTTATTCCTTCCCTTCTTTGAGAGCATGAGCTCTCAGATTCGCACACTTCCCTGTGTCCCCACTGTCTCACCATAGACAGTCTCATTTCGGTTCGAGGTCGAACCACCAATCATTTCTCGCAAAAGGCAATTTCAAAAGCTATTTAGTCTCAGCAATGAGACGCCCCAAAATCAACCCCTTTTCAAGCTTTAGGGACCCCATTTTCCTTCCTTTTGCAAAACCCCTGTCGGATTTATTGTGCAAAATCCAAAGGTTCCATCATGGTCTCTTCTTTCGGGGATTCCATCCATTTTCCGCCCGATCAGGATAAGGGTATAAACCTGAGCCTCATTTGATGAGGTATTCCATTTTTCGCCCGATCAGGATAAGGGTACAAACCTGAGCCTCAGTCAAAGAGGTATCCATTTTTCGCCCGATCAGGATAAGGGTATAAACCAGAGCCTCCTTTGATGAGGTATTTCATCTTTCGCCCGATCAGGATAAGGGTACAAACCTGAGCCTCCTTTGATGAGGTATTTCATCTTCCGCCCGATCAGGTTAAGGGTACAAACCTGAGCCTCCTTTGATGAGGTATTTAATTTTCCTCCCGATCAGGATAAGGGTACAAACCTGAGCCTCATTCAAAGAGGTATTCCATTTTTCGCCCGATCAGGTTAAGGGTACAAACCTGAGTCTCATTTCTATGAGATATTTCACTCCCCAATCAGGTTAAGGGTCAAACCTGAGCTTCATTCCATACGAAGCATTTTCTGTCCCATCCAGATTAAGGGCAAAAACCTGAACTTCACTCTCATAAAGCAAATCTATTTCTCTTCATTCTCAAGTTCATATCTACCATCTTCCTTGGGCTAATTTCTTCATACCCAGTCAGATCCTTCTAACTGGGGCATTTTTTTATATAGCCCAAATTTGGAGTGTTTTTCTTTGCCACTAAGCTCGGCCATGAGCCGACTTAGTAGCAAAGAGGGGCATCTATAAACACCCCAAATTTTCACTCACCTTCCTGATATATCCATCAATCATCACATTTCGGTTCTCCGAAAGCAATGAAGGGTAAAATGGTCATTTTCTGAGATTGAACCTTGCAGAAAGTCCTAAATTCCATTCTCGAGCATCAAAACTTATCTATTTAAACTCAGAGACATCTTCAAACTGCAAATTTTCAAAATCTCATGCTTAACCAGAAGTCAGAATTTTCAAATTCAAATTCAGAGGGACATTTCATGAAATATGTCTTTTCATAGCATTGCATAAACATTTCATACCATTTCAATGCACAGCATGTCATTTTGAGATCCAGAACTCCGGATTTTCAAAAATGTCAATCCAGATTCGAGTTTTAAATATTTCAAAATTGATTTTCAAAACCCAAGGTTTTTAAAATTGCCAAATTCTTCCCATTTTACCCCCAGGACTCTGAATTACAAAAGTTTTCTCAAGAAAACGATCTGGATAGTTTTGGACATTGATTTTCAAGATTTCGTCAGTTGAAAAGAGGGGGGCACAATTTCAAAATTCATAAGACCTTATTTCAAACTTTTACAAAAAGGGCTCCGAATTTCCCCGCATCTTTCTAAATTTTGCCCTGAAGAACCATTTTCTTCCAAGTTTTGAAATCAAACAAAAATTCACCTCGTATTTTCTAAACTAGCCTACTATCGTGAAAATTCCAAAATATCTCATCTGGCTTGTATCTCAAACAAGTGACGTGGGACCCGCCTCGAGGGGGTGTCACACTCAAATGCTCAAAAATTTCTCTTATTTTCAAAACAGTGCCCATTCGAGAGTGGCACCAATTTATAATTTTTTTTTTAACTCAATTTTAATAAAATAGTTAGTGGGCCCACGTAGGTGGCACCCCACTAAGACTCTTTGCCAAGAAAAACAATTTTTTTTTATACATACTTCAAAAAGTTTTCAAGTTCAGTTGAGGTGGCACCACTTTAAAAAAAAAAAGAGAAAAAAAGAAAAGAAAAAAACAAAATCTGTTTTATCATTTTGTTTTGTTTCATTTATTTTTATTTATTATTATTACTTTTCAACCCCAAAACTTTTACTTTACCTAAGTTTCAAAATTTCTCCGGAGAAAGGGAGTCGTCCCCTCTCAAAACAGCGAGTTCTCTTTTTCAAAAAGATTTCAAAAAATTTTAAAAGTCTGTTTTAAGGGTTATCAAGGTCGGCTAAAGAGGAGAAAAAGAGGGGAAGCTGGCTATTAAGGAGGAGGAAGGGCCAACGAAGAAGGGGACTTCATTTTATTTTTAAAGCTATCGCTCAGAATCTCTCCCTCATCGGCTCTTTCCCCCCTTCCTTAGCAGAGGGCGAAGCCCATTTCGAGCCCTCCCATCAGCCAGCAGGAGGCCGACTACCGCTTCTCCCTCTTTTCGTTGGAATCCCCTGTTACTAATTTGCTTCCTTCCTTCTAGCAAAAGGGAGATCCACGGCTCCAGACCTCCTATCATCTGAAATCTCCTTTCCCTCTGAAGACTCTATCCACCATTGACAGAAGCACTCTTCTCTGCTTCAGCCAAGCAAAACCAACCCTTTTGCTGCTGGTTACGGATTCCGTTGGTGCAGAAAATCCCACGGTAAGGTGATTCTACATTGTTTTCCCCTTTGTTTCTCGTTCACTGTTAACGTCATATTTTATTTACTATGTAATGAAGTGCCCTGCAATGTGCTCATATTCTTAAAAAAAAATTTATCATACAACATTTTATCAGTTTCACAGCCCCTGTTCTTACAACCACCCATTCTCATTTCCAATACCTCACCAGGATATCATAACAGTCCCTTTGTAATTCCATGTCTCTGTTTATGCTTTCTCAAATTTTTCTGCAATAAATTTGTTTTAATGTATCATAACTTATCTTGCATTTGCTATATTTTCATTATACCACATTAGCATTGTAACCTGCATATTATCTTTGCATGTTCAATCTTTGTAACCCACATATACATATATTTTCATATGGCCACTGCGCATATTTTCATTCCACTACACACTCGATTTGTTGTACTCATTGTATAGTTCATGCATTATGGTCTCTCTGGAGCACGGCTATTCGATAAGATATCATCCATGGTTTCTGTAGAGTCCTGTACCCAATTTACATTTATTTTATGTACTTTAGCAATATTTTGGCAGACATTTATCAACATCCCTAACTGGCAGTGTTGGTTCAAGGTGTAAATGGGAGTTACAATAATTCAAGTGAAACAAGTATTGTAATTAATATGTAACGTGAGTGTTAATTTAATGGCATGATGATCATGAGAGAATATGGGTTCTATTGTAAACATTAGTAAGATTTAAAATGCCATGGTGTAGCATCGTCCAGCTGTGATATATATTCAGTCTGGTTTATTGAATGTCTAGTCAACCGACCACCATCATCATCAATATATCCACCTCAGTATTCCATACCATCAGTTACAGCTGTAACATTTAGCCATAGTTTTTTTTTTTACCTGCAACATATTTACTGTCACACTTGCGAATTTTCTTTCTTTAATGTCAGTTTTCTGTGTGATTAGCCTTTGCATATTAATCTGTGTCGCATACTTCAGAATATACATATATCCATTACACCCTATCACTTGGTACATCTCCTTACATAGCCTAGATACACTCATTGTTACCCATCAGCCATCTGTGCATTCCCTAGTGATCTACAACTCCATTACTGCATATCATCTGTCATTTCCTGCATTTCCTGCAATTTCAATATTTGTATGTCACTATACATATGCTCTACTGCTGTATCTATCTTATCACATCTGTATATTGACATTTTATTTCGCACTATCAGTAACATTTACATGTACATCCTCTGCTGCATATCCATCAACATAATGTCATCTTTACATTCATTTTCATTCCCTGTGGTCTATTCATACTCGCGTTCCCCTATCACATCTGTATGTAATCTACTGTACCATCACCCATTGCATAAATGTAGTCAATACTATACTTACATATCAACCATATAAAGATTGGTGGTCCTTTGTTATAGTATGATAGTTTTATTATCATTCAATATATATATATATATATTTGCGCAGCCAGTGTTCCCCTTAGCTTGGTGGCATAGCCCCAGTGTCTGAGCCATCTATATAACTTGATTTTGATGTTCCAATTCGCATTGCTCTGAATATAGGGAATTGAATAATGAGTTTCTCAGTCTGCATTTGGAATGCATATCAGATGTGTTTGCCATTAAGTATATAGGCTCTCAAGTGCTATCAGGATCAAGGTCGGTTGGATGGGTTTCAATGAGCTATTAAGTGTTTCATAACACCTTGTTATGAAGGCTCATAGCAGTTTCTAAATTGTTACAACCTCATATATTTATGGCATGTTACAATTCATATTCATAGCACTCCTCTAAACCGTTGCAACTCTTCGAGGTATTTCATATGTATTCTGTATTCTGTATTCTGTATTCCGCATAGGCCATAAGCAGTTTTATTTCATATATACCCTATACACTTCCTAACCTGGCCCATCTTATTCACGTTTCTCATAAGGCATAATCTTAGACAACCGTCATCTAGTATAGGCACAAGTTTCAAGCATGGCATATACCTTTCATCATTAGCACATGCCCAGTCATATGCATTCTAGCTTAAATGTGGTGTTTTCAATTTCTCTGTATATCTTGTAGTTCCATTTCTTGTGCTAATTCATTTTTTGCAGGGAAATCTGAAGGATTGCTGACTCTTTTAACTCTGTATATTTTTTTTATTTTTTTATTTTGCTTTACGTTAGAGTTGTAATAATCAAACTTGGAATAATATTTACTTTTACTGCTTAGATTAGAGTGCATCTCTTGTAATTTAATTCTTGCAATATCCTGATTCTATAATTCATATATCTCAGTTTGCAAAATCACCGTGGATGTACACAAATGGCACGTGCACCAACTCTTAGAGAGTCGATGAACTCGGTGGAGTCCATATTTACGGCCCTAGTCGGAATATGGACGAGACCCAAATCCATCATCTCTCTACCAATCACATTGAGCCTACACTCTTAGGCTATCTTAAAAATGCACATCATATTTCCAAATTTTCAAAATATTGTGAATTAAATCAATTAAACTCTGAACATGTTCATGGCCATAGTCAGAATATGTGAAGTATTTATTTTGACTTAATACACATTTTTCCAACAAATTTCTCAGAAAAAAATCTTTTCAAAGTGCATTCATTCATTCAAATCATCTGCATCATGGCATCATCTGCTTTTCTCATGATTTTCTCAAGAAATTTTCACTCTTTGGAAATCAGTTCCTCAAGAAACTATGAAGATTCCCGAAGTCGGATTTCTCAAGTCAAGTTTTCCCGTATTTTTCCCTGAAAATGTTATTTTCTTAAGATTTTTATCAAAAGAGGATTTCTCATCTTTCTCAAGAATCAAAAATCGATTTCCAGATACTACAAAGACAATATTCTCAGGATTTCAGTTTCCCAAGTTTTGAATTTTCTTCTCCAAAGAGTTTTCCAATGAATTCCAATCATTTTCCTAAGAAAATTTTCAAAGTCAGAGTTTTCCTAATAAATATTTTTTTTTTTCAAATATTCATCTTTTCTCAATTCTCCATTTTCCCAGGACTATCATCCATTCACAATTTTCCTAAAACTTCATAAACTTTCTGGTGATTCCCAATTCTTTCATCTGAGTTTCCTAAGAGGTTGATTTCCATTCTTTTTCCTGAGAAATGCTTTTCAACTCCAAATGTTTTCCAAGCATACATCATATTTTTCCAACTTGCATTTTACAAAACCTCATAGCACATGCCTGAATTCTCTGTGCATTTAGGATAGAACACAATTTCGATAATTTCACTAAGTCAAGCACAATTTTGGTCCTTGGTTCGATTACCCCTGTTAAAGGCGGCAGGAACAGTCGAACCTCGTACCGACAGGTCGAGCCCCATCCCATGGATTTTCCCGCAATTTTCAAAATGGAGGCGAGTATTTCAAAACAATTTCCAAAATCCGGTCAAGTTTGAATCGCGAAAACATTTTCCTCTCTCTCCCGCAAGGAAGGGAAGACGGGAAAAAAATTTGCGATGATAACAGTAGCCCATTTTCCCTAACTCCGATGACTAGGGAATCCGAGTCTTTTGCCCGTAACTGCCATTAAAGGACCTGTCCATCGGAGTTTTGTACCATCCATCCTCTCTCTTGATGAACCATGTCGAACGAGCACAACGAGGGTTTCTTAACCGCCGCCCCATTCTACATGCTCTGGTCTTTCGACTCACTCGAGCATCTTGCCTGTGAAGGCGAAACTGTCACTATTATGTGTGTTATACGTGCCATTGCACTTTCGAGGTAAACATGGACCCCTCATCCTACTCATCGTAATACACAACGTACATGTTTAAAAGTACAATCACGATGAGAGGGGAATGAATTTCTCATATGAAATCCCCAACACATCTGCTTTGTAAAAGTACACAGTATAATCATTCAATTTCATATTTGTCATGCTCTGGTACTTTAGACCCTCACGAGCCTCTTGCCTGTTAGGCGATCATCAACATTACATGATTGCAACAAGGTGCCAAAACACGTTTCGAGGTTACAACATACCTCTCATCCGATCATCGTAACACCAATGTGACGTACATATCCAAAGGTACGTCCATACCTATCAAAAGGTACAACTACGATAAAAGGGAGAAACGGTTTTTCAAAAGAAACCCCAACATTTATCCTTTATAAGAGAAGTGATACAATAATTACTCTGTTTTATAAGATCAAGTCTTTTAATTTATATTAACATAATGGCATGTTGCACGATACGAGATTTGCCTTGAATCACTCTTTTAAAGTGATGATACAACATTGCATGCAGGAGATCGTTGCGGGTCTAGCTTCCGTTCTCCAAAGACACGGCAATTTAAGAGACTTGATTGATATATATTGAAACTCCCAAAACCTTCGAGCTTGCATTGCAAGGTTGCACCCTTGATAAGTTGTGACCCTTTTCAGAGTTTCTGAATCATATTAAAATATCAAATTAGAGTTATAAAACATTTTATTCAAAAGTATTGTCTTGAAAAACTTAGTTGCACTTTCGCAACCTGCAAGACTTCCAATTTTCGCTTTTGCAAAATGGTGCATCTGAAAACTGGATTCGTATAAGGAATCCTTTCAGGAGGAACTGTTACGTAACTCGCATCCTTCGAAAATTAACAAAAACAGGATATATAAAAGGCTGCATTGACTTGTATACAATAACTGTGAGCATGGGAACATTATAGTGTGATAGCAAAGTACTAAGCAATACTCGATATGCAAAAATCACACCTCGAGCGAAAGATGTATAAGTAAAATGCACGAGGTACAAATTTGTACATCGATCAAATATCTAAAGAAGCAAGTAAATATGTAAATATGCAAATAATGCATGAGGTACGAAACCATATCTCAACCAATAAGCGTGCAGGAAGTTAAATACGCAAAGCAGAGAAGTACATAAAGGAAATAAAGTACGATTAGGCATCTCTAGAATGACTATTAATTATTTCAACTTAATTTAGTTCATCTACTGCTCTTTTTGCGCAACTTTCTCCTACCTTGGGAAGGTGTGAGGTTTCGATCGTCTCTGAACATAAGTGATGACAGCTCGAGTCACGGGGCACAAACAAGCTCCATTGTGCAAGCTGAGAGAAGTAAATTGTTAGTATAGTAAAAACAGAATGAAAGAAAGATAAGGGGTAGAGGATATGCCAGAAATCTGGAAATGGCAGGGGCTTCACCCCTGCCTGACGAAACCTGGGAACGGTAGTCTCTGCCTGACAAGAACCGAAAGGCAAGGCGACTACCCTGCCACACAGAAGATTCAAACGGCAGGGATGAGGCCCCTGCCTGAGCAAACTACGAGGAGGCAGGGGCGAAGCCCTTGGCTAACACATCCGAAGAGGGGGGAAAAGGGCAGAGACAAGGGGCATACCCCTGTCTATCGAGGAAAAAGAAGGGGCAGGGGCAAAGCCCTTGTCGAAAGAATCCCAATGACAGCAGGGGCATCACCTCTGCCGGCCGAAACAAAAGAGGGAGACAGAGAGGGGCAGTGCATCACCTCTGCCGACCAAACCAAAGGCGACAGGGGCCTTGCCCTTGTCTGTCGGGAAAGACACAAAGGGCAAGGGTGAAGCCCTTGCCGAGAAGGTAAAGACGGCAAAGGCTTGGCCCCTGCTATCCTACAAGGAACCCAGAGGACAAGGGCTTGGCACCTGTCGGTCTGTCGAAAATATACGACAGGGCCATAGCCCTGTCGGCCTGTCAAAGGAATCGAAGACAGCAGGGGCTCGACCCCTGCCAACCTATCAACAGAAGGCCCAGGCGACAAGGGTCTGGTCCCTGCCGGCCTGTCAGAGGGCAAGCGAAAAGGAAATCAGCAAGGGCAAAGCCCCTGCCAGACCAAGGGAAGGCATGGCGTGTAACGACCCCAATCCATACCCTTTGAAAATGTGGAATTTTTTTTTTCAATGCGGACACATTCCCAGAGATTCGGGGTCCTCACAGTTTCAATTTCCATTGGATAGCCCAACCACCACAAACGAAGTTGCAACCATCATCCATAAGAACCAAACCAATTCCTTTATTTATGAGTAAGAGTAAATTTCAAAGACAAGGTTTTATTCAACTGAAAATAAAGCGACAACTGAAAAGAAGCAAGAAGAACTAAGACAAAAGAAAGAGCCACTATGTCCCCTGTTGAAGCTGACAAGCCCAAGTATGACTCTCATCCATTCCCAGATGCATGTCCAACTTCACTGTTCACCATTTTTTGTGAAAAACCAACAAAGTAGGGTGTCAGAACCGAAATTCTGAGCACAACTACTTCTAAAGAAACCTGGTGAGACAAAGAACATGGATAAGATTTCATGCAATGATTTGAGTGAGTACAGATATAAAATTTGCAGCATTCAAATATCCATACCTACCAACAATTACATATGATTACCAATCAAGAACAGTAAAGCAATACCATATATCAAGAACTAAATAACCAAACCTTGCAACATGATTTCAAGAAGTAAATCATATGCTACCACCAAATCATGTCATGATATAGAGAATGATTCAAACATGCATGACCTAATGCATAACATGAAAAATGCATGATTATGTGCAATGCATGATTCCTTCTGTTATCTTTCTTTTAAGTTTCATCTTTCCATATGCATACCCTATTAATGATCACAAACTTTAAATTCCTCTTTTTAATTACCGTTGCCCGCGAATACACCAAACGGGTACAATCCCCGAGGTCAAGTAGGTTCCTAGGGTAGCTTATCACATAATTTGTATTTTATTACTGGGTTCCAACTTAGCCCTCGACTGAATCACCTTCGGAACATTAGACCTCCACATCTAATATCGGGGACACAAGAGACACCCCACGCCCACATGTGCCACTTCCTTGGTACCATAACAACAGTTGTGTCAAACACACCACTTTCGGGTAAAATGGTGGACTCTCCCTAAAACCGTGGCCAGGAAAAAGAACCTCAATATCGGGTTCAGGGGACCAAATTACAGCACACAGAGTTTTTGTATCCTCACAGTCTTCCTAAGACCAGATATCTAAGATTCTCATACTCCAGATGAGATATCCCAGAATGTATATTACACTGTTCTTATTCATTATATTTTTATTAAAGTTAATTCTTTAAGTTTGCAACAACATATGCAAAAGTAAAGTGAAAACCCGCATCCTCCCTTGCGGGGACCCATTCGGGACTCCAGCCCGTATAAACCACTAGAACAGTGTAGTAATGTGCCAAACCATCTTATGTGGTTTAAGTGATGCAGTTAAAAACATATGTGATAGGAAACCAAACCCACAGCTCTCCAGGCCGGTGATGGTCCATTTAGGCCATCGATGCACCACATAATGAAACCAAATTAGTGTTTCATTCATAACACTAAGCCAAAATGCCAAAAGCATGTGCACTCATGCAATCATAATCTGACCATATGCATGTCGTTTATTAAACAGATGCATTTCCTCTATGTGTGTGTCACCTACATCACATACGGATATTAATCAAAGTATGTTTTCTTTGAGTGTGTGGGTGCACAATTCAAGTATTCTTACCCAAGAAGAATTATCAATAATTGAATTATGCTCACATTCATGAGTACCTGTTATCGTCGCAAAATTTTTCCCGTCTTCCCTTCCTTGCGGAAGAGAGAGAGGGAAACACTTTCGCACTTCAAACTTGACCGGATCGACCTGTCGGTACGAGGTTCGACCGTTCCTGCCGCCTTTAACAGGGGTAATCGAACCAAGGACCAAAATTGTGCTTGACTTAATTAAACCATCAAAATCGTGTTCTATCCTATATGCACAGAGAATTCAGGCATGTGCTATGAAATTTTGGAAAATGCAGCTTGGGAAAACATGATGTATGCTTGGAAAATATTTGGAGTTGAAAAGAATCTCTCAGGAAAAAGATGAAAGTCAATTTCTCAGGAAACTCTGATGAAAAGACTTGAAATCTTGGGAAAGTTTATAAAGACTTGGGAAAATCATGAATGGTTGAAAATCCTGGGAAAATAGAAGTGATTCTTGAGAAAAAGGTGAACATTTGAAGAGGGAAACACTTCTTAGTAAAACTTGGACTTTGAGAGTTTTCTTAGGAAAATGATGGAAAATTTATAGGGAAACTCATTGGAGAAGGAAATTCAAAACTTGGGAAATTGAAATCCTGGGAATTTTACCTTTGAAATACTTGGAAATCGATTTTGAATCTTGGAGAAAGATTGGAAAAACTCTTTTGAATCTCTTAAGAAATATCATTTTCCAAGGGAAAATTGTGGAAAACTTGACTTGGGGAAAGCCGATTTTGGAAAAATCTTAGAGTTTCTTGAGAAATCGATTTCTTGAGAATGAAGCTTTCTTGAGAAAATCATGGGAAAACCAATGATTTCATGATGCGAATGACATGAGTAAATGAATGCACTTTGAAAAGATTTTTCTGAGGAATTGGTTGGAAAAATGTGCATTAAGTCCAAATAAATCCTTCACATATTCTGACTGTGGCCATGAATATGTTCAGAGTTTAATTGATTTAATGCACAAAGCTTTGAAAACATTGGAAATGTGATGTGCATTTTAAGATAGCCTAAGAGTGTAGGCTCAATGTGACTAGTAGAAAGATGATGGATCTGGGTCTCGTCCATATTCCGACTAGGGTCGTAAATATGGATTCCACCAAGTCCATCAACTCCCTAAGAGTTGGTGCACGTGCCATTCGTGAACATTCATAGTGCTTTTAGAATTAAAATGCATGAAGCATAGAAACAGGATCTTGCATAAATTCAAACTATATGATATGCATCCTAGTCTAAGCAGGAAATTAAAGCTCTTATTCCAAAATTTACATTATTACATCACTAAATAAATGAAATAAAAGGAAAATGCAGACTTCAGCTTCTTCTTTGGAATGTCCCTGCCAAACTTGAAATAAGGTTAGCTCAAATATGTGGGTTTTTCCAAGATTTTCCAATAATATTCTGAAATTATTGGATTTAATTGGATATAAACCCTAATCTCATGCTTCCTTGATATTTGAAATGATGTAAATGCCGGAAATTCGGTGGAAAATAGTTTAAAAATTGGGGTCAAAATGACCAAAATACCCCTAATTATAAAGTTATACCTTTAAAATCAGGGTTTTTTGAAGGAAAACTTGGTAAAATTGAGATTTTGAAATTCAAATTGAATCAAATGATGATGAAATGCAGTATGACATGCTGCTAAACACATTAGGACTGTAAAATCAGAATTTGGCATTTTGCAATTTATCCAAAATAACGAATTTCGCTTGTTTTTCACTTGGATCCGGGTCCTGCGGGACCCTGTTTTGGTATTATGGCTAATCCGCACCTCAAATGGATTCCAAATTGCACCAAATTCGGTATGAAGCATCTACTTACTCTGATAAACAACCTAGAATGCTAAAAATCATGAAATGATATGATTTAAATGCTAAAATTCAAAGAAAGTCCTAAAATGGTGGATTTTGCCTATGGATCCGAACCAAATGCAATGCCTAATATGATAATGCAAAATTTACACCATGAAAACTTCTGATATTTTGCATACTGCTAAAAGACCCGAAATGGAACATTTTTGGTTTTTACAGCCTCAGGATTTGAGCCATGGTGAGTTCAGAAACAGGGATTTAGTTCTGACAGAGGTAAAAATCACACTAATCTGATGTAAAATGCCAAAAAACTAGAAAAAAGCCATGGAAATTTATGATATTAATCATAGATACTTAAGACACCTACATGAACAACTTTCATGTTTATGACTTCGGCATTTGATCAACGGAAACACATATAAAAACATAACTATTCCTGCCTAAACTAACAGAACAGACAAATGTAGCAAAACAGGGGACTGACAAAAAAAATCCGAAACAGGTATCAACACTATTCTAAAAATCACAGGATTTCAGATGCAAACAGAGGACATTTTGGACACAACTTTCACTTTTTACAGTTTTGGATTTGGAGCAACACACAAAGAGAAACCATAGCCCTAAGTCGATCCAAGATCTCAGAGGCCCAAATTAGGCTCTGACACGTGTCCCAAACTCTCAGATTTTTGCAGACATTAAAAAAAATCATAACAATCTGAGAAAATCATATTAAAAAATAGACATTCTCCCGAGTTCAGAACATATTTCGGATAGAAAATCGGATCTCCCATGAGGGATATCTCTATTTTACAAGTTGGCAAATGATTTTCAAAACGCATCCCAGGTAACAAAACCAGACTTGCCATTTTGAATGTTTACCATAGTAAACAAATTCAAATGCTTCCTAATTTTTGGCACAATTCTAGGGACACCTAAGGGAGAATTCCGTGATTTTTTTTGGGATTTTTAATAAAACATAAATGCATGAAATGACGTGTGGACTGACTGACAAAAACAGAGAACTACTGAAAATGAGCAGAATTGAAATAAATGCTAAATTAATCCTAATTAATTCATGAAACGTGCTAAATTAATGAAATAAAATGCAAATTAAATCTAGCTAAATGCATGAATGTTAAAAATCATCAAGTAGGCATGATTGAATATTTTTATATATGTCATTTCATAAGAATAGCTCAATCCATCCCTCGGATGAGCTCTTTCTTCAAGCGACTCCCGAATCGAGTTATGAAATCAAATCAAGAGGAAAAGGGGTGCACCTTGCTTCGTTAGGCAGCGTTGAAGCTCTTGAAAGGGACAGCTATCATGAGCTTCGTTCGTCCTTCGCTTTGGGCTTCGAATGATTCACCAAGATCGATCCACCGTGCCTTCTTCACTGAGCCAAAGGGGGCATGAATTCCAAAGTGCAAAAATCGGATTTTCAGGAAGGCTAGGTCGAATTTCCAAGTTCACAAGAGCTAAAAAAAATGGTCTCCCTATGCTGGACGTGGAGCCTTGTTTTTATAGATTTTCTGAAAAAATTTGAATTTCAAACAGGCTCAATCTGAGCCCTCCATGTGGCGCCATCTCAGGGGGTGCTATCTGGGGGTTTGAAATTCGAATTTGGCTTTTGCAGGGAGCCCTCAGGTGGCCCCACCTCATGGGGCTATTTTTATTAAAAAAATATATTAAATAAAAGAGAGGAAGCCAAGTGGGGCTCTGGATTGGCGCCACCTCAAAAGTGTTTGACACATGTCAGAAGAACAGAGCAGTGGGCTCAAAAGGTGCCACCTCAGAGGATTTTGAATTCTACTTTTTCTGATGAAAGGAGATCTGGACATGTGGCGGACAAGTGTCAGCTGTCTGGAGAGGCCTTCTCAAATGGCGCCACCTCAGAGGAGAATTTGAATTTCAAATGGAGGTTGGCTCTGGAGGAATGAAGGATGGACATGTGGCGCCACCTCAGGGTGGCTCCTACAATGCCATGTGGCAAGAGGGAGGAAAAGGAGGGAAAGGGACACATGACACCATCTCACACAAAATAGAAAAGGTGAAGTTCAGGATTTGCGCCACCTCAGCCTGGAGTTTGAACATTTGAATTCTAGCTTTCTCTGAAGGAGGCAGAAAGTGACATGTGTCACTTGCTTTTTCTGAAGAAAGCAGAGAGAGACACGTGTCCCTTGCTTTTTCTGAGAAGAGCAGAGGGTGACATGTGTCACTTGCTTTTTCTGAGAAAAGCAGGAAGTGACATGTGTCTTCTACTTTTTCTAAAGGAAGCTAGAGATGACATGTGTCATCTACTTTTCTGAGAAAAATAGGAGGGAGACATGTGTCCTCTGCTTTTTCTGAAAGGAGCAGAGATTGACACGTGTCGCTTGCTTTTCCTGAGGAAAGGAGAGAGTGACATGTGTCACTTGCAGGAGACATAATTCAAATGGTGCCACCTCAGGGGAGACAAGTTCTACTTTTTCTGAACAGGACAACACATGATACGTGGCATCTCATGGTGATCTTGGAATGACACATGGCACAGGGTGAAGATGGTAGACATTGACACGTGGCATAAAATGAAGAGGATGTCTAATGACATGTGGCGGCATCTTAAGGTGGCTCCACACTGACACGTGTCAAAGGATGGCAGAAGAGAGAAGGTGACATGTGGCGCCAACTCTAGGTGAACCCTATGCTGACACATGGTCGGTAAATGGGAGGAGAGAGAAAGGACAAGTGGTGCCAATCCAGGAGACAAGGCTCCTATATTTTTGGGTTTTTCAAAATTCAAATTTTCAAAAGAAAAGCCTGTGTGACACCACCTCAGTGTGGGTCCCACATTGCTTCTTTATTGAAATAAAGACAAGACAATAAGCCTCTTTTTGGAATTTTCATAAAATCTGGACTAATTGGTAAAACAGGAAATTTTGAAAAGAGTTGGCCCCTATAGGGCGATTTTGTAAAAGGAAGATATTTGAAATTGTTTGACAAAAAGGCAAGATCTGAGTTGAATTGTATTGAAAATTATCCAGATTGTTTTCTTGAGGAAATATTTTGAAATTCAGAGCCCTGGGGGTAAAATGGGAAGAGTTGATAATTTTGAAGACCCAGGGTTTTGAAATCCATTTTGAAAAGAGTTAAAATTCTAATCTGGATTGAAAATTTTGAAATCAAGAGTTCTGGAGCTCGAAATGACATGTTGTGCAGTGCAGTGATATGAAATGCTCATGCAATGATATGCAATGTCATGTCTTATGCAATATAATCTTGAACCAAGACTTGGAGATTCCTGTCTTCTGTCAGGAACAAAATTTTGAACATCTGAGCTAAAAATAGAGGAATTTTGAGAGTTGCAGATGAAATTTAGACTTTTGCAAGGTTCGGGCTCAGAAAATGACTATTTTGCCCTTTGGCGATTTCAAAAAGGCTGGATGATGATGTTTGGTGGAAATGTCGGGTAGGTGAGTGAAAATTTGGGGTGTTTACAGTACCATAATCATAACAATAACAGTTACATAACCTTCTTAGAAATGACATTCCAACCCGTTCTTAACACCTATATATAAGTGTGCATATGTTCCAAGATTTCCCTTTATTCATATCAAGACTTATATCATACACAACATTTATAAAAATTTGGAACATATTTCCATTAAATCTGATTCATAACAGTCAAGTGAGATCATACACCTCCATGGCAAACATAAGTAACATATTGAAAACCAACACTTCCCTTCAGTACTATAACAAGAGTTTAATTTCTATTTGGCACTGAAATACAATTCCATTTGTCTTAATTCAAGATAGAATAGCCTGCTATCTATTTTTACATAGATGCAGTTTCAATTGAAATCTACCTGCTGAAGATGGGAAACAGTTTCCTTACCAGTAACAATACTAACAGTTCATTAATGAAAGCCTAATGTATCACATAGTAACACTTGAACTGGGAAAATATCGAATCAACGTAGGCACTAATAGTTCATTAACAAAACATACACAGCAACACTTTGGATTGATATCAAAGGCATTGATATCGGGTCATCCATGTCGGATTCATAGCCCAAATCCAACTAGGGATGAAAATGGGGCAGATCAAGGATGGAGGTTTGCAATCTTTTGGCTATTTTAAATCTGCATCCCCATTATCAACAGCAACTTCAGATTCCAAACAGTCCTTAAGTACTCGGTTTCAAGAATACATGCACTCAAGTTCAGATCACCCTATTTCAGGTGAATAACAGTATCAAGACTTAACTTTCAGAACACAGATTGATAAAACTCAATCATGTCTATAGAACACAGCAAAAGCAAAAGCAAATCAAACGCAAAGATTTCAACTGGAGCAAAAGACTAGGTTGGGCTCATTTACTTGCACAGAAATTTTTCTTCTAAAAGAAGGGATCGGGCCATGGAGCTATAAATGTGGAAACTGTGTACTCATGCTTAATGAAGAAAATACTGTGTACTGAGAAAATCATCCACAAAACTCTTAGGGAATAAGACTTAAAGTCCTCTAGTGAAAATCCCCAAACATCATAATGCCTAAACTAAAGTGTAAATGAAGCTATTTCATTTATTCAACTAAACAGTATCAAATGACTTTTAACACAAGAATATTTCAGCATTATCACAAGAACTATCTTCTTAGGACTGAATGACTAACGACCCTTTAAAAAAAAAAAGTTTAACAACCTCATCATAATGATATCAAAGTCGATAATGCCACAGCTTCTCTTGAGCCACCCCTTTTCCAGAAATCCAACAAAAACAAAAGAAAACACCCCTCATCAAGAAAGATCTGAAACCCCCAAATCATAGATTTGGGGTTTTAGGTTTAGGGTTGACCGAAACCCCAAATCCTCCCTTCAAACCCACACATGGAATTGAACCCCTGTTCGATCCCTCACCCCGATTCCAAGAAGACCCGTACCTCTTTTAAGCTTTTCCGACGATCGGAGGCTGTCGTCACTACAAGAGAAGGGTCGGCTGAGCTTCGTTAGCGCTGCCGCGTGGGGGTGATGCAAGTTGGTGTCGCCCCTCTTTACTGGCGTGGAGAAGGGTGCTCGTTGGAGGGATTCGATGGCAGCAAGTAGACTCGGCTGCTGTTTGCCGCAGGTTTTCCGGCATGCCCTATTTCTCCTACGCGCACACAGACAGAGAGAGAGACGGGGGGAAAGCGAGCTCAAGAGAATAGGGCAAAGCCCTCTCTCTACTCCTCCTTTTATTGGCTAACCTCCTCCCCTCTTGCCGAGAGGTGCGGGGTCGGTTACGCCTTGCGTAACCCCCCCTGCCCCCCTTTGCCCCCTTTCTGTTTTCGGCTCCAGCTTTATCGGGTTGCCCCTTTTCTATTAAAGGCTGCTTACACAGGGGTGCGGCTAGGGTCCGAACCCGAGACCCGTAACCCGACCCCAAACTATATGGATCCACAAGTTGGATCCAAATGGATCCAACTGTGGACCCTCGGATTAACTTTTAAAAATTAAAATTTTATTTATTTATGATTATACATATATATATATATATAGATATATTAAAATATATATATGTATATGGATCCGGTATATGGATCCCATACCCATCTACGCACCCCTATTAAATAATTATTCTCCGAATTATGTAATTAATTAAAAATTATTGTACTTATACATACATATCAAATTTACGAGGTAAATTTATTCAAAAAATCTCTTTATGGGTCCTGGATCTGAAATTTGGATCCCAGACCCAAATTTAGAAAAATACCCGTTATTTTCCAATAAACTTAAACAATTACTTGTCAAAAATTGAGGTTATTACATGGCGTCGCCCTGTATGCCAAAAATCTCAGGCGACAGCGGCGTCGCCCCTGTCGAAAGAAGGAGAAGAAGAGGAACAACGAAGGGAGAGAGAGAGTTACCTAAGAAGAGGCCGACATGGTCGGCGTCACCGGCGATGGATCGTAGGTCGATCAGAAGGGGAGAGCGGGTGAACACAGAGAGAGGGTGAAGATGGCGTTGTGGTCGCAATCGCCCGCAGGGAGTCGATGGTGTTCGGGGCACGTCGGACAGGAGGGTTACTGTAATACCCAAAAATTTTAATGATTTATAAATTCTGAAGAAAATTCAAGTTTTAATTTTTATTTATTCTGAATGTGAATTATAGTGTTAAAACCCTTATTTTTATGGTTAGTACTGTTTAAAGTAAAGATCTGAATCTATATTTGAAGTTCTGATAAAATTTTGTTGAGGCTTGTTCAAAAATCAGAATTCAGGGACATTCTAGTCATTAATCAAATTGTCAAAGAGTAGCTTAGTAATTTGCCAATTCAGTGGCATTTTTCGGTAAAATACCCAACTATATAAGGTCAAAATAGTAATCTTTCTTTTAGGATATTTTCAGGGAATTAATAAAATTGTCAGGGACGAAAATGGTAATTTACCATTCTCAATGGCAGGCTATGTAATTTATTGAACTGCAGAAGGACACTCAAGTAATTCTAAATTCCCTTATGGCAGTTCTGAAAGATGGGATTTGAATTAGGGTATAAAAGGTATAAAAAAATTAGCAATCAAATAAAATATAATATTTTATATTAAAATATTCAAGAGACCATGGTTTTGGAAAACCACTGGCCCAAAACCAAGGGCAGCCATGGTTTTTCCAAAACCATGAGCTGACAAGTGTCACCTCACAATGAGGAGGTGACACCCATCCCTTTTCTCTCTCTGATACATGTCAAAAAAATGAATAAAATATTAAAGAAATGACAAGTGTCAAAATAAATTAATATTTTAATTAAATTAGGTGACAAATGTCACCAAAATGGGCCCCACAGGGGGGGCGACCTCCCTTCTCTCTCCTATAAATACCCCTCACCCCCTCTCTCTCTACTCAAGTCCAAGACTCCTTCTCTCTCTAAGATCTCTCTCTCTCTACCTTTGATTTTCTCTCTCTAACTTTTAAACCAAAACCTCCGTAGAATCTCAGATTTTTTCTGAGAAACCTCTTCTAGCCCTTTTCCTCTTTCTTTTAGCGAAGTCCGTTCTTCTGCAAGAAGCTCCGTCAGATCAGAAACAGCCTCGGAAGCACTACCTGCAGGAGTTCTGCTAAACTTAGCAGAAAAGTCAGATTTGGATAGCGGAAGCGCTGCTCAAATCAACTAAACAAGGTTAGTATTCAAGAACCATCTTCTGAATTCAAATTCTCCTTCTAAACCCCAATTCTACTTTGTGTGGATTTAAATTTTGACAATTTTGTCAAAATTTAATCCAACCCAGCCTTTACATAGGGGAAGCTCTGTTCAAATTTTTCTAAATATTTTTAAGTATTCCGAACTACTTTAGAAGTAGTTCTGGCAAAATTTTATAAAAGACTTTTGAAAAATTGAGTTTTTATAGCCGAAGTTCTGTCAAAATGATTTAAAGATTTTTGAAAAAAGTAGAATTAGTATAGCAGTAATTTTGACCAAATTTTTAAATAATTTCTGAAAAAGATTAATTATTTTAATTAGAATTCTGGCAAAATTTTTTCAGATAGTTTAGAAATTTTCAGTTTATTTAGTAGAAGTTATATCAAAATTTGTATAACTATTTCAGAAAAAAATCGATTTTTATAAAGGAAATTCTGTTAAAATTTTCAAAAAATCCTTTTAAATATTTAAATCAATTTTTTTGAAAAACCTTTATAAAAATATTTGTGATGCAAAGTCATGTTCGAATTCTTACAACTCGAATTCAAGTTCAAACCCTTTTTCGAACATTTGAGTTATTACAGAGGAAACTCTGTGAAAATTCTTATAAAAGTTTTAAAGTCAATTACTAATAAATTTTTAGATTTTTAATAATTTCTTCAAAAGATACTTCTTTAAAATATAGGGCAAATACTACTCGAAATTCGATATAAAAATATTAACTAATATAATGAATTCTATCAGATTAAATCAAAGCACGAGCGCTTTATCCTGTTCTCCTTAAGTTCTATCAAAATCCAAGTAAGTTATTCTATCAAAATCTTATAATTTTATATTAGACATGCTTTTGATTCATGTTTTTGATTCATGCATGATTATCTAAATTTGATTTATGATCAAATGCATATTTCAATATCTGCATATTTCAATTTCAAATCTTATGATTTTAAATCGAATACTATGGGTAAGACATTGATGATATTGATAAATAGAAGAATTTTGTATAGCATGTTGATTTTTGAAAGATTTTATTGCTGCATGAGTCATGTCTACACAAACTTAATTCTCGCCTTCACAGGCGAATGCTCGTTGTGATAGAGCAAAATTCTGGATGGGCTGGATACATATGAACCGTGTTTATTTGAGAGGAATGATTTGGCTATTGAGCCTAGTTTTTGAAAAGATGAAAAGTCCTATAAAAGAATCCTTCAAGCCCATCTAGGTTTAGCCTACCCTGGAAGGGGTAGTGGTACAACCAGGAGTGACATTGTGAAGATGATAATTGTTGGGAGCGATAGATTCCCTAGACCTCCTGTCACTCGGGTTGAGGAGGTCGAGACAACGGGTCTCAAGGCTGCCGCATGCCAGTGGATGCATCCAACTCTCCTTGTTTGCTCGCCATTGCTGAGAATCTTCCCGGTCGTTGACCGCTCGCATGGGAGCCCGTTTCACTCAGGTATCCGGGTAATCCACAATAGAATAATATACCCCCGGAATACTTAGTTTGAGATCGGAGTACTCTCCACCGTACCAGGAGGGCGTTAATATCGAAACAATGACCTCTTTCTTTCACAGAATTTGATCTGAGATTATGCATTATTTTAAATTGTTTTTAATTGCCTTATTTTGCATAATTGTTCTTGAATAAATGCATTTTGATTTATAAATTATTGAAATCATGCTTAATATTTGAATTGTATGGTTTTGATTAATGACTTACTTGGCTATCATAAGTCTAACCCCGTTTTATGGGGATTTCAGGTTCAAATATGGAATAGGAAATCTTACAATGGATGTTGGACAAGTGTGTCATCGAAGAATCCAGATTCCCAAGATCCTGAGATTAATTTAGGATTTATTTTAAATTTAATCCTAAATGTTTTCATTTTTGAACCTTGTGAAAAGACTATGTATATAATGTTGATATAAATTATTGTTGTTTTTGTTGTTAATTGGAATGTGACGTGCCTGAGGTTTAGGAAACCGAAAATCAAAAATTATTTCCGCTGTTTTAAAAAAAAAAAAAAAAATCTGCATTTTTAAAGGTTTTAAAACCCCGAAGCGTTACAGTTGGTATCAGAGCAGAGTTTTGGGAAATCTGGTTCGAGATCCACCTTGTTCATACATTACACTGTAAGTATGTACTTTAGATTTTTATTTTATTGTTAAATCATTATTCTTCTTATAGATGACTCCTCAAGATCTGGTCAATATCATTAAAGAACTTGTCAAGGATGTTCAAAAGCTAGAAGAATCATAGACAGTACAAAAACGGGTGGTGGATAATTTAGAAAATCAAGTTTGAAGTCTCACAAAAGAAAAAGAAAACTTAGAAAAATGTCATAGGTGTTTACAGACCCATTTATCACAACCTTGCCCACTGGAATTGAAAGAATGTTTATTTTGTGGAGAAGTTGGGCATATAGAAAAAGAATGCCAAGTGAAGATGGGTTGCATTAAAAGACAACAAGCCGCTGAAAACCTACCAGATCAACAATCTCGTGTAGTTATTCTTGCTCCTCCTCCTCCAATGGAACCTATTGTCATTTCATCTGACTCACCTATAGTACCTGCTTCTGCACCCACTTTAACTCCTTTGAACTTTGTATTTTCAGTCCAACCCCCTGATCCTATATATACCCCAAGAGAACCTACGGATGATCTTAGCTTATATTTAGGAAATCCAGATAAACAAATTTATAAAATAGATCCAAATGTTGCAGGACCTTCTCATCCACCAGGGCAGATTAGGAACAAGAGGAATTATTTGGGAAAATTCCTCAAGCTTCCATAGGATATCTTTTGTTAACTTTTGTTAAATATGTAAATTCTTGTAAATATGGGTTTTGATGTATATATATGTTCATATGAATAAATGTTCTTTCTACTTTAATCTAAGTCTGATCATTATTTATCAAGGATGCCTCGTCAAGCATCAAAGAAGCAATCCAAGGAGCATAATGGCCAACAAGAATTCATTATGGAAACATTAAATAATTTGGCAGCTGTTATAAGAGATCAGAATCAGAATAGGCAAGACTCAGCTACATCTTCAAAATCCTGTCAAAACCATAATGAAGTATCTTATGAGAAGTTTCTCAAATTAGATCCACCTACATTTTCAGGAAAGATGGATCCAGAAGCTGCAGAGGTTTGGATCCGAGAAATAGAAAAGATTTTTCGTGTTCTGACCGTTCCTGAAGATCGTAAGGTCAACTATGCAGCATACAGATTAAAGGGAGATGCAGAAAGGTGGTGGGCATCCACCTTAGAAATTAAATTTAGCAATGGATCTGTTACTTGGGAGCAATTTATTGAAGTTTTCTATGCTGTATATTTCCCCAAGCATGAAAGAAGTCGTAAGATAAGGGAATTCCTTGAATTACTACAAGGAGGACTCTCTTTATCTGAATACATTACTAAATTCAGAAATTTAGAGAAGTATTGCCCAAATGTCTATAATACGGAAGACGAGAGGGCAATGAAATTTACTAGAGGATTGAAACCAGTTCTACGAACCAAAGTCCTCACTAGTAGGCCAGAAACTTTAGACAAGGCGGTGGAAATAGCTACATTGATACAAGAAGATTGGGAAGAAATACAGAAGAATCAATCTGGCAGAACGGTTTCTCAATTCAGAGGCCAAAAGAGTTGGCCTAAAAGAAATTTTGAAGGAAGAAGGTTCATCCCTCCAGCAAAGAGGCCACGACAGCAGTTTCAAGTCAATCAACCACAACTACCAGCTACACAACTACCAGCTAGATCGTGTCAGAATTGCTATCGATCCCATCCAGGACAACCCTGCCCCCGAACAACTGGTGGTTGTTTATATTGTGGTAAGTCAGGCCATTTTATTAAAGACTGCTATAAAAAGGAAATGGATGAACATGCTCGAGGCCTTATTAGACCTCGCCCTCAGCAACAACCCCAGTATCCGTACCAGCAACAACAACAACAACAACAACCACAACAACAACAACGACCGCAGAATAAAAAAGTACCAGGTCGCGTTTATGCCGCCAATATTGATCAACTACCTAAGGGTGACCTGATTCAAGATACTATATCTATAGCTGGACATGCTGCTTTTACTCTATTTGATTACGGTTCAACTCATTCTTTTATTTCCAAGAAGTTTACTACTTTACTTAATATGCCTATCAAGTCTTTGAACTGTGCTCTGGAAGTGGTCAACCTAGTAGGATGTAAATCTTTTTGTGGGTTATACTTGCCAAATCTAGAAGTATATATTGAAGGACAGAATTTACCTGCTGACCCAATTCTATTAGACATGTCAGATTTTGATATTATATTGGGTATGGATTGGCTACATCAACATCATGCAAGAATATTTTGTCAGGAAGGAAAAGTTACTTTTTCTCAACCAGGTATTCCTAAGGTAGAATTTAGATTATCCAATTCTACTCCTAAAAATCGAGTTATTTCTTCTTTAAAGGCCCAGAAATATTTGAGGAATGGATGTACGGCCTTTCTAGTCAGCATTACTCTTGCCAGGCCAGCAGAAATTTCTCTTGAAAGTCTGGATATTGTTCGTGAATTTTCAGATGTTTTTCCTGATGAATTACCAGGACTTCCTCCACATAGAGAGATAGAATTCGGTATTGAGTTAATGCAAGGAACTGCACCAATTTCTAAAGCTCCTTATAGGATGGCTCCAGCAGAACTCACAGAATTAAAAAAGCAATTATTGGAATTAATGGAGTTGGGATTTATTAGACCAAGTATGTCTCCCTGGGGTGCACCAGTATTATTTGTAAAGAAGAAAGATGGGTCATTAAGATTATGTATAGATTACAGACTTCTTAATCAAGTTACCATAAAGAATAAATATCCGTTGCCACGAATTGAAGATTTATTTGATCAATTACAGAAGGCTAAGGTATTTTCAAAGATTGATCTTAGGTCTGGATATCATCAACTTAGAATCAAGGAAGAAGACATTTCTAAGACAGCCTTTCGGACAAGGTATGGACACTATGAATTCACTGTCATGCCTTTTGGACTTACAAATGCACCAGCAGCCTTTATGGATCTTATGAACCGTGTGTTCAGACCATTTGTAGATACATTTGTGATTATTTTTATTGATGATATTCTAATTTATTCTGAAAATAAGGAACAACACCAGAAACATTTAAGGATTATTTTGGATACTTTGAGGAAAAATCAGTTATATGCCAAATTTTCTAAGTGCGAATTTTGGCTGGAAAAAGTTATATTTTTGGGTCATGTAATTTCAAAAGATGGAATCTCAGTAGATCCTGCTAAAGTGGAAGCAGTATTAGAATGGAAACAACCTAAGAATATTACAGATATTCGAAGTTTTCTTGGACTTGCAGGATACTACCGAAAGTTCATTCAAGATTTCTCCCGTATAGCATCACCGATGACTAGACTTCTGAAGAAGGGTGTTAAATTTGATTGGGACACTAAATGTGAAGAAAGTTTCCAAATTTTGAAAGAAAAGCTCACTACATCTCCAGTGCTTACTTTACCCTCGGGACATGGTGGATTTGAGGTATATACAGATGCTTCTGGTACTGGTCTAGGTTGTGTATTGATGCAACACGGAAAAATTATTGCTTATGCATCAAGACAGTTGAAAAATCATGAGAAGAATTATCCAACCCATGACTTAGAACTTGAGGCAGTTGTTTTTGCACTAAAGATCTGGAGACATTATTTATATGGAGAACAATTTGAAGTATTCAGTGATCACAAGAGCCTCAAATATTTGTTCTCGCAGAAAGAATTGAATATGAGACAGCGACGTTGGCTAGAATTTATTAAAGACTATGAGTTCACACTTTCTTATCATCCTGGAAAGGCGAATATTGTAGCTGATGCTCTTAGTCGCAAAACTAGAGACACTTTGGCAAGTCTCATAGACAAAGAATGGAAACTTATTGAAGATTTCATTAATTGGAAACCCTTTGCAACTGATACAGGAAGGATTTTATTATCAAACTTAATTGTTCGACCAGAAATCCTCATCCGAATTATTTCTGAACAAAATAAGGATTCTCAACATGAAGAATTTTTAGCTCGAGCCCAACAGGAAGATGATGTTTCTTTTCGACTTAAAGAAGATGGGAGTATTTTGATGAATGATCGAATATGGGTACCAAATAACCCTGAATTGAGAAATGAAATCCTTGAAGAAGCCCATAAAAGCAAGTATACTATCCACCCAGGAAGTACAAAGATGTTCAAAGATTTGCAAAGAAAGTACTGGTGGACTGGTATGAAGAGAGATGTGGCAAATTATGTTTCAAAGTGTTTGATTTGCCAACAAGTTAAGGCAGAACATCAGAAGCCAGGTGGAATGATGCAACAAATTGAAATTCCACAATGGAAATGGGAAGAAATTACTATGGATTTCATAGTGGGTTTACCAAAAACTCGAAAACAGCACGATGCAATTTGGGTTATTATTGACCGATTAACTAAATCCGCTCACTTTCTACCTATTCGTATAAGTCAATCTTTAGAAAGTTTGGCAGATTTATACATTCAAGAGATTGTAAGATTACATGGAATACCATTTTCAATTATCTCTGATCGTGATCCCAGGTTTACTTCTCGATTCTGGAACCAACTTCAGCAGGCTTTGGGAACAAAATTAAAGTTCAGTTCTGCATTTCATCCCCAAACTGATGGACAATCAGAGCGTACTATTCAAACTCTGGAAGATATGTTACGCGCCTGTATGCTAGAATGGAAAGGAGATTGGGATATTCATATTATGCTAGCTGAATTCGCTTATAATAATAGTTATCATACCAGTATTGGAATGGCGCCATACGAAGCTTTATATGGAAGACCTTGTCGATCGCCACTCTATTGGAATGAAATTGGTGAACGAAAGTTAGAGTCACCAATGATACTACAACATTATACTCAGCAAGTAAATTTGATCCGAGACAGACTACGCGCTGCCCAGAGTCGACAAAAATGATATGCTGATCAAAGACGGAAAGAACTCACTTTTGAAGTTGATGATATGGTCTTCGTCAAAGTATCTCCAACCAAAAGTGTGTTCAGATTTGGAAAGAAGGGAAAGTTAAGTCCTAGATTTGTAGGACCTTTTAAGATTCTAGAACGAATCGGTGAAACTGCTTATAGAATCGAATTGCCTCCTCAGTATGCACAGATTCATAATGTATTTCATGTTTCAATGCTGCGAAAATATGTTTATGATCCATCTCATATTATCCAGCATCAAGATATAGCAATTCGAGAAGACATGACTGTTGAGGAAAAGCCTATAGAAATTATGGATAGAAGAGATCAAATTTTGAGAACAAAGACTATTCCTCTGGTTAAAGTCAGATGGCAGCATCACGGAATTGAAGAATGTACTTGGGAAACTGAAAACAGCATCAGAGAGAAGTATCCAGAATTGTTTGTTTAAATTGTACATAAATTTCGAGGACGAAATTTTTTCTTTTAGGGGGTAGACTGTAATACCCAAAATTTTTAATGATTTATAAATTCTGAAGAAAATTCAAGTTTTAATTTTTATTTATTCTGAATGTGAATTATAGTGTTAAAACCCTTATTTTTATGGTTAGTACTGTTTAAAGTAAAGATCTGAATCTATATTTGAAGTTCTGATAAAATTTTGTTGAGGCTTGTTCAAAAATCAGAATTCAGGGACATTCTAGTCATTAATCAAATTGTCAAAGAGTAGCTTAGTAATTTGCCAATTCAGTGGCATTTTTCGGTAAAATACCCAACTATATAAGGTCAAAATAGTAATCTTTCTTTTAGGATATTTTCAGGGAATTAATAAAATTGTCAGGGACGAAAATGGTAATTTACCATTCTCAATGGCAGGCTATGTAATTTATTGAACTGCAGAAGGACACTCAAGTAATTCTAAATTCCCTTATGGCAGTTCTGAAAGATGGGATTTGAATTAGGGTATAAAAGGTATAAAAAAATTAGCAATCAAATAAAATATAATATTTTATATTAAAATATTCAAGAGACCATGGTTTTGGAAAACCACTGGCCCAAAACCAAGGGCAGCCATGGTTTTTCCAAAACCATGAGCTGACAAGTGTCACCTCACAATGAGGAGGTGACACCCATCCCTTTTCTCTCTCTGATACATGTCAAAAAAATGAATAAAATATTAAAGAAATGACAAGTGTCAAAATAAATTAATATTTTAATTAAATTAGGTGACAAATGTCACCAAAATGGGCCCCACAGGGGGGGCGACCTCCCTTCTCTCTCCTATAAATACCCCTCACCCCCTCTCTCTCTACTCAAGTCCAAGACTCCTTCTCTCTCTAAGATCTCTCTCTCTCTACCTTTGATTTTCTCTCTCTAACTTTTAAACCAAAACCTCCGTAGAATCTCAGATTTTTTCTGAGAAACCTCTTCTAGCCCTTTTCCTCTTTCTTTTAGCGAAGTCCGTTCTTCTGCAAGAAGCTCCGTCAGATCAGAAACAGCCTCGGAAGCACTACCTGCAGGAGTTCTGCTAAACTTAGCAGAAAAGTCAGATTTGGATAGCGGAAGCGCTGCTCAAATCAACTAAACAAGGTTAGTATTCAAGAACCATCTTCTGAATTCAAATTCTCCTTCTAAACCCCAATGCTACTTTGTGTGGATTTAAATTTTGACAATTTTGTCAAAATTTAATCCAACCCAGCCTTTACATAGGGGAAGCTCTGTTCAAATTTTTCTAAATATTTTTAAGTATTCCGAACTACTTTAGAAGTAGTTCTGGCAAAATTTTATAAAAGTCTTTTGAAAAATTGAGTTTTTATAGCCGAAGTTCTGTCAAAATGATTTAAAGATTTTTGAAAAAAGTAGAATTAGTATAGCAGTAATTTTGACCAAATTTTTAAATAATTTCTGAAAAAGATTAATTATTTTAATTAGAATTCTGGCAAAATTTTTTCAGATAGTTTAGAAATTTTCAGTTTATTTAGTAGAAGTTATATCAAAATTTGTATAACTATTTCAGAAAAAAATCGATTTTTATAAAGGAAATTCTGTTAAAATTTTCAAAAAATCCTTTTAAATATTTAAATCAATTTTTTTGAAAAACCTTTATAAAAATATTTGTGATGCAAAGTCATGTTCGAATTCTTACAACTCGAATTCAAGTTCAAACCCTTTTTCGAACATTTGAGTTATTACAGAGGAAACTCTGTGAAAATTCTTATAAAAGTTTTAAAGTCAATTACTAATAAATTTTTAGATTTTTAATAATTTCTTCAAAAGATACTTCTTTAAAATATAGGGCAAATACTACTCGAAATTCGATATAAAAATATTAACTAATATAATGAATTCTATCAGATTAAATCAAAGCACGAGCGCTTTATCCTGTTCTCCTTAAGTTCTATCAAAATCCAAGTAAGTTATTCTATCAAAATCTTATAATTTTATATTAGACATGCTTTTGATTCATGTTTTTGATTCATGCATGATTATCTAAATTTGATTTATGATCAAATGCATATTTCAATATCTGCATATTTCAATTTCAAATCTTATGATTTTAAATCGAATACTATGGGTAAGACATTGATGATATTGATAAATAGAAGAATTTTGTATAGCATGTTGATTTTTGAAAGATTTTATTGCTGCATGAGTCATGTCTACACAAACTTAATTCTCGCCTTCACAGGCGAATGCTCGTTGTGATAGAGCAAAATTCTGGATGGGCTGGATACATATGAACCGTGTTTATTTGAAAGGAATGATTTGGCTATTGAGCCTAGTTTTTGAAAAGATGAAAAGTCCTATAAAAGAATCCTTCAAGCCCATCTAGGTTTAGCCTACCCTGGAAGGGGTAGTGGTACAACCAGGAGTGACATTGTGAAGATGATAATTGTTGGGAGCGATAGATTCCCTAGACCTCCTGTCACTCGGGTTGAGGAGGTCGAGACAACGGGTCTCAAGGCTGCCGCATGCCAGTGGATGCATCCAACTCTCCTTGTTTGCTCGCCATTGCTGAGAATCTTCCCGGTCGTTGACCGCTCGCATGGGAGCCCGTTTCACTCAGGTATCCGGGTAATCCATAATAGAATAATATACCCCCGGAATACTTAGTTTGAGATCGGAGTACTCTCCACCGTACCAGGAGGGCGTTAATATCGAAACAATGACCTCTTTCTTTCACAGAATTTGATCTGAGATTATGCATTATTTTAAATTGTTTTTAATTGCCTTATTTTGCATAATTGTTCTTGAATAAATGCATTTTGATTTATAAATTATTGAAATCATGCTTAATATTTGAATTGTATGGTTTTGATTAATGACTTACTTGGCTATCATAAGTCTAACCCCGTTTTATGGGGATTTCAGGTTCAAATATGGAATAGGAAATCTTACAATGGATGTTGGACAAGTGTGTCATCGAAGAATCCAGATTCCCAAGATCCTGAGATTAATTTAGGATTTATTTTAAATTTAATCCTAAATGTTTTCATTTTTGAACCTTGTGAAAAGACTATGTATATAATGTTGATATAAATTATTGTTGTTTTTGTTGTTAATTGGAATGTGACGTGCCTGAGGTTTAGGAAACCGAAAATCAAAAATTATTTCCGCTGTTTTAAAAAAAAAAAAAAAAATCTGCATTTTTAAAGGTTTTAAAACCCCGAAGCGTTACAGTTGGTATCAGAGCAGAGTTTTGGGAAATCTGGTTCGAGATCCACCTTGTTCATACATTACACTGTAAGTATGTACTTTAGATTTTTATTTTATTGTTAAATCATTATTCTTCTTATAGATGACTCCTCAAGATCTGGTCAATATCATTAAAGAACTTGTCAAGGATGTTCAAAAGCTAGAAGAATCATAGACAGTACAAAAACGGGTGGTGGATAATTTAGAAAATCAAGTTTGAAGTCTCACAAAAGAAAAAGAAAACTTAGAAAAATGTCATAGGTGTTTACAGACCCATTTATCACAACCTTGCCCACTGGAATTGAAAGAATGTTTATTTTGTGGAGAAGTTGGGCATATAGAAAAAGAATGCCAAGTGAAGATGGGTTGCATTAAAAGACAACAAGCCGCTGAAAACCTACCAGATCAACAATCTCGTGTAGTTATTCTTGCTCCTCCTCCTCCAATGGAACCTATTGTCATTTCATCTGACTCACCTATAGTACCTGCTTCTGCACCCACTTTAACTCCTTTGAACTTTGTATTTTCAGTCCAACCCCCTGATCCTATATATACCCCAAGAGAACCTACGGATGATCTTAGCTTATATTTAGGAAATCCAGATAAACAAATTTATAAAATAGATCCAAATGTTGCAGGACCTTCTCATCCACCAGGGCAGATTAGGAACAAGAGGAATTATTTGGGAAAATTCCTCAAGCTTCCATAGGATATCTTTTGTTAACTTTTGTTAAATATGTAAATTCTTGTAAATATGGGTTTTGATGTATATATATGTTCATATGAATAAATGTTCTTTCTACTTTAATCTAAGTCTGATCATTATTTATCAAGGATGCCTCGTCAAGCATCAAAGAAGCAATCCAAGGAGCATAATGGCCAACAAGAATTCATTATGGAAACATTAAATAATTTGGCAGCTGTTATAAGAGATCAGAATCAGAATAGGCAAGACTCAGCTACATCTTCAAAATCCTGTCAAAACCATAATGAAGTATCTTATGAGAAGTTTCTCAAATTAGATCCACCTACATTTTCAGGAAAGATGGATCCAGAAGCTGCAGAGGTTTGGATCCGAGAAATAGAAAAGATTTTTCGTGTTCTGACCGTTCCTGAAGATCGTAAGGTCAACTATGCAGCATACAGATTAAAGGGAGATGCAGAAAGGTGGTGGGCATCCACCTTAGAAATTAAATTTAGCAATGGATCTGTTACTTGGGAGCAATTTATTGAAGTTTTCTATGCTGTATATTTCCCCAAGCATGAAAGAAGTCGTAAGATAAGGGAATTCCTTGAATTACTACAAGGAGGACTCTCTTTATCTGAATACATTACTAAATTCAGAAATTTAGAGAAGTATTGCCCAAATGTCTATAATACGGAAGACGAGAGGGCAATGAAATTTACTAGAGGATTGAAACCAGTTCTACGAACCAAAGTCCTCACTAGTAGGCCAGAAACTTTAGACAAGGCGGTGGAAATAGCTACATTGATACAAGAAGATTGGGAAGAAATACAGAAGAATCAATCTGGCAGAACGGTTTCTCAATTCAGAGGCCAAAAGAGTTGGCCTAAAAGAAATTTTGAAGGAAGAAGGTTCATCCCTCCAGCAAAGAGGCCACGACAGCAGTTTCAAGTCAATCAACCACAACTACCAGCTACACAACTACCAGCTAGATCGTGTCAGAATTGCTATCGATCCCATCCAGGACAACCCTGCCCCCGAACAACTGGTGGTTGTTTATATTGTGGTAAGTCAGGCCATTTTATTAAAGACTGCTATAAAAAGGAAATGGATGAACATGCTCGAGGCCTTATTAGACCTCGCCCTCAGCAACAACCCCAGTATCCGTACCAGCAACAACAACAACAACAACAACCACAACAACAACAACGACCGCAGAATAAAAAAGTACCAGGTCGCGTTTATGCCGCCAATATTGATCAACTACCTAAGGGTGACCTGATTCAAGATACTATATCTATAGCTGGACATGCTGCTTTTACTCTATTTGATTACGGTTCAACTCATTCTTTTATTTCCAAGAAGTTTACTACTTTACTTAATATGCCTATCAAGTCTTTGAACTGTGCTCTGGAAGTGGTCAACCTAGTAGGATGTAAATCTTTTTGTGGGTTATACTTGCCAAATCTAGAAGTATATATTGAAGGACAGAATTTACCTGCTGACCCAATTCTATTAGACATGTCAGATTTTGATATTATATTGGGTATGGATTGGCTACATCAACATCATGCAAGAATATTTTGTCAGGAAGGAAAAGTTACTTTTTCTCAACCAGGTATTCCTAAGGTAGAATTTAGATTATCCAATTCTACTCCTAAAAATCGAGTTATTTCTTCTTTAAAGGCCCAGAAATATTTGAGGAATGGATGTACGGCCTTTCTAGTCAGCATTACTCTTGCCAGGCCAGCAAAAATTTCTCTTGAAAGTCTGGATATTGTTCGTGAATTTTCAGATGTTTTTCCTGATGAATTACCAGGACTTCCTCCACATAGAGAGATAGAATTCGGTATTGAGTTAATGCAAGGAACTGCACAAATTTCTAAAGCTCCTTATAGGATGGCTCCAGCAGAACTCACAGAATTAAAAAAGCAATTATTGGAATTAATGGAGCTGGGATTTATTAGACCAAGTATGTCTCCCTGGGGTGCACCAGTATTATTTGTAAAGAAGAAAGATGGGTCATTAAGATTATGTATAGATTACAGACTTCTTAATCAAGTTACCATAAAGAATAAATATCCGTTGCCACGAATTGAAGATTTATTTGATCAATTACAGAAGGCTAAGGTATTTTCAAAGATTGATCTTAGGTCTGGATATCATCAACTTAGAATCAAGGAAGAAGACATTTCTAAGACAGCCTTTCGGACAAGGTATGGACACTATGAATTCACTGTCATGCCTTTTGGACTTACAAATGCACCAGCAGCCTTTATGGATCTTATGAACCGTGTGTTCAGACCATTTGTAGATACATTTGTGATTATTTTTATTGATGATATTCTAATTTATTCTGAAAATAAGGAACAACACCAGAAACATTTAAGGATTATTTTGGATACTTTGAGGAAAAATCAGTTATATGCCAAATTTTCTAAGTGCGAATTTTGGCTGGAAAAAGTTATATTTTTGGGTCATGTAATTTCAAAAGATGGAATCTCAGTAGATCCTGCTAAAGTGGAAGCAATATTAGAATGGAAACAACCTAAGAATATTACAGATATTCGAAGTTTTCTTGGACTTGCAGGATACTACCGAAAGTTCATTCAAGATTTCTCCCGTATAGCATCACCGATGACTAGACTTCTGAAGAAGGGTGTTAAATTTGATTGGGACACTAAATGTGAAGAAAGTTTCCAAATTTTGAAAGAAAAGCTCACTACATCTCCAGTGCTTACTTTACCCTCGGGACATGGTGGATTTGAGGTATATACAGATGCTTCTGGTACTGGTCTAGGTTGTGTATTGATGCAACACGGAAAAATTATTGCTTATGCATCAAGACAGTTGAAAAATCATGAGAAGAATTATCCAACCCATGACTTAGAACTTGAGGCAGTTGTTTTTGCACTAAAGATCTGGAGACATTATTTATATGGAGAACAATTTGAAGTATTCAGTGATCACAAGAGCCTCAAATATTTGTTCTCGCAGAAAGAATTGAATATGAGACAGCGACGTTGGCTAGAATTTATTAAAGACTATGAGTTCACACTTTCTTATCATCCTGGAAAGGCGAATATTGTAGCTGATGCTCTTAGTCGCAAAACTAGAGACACTTTGGCAAGTCTCATAGACAAAGAATGGAAACTTATTGAAGATTTCATTAATTGGAAACCCTTTGCAACTGATACAGGAAGGATTTTATTATCAAACTTAATTGTTCGACCAGAAATCCTCATCCGAATTATTTCTGAACAAAATAAGGATTCTCAACATGAAGAATTTTTAGCTCGAGCCCAACAGGAAGATGATGTTTCTTTTCGACTTAAAGAAGATGGGAGTATTTTGATGAATGATCGAATATGGGTACCAAATAACCCTGAATTGAGAAATGAAATCCTTGAAGAAGCCCATAAAAGCAAGTATACTATCCACCCAGGAAGTACAAAGATGTTCAAAGATTTGCAAAGAAAGTACTGGTGGACTGGTATGAAGAGAGATGTGGCAAATTATGTTTCAAAGTGTTTGATTTGCCAACAAGTTAAGGCAGAACATCAGAAGCCAGGTGGAATGATGCAACAAATTGAAATTCCACAATGGAAATGGGAAGAAATTACTATGGATTTCATAGTGGGTTTACCAAAAACTCGAAAACAGCACGATGCAATTTGGGTTATTATTGACCGATTAACTAAATCCGCTCACTTTCTACCTATTCGTATAAGTCAATCTTTAGAAAGTTTGGCAGATTTATACATTCAAGAGATTGTAAGATTACATGGAATACCATTTTCAATTATCTCTGATCGTGATCCCAGGTTTACTTCTCGATTCTGGAACCAACTTCAGCAGGCTTTGGGAACAAAATTAAAGTTCAGTTCTGCATTTCATCCCCAAACTGATGGACAATCAGAGCGTACTATTCAAACTCTGGAAGATATGTTACGCGCCTGTATGCTAGAATGGAAAGGAGATTGGGATATTCATATTATGCTAGCTGAATTCGCTTATAATAATAGTTATCATACCAGTATTGGAATGGCGCCATACGAAGCTTTATATGGAAGACCTTGTCGATCGCCACTCTATTGGAATGAAATTGGTGAACGAAAGTTAGAGTCACCAATGATACTACAACATTATACTCAGCAAGTAAATTTGATCCGAGACAGACTACGCGCTGCCCAGAGTCGACAAAAATGATATGCTGATCAAAGACGGAAAGAACTCACTTTTGAAGTTGATGATATGGTCTTCGTCAAAGTATCTCCAACCAAAAGTGTGTTCAGATTTGGAAAGAAGGGAAAGTTAAGTCCTAGATTTGTAGGACCTTTTAAGATTCTAGAACGAATCGGTGAAACTGCTTATAGAATCGAATTGCCTCCTCAGTATGCACAGATTCATAATGTATTTCATGTTTCAATGCTGCGAAAATATGTTTATGATCCATCTCATATTATCCAGCATCAAGATATAGCAATTCGAGAAGACATGACTGTTGAGGAAAAGCCTATAGAAATTATGGATAGAAGAGATCAAATTTTGAGAACAAAGACTATTCCTCTGGTTAAAGTCAGATGGCAGCATCACGGAATTGAAGAATGTACTTGGGAAACTGAAAACAGCATCAGAGAGAAGTATCCAGAATTGTTTGTTTAAATTGTACATAAATTTCGAGGACGAAATTTTTTCTTTTAGGGGGGTAGACTGTAATACCCAAAATTTTTAATGATTTATAAATTCTGAAGAAAATTCAAGTTTTAATTTTTATTTATTCTGAATGTGAATTATAGTGTTAAAACCCTTATTTTTATGGTTAGTACTGTTTAAAGTAAAGATCTGAATCTATATTTGAAGTTCTGATAAAATTTTGTTGAAGCTTGTTCAAAAATCAGAATTCAGGGACATTCTAGTCATTAATCAAATTGTCAAAGAGTAGCTTAGTAATTTGCCAATTCAGTGGCATTTTTCGGTAAAATACCCAACTATATAAGGTCAAAATAGTAATCTTTCTTTTAGGATATTTTCAGGGAATTAATAAAATTGTCAGGGACGAAAATGGTAATTTACCATTCTCAATGGCAGGCTATGTAATTTATTGAACTGCAGAAGGACACTCAAGTAATTCTAAATTCCCTTATGGCAGTTCTGAAAGATGGGATTTGAATTAGGGTATAAAAGGTATAAAAAAATTAGCAATCAAATAAAATATAATATTTTATATTAAAATATTCAAGAGACCATGGTTTTGGAAAACCACTGGCCCAAAACCAAGGGCAGCCATGGTTTTTCCAAAACCATGAGCTGACAAGTGTCACCTCACAATGAGGAGGTGACACCCATCCCTTTTCTCTCTCTGATACATGTCAAAAAATGAATAAAATATTAAAGAAATGACAAGTGTCAAAATAAATTAATATTTTAATTAAATTAGGTGACAAATGTCACCAAAATGGGCCCCACAGGGGGGGCGACCTCCCTTCTCTCTCCTATAAATACCCCTCACCCCCTCTCTCTCTACTCAAGTCCAAGACTCCTTCTCTCTCTAAGATCTCTCTCTCTCTACCTTTGATTTTCTCTCTCTAACTTTTAAACCAAAACCTCCGTAGAATCTCAGATTTTTTCTGAGAAACCTCTTCTAGCCCTTTTCCTCTTTCTTTTAGCGAAGTCCGTTCTTCTGCAAGAAGCTCCGTCAGATCAGAAACAGCCTCGGAAGCACTACCTGCAGGAGTTCTGCTAAACTTAGCAGAAAAGTCAGATTTGGATAGCGGAAGCGCTGCTCAAATCAACTAAACAAGGTTAGTATTCAAGAACCATCTTCTGAATTCAAATTCTCCTTCTAAACCCCAATGCTACTTTGTGTGGATTTAAATTTTGACAATTTTGTCAAAATTTAATCCAACCCAGCCTTTACATAGGGGAAGCTCTGTTCAAATTTTTCTAAATATTTTTAAGTATTCCGAACTACTTTAGAAGTAGTTCTGGCAAAATTTTATAAAAGACTTTTGAAAAATTGAGTTTTTATAGCCGAAGTTCTGTCAAAATGATTTAAAGATTTTTGAAAAAAGTAGAATTAGTATAGCAGTAATTTTGACCAAATTTTTAAATAATTTCTGAAAAAGATTAATTATTTTAATTAGAATTCTGGCAAAATTTTTTCAGATAGTTTAGAAATTTTCAGTTTATTTAGTAGAAGTTATATCAAAATTTGTATAACTATTTCAGAAAAAAATCGATTTTTATAAAGGAAATTCTGTTAAAATTTTCAAAAAATCCTTTTAAATATTTAAATCAATTTTTTTGAAAAACCTTTATAAAAATATTTGTGATGCAAAGTCATGTTCGAATTCTTACAACTCGAATTCAAGTTCAAACCCTTTTTCGAACATTTGAGTTATTACAGAGGAAACTCTGTGAAAATTCTTATAAAAGTTTTAAAGTCAATTACTAATAAATTTTTAGATTTTTAATAATTTCTTCAAAAGATACTTCTTTAAAATATAGGGCAAATACTACTCGAAATTCGATATAAAAATATTAACTAATATAATGAATTCTATCAGATTAAATCAAAGCACGAGCGCTTTATCCTGTTCTCCTTAAGTTCTATCAAAATCCAAGTAAGTTATTCTATCAAAATCTTATAATTTTATATTAGACATGCTTTTGATTCATGTTTTTGATTCATGCATGATTATCTAAATTTGATTTATGATCAAATGCATATTTCAATATCTGCATATTTCAATTTCAAATCTTATGATTTTAAATCGAATACTATGGTTAAGACATTGATGATATTGATAAATAGAAGAATTTTGTATAGCATGTTGATTTTTGAAAGATTTTATTGCTGCATGAGTCATGTCTACACAAACTTAATTCTCGCCTTCACAGGCGAATGCTCGTTGTGATAGAGCAAAATTCTGGATGGGCTGGATACATATGAACCGTGTTTATTTGAAAGGAATGATTTGGCTATTGAGCCTAGTTTTTGAAAAGATGAAAAGTCCTATAAAAGAATCCTTCAAGCCCATCTAGGTTTAGCCTACCCTGGAAGGGGTAGTGGTACAACCAGGAGTGACATTGTGAAGATGATAATTGTTGGGAGCGATAGATTCCCTAGACCTCCTGTCACTCGGGTTGAGGAGGTCGAGACAACGGGTCTCAAGGCTGCCGCATGCCAGTGGATGCATCCAACTCTCCTTGTTTGCTCGCCATTGCTGAGAATCTTCCCGGTCGTTGACCGCTCGCATGGGAGCCCGTTTCACTCAGGTATCCGGGTAATCCATAATAGAATAATATACCCCCGGAATACTTAGTTTGAGATCGGAGTACTCTCCACCGTACCAGGAGGGCGTTAATATCGAAACAATGACCTCTTTCTTTCACAGAATTTGATCTGAGATTATGCATTATTTTAAATTGTTTTTAATTGCCTTATTTTGCATAATTGTTCTTGAATAAATGCATTTTGATTTATAAATTATTGAAATCATGCTTAATATTTGAATTGTATGGTTTTGATTAATGACTTACTTGGCTATCATAAGTCTAACCCCGTTTTATGGGGATTTCAGGTTCAAATATGGAATAGGAAATCTTACAATGGATGTTGGACAAGTGTGTCATCGAAGAATCCAGATTCCCAAGATCCTGAGATTAATTTAGGATTTATTTTAAATTTAATCCTAAATGTTTTCATTTTTGAACCTTGTGAAAAGACTATGTATATAATGTTGATATAAATTATTGTTGTTTTTGTTGTTAATTGGAATGTGACGTGCCTGAGGTTTAGGAAACCGAAAATCAAAAATTATTTCCGCTGTTTTAAAAAAAAAAAAAAAATCTGCATTTTTAAAGGTTTTAAAACCCCGAAGCGTTACAGTTGGTATCAGAGCAGAGTTTTGGGAAATCTGGTTCGAGATCCACCTTGTTCATACATTACACTGTAAGTATGTACTTTAGATTTTTATTTTATTGTTAAATCATTATTCTTCTTATAGATGACTCCTCAAGATCTGGTCAATATCATTAAAGAACTTGTCAAGGATGTTCAAAAGCTAGAAGAATCATAGACAGTACAAAAACGGGTGGTGGATAATTTAGAAAATCAAGTTTGAAGTCTCACAAAAGAAAAAGAAAACTTAGAAAAATGTCATAGGTGTTTACAGACCCATTTATCACAACCTTGCCCACTGGAATTGAAAGAATGTTTATTTTGTGGAGAAGTTGGGCATATAGAAAAAGAATGCCAAGTGAAGATGGGTTGCATTAAAAGACAACAAGCCGCTGAAAACCTACCAGATCAACAATCTCGTGTAGTTATTCTTGCTCCTCCTCCTCCAATGGAACCTATTGTCATTTCATCTGACTCACCTATAGTACCTGCTTCTGCACCCACTTTAACTCCTTTGAACTTTGTATTTTCAGTCCAACCCCCTGATCCTATATATACCCCAAGAGAACCTACGGATGATCTTAGCTTATATTTAGGAAATCCAGATAAACAAATTTATAAAATAGATCCAAATGTTGCAGGACCTTCTCATCCACCAGGGCAGATTAGGAACAAGAGGAATTATTTGGGAAAATTCCTCAAGCTTCCATAGGATATCTTTTGTTAACTTTTGTTAAATATGTAAATTCTTGTAAATATGGGTTTTGATGTATATATATGTTCATATGAATAAATGTTCTTTCTACTTTAATCTAAGTCTGATCATTATTTATCAAGGATGCCTCGTCAAGCATCAAAGAAGCAATCCAAGGAGCATAATGGCCAACAAGAATTCATTATGGAAACATTAAATAATTTGGCAGCTGTTATAAGAGATCAGAATCAGAATAGGCAAGACTCAGCTACATCTTCAAAATCCTGTCAAAACCATAATGAAGTATCTTATGAGAAGTTTCTCAAATTAGATCCACCTACATTTTCAGGAAAGATGGATCCAGAAGCTGCAGAGGTTTGGATCCGAGAAATAGAAAAGATTTTTCGTGTTCTGACCGTTCCTGAAGATCGTAAGGTCAACTATGCAGCATACATATTAAAGGGAGATGCAGAAAGGTGGTGGGCATCCACCTTAGAAATTAAATTTAGCAATGGATCTGTTACTTGGGAGCAATTTATTGAAGTTTTCTATGCTGTATATTTCCCCAAGCATGAAAGAAGTCGTAAGATAAGGGAATTCCTTGAATTACTACAAGGAGGACTCTCTTTATCTGAATACATTACTAAATTCAGAAATTTAGAGAAGTATTGCCCAAATGTCTATAATACGGAAGACGAGAGGGCAATGAAATTTACTAGAGGATTGAAACCAGTTCTACGAACCAAAGTCCTCACTAGTAGGCCAGAAACTTTAGACAAGGCGGTGGAAATAGCTACATTGATACAAGAAGATTGGGAAGAAATACAGAAGAATCAATCTGGCAGAACGGTTTCTCAATTCAGAGGCCAAAAGAGTTGGCCTAAAAGAAATTTTGAAGGAAGAAGGTTCATCCCTCCAGCAAAGAGGCCACGACAGCAGTTTCAAGTCAATCAACCACAACTACCAGCTACACAACTACCAGCTAGATCGTGTCAGAATTGCTATCGATCCCATCCAGGACAACCCTGCCCCCGAACAACTGGTGGTTGTTTATATTGTGGTAAGTCAGGCCATTTTATTAAAGACTGCTATAAAAAGGAAATGGATGAACATGCTCGAGGCCTTATTAGACCTCGCCCTCAGCAACAACCCCAGTATCCGTACCAGCAACAACAACAACAACAACAACCACAACAACAACAACGACCGCAGAATAAAAAAGTACCAGGTCGCGTTTATGCCGCCAATATTGATCAACTACCTAAGGGTGACCTGATTCAAGATACTATATCTATAGCTGGACATGCTGCTTTTACTCTATTTGATTACGGTTCAACTCATTCTTTTATTTCCAAGAAGTTTACTACTTTACTTAATATGCCTATCAAGTCTTTGAACTGTGCTCTGGAAGTGGTCAACCTAGTAGGATGTAAATCTTTTTGTGGGTTATACTTGCCAAATCTAGAAGTATATATTGAAGGACAGAATTTACCTGCTGACCCAATTCTATTAGACATGTCAGATTTTGATATTATATTGGGTATGGATTGGCTACATCAACATCATGCAAGAATATTTTGTCAGGAAGGAAAAGTTACTTTTTCTCAACCAGGTATTCCTAAGGTAGAATTTAGATTATCCAATTCTACTCCTAAAAATCGAGTTATTTCTTCTTTAAAGGCCCAGAAATATTTGAGGAATGGATGTACGGCCTTTCTAGTCAGCATTACTCTTGCCAGGCCAGCAAAAATTTCTCTTGAAAGTCTGGATATTGTTCGTGAATTTTCAGATGTTTTTCCTGATGAATTACCAGGACTTCCTCCACATAGAGAGATAGAATTCGGTATTGAGTTAATGCAAGGAACTGCACAAATTTCTAAAGCTCCTTATAGGATGGCTCCAGCAGAACTCACAGAATTAAAAAAGCAATTATTGGAATTAATGGAGCTGGGATTTATTAGACCAAGTATGTCTCCCTGGGGTGCACCAGTATTATTTGTAAAGAAGAAAGATGGGTCATTAAGATTATGTATAGATTACAGACTTCTTAATCAAGTTACCATAAAGAATAAATATCCGTTGCCACGAATTGAAGATTTATTTGATCAATTACAGAAGGCTAAGGTATTTTCAAAGATTGATCTTAGGTCTGGATATCATCAACTTAGAATCAAGGAAGAAGACATTTCTAAGACAGCCTTTCGGACAAGGTATGGACACTATGAATTCACTGTCATGCCTTTTGGACTTACAAATGCACCAGCAGCCTTTATGGATCTTATGAACCGTGTGTTCAGACCATTTGTAGATACATTTGTGATTATTTTTATTGATGATATTCTAATTTATTCTGAAAATAAGGAACAACACCAGAAACATTTAAGGATTATTTTGGATACTTTGAGGAAAAATCAGTTATATGCCAAATTTTCTAAGTGCGAATTTTGGCTGGAAAAAGTTATATTTTTGGGTCATGTAATTTCAAAAGATGGAATCTCAGTAGATCCTGCTAAAGTGGAAGCAGTATTAGAATGGAAACAACCTAAGAATATTACAGATATTCGAAGTTTTCTTGGACTTGCAGGATACTACCGAAAGTTCATTCAAGATTTCTCCCGTATAGCATCACCGATGACTAGACTTCTGAAGAAGGGTGTTAAATTTGATTGGGACACTAAATGTGAAGAAAGTTTCCAAATTTTGAAAGAAAAGCTCACTACATCTCCAGTGCTTACTTTACCCTCGGGACATGGTGGATTTGAGGTATATACAGATGCTTCTGGTACTGGTCTAGGTTGTGTATTGATGCAACACGGAAAAATTATTGCTTATGCATCAAGACAGTTGAAAAATCATGAGAAGAATTATCCAACCCATGACTTAGAACTTGAGGCAGTTGTTTTTGCACTAAAGATCTGGAGACATTATTTATATGGAGAACAATTTGAAGTATTCAGTGATCACAAGAGCCTCAAATATTTGTTCTCGCAGAAAGAATTGAATATGAGACAGCGACGTTGGCTAGAATTTATTAAAGACTATGAGTTCACACTTTCTTATCATCCTGGAAAGGCGAATATTGTAGCTGATGCTCTTAGTCGCAAAACTAGAGACACTTTGGCAAGTCTCATAGACAAAGAATGGAAACTTATTGAAGATTTCATTAATTGGAAACCCTTTGCAACTGATACAGGAAGGATTTTATTATCAAACTTAATTGTTCGACCAGAAATCCTCATCCGAATTATTTCTGAACAAAATAAGGATTCTCAACATGAAGAATTTTTAGCTCGAGCCCAACAGGAAGATGATGTTTCTTTTCGACTTAAAGAAGATGGGAGTATTTTGATGAATGATCGAATATGGGTACCAAATAACCCTGAATTGAGAAATGAAATCCTTGAAGAAGCCCATAAAAGCAAGTATACTATCCACCCAGGAAGTACAAAGATGTTCAAAGATTTGCAAAGAAAGTACTGGTGGACTGGTATGAAGAGAGATGTGGCAAATTATGTTTCAAAGTGTTTGATTTGCCAACAAGTTAAGGCAGAACATCAGAAGCCAGGTGGAATGATGCAACAAATTGAAATTCCACAATGGAAATGGGAAGAAATTACTATGGATTTCATAGTGGGTTTACCAAAAACTCGAAAACAGCACGATGCAATTTGGGTTATTATTGACCGATTAACTAAATCCGCTCACTTTCTACCTATTCGTATAAGTCAATCTTTAGAAAGTTTGGCAGATTTATACATTCAAGAGATTGTAAGATTACATGGAATACCATTTTCAATTATCTCTGATCGTGATCCCAGGTTTACTTCTCGATTCTGGAACCAACTTCAGCAGGCTTTGGGAACAAAATTAAAGTTCAGTTCTGCATTTCATCCCCAAACTGATGGACAATCAGAGCGTACTATTCAAACTCTGGAAGATATGTTACGCGCCTGTATGCTAGAATGGAAAGGAGATTGGGATATTCATATTATGCTAGCTGAATTCGCTTATAATAATAGTTATCATACCAGTATTGGAATGGCGCCATACGAAGCTTTATATGGAAGACCTTGTCGATCGCCACTCTATTGGAATGAAATTGGTGAACGAAAGTTAGAGTCACCAATGATACTACAACATTATACTCAGCAAGTAAATTTGATCCGAGACAGACTACGCGCTGCCCAGAGTCGACAAAAATGATATGCTGATCAAAGACGGAAAGAACTCACTTTTGAAGTTGATGATATGGTCTTCGTCAAAGTATCTCCAACCAAAAGTGTGTTCAGATTTGGAAAGAAGGGAAAGTTAAGTCCTAGATTTGTAGGACCTTTTAAGATTCTAGAACGAATCGGTGAAACTGCTTATAGAATCGAATTGCCTCCTCAGTATGCACAGATTCATAATGTATTTCATGTTTCAATGCTGCGAAAATATGTTTATGATCCATCTCATATTATCCAGCATCAAGATATAGCAATTCGAGAAGACATGACTGTTGAGGAAAAGCCTATAGAAATTATGGATAGAAGAGATCAAATTTTGAGAACAAAGACTATTCCTCTGGTTAAAGTCAGATGGCAGCATCACGGAATTGAAGAATGTACTTGGGAAACTGAAAACAGCATCAGAGAGAAGTATCCAGAATTGTTTGTTTAAATTGTACATAAATTTCGAGGACGAAATTTTTTCTTTTAGGGGGGTAGACTGTAATACCCAAAATTTTTAATGATTTATAAATTCTGAAGAAAATTCAAGTTTTAATTTTTATTTATTCTGAATGTGAATTATAGTGTTAAAACCCTTATTTTTATGGTTAGTACTGTTTAAAGTAAAGATCTGAATCTATATTTGAAGTTCTGATAAAATTTTGTTGAGGCTTGTTCAAAAATCAGAATTCAGGGACATTCTAGTCATTAATCAAATTGTCAAAGAGTAGCTTAGTAATTTGCCAATTCAGTGGCATTTTTCGGTAAAATACCCAACTATATAAGGTCAAAATAGTAATCTTTCTTTTAGGATATTTTCAGGGAATTAATAAAATTGTCAGGGACGAAAATGGTAATTTACCATTCTCAATGGCCGGCTATGTAATTTATTGAACTGCAGAAGGACACTCAAGTAATTCTAAATTCCCTTATGGCAGTTCTGAAAGATGGGATTTGAATTAGGGTATAAAAGGTATAAAAAAATTAGCAATCAAATAAAATATAATATTTTATATTAAAATATTCAAGAGACCATGGTTTTGGAAAACCACTGGCCCAAAACCAAGGGCAGCCATGGTTTTTCCAAAACCATGAGCTGACAAGTGTCACCTCACAATGAGGAGGTGACACCCATCCCTTTTCTCTCTCTGATACATGTCAAAAAAATGAATAAAATATTAAAGAAATGACAAGTGTCAAAATAAATTAATATTTTAATTAAATTAGGTGACAAATGTCACCAAAATGGGCCCCACAGGGGGGGGCGACCTCCCTTCTCTCTCCTATAAATACCCCTCACCCCCTCTCTCTCTACTCAAGTCCAAGACTCCTTCTCTCTCTAAGATCTCTCTCTCTCTACCTTTGATTTTCTCTCTCTAACTTTTAAACCAAAACCTCCGTAGAATCTCAGATTTTTTCTGAGAAACCTCTTCTAGCCCTTTTCCTCTTTCTTTTAGCGAAGTCCGTTCTTCTGCAAGAAGCTCCGTCAGATCAGAAACAGCCTCGGAAGCACTACCTGCAGGAGTTCTGCTAAACTTAGCAGAAAAGTCAGATTTGGATAGCGGAAGCGCTGCTCAAATCAACTAAACAAGGTTAGTATTCAAGAACCATCTTCTGAATTCAAATTCTCCTTCTAAACCCCAATTCTACTTTGTGTGGATTTAAATTTTGACAATTTTGTCAAAATTTAATCCAACCCAGCCTTTACATAGGGGAAGCTCTGTTCAAATTTTTCTAAATATTTTTAAGTATTCCGAACTACTTTAGAAGTAGTTCTGGCAAAATTTTATAAAAGACTTTTGAAAAATTGAGTTTTTATAGCCGAAGTTCTGTCAAAATGATTTAAAGATTTTTGAAAAAAGTAGAATTAGTATAGCAGTAATTTTGACCAAATTTTTAAATAATTTCTGAAAAAGATTAATTATTTTAATTAGAATTCTGGCAAAATTTTTTCAGATAGTTTAGAAATTTTCAGTTTATTTAGTAGAAGTTATATCAAAATTTGTATAACTATTTCAGAAAAAAATCGATTTTTATAAAGGAAATTCTGTTAAAATTTTCAAAAAATCCTTTTAAATATTTAAATCAATTTTTTTGAAAAACCTTTATAAAAATATTTGTGATGCAAAGTCATGTTCGAATTCTTACAACTCGAATTCAAGTTCAAACCCTTTTTCGAACATTTGAGTTATTACAGAGGAAACTCTGTGAAAATTCTTATAAAAGTTTTAAAGTCAATTACTAATAAATTTTTAGATTTTTAATAATTTCTTCAAAAGATACTTCTTTAAAATATAGGGCAAATACTACTCGAAATTTGATATAAAAATATTAACTAATATAATGAATTCTATCAGATTAAATCAAAGCACGAGCGCTTTATCCTGTTCTCCTTAAGTTCTATCAAAATCCAAGTAAGTTATTCTATCAAAATCTTATAATTTTATATTAGACATGCTTTTGATTCATGTTTTTGATTCATGCATGATTATCTAAATTTGATTTATGATCAAATGCATATTTCAATATCTGCATATTTCAATTTCAAATCTTATGATTTTAAATCGAATACTATGGTTAAGACATTGATGATATTGATAAATAGAAGAATTTTGTATAGCATGTTGATTTTTGAAAGATTTTATTGCTGCATGAGTCATGTCTACACAAACTTAATTCTCGCCTTCACAGGCGAATGCTCGTTGTGATAGAGCAAAATTCTGGATGGGCTGGATACATATGAACCGTGTTTATTTGAAAGGAATGATTTGGCTATTGAGCCTAGTTTTTGAAAAGATGAAAAGTCCTATAAAAGAATCCTTCAAGCCCATCTAGGTTTAGCCTACCCTGGAAGGGGTAGTGGTACAACCAGGAGTGACATTGTGAAGATGATAATTGTTGGGAGCGATAGATTCCCTAGACCTCCTGTCACTCGGGTTGAGGAGGTCGAGACAACGGGTCTCAAGGCTGCCGCATGCCAGTGGATGCATCCAACTCTCCTTGTTTGCTCGCCATTGCTGAGAATCTTCCCGGTCGTTGACCGCTCGCATGGGAGCCCGTTTCACTCAGGTATCCGGGTAATCCACAATAGAATAATATACCCCCGGAATACTTAGTTTGAGATCGGAGTACTCTCCACCGTACCAGGAGGGCGTTAATATCGAAACAATGACCTCTTTCTTTCACAGAATTTGATCTGAGATTATGCATTATTTTAAATTGTTTTTAATTGCCTTATTTTGCATAATTGTTCTTGAATAAATGCATTTTGATTTATAAATTATTGAAATCATGCTTAATATTTGAATTGTATGGTTTTGATTAATGACTTACTTGGCTATCATAAGTCTAACCCCGTTTTATGGGGATTTCAGGTTCAAATATGGAATAGGAAATCTTACAATGGATGTTGGACAAGTGTGTCATCGAAGAATCCAGATTCCCAAGATCCTGAGATTAATTTAGGATTTATTTTAAATTTAATCCTAAATGTTTTCATTTTTGAACCTTGTGAAAAGACTATGTATATAATGTTGATATAAATTATTGTTGTTTTTGTTGTTAATTGGAATGTGACGTGCCTGAGGTTTAGGAAACCGAAAATCAAAAATTATTTCCGCTGTTTTAAAAAAAAAAAAAAAATCTGCATTTTTAAAGGTTTTAAAACCCCGAAGCGTTACAGTTGGTATCAGAGCAGAGTTTTGGGAAATCTGGTTCGAGATCCACCTTGTTCATACATTACACTGTAAGTATGTACTTTAGATTTTTATTTTATTGTTAAATCATTATTCTTCTTATAGATGACTCCTCAAGATCTGGTCAATATCATTAAAGAACTTGTCAAGGATGTTCAAAAGCTAGAAGAATCATAGACAGTACAAAAACGGGTGGTGGATAATTTAGAAAATCAAGTTTGAAGTCTCACAAAAGAAAAAGAAAACTTAGAAAAATGTCATAGGTGTTTACAGACCCATTTATCACAACCTTGCCCACTGGAATTGAAAGAATGTTTATTTTGTGGAGAAGTTGGGCATATAGAAAAAGAATGCCAAGTGAAGCTGGGTTGCATTAAAAGACAACAAGCCGCTGAAAACCTACCAGATCAACAATCTCGTGTAGTTATTCTTGCTCCTCCTCCTCCAATGGAACCTATTGTCATTTCATCTGACTCACCTATAGTACCTGCTTCTGCACCCACTTTAACTCCTTTGAACTTTGTATTTTCAGTCCAACCCCCTGATCCTATATATACCCCAAGAGAACCTACGGATGATCTTAGCTTATATTTAGGAAATCCAGATAAACAAATTTATAAAATAGATCCAAATGTTGCAGGACCTTCTCATCCACCAGGGCAGATTAGGAACAAGAGGAATTATTTGGGAAAATTCCTCAAGCTTCCATAGGATATCTTTTGTTAACTTTTGTTAAATATGTAAATTCTTGTAAATATGGGTTTTGATGTATATATATGTTCATATGAATAAATGTTCTTTCTACTTTAATCTAAGTCTGATCATTATTTATCAAGGATGCCTCGTCAAGCATCAAAGAAGCAATCCAAGGAGCATAATGGCCAACAAGAATTCATTATGGAAACATTAAATAATTTGGCAGCTGTTATAAGAGATCAGAATCAGAATAGGCAAGACTCAGCTACATCTTCAAAATCCTGTCAAAACCATAATGAAGTATCTTATGAGAAGTTTCTCAAATTAGATCCACCTACATTTTCAGGAAAGATGGATCCAGAAGCTGCAGAGGTTTGGATCCGAGAAATAGAAAAGATTTTTCGTGTTCTGACCGTTCCTGAAGATCGTAAGGTCAACTATGCAGCATACAGATTAAAGGGAGATGCAGAAAGGTGGTGGGCATCCACCTTAGAAATTAAATTTAGCAATGGATCTGTTACTTGGGAGCAATTTATTGAAGTTTTCTATGCTGTATATTTCCCCAAGCATGAAAGAAGTCGTAAGATAAGGGAATTCCTTGAATTACTACAAGGAGGACTCTCTTTATCTGAATACATTACTAAATTCAGAAATTTAGAGAAGTATTGCCCAAATGTCTATAATACGGAAGACGAGAGGGCAATGAAATTTACTAGAGGATTGAAACCAGTTCTACGAACCAAAGTCCTCACTAGTAGGCCAGAAACTTTAGACAAGGCGGTGGAAATAGCTACATTGATACAAGAAGATTGGGAAGAAATACAGAAGAATCAATCTGGCAGAACGGTTTCTCAATTCAGAGGCCAAAAGAGTTGGCCTAAAAGAAATTTTGAAGGAAGAAGGTTCATCCCTCCAGCAAAGAGGCCACGACAGCAGTTTCAAGTCAATCAACCACAACTACCAGCTACACAACTACCAGCTAGATCGTGTCAGAATTGCTATCGATCCCATCCAGGACAACCCTGCCCCCGAACAACTGGTGGTTGTTTATATTGTGGTAAGTCAGGCCATTTTATTAAAGACTGCTATAAAAAGGAAATGGATGAACATGCTCGAGGCCTTATTAGACCTCGCCCTCAGCAACAACCCCAGTATCCGTACCAGCAACAACAACAACAACAACAACCACAACAACAACAACGACCGCAGAATAAAAAAGTACCAGGTCGCGTTTATGCCGCCAATATTGATCAACTACCTAAGGGTGACCTGATTCAAGATACTATATCTATAGCTGGACATGCTGCTTTTACTCTATTTGATTACGGTTCAACTCATTCTTTTATTTCCAAGAAGTTTACTACTTTACTTAATATGCCTATCAAGTCTTTGAACTGTGCTCTGGAAGTGGTCAACCTAGTAGGATGTAAATCTTTTTGTGGGTTATACTTGCCAAATCTAGAAGTATATATTGAAGGACAGAATTTACCTGCTGACCCAATTCTATTAGACATGTCAGATTTTGATATTATATTGGGTATGGATTGGCTACATCAACATCATGCAAGAATATTTTGTCAGGAAGGAAAAGTTACTTTTTCTCAACCAGGTATTCCTAAGGTAGAATTTAGATTATCCAATTCTACTCCTAAAAATCGAGTTATTTCTTCTTTAAAGGCCCAGAAATATTTGAGGAATGGATGTACGGCCTTTCTAGTCAGCATTACTCTTGCCAGGCCAGCAGAAATTTCTCTTGAAAGTCTGGATATTGTTCGTGAATTTTCAGATGTTTTTCCTGATGAATTACCAGGACTTCCTCCACATAGAGAGATAGAATTCGGTATTGAGTTAATGCAAGGAACTGCACCAATTTCTAAAGCTCCTTATAGGATGGCTCCAGCAGAACTCACAGAATTAAAAAAGCAATTATTGGAATTAATGGAGCTGGGATTTATTAGACCAAGTATGTCTCCCTGGGGTGCACCAGTATTATTTGTAAAGAAGAAAGATGGGTCATTAAGATTATGTATAGATTACAGACTTCTTAATCAAGTTACCATAAAGAATAAATATCCGTTGCCACGAATTGAAGATTTATTTGATCAATTACAGAAGGCTAAGGTATTTTCAAAGATTGATCTTAGGTCTGGATATCATCAACTTAGAATCAAGGAAGAAGACATTTCTAAGACAGCCTTTCGGACAAGGTATGGACACTATGAATTCACTGTCATGCCTTTTGGACTTACAAATGCACCAGCAGCCTTTATGGATCTTATGAACCGTGTGTTCAGACCATTTGTAGATACATTTGTGATTATTTTTATTGATGATATTCTAATTTATTCTGAAAATAAGGAACAACACCAGAAACATTTAAGGATTATTTTGGATACTTTGAGGAAAAATCAGTTATATGCCAAATTTTCTAAGTGCGAATTTTGGCTGGAAAAAGTTATATTTTTGGGTCATGTAATTTCAAAAGATGGAATCTCAGTAGATCCTGCTAAAGTGGAAGCAGTATTAGAATGGAAACAACCTAAGAATATTACAGATATTCAAAGTTTTCTTGGACTTGCAGGATACTACCGAAAGTTCATTCAAGATTTCTCCCGTATAGCATCACCGATGACTAGACTTCTGAAGAAGGGTGTTAAATTTGATTGGGACACTAAATGTGAAGAAAGTTTCCAAATTTTGAAAGAAAAGCTCACTACATCTCCAGTGCTTACTTTACCCTCGGGACATGGTGGATTTGAGGTATATACAGATGCTTCTGGTACTGGTCTAGGTTGTGTATTGATGCAACACGGAAAAATTATTGCTTATGCATCAAGACAGTTGAAAAATCATGAGAAGAATTATCCAACCCATGACTTAGAACTTGAGGCAGTTGTTTTTGCACTAAAGATCTGGAGACATTATTTATATGGAGAACAATTTGAAGTATTCAGTGATCACAAGAGCCTCAAATATTTGTTCTCGCAGAAAGAATTGAATATGAGACAGCGACGTTGGCTAGAATTTATTAAAGACTATGAGTTCACACTTTCTTATCATCCTGGAAAGGCGAATATTGTAGCTGATGCTCTTAGTCGCAAAACTAGAGACACTTTGGCAAGTCTCATAGACAAAGAATGGAAACTTATTGAAGATTTCATTAATTGGAAACCCTTTGCAACTGATACAGGAAGGATTTTATTATCAAACTTAATTGTTCGACCAGAAATCCTCATCCGAATTATTTCTGAACAAAATAAGGATTCTCAACATGAAGAATTTTTAGCTCGAGCCCAACAGGAAGATGATGTTTCTTTTCGACTTAAAGAAGATGGGAGTATTTTGATGAATGATCGAATATGGGTACCAAATAACCCTGAATTGAGAAATGAAATCCTTGAAGAAGCCCATAAAAGCAAGTATACTATCCACCCAGGAAGTACAAAGATGTTCAAAGATTTGCAAAGAAAGTACTGGTGGACTGGTATGAAGAGAGATGTGGCAAATTATGTTTCAAAGTGTTTGATTTGCCAACAAGTTAAGGCAGAACATCAGAAGCCAGGTGGAATGATGCAACAAATTGAAATTCCACAATGGAAATGGGAAGAAATTACTATGGATTTCATAGTGGGTTTACCAAAAACTCGAAAACAGCACGATGCAATTTGGGTTATTATTGACCGATTAACTAAATCCGCTCACTTTCTACCTATTCGTATAAGTCAATCTTTAGAAAGTTTGGCAGATTTATACATTCAAGAGATTGTAAGATTACATGGAATACCATTTTCAATTATCTCTGATCGTGATCCCAGGTTTACTTCTCGATTCTGGAACCAACTTCAGCAGGCTTTGGGAACAAAATTAAAGTTCAGTTCTGCATTTCATCCCCAAACTGATGGACAATCAGAGCGTACTATTCAAACTCTGGAAGATATGTTACGCGCCTGTATGCTAGAATGGAAAGGAGATTGGGATATTCATATTATGCTAGCTGAATTCGCTTATAATAATAGTTATCATACCAGTATTGGAATGGCGCCATACGAAGCTTTATATGGAAGACCTTGTCGATCGCCACTCTATTGGAATGAAATTGGTGAACGAAAGTTAGAGTCACCAATGATACTACAACATTATACTCAGCAAGTAAATTTGATCCGAGACAGACTACGCGCTGCCCAGAGTCGACAAAAATGATATGCTGATCAAAGACGGAAAGAACTCACTTTTGAAGTTGATGATATGGTCTTCGTCAAAGTATCTCTAACCAAAAGTGTGTTCAGATTTGGAAAGAAGGGAAAGTTAAGTCCTAGATTTGTAGGACCTTTTAAGATTCTAGAACGAATCGGTGAAACTGCTTATAGAATCGAATTGCCTCCTCAGTATGCACAGATTCATAATGTATTTCATGTTTCAATGCTGCGAAAATATGTTTATGATCCATCTCATATTATCCAGCATCAAGATATAGCAATTCGAGAAGACATGACTGTTGAGGAAAAGCCTATAGAAATTATGGATAGAAGAGATCAAATTTTGAGAACAAAGACTATTCCTCTGGTTAAAGTCAGATGGCAGCATCACGGAATTGAAGAATGTACTTGGGAAACTGAAAACAGCATCAGAGAGAAGTATCCAGAATTGTTTGTTTAAATTGTACATAAATTTCGAGGACGAAATTTTTTCTTTTAGGGGGGTAGACTGTAATACCCAAAATTTTTAATGATTTATAAATTCTGAAGAAAATTCAAGTTTTAATTTTTATTTATTCTGAATGTGAATTATAGTGTTAAAACCCTTATTTTTATGGTTAGTACTGTTTAAAGTAAAGATCTGAATCTATATTTGAAGTTCTGATAAAATTTTGTTGAGGCTTGTTCAAAAATCAGAATTCAGGGACATTCTAGTCATTAATCAAATTGTCAAAGAGTAGCTTAGTAATTTGCCAATTCAGTGGCATTTTTCGGTAAAATACCCAACTATATAAGGTCAAAATAGTAATCTTTCTTTTAGGATATTTTCAGGGAATTAATAAAATTGTCAGGGACGAAAATGGTAATTTACCATTCTCAATGGCAGGCTATGTAATTTATTGAACTGCAGAAGGACACTCAAGTAATTCTAAATTCCCTTATGGCAGTTCTGAAAGATGGGATTTGAATTAGGGTATAAAAGGTATAAAAAAATTAGCAATCAAATAAAATATAATATTTTATATTAAAATATTCAAGAGACCATGGTTTTGGAAAACCACTGGCCCAAAACCAAGGGCAGCCATGGTTTTTCCAAAACCATGAGCTGACAAGTGTCACCTCACAATGAGGAGGTGACACCCATCCCTTTTCTCTCTCTGATACATGTCAAAAAAATGAATAAAATATTAAAGAAATGACAAGTGTCAAAATAAATTAATATTTTAATTAAATTAGGTGACAAATGTCACCAAAATGGGCCCCACAGGGGGGGCAACCTCCCTTCTCTCTCCTATAAATACCCCTCACCCCCTCTCTCTCTACTCAAGTCCAAGACTCCTTCTCTCTCTAAGATCTCTCTCTCTCTACCTTTGATTTTCTCTCTCTAACTTTTAAACCAAAACCTCCGTAGAATCTCAGATTTTTTCTGAGAAACCTCTTCTAGCCCTTTTCCTCTTTCTTTTAGCGAAGTCCGTTCTTCTGCAAGAAGCTCCGTCAGATCAGAAACAGCCTCGGAAGCACTACCTGCAGGAGTTCTGCTAAACTTAGCAGAAAAGTCAGATTTGGATAGCGGAAGCGCTGCTCAAATCAACTAAACAAGGTTAGTATTCAAGAACCATCTTCTGAATTCAAATTCTCCTTCTAAACCCCAATGCTACTTTGTGTGGATTTAAATTTTGACAATTTTGTCAAAATTTAATCCAACCCAGCCTTTACATAGGGGAAGCTCTGTTCAAATTTTTCTAAATATTTTTAAGTATTCCGAACTACTTTAGAAGTAGTTCTGGCAAAATTTTATAAAAGACTTTTGAAAAATTGAGTTTTTATAGCCGAAGTTCTGTCAAAATGATTTAAAGATTTTTGAAAAAAGTAGAATTAGTATAGCAGTAATTTTGACCAAATTTTTAAATAATTTCTGAAAAAGATTAATTATTTTAATTAGAATTCTGGCAAAATTTTTTCAGATAGTTTAGAAATTTTCAGTTTATTTAGTAGAAGTTATATCAAAATTTGTATAACTATTTCAGAAAAAAATCGATTTTTATAAAGGAAATTCTGTTAAAATTTTCAAAAAATCCTTTTAAATATTTAAATCAATTTTTTTGAAAAACCTTTATAAAAATATTTGTGATGCAAAGTCATGTTCGAATTCTTACAACTCGAATTCAAGTTCAAACCCTTTTTCGAACATTTGAGTTATTACAGAGGAAACTCTGTGAAAATTCTTATAAAAGTTTTAAAGTCAATTACTAATAAATTTTTAGATTTTTAATAATTTCTTCAAAAGATACTTCTTTAAAATATAGGGCAAATACTACTCGAAATTCGATATAAAAATATTAACTAATATAATGAATTCTATCAGATTAAATCAAAGCACGAGCGCTTTATCCTGTTCTCCTTAAGTTCTATCAAAATCCAAGTAAGTTATTCTATCAAAATCATATAATTTTATATTAGACATGCTTTTGATTCATGTTTTTGATTCATGCATGATTATCTAAATTTGATTTATGATCAAATGCATATTTCAATATCTGCATATTTCAATTTCAAATCTTATGATTTTAAATCGAATACTATGGTTAAGACATTGATGATATTGATAAATAGAAGAATTTTGTATAGCATGTTGATTTTTGAAAGATTTTATTGCTGCATGAGTCATGTCTACACAAACTTAATTCTCGCCTTCACAGGCGAATGCTCGTTGTGATAGAGCAAAATTCTGGATGGGCTGGATACATATGAACCGTGTTTATTTGAAAGGAATGATTTGGCTATTGAGCCTAGTTTTTGAAAAGATGAAAAGTCCTATAAAAGAATCCTTCAAGCCCATCTAGGTTTAGCCTACCCTGGAAGGGGTAGTGGTACAACCAGGAGTGACATTGTGAAGATGATAATTGTTGGGAGCGATAGATTCCCTAGACCTCCTGTCACTCGGGTTGAGGAGGTCGAGACAACGGGTCTCAAGGCTGCCGCATGCCAGTGGATGCATCCAACTCTCCTTGTTTGCTCGCCATTGCTGAGAATCTTCCCGGTCGTTGACCGCTCGCATGGGAGCCCGTTTCACTCAGGTATCCGGGTAATCCACAATAGAATAATATACCCCCGGAATACTTAGTTTGAGATCGGAGTACTCTCCACCGTACCAGGAGGGCGTTAATATCGAAACAATGACCTCTTTCTTTCACAGAATTTGATCTGAGATTATGCATTATTTTAAATTGTTTTTAATTGCCTTATTTTGCATAATTGTTCTTGAATAAATGCATTTTGATTTATAAATTATTGAAATCATGCTTAATATTTGAATTGTATGGTTTTGATTAATGACTTACTTGGCTATCATAAGTCTAACCCCGTTTTATGGGGATTTCAGGTTCAAATATGGAATAGGAAATCTTACAATGGATGTTGGACAAGTGTGTCATCGAAGAATCCAGATTCCCAAGATCCTGAGATTAATTTAGGATTTATTTTAAATTTAATCCTAAATGTTTTCATTTTTGAACCTTGTGAAAAGACTATGTATATAATGTTGATATAAATTATTGTTGTTTTTGTTGTTAATTGGAATGTGACGTGCCTGAGGTTTAGGAAACCGAAAATCAAAAATTATTTCCGCTGTTTTAAAAAAAAAAAAAAAAATCTGCATTTTTAAAGGTTTTAAAACCCCGAAGCGTTACAGTTGGTATCAGAGCAGAGTTTTGGGAAATCTGGTTCGAGATCCACCTTGTTCATACATTACACTGTAAGTATGTACTTTAGATTTTTATTTTATTGTTAAATCATTATTCTTCTTATAGATGACTCCTCAAGATCTGGTCAATATCATTAAAGAACTTGTCAAGGATGTTCAAAAGCTAGAAGAATCATAGACAGTACAAAAACGGGTGGTGGATAATTTAGAAAATCAAGTTTGAAGTCTCACAAAAGAAAAAGAAAACTTAGAAAAATGTCATAGGTGTTTACAGACCCATTTATCACAACCTTGCCCACTGGAATTGAAAGAATGTTTATTTTGTGGAGAAGTTGGGCATATAGAAAAAGAATGCCAAGTGAAGATGGGTTGCATTAAAAGACAACAAGCCGCTGAAAACCTACCAGATCAACAATCTCGTGTAGTTATTCTTGCTCCTCCTCCTCCAATGGAACCTATTGTCATTTCATCTGACTCACCTATAGTACCTGCTTCTGCACCCACTTTAACTCCTTTGAACTTTGTATTTTCAGTCCAACCCCCTGATCCTATATATACCCCAAGAGAACCTACGGATGATCTTAGCTTATATTTAGGAAATCCAGATAAACAAATTTATAAAATAGATCCAAATGTTGCAGGACCTTCTCATCCACCAGGGCAGATTAGGAACAAGAGGAATTATTTGGGAAAATTCCTCAAGCTTCCATAGGATATCTTTTGTTAACTTTTGTTAAATATGTAAATTCTTGTAAATATGGGTTTTGATGTATATATATGTTCATATGAATAAATGTTCTTTCTACTTTAATCTAAGTCTGATCATTATTTATCAAGGATGCCTCGTCAAGCATCAAAGAAGCAATCCAAGGAGCATAATGGCCAACAAGAATTCATTATGGAAACATTAAATAATTTGGCAGCTGTTATAAGAGATCAGAATCAGAATAGGCAAGACTCAGCTACATCTTCAAAATCCTGTCAAAACCATAATGAAGTATCTTATGAGAAGTTTCTCAAATTAGATCCACCTACATTTTCAGGAAAGATGGATCCAGAAGCTGCAGAGGTTTGGATCCGAGAAATAGAAAAGATTTTTCGTGTTCTGACCGTTCCTGAAGATCGTAAGGTCAACTATGCAGCATACAGATTAAAGGGAGATGCAGAAAGGTGGTGGGCATCCACCTTAGAAATTAAATTTAGCAATGGATCTGTTACTTGGGAGCAATTTATTGAAGTTTTTTATGCTGTATATTTCCCCAAGCATGAAAGAAGTCGTAAGATAAGGGAATTCCTTGAATTACTACAAGGAGGACTCTCTTTATCTGAATACATTACTAAATTCAGAAATTTAGAGAAGTATTGCCCAAATGTCTATAATACGGAAGACGAGAGGGCAATGAAATTTACTAGAGGATTGAAACCAGTTCTACGAACCAAAGTCCTCACTAGTAGGCCAGAAACTTTAGACAAGGCGGTGGAAATAGCTACATTGATACAAGAAGATTGGGAAGAAATACAGAAGAATCAATCTGGCAGAACGGTTTCTCAATTCAGAGGCCAAAAGAGTTGGCCTAAAAGAAATTTTGAAGGAAGAAGGTTCATCCCTCCAGCAAAGAGGCCACGACAGCAGTTTCAAGTCAATCAACCACAACTACCAGCTACACAACTACCAGCTAGATCGTGTCAGAATTGCTATCGATCCCATCCAGGACAACCCTGCCCCCGAACAACTGGTGGTTGTTTATATTGTGGTAAGTCAGGCCATTTTATTAAAGACTGCTATAAAAAGGAAATGGATGAACATGCTCGAGGCCTTATTAGACCTCGCCCTCAGCAACAACCCCAGTATCCGTACCAGCAACAACAACAACAACAACAACCACAACAACAACAACGACCGCAGAATAAAAAAGTACCAGGTCGCGTTTATGCCGCCAATATTGATCAACTACCTAAGGGTGACCTGATTCAAGATACTATATCTATAGCTGGACATGCTGCTTTTACTCTATTTGATTACGGTTCAACTCATTCTTTTATTTCCAAGAAGTTTACTACTTTACTTAATATGCCTATCAAGTCTTTGAACTGTGCTCTGGAAGTGGTCAACCTAGTAGGATGTAAATCTTTTTGTGGGTTATACTTGCCAAATCTAGAAGTATATATTGAAGGACAGAATTTACCTGCTGACCCAATTCTATTAGACATGTCAGATTTTGATATTATATTGGGTATGGATTGGCTACATCAACATCATGCAAGAATATTTTGTCAGGAAGGAAAAGTTACTTTTTCTCAACCAGGTATTCCTAAGGTAGAATTTAGATTATCCAATTCTACTCCTAAAAATCGAGTTATTTCTTCTTTAAAGGCCCAGAAATATTTGAGGAATGGATGTACGGCCTTTCTAGTCAGCATTACTCTTGCCAGGCCAGCAGAAATTTCTCTTGAAAGTCTGGATATTGTTCGTGAATTTTCAGATGTTTTTCCTGATGAATTACCAGGACTTCCTCCACATAGAGAGATAGAATTCGGTATTGAGTTAATGCAAGGAACTGCACCAATTTCTAAAGCTCCTTATAGGATGGCTCCAGCAGAACTCACAGAATTAAAAAAGCAATTATTGGAATTAATGGAGCTGGGATTTATTAGACCAAGTATGTCTCCCTGGGGTGCACCAGTATTATTTGTAAAGAAGAAAGATGGGTCATTAAGATTATGTATAGATTACAGACTTCTTAATCAAGTTACCATAAAGAATAAATATCCGTTGCCACGAATTGAAGATTTATTTGATCAATTACAGAAGGCTAAGGTATTTTCAAAGATTGATCTTAGGTCTGGATATCATCAACTTAGAATCAAGGAAGAAGACATTTCTAAGACAGCCTTTCGGACAAGGTATGGACACTATGAATTCACTGTCATGCCTTTTGGACTTACAAATGCACCAGCAGCCTTTATGGATCTTATGAACCGTGTGTTCAGACCATTTGTAGATACATTTGTGATTATTTTTATTGATGATATTCTAATTTATTCTGAAAATAAGGAACAACACCAGAAACATTTAAGGATTATTTTGGATACTTTGAGGAAAAATCAGTTATATGCCAAATTTTCTAAGTGCGAATTTTGGCTGGAAAAAGTTATATTTTTGGGTCATGTAATTTCAAAAGATGGAATCTCAGTAGATCCTGCTAAAGTGGAAGCAGTATTAGAATGGAAACAACCTAGGAATATTACAGATATTCGAAGTTTTCTTGGACTTGCAGGATACTACCGAAAGTTCATTCAAGATTTCTCCCGTATAGCATCACCGATGACTAGACTTCTGAAGAAGGGTGTTAAATTTGATTGGGACACTAAATGTAAAGAAAGTTTCCAAATTTTGAAAGAAAAGCTCACTACATCTCCAGTGCTTACTTTACCCTCGGGACATGGTGGATTTGAGGTATATACAGATGCTTCTGGTACTGGTCTAGGTTGTGTATTGATGCAACACGGAAAAATTATTGCTTATGCATCAAGACAGTTGAAAAATCATGAGAAGAATTATCCAACCCATGACTTAGAACTTGAGGCAGTTGTTTTTGCACTAAAGATCTGGAGACATTATTTATATGGAGAACAATTTGAAGTATTCAGTGATCACAAGAGCCTCAAATATTTGTTCTCGCAGAAAGAATTGAATATGAGACAGCGACGTTGGCTAGAATTTATTAAAGACTATGAGTTCACACTTTCTTATCATCCTGGAAAGGCGAATATTGTAGCTGATGCTCTTAGTCGCAAAACTAGAGACACTTTGGCAAGTCTCATAGACAAAGAATGGAAACTTATTGAAGATTTCATTAATTGGAAACCCTTTGCAACTGATACAGGAAGGATTTTATTATCAAACTTAATTGTTCGACCAGAAATCCTCATCCGAATTATTTCTGAACAAAATAAGGATTCTCAACATGAAGAATTTTTAGCTCGAGCCCAACAGGAAGATGATGTTTCTTTTCGACTTAAAGAAGATGGGAGTATTTTGATGAATGATCGAATATGGGTACCAAATAACCCTGAATTGAGAAATGAAATCCTTGAAGAAGCCCATAAAAGCAAGTATACTATCCACCCAGGAAGTACAAAGATGTTCAAAGATTTGCAAAGAAAGTACTGGTGGACTGGTATGAAGAGAGATGTGGCAAATTATGTTTCAAAGTGTTTGATTTGCCAACAAGTTAAGGCAGAACATCAGAAGCCAGGTGGAATGATGCAACAAATTGAAATTCCACAATGGAAATGGGAAGAAATTACTATGGATTTCATAGTGGGTTTACCAAAAACTCGAAAACAGCACGATGCAATTTGGGTTATTATTGACCGATTAACTAAATCCGCTCACTTTCTACCTATTCGTATAAGTCAATCTTTAGAAAGTTTGGCAGATTTATACATTCAAGAGATTGTAAGATTACATGGAATACCATTTTCAATTATCTCTGATCGTGATCCCAGGTTTACTTCTCGATTCTGGAACCAACTTCAGCAGGCTTTGGGAACAAAATTAAAGTTCAGTTCTGCATTTCATCCCCAAACTGATGGACAATCAGAGCGTACTATTCAAACTCTGGAAGATATGTTACGCGCCTGTATGCTAGAATGGAAAGGAGATTGGGATATTCATATTATGCTAGCTGAATTCGCTTATAATAATAGTTATCATACCAGTATTGGAATGGCGCCATACGAAGCTTTATATGGAAGACCTTGTCGATCGCCACTCTATTGGAATGAAATTGGTGAACGAAAGTTAGAGTCACCAATGATACTACAACATTATACTCAGCAAGTAAATTTGATCCGAGACAGACTACGCGCTGCCCAGAGTCGACAAAAATGATATGCTGATCAAAGACGGAAAGAACTCACTTTTGAAGTTGATGATATGGTCTTCGTCAAAGTATCTCCAACCAAAAGTGTGTTCAGATTTGGAAAGAAGGGAAAGTTAAGTCCTAGATTTGTAGGACCTTTTAAGATTCTAGAACGAATCGGTGAAACTGCTTATAGAATCGAATTGCCTCCTCAGTATGCACAGATTCATAATGTATTTCATGTTTCAATGCTGCGAAAATATGTTTATGATCCATCTCATATTATCCAGCATCAAGATATAGCAATTCGAGAAGACATGACTGTTGAGGAAAAGCCTATAGAAATTATGGATAGAAGAGATCAAATTTTGAGAACAAAGACTATTCCTCTGGTTAAAGTCAGATGGCAGCATCACGGAATTGAAGAATGTACTTGGGAAACTGAAAACAGCATCAGAGAGAAGTATCCAGAATTGTTTGTTTAAATTGTACATAAATTTCGAGGACGAAATTTTTTCTTTTAGGGGGGTAGACTGTAATACCCAAAATTTTTAATGATTTATAAATTCTGAAGAAAATTCAAGTTTTAATTTTTATTTATTCTGAATGTGAATTATAGTGTTAAAACCCTTATTTTTATGGTTAGTACTGTTTAAAGTAAAGATCTGAATCTATATTTGAAGTTCTGATAAAATTTTGTTGAGGCTTGTTCAAAAATCAGAATTCAGGGACATTCTAGTCATTAATCAAATTGTCAAAGAGTAGCTTAGTAATTTGCCAATTCAGTGGCATTTTTCGGTAAAATACCCAACTATATAAGGTCAAAATAGTAATCTTTCTTTTAGGATATTTTCAGGGAATTAATAAAATTGTCAGGGACGAAAATGGTAATTTACCATTCTCAATGGCAGGCTATGTAATTTATTGAACTGCAGAAGGACACTCAAGTAATTCTAAATTCCCTTATGGCAGTTCTGAAAGATGGGATTTGAATTAGGGTATAAAAGGTATAAAAAAATTAGCAATCAAATAAAATATAATATTTTATATTAAAATATTCAAGAGACCATGGTTTTGGAAAACCACTGGCCCAAAACCAAGGGCAGCCATGGTTTTTCCAAAACCATGAGGTGACAAGTGTCACCTCACAATGAGGAGGTGACACCCATCCCTTTTCTCTCTCTGATACATGTCAAAAAAATGAATAAAATATTAAAGAAATGACAAGTGTCAAAATAAATTAATATTTTAATTAAATTAGGTGACAAATGTCACCAAAATGGGCCCCACAGGGGGGGCGACCTCCCTTCTCTCTCCTATAAATACCCTCACCCCCTCTCTCTCTACTCAAGTCCAAGACTCCTTCTCTCTCTAAGATCTCTCTCTCTCTACCTTTGATTTTCTCTCTCTAACTTTTAAACCAAAACCTCCGTAGAATCTCAGATTTTTTCTGAGAAACCTCTTCTAGCCCTTTTCCTCTTTCTTTTAGCGAAGTCCGTTCTTCTGCAAGAAGCTCCGTCAGATCAGAAACAGCCTCGGAAGCACTACCTGCAGGAGTTCTGCTAAACTTAGCAGAAAAGTCAGATTTGGATAGCGGAAGCGCTGCTCAAATCAACTAAACAAGGTTAGTATTCAAGAACCATCTTCTGAATTCAAATTCTCCTTCTAAACCCCAATGCTACTTTGTGTGGATTTAAATTTTGACAATTTTGTCAAAATTTAATCCAACCCAGCCTTTACATAGGGGAAGCTCTGTTCAAATTTTTCTAAATATTTTTAAGTATTCCGAACTACTTTAGAAGTAGTTCTGGCAAAATTTTATAAAAGACTTTTGAAAAATTGAGTTTTTATAGCCGAAGTTCTGTCAAAATGATTTAAAGATTTTTGAAAAAAGTAGAATTAGTATAGCAGTAATTTTGACCAAATTTTTAAATAATTTCTGAAAAAGATTAATTATTTTAATTAGAATTCTGGCAAAATTTTTTCAGATAGTTTAGAAATTTTCAGTTTATTTAGTAGAAGTTATATCAAAATTTGTATAACTATTTCAGAAAAAAATCGATTTTTATAAAGGAAATTCTGTTAAAATTTTCAAAAAATCCTTTTAAATATTTAAATCAATTTTTTTGAAAAACCTTTATAAAAATATTTGTGATGCAAAGTCATGTTCGAATTCTTACAACTCGAATTCAAGTTCAAACCCTTTTTCGAACATTTGAGTTATTACAGAGGAAACTCTGTGAAAATTCTTATAAAAGTTTTAAAGTCAATTACTAATAAATTTTTAGATTTTTAATAATTTCTTCAAAAGATACTTCTTTAAAATATAGGGCAAATACTACTCGAAATTTGATATAAAAATATTAACTAATATAATGAATTCTATCAGATTAAATCAAAGCACGAGCGCTTTATCCTGTTCTCCTTAAGTTCTATCAAAATCCAAGTAAGTTATTCTATCAAAATCTTATAATTTTATATTAGACATGCTTTTGATTCATGTTTTTGATTCATGCATGATTATCTAAATTTGATTTATGATCAAATGCATATTTCAATATCTGCATATTTCAATTTCAAATCTTATGATTTTAAATCGAATACTATGGTTAAGACATTGATGATATTGATAAATAGAAGAATTTTGTATAGCATGTTGATTTTTGAAAGATTTTATTGCTGCATGAGTCATGTCTACACAAACTTAATTCTCGCCTTCACAGGCGAATGCTCGTTGTGATAGAGCAAAATTCTGGATGGGCTGGATACATATGAACCGTGTTTATTTGAAAGGAATGATTTGGCTATTGAGCCTAGTTTTTGAAAAGATGAAAAGTCCTATAAAAGAATCCTTCAAGCCCATCTAGGTTTAGCCTACCCTGGAAGGGGTAGTGGTACAACCAGGAGTGACATTGTGAAGATGATAATTGTTGGGAGCGATAGATTCCCTAGACCTCCTGTCACTCGGGTTGAGGAGGTCGAGACAACGGGTCTCAAGGCTGCCGCATGCCAGTGGATGCATCCAACTCTCCTTGTTTGCTCGCCATTGCTGAGAATCTTCCCGGTCGTTGACCGCTCGCATGGGAGCCCGTTTCACTCAGGTATCCGGGTAATCCACAATAGAATAATATACCCCCGGAATACTTAGTTTGAGATCGGAGTACTCTCCACCGTACCAGGAGGGCGTTAATATCGAAACAATGACCTCTTTCTTTCACAGAATTTGATCTGAGATTATGCATTATTTTAAATTGTTTTTAATTGCCTTATTTTGCATAATTGTTCTTGAATAAATGCATTTTGATTTATAAATTATTGAAATCATGCTTAATATTTGAATTGTATGGTTTTGATTAATGACTTACTTGGCTATCATAAGTCTAACCCCGTTTTATGGGGATTTCAGGTTCAAATATGGAATAGGAAATCTTACAATGGATGTTGGACAAGTGTGTCATCGAAGAATCCAGATTCCCAAGATCCTGAGATTAATTTAGGATTTATTTTAAATTTAATCCTAAATGTTTTCATTTTTGAACCTTGTGAAAAGACTGTATATAATGTTGATATAAATTATTGTTGTTTTTGTTGTTAATTGGAATGTGACGTGCCTGAGGTTTAGGAAACCGAAAATCAAAAATTATTTCCGCTGTTTTAAAAAAAAAAAAAAAAATCTGCATTTTTAAAGGTTTTAAAACCCTGAAGCGTTACAGTTGGTATCAGAGCAGAGTTTTGGGAAATCTGGTTCGAGATCCACCTTGTTCATACATTACACTGTAAGTATGTACTTTAGATTTTTATTTTATTGTTAAATCATTATTCTTCTTATAGATGACTCCTCAAGATCTGGTCAATATCATTAAAGAACTTGTCAAGGATGTTCAAAAGCTAGAAGAATCATAGACAGTACAAAAACGGGTGGTGGATAATTTAGAAAATCAAGTTTGAAGTCTCACAAAAGAAAAAGAAAACTTAGAAAAATGTCATAGGTGTTTACAGACCCATTTATCACAACCTTGCCCACTGGAATTGAAAGAATGTTTATTTTGTGGAGAAGTTGGGCATATAGAAAAAGAATGCCAAGTGAAGCTGGGTTGCATTAAAAGACAACAAGCCGCTGAAAACCTACCAGATCAACAATCTCGTGTAGTTATTCTTGCTCCTCCTCCTCCAATGGAACCTATTGTCATTTCATCTGACTCACCTATAGTACCTGCTTCTGCACCCACTTTAACTCCTTTGAACTTTGTATTTTCAGTCCAACCCCCTGATCCTATATATACCCCAAGAGAACCTACGGATGATCTTAGCTTATATTTAGGAAATCCAGATAAACAAATTTATAAAATAGATCCAAATGTTGCAGGACCTTCTCATCCACCAGGGCAGATTAGGAACAAGAGGAATTATTTGGGAAAATTCCTCAAGCTTCCATAGGATATCTTTTGTTAACTTTTGTTAAATATGTAAATTCTTGTAAATATGGGTTTTGATGTATATATATGTTCATATGAATAAATGTTCTTTCTACTTTAATCTAAGTCTGATCATTATTTATCAAGGATGCCTCGTCAAGCATCAAAGAAGCAATCCAAGGAGCATAATGGCCAACAAGAATTCATTATGGAAACATTAAATAATTTGGCAGCTGTTATAAGAGATCAGAATCAGAATAGGCAAGACTCAGCTACATCTTCAAAATCCTGTCAAAACCATAATGAAGTATCTTATGAGAAGTTTCTCAAATTAGATCCACCTACATTTTCAGGAAAGATGGATCCAGAAGCTGCAGAGGTTTGGATCCGAGAAATAGAAAAGATTTTTCGTGTTCTGACCGTTCCTGAAGATCGTAAGGTCAACTATGCAGCATACAGATTAAAGGGAGATGCAGAAAGGTGGTGGGCATCCACCTTAGAAATTAAATTTAGCAATGGATCTGTTACTTGGGAGCAATTTATTGAAGTTTTCTATGCTGTATATTTCCCCAAGCATGAAAGAAGTCGTAAGATAAGGGAATTCCTTGAATTACTACAAGGAGGACTCTCTTTATCTGAATACATTACTAAATTCAGAAATTTAGAGAAGTATTGCCCAAATGTCTATAATACGGAAGACGAGAGGGCAATGAAATTTACTAGAGGATTGAAACCAGTTCTACGAACCAAAGTCCTCACTAGTAGGCCAGAAACTTTAGACAAGGCGGTGGAAATAGCTACATTGATACAAGAAGATTGGGAAGAAATACAGAAGAATCAATCTGGCAGAACGGTTTCTCAATTCAGAGGCCAAAAGAGTTGGCCTAAAAGAAATTTTGAAGGAAGAAGGTTCATCCCTCCAGCAAAGAGGCCACGACAGCAGTTTCAAGTCAATCAACCACAACTACCAGCTACACAACTACCAGCTAGATCGTGTCAGAATTGCTATCGATCCCATCCAGGACAACCCTGCCCCCGAACAACTGGTGGTTGTTTATATTGTGGTAAGTCAGGCCATTTTATTAAAGACTGCTATAAAAAGGAAATGGATGAACATGCTCGAGGCCTTATTAGACCTCGCCCTCAGCAACAACCCCAGTATCCGTACCAGCAACAACAACAACAACAACAACCACAACAACAACAACGACCGCAGAATAAAAAAGTACCAGGTCGCGTTTATGCCGCCAATATTGATCAACTACCTAAGGGTGACCTGATTCAAGATACTATATCTATAGCTGGACATGCTGCTTTTACTCTATTTGATTACGGTTCAACTCATTCTTTTATTTCCAAGAAGTTTACTACTTTACTTAATATGCCTATCAAGTCTTTGAACTGTGCTCTGGAAGTGGTCAACCTAGTAGGATGTAAATCTTTTTGTGGGTTATACTTGCCAAATCTAGAAGTATATATTGAAGGACAGAATTTACCTGCTGACCCAATTCTATTAGACATGTCAGATTTTGATATTATATTGGGTATGGATTGGCTACATCAACATCATGCAAGAATATTTTGTCAGGAAGGAAAAGTTACTTTTTCTCAACCAGGTATTCCTAAGGTAGAATTTAGATTATCCAATTCTACTCCTAAAAATCGAGTTATTTCTTCTTTAAAGGCCCAGAAATATTTGAGGAATGGATGTACGGCCTTTCTAGTCAGCATTACTCTTGCCAGGCCAGCAGAAATTTCTCTTGAAAGTCTGGATATTGTTCGTGAATTTTCAGATGTTTTTCCTGATGAATTACCAGGACTTCCTCCACATAGAGAGATAGAATTCGGTATTGAGTTAATGCAAGGAACTGCACCAATTTCTAAAGCTCCTTATAGGATGGCTCCAGCAGAACTCACAGAATTAAAAAAGCAATTATTGGAATTAATGGAGCTGGGATTTATTAGACCAAGTATGTCTCCCTGGGGTGCACCAGTATTATTTGTAAAGAAGAAAGATGGGTCATTAAGATTATGTATAGATTACAGACTTCTTAATCAAGTTACCATAAAGAATAAATATCCGTTGCCACGAATTGAAGATTTATTTGATCAATTACAGAAGGCTAAGGTATTTTCAAAGATTGATCTTAGGTCTGGATATCATCAACTTAGAATCAAGGAAGAAGACATTTCTAAGACAGCCTTTCGGACAAGGTATGGACACTATGAATTCACTGTCATGCCTTTTGGACTTACAAATGCACCAGCAGCCTTTATGGATCTTATGAACCGTGTGTTCAGACCATTTGTAGATACATTTGTGATTATTTTTATTGATGATATTCTAATTTATTCTGAAAATAAGGAACAACACCAGAAACATTTAAGGATTATTTTGGATACTTTGAGGAAAAATCAGTTATATGCCAAATTTTCTAAGTGCGAATTTTGGCTGGAAAAAGTTATATTTTTGGGTCATGTAATTTCAAAAGATGGAATCTCAGTAGATCCTGCTAAAGTGGAAGCAGTATTAGAATGGAAACAACCTAAGAATATTACAGATATTCGAAGTTTTCTTGGACTTGCAGGATACTACCGAAAGTTCATTCAAGATTTCTCCCGTATAGCATCACCGATGACTAGACTTCTGAAGAAGGGTGTTAAATTTGATTGGGACACTAAATGTGAAGAAAGTTTCCAAATTTTGAAAGAAAAGCTCACTACATCTCCAGTGCTTACTTTACCCTCGGGACATGGTGGATTTGAGGTATATACAGATGCTTCTGGTACTGGTCTAGGTTGTGTATTGATGCAACACGGAAAAATTATTGCTTATGCATCAAGACAGTTGAAAAATCATGAGAAGAATTATCCAACCCATGACTTAGAACTTGAGGCAGTTGTTTTTGCACTAAAGATCTGGAGACATTATTTATATGGAGAACAATTTGAAGTATTCAGTGATCACAAGAGCCTCAAATATTTGTTCTCGCAGAAAGAATTGAATATGAGACAGCGACGTTGGCTAGAATTTATTAAAGACTATGAGTTCACACTTTCTTATCATCCTGGAAAGGCGAATATTGTAGCTGATGCTCTTAGTCGCAAAACTAGAGACACTTTGGCAAGTCTCATAGACAAAGAATGGAAACTTATTGAAGATTTCATTAATTGGAAACCCTTTGCAACTGATACAGGAAGGATTTTATTATCAAACTTAATTGTTCGACCAGAAATCCTCATCCGAATTATTTCTGAACAAAATAAGGATTCTCAACATGAAGAATTTTTAGCTCGAGCCCAACAGGAAGATGATGTTTCTTTTCGACTTAAAGAAGATGGGAGTATTTTGATGAATGATCGAATATGGGTACCAAATAACCCTGAATTGAGAAATGAAATCCTTGAAGAAGCCCATAAAAGCAAGTATACTATCCACCCAGGAAGTACAAAGATGTTCAAAGATTTGCAAAGAAAGTACTGGTGGACTGGTATGAAGAGAGATGTGGCAAATTATGTTTCAAAGTGTTTGATTTGCCAACAAGTTAAGGCAGAACATCAGAAGCCAGGTGGAATGATGCAACAAATTGAAATTCCACAATGGAAATGGGAAGAAATTACTATGGATTTCATAGTGGGTTTACCAAAAACTCGAAAACAGCACGATGCAATTTGGGTTATTATTGACCGATTAACTAAATCCGCTCACTTTCTACCTATTCGTATAAGTCAATCTTTAGAAAGTTTGGCAGATTTATACATTCAAGAGATTGTAAGATTACATGGAATACCATTTTCAATTATCTCTGATCGTGATCCCAGGTTTACTTCTCGATTCTGGAACCAACTTCAGCAGGCTTTGGGAACAAAATTAAAGTTCAGTTCTGCATTTCATCCCCAAACTGATGGACAATCAGAGCGTACTATTCAAACTCTGGAAGATATGTTACGCGCCTGTATGCTAGAATGGAAAGGAGATTGGGATATTCATATTATGCTAGCTGAATTCGCTTATAATAATAGTTATCATACCAGTATTGGAATGGCGCCATACGAAGCTTTATATGGAAGACCTTGTCGATCGCCACTCTATTGGAATGAAATTGGTGAACGAAAGTTAGAGTCACCAATGATACTACAACATTATACTCAGCAAGTAAATTTGATCCGAGACAGACTACGCGCTGCCCAGAGTCGACAAAAATGATATGCTGATCAAAGACGGAAAGAACTCACTTTTGAAGTTGATGATATGGTCTTCGTCAAAGTATCTCCAACCAAAAGTGTGTTCAGATTTGGAAAGAAGGGAAAGTTAAGTCCTAGATTTGTAGGACCTTTTAAGATTCTAGAACGAATCGGTGAAACTGCTTATAGAATCGAATTGCCTCCTCAGTATGCACAGATTCATAATGTATTTCATGTTTCAATGCTGCGAAAATATGTTTATGATCCATCTCATATTATCCAGCATCAAGATATAGCAATTCGAGAAGACATGACTGTTGAGGAAAAGCCTATAGAAATTATGGATAGAAGAGATCAAATTTTGAGAACAAAGACTATTCCTCTGGTTAAAGTCAGATGGCAGCATCACGGAATTGAAGAATGTACTTGGGAAACTGAAAACAGCATCAGAGAGAAGTATCCAGAATTGTTTGTTTAAATTGTACATAAATTTCGAGGACGAAATTTTTTCTTTTAGGGGGGTAGACTGTAATACCCAAAATTTTTAATGATTTATAAATTCTGAAGAAAATTCAAGTTTTAATTTTTATTTATTCTGAATGTGAATTATAGTGTTAAAACCCTTATTTTTATGGTTAGTACTGTTTAAAGTAAAGATCTGAATCTATATTTGAAGTTCTGATAAAATTTTGTTGAGGCTTGTTCAAAAATCAGAATTCAGGGACATTCTAGTCATTAATCAAATTGTCAAAGAGTAGCTTAGTAATTTGCCAATTCAGTGGCATTTTTCGGTAAAATACCCAACTATATAAGGTCAAAATAGTAATCTTTCTTTTAGGATATTTTCAGGGAATTAATAAAATTGTCAGGGACGAAAATGGTAATTTACCATTCTCAATGGCAGGCTATGTAATTTATTGAACTGCAGAAGGACACTCAAGTAATTCTAAATTCCCTTATGGCAGTTCTGAAAGATGGGATTTGAATTAGGGTATAAAAGGTATAAAAAAATTAGCAATCAAATAAAATATAATATTTTATATTAAAATATTCAAGAGACCATGGTTTTGGAAAACCACTGGCCCAAAACCAAGGGCAGCCATGGTTTTTCCAAAACCATGAGCTGACAAGTGTCACCTCACAATGAGGAGGTGACACCCATCCCTTTTCTCTCTCTGATACATGTCAAAAAAATGAATAAAATATTAAAGAAATGACAAGTGTCAAAATAAATTAATATTTTAATTAAATTAGGTGACAAATGTCACCAAAATGGGCCCCACAGGGGGGGCGACCTCCCTTCTCTCTCCTATAAATACCCCTCACCCCCTCTCTCTCTACTCAAGTCCAAGACTCCTTCTCTCTCTAAGATCTCTCTCTCTCTACCTTTGATTTTCTCTCTCTAACTTTTAAACCAAAACCTTCGTAGAATCTCAGATTTTTTCTGAGAAACCTCTTCTAGCCCTTTTCCTCTTTCTTTTAGCGAAGTCCGTTCTTCTGCAAGAAGCTCCGTCAGATCAGAAACAGCCTCGGAAGCACTACCTGCAGGAGTTCTGTTAAACTTAGCAGAAAAGTCAGATTTGGATAGCGGAAGCGCTGCTCAAATCAACTAAACAAGGTTAGTATTCAAGAACCATCTTCTGAATTCAAATTCTCCTTCTAAACCCCAATGCTACTTTGTGTGGATTTAAATTTTGACAATTTTGTCAAAATTTAATCCAACCCAGCCTTTACATAGGGGAAGCTTTGTTCAAATTTTTCTAAATATTTTTAAGTATTCCGAACTACTTTAGAAGTAGTTCTGGCAAAATTTTATAAAAGACTTTTGAAAAATTGAGTTTTTATAGCCGAAGTTCTGTCAAAATGATTTAAAGATTTTTGAAAAAAGTAGAATTAGTATAGCAGTAATTTTGACCAAATTTTTAAATAATTTCTGAAAAAGATTAATTATTTTAATTAGAATTCTGGCAAAATTTTTTCAGATAGTTTAGAAATTTTTAGTTTATTTAGTAGAAGTTATATTAAAATTTTTATAACTATTTCAGAAAAAAATCGATTTTTATAAAGGAAATTCTGTTAAAATTTTCAAAAAATCCTTTTAAATATTTAAATCAATTTTTTTGAAAAACCTTTATAAAAATATTTGTGATGCAAAGTCATGTTCGAATTCTTACAACTCGAATTCAAGTTCAAACCCTTTTTCGAACATTTGAGTTATTACAGAGGAAACTCTGTGAAAATTCTTATAAAAGTTTTAAAGTCAATTACTAATAAATTTTTAGATTTTTAATAATTTCTTCAAAAGATACTTCTTTAAAATATAGGGCAAATACTACTCGAAATTCGATATAAAAATATTAACTAATATAATGAATTCTATCAGATTAAATCAAAGCACGAGCGCTTTATCCTGTTCTCCTTAAGTTCTATCAAAATCCAAGTAAGTTATTCTATCAAAATCTTATAATTTTATATTAGACATGCTTTTGATTCATGTTTTTGATTCATGCATGATTATCTAAATTTGATTTATGATCAAATGCATATTTCAATATCTGCATATTTCAATTTCAAATCTTATGATTTTAAATCGAATACTATGGTTAAGACATTGATGATATTGATAAATAGAAGAATTTTGTATAGCATGTTGATTTTTGAAAGATTTTATTGCTGCATGAGTCATGTCTACACAAACTTAATTCTCGCCTTCACAGGCGAATGCTCGTTGTGATAGAGCAAAATTCTGGATGGGCTGGATACATATGAACCGTGTTTATTTGAAAGGAATGATTTGGCTATTGAGCCTAGTTTTTGAAAAGATGAAAAGTCCTATAAAAGAATCCTTCAAGCCCATCTAGGTTTAGCCTACCCTGGAAGGGGTAGTGGTACAACCAGGAGTGACATTGTGAAGATGATAATTGTTGGGAGCGATAGATTCCCTAGACCTCCTGTCACTCGGGTTGAGGAGGTCGAGACAACGGGTCTCAAGGCTGCCGCATGCCAGTGGATGCATCCAACTCTCCTTGTTTGCTCGCCATTGCTGAGAATCTTCCCGGTCGTTGACCGCTCGCATGGGAGCCCGTTTCACTCAGGTATCCGGGTAATCCACAATAGAATAATATACCCCCGGAATACTTAGTTTGAGATCGGAGTACTCTCCACCGTACCAGGAGGGCGTTAATATCGAAACAATGACCTCTTTCTTTCACAGAATTTGATCTGAGATTATGCATTATTTTAAATTGTTTTTAATTGCCTTATTTTGCATAATTGTTCTTGAATAAATGCATTTTGATTTATAAATTATTGAAATCATGCTTAATATTTGAATTGTATGGTTTTGATTAATGACTTACTTGGCTATCATAAGTCTAACCCCGTTTTATGGGGATTTCAGGTTCAAATATGGAATAGGAAATCTTACAATGGATGTTGGACAAGTGTGGCATCGAAGAATCCAGATTCCCAAGATCCTGAGATTAATTTAGGATTTATTTTAAATTTAATCCTAAATGTTTTCATTTTTGAACCTTGTGAAAAGACTATGTATATAATGTTGATATAAATTATTGTTGTTTTTGTTGTTAATTGGAATGTGACGTGCCTGAGGTTTAGGAAACCGAAAATCAAAAATTATTTCCGCTGTTTTAAAAAAAAAAAAAAAATCTGCATTTTTAAAGGTTTTAAAACCCCGGGGCGTTACAGTTACTCGGGCTAGCTCCGGCAAATCAAGGAAGACGAGGGAGAGTGAGAGAGAGAGAGAGAGGAGGAGGAGGGCGATCGGTAGGGAGAGGAGGAAAGAGGTGCATGTGCCCTCTTTCCCCTCGCACGGCCTCTTAAAGGGGCCCGGGTGGAGGTATGAATCGGAAAACCCCAGCAGGGTTTCCTTTTTTCCAGGGAGAAACGAGAGGAGGGAAACAGAGTGGCTACGAGGGAAAGAAAAGAAAGAAAAAAAAGGTGAGGGTTTAAAACCCTCGCGATAACGATTTGTAACCATAATGGGTTACAGGTCTGGATTGGATCCCACCCGGATCCGAAAGTTTTTTTTTTTGACAAAAACTTGGGTTTTACATCCTACCCCCCTTAAAATAATTTTGTCCGCGAAATTTCATTGAATGACTCTCTGTAGAGATCGTAGTATGAGTTAATTGGTATTGACGAAGGTGTACAATGTGTGTGTGTGATCCCAAACACGTATGCCTATAAAGTGATCAAGACAACTCATAATGAGTTCTTAAGAAAGGTTTCAGTTGAACAAAACATATTTGTGATTTCCTTTATAACTTTTGCTTCTTGAATGGGGTCTTTGTACTTTATCATAATCAGGTTGTCGTTTGTTGACCTTGCTATTTCTAACAAACTCTTTGTCCAAAATAGCCTTATCTTATTCTCATATCTCAAGGCCTTGTGCGATCAGCTGTCATAACTTCTCTAAAGGTGTCATTCCGAGAATGATCACATCTTTCCTCAGAAGACCCAAGCATGACCTCATATCAAGATCTAAAATCAGTAAGGATCTGATTCTCTAATCTGAAACCCATATATAAGCATGCTACAACAAAAACCAGATTTAAAGATTCATAAATGGCTATATCAATCGCTCTCAGAAGATGATCACAACACTCCATAATTCTCTATGAAATCAAAATCTACAAGTTCCACGCTGGATCACCTGGTCTGGGAAATATACGACCTCACAAGGAATTACCGCACTAGATGGTTTACCTAGTCTTGGACAATATACTTCCTCACAGGAATTCACCGTCTTTGCGGCTACCCGATCTTAGACAGTGTACTTCCTCACAGAGATTCACCACTCTAGTAGGATTACCTGATCTTGATCATACATGCCCTCACAGAGAATCCTTTGCGGACAAGGTCCTCAACAGGTACCATAATCCGTGATGCATACATCAAAACAAACGACCGCTCTCAAGGTCAATAGCCACCAATAATGGGCACAAACATACATATCATCAATATGTATCATCACTTTATCTGACACATAAATAAATAAAAAAATCACACCTTTCACCAATAAGGTTCCATGAATCATAGTTCACTATTGAACTTAAACATATATCGCATACTTTCAAAATTTGAGGTGACATGCATTTCAATCATATCATACAAAAGCATATTATCCTATGCATTATATCATTGCCACCAGGAGCATTGCATTATCCAAATCTAACCTCAAAGCATGAGTTCTATACAATGTGATCATGTATATATCAAGAATCAACTAAACCTCAAGATACGTAACTTCTACGCAGTTCGAGTTATGCACACAGGATTCAAGTCATATATGCATCTAAGACATTCAGATCATTGCACCATCTTCATATGTATTCACAATTTTTACATCAAATCACATTCGACTATACTCAGCATGAAACACATGCACAAATCTTCAAGACATTTTAATCCAATATGATATCCATCAATCATGCTATACAGGTATGATATATTCTCACAAACAATTATAATGCAACCCTCTACAACACAGCTATGTAGGCGTGATGTATCATAAAAAACTAAGCGTTTGTAGTCGTGAGGTGTCATTCCTCTAAATAGTCTAAACTAATGATGTGTAGGCGTATAAGTCTAACACTTAAAAGTTAATCATTTGTAAGCGTAACAAGTCAACTACCAAAAAACTAATCAGTTGTAGGCGTGACATGTCATTTACCTGTATAAGCATCATAATTATAAGGGTGTAGGTTGGACAAAATTCATACATAATTTCATTAATAAACTTTTACTACAAGATCCGTACTGAAAAAAATAAAAAGTCTTACCCAAACTTATTAAAGTGTCTATTCGATAATTCTCTACCTAACCCGTCATGATGAAAAATAAACACGGTCCACTACTTTCATTGCTACTAGTGAGGCAGCTTGGGTTGTTGTTGCTGACTTTCCTTCGCGGTTCGCTTCTTCAGATCTGCTTTCTTATTGTGACAAACTCTGGCGAAATGCCCCATCTTTCCGCAATAAAAACAACCTCCAGTGTCTCGAGGGCATGGTTGTCCAGGATGACCATAATTACACTTTGAGCATTTTCGACTAGTCGATCGATGTAGCCTGATTCCTTTGTCTTGCTTTTGTTTCTTAGATGGGGATCCCTGCATTCTATCATTGGCAAGTCGACATTTGCTAACTTCCTTACTCCCAACTAACTTTTTGTTCTGAATATCTTTAACTTGCTTACCTTGCTCTAAGCCTTGTGTGGCCAGTTGCCACTTATCGTACTTTTGCTTATTGCGACATTCTATCATTAAATGGTCCACCTTTCCACAGAAAGAGCAAACAATAGAATCTCGGTGGTAGAATAGATTCAGGAGAACTTGATGGTTATCTATCTATTTATCGCACTGATCTTGGAAGGTGTTTTCGCAAGCCACACTACGACTTAGGTTCTGGACCATAGATTGAAGATGAATAACGACTTTGGTCAAGACAATTATTGCCTCGCTCATCTCATTATATGACATCTAAATCGAAGCAAAATATTTTAATCAAATTAAGTACAAAACAACAAAATCAATAGTACTTACTGTGCGATGCAGATGTCAGATGGTTAAGAATCACTATTTTCCCTGTCGCTCTGATACCAAGTTGTAACGCCCCAAAAATCCAGGACTTGTAACTTTTAGAATAGTTTAGAAAGCTTTGAAATCATACGATTATCAGAGTTTAAATAGTACTTCAGCGAAAAATGATGTTTTTTCAAAACAAGTCAATGGACCTTGAGCGCATTACAGCGTAAACTTTCTTTTGTCGAATTTCGCATAACCATTGAAATCAAATGGTTTCATAATGCAGTTTCAATAATTGAGAATTTATACATCAGATTTGCAACTCATTATATTTATTGAAACCAAAAAGAAGTTTAGTATAATAGCTTTAGTAACTCAAGGTTTAATTAAAAGAGAATTTTTGAAAGACACTTTATACCAAATTTACTAATATATCCTCAGGAGCGAAACGTTAGGGAAAGAGCTTCATCTTGATCTCATCACGTCATCGTGTCATTGCAAGTTGTATCACATATACATCACCTGCCCATCAATGGGTCAGTTTCACAAAAAACTGGTAGGTGCACAAGAGAGTCAATATAGAACTGAAATAAGCAATTAAAATAAATTATGAGTTATATTTGGCAGGTGCAATAGACTATGCAAATGAGTAAGCATTTCTAACATGAATATTTGAATATGCAGACAATTAAAGGTTTACAAAATTTTACGGCAAGTAACTACCTCACTCATAAGGTGCAAGAAATTGCACGACAAAAAGTGTATAAGTTGCACTCGATAAGCAATCATACAACAATAGTTATACTAACTAGAAGTTGTAAGCAACTAATAAGACATACAACTCCATTAGTCTTAGTTATAAACAGTTCGTAGGTTACGAGCTGTAAGCAATCACATTGACAAGCCAGGATAGTTTGACCAAGTAGTAAAGAATGTCACAAGTGTCATATTGCAACTAGCATAATGCTATTATCATAAGCATTTAACTAGCACGAGCAGCCAATTATTATAAACAAGGAACTAGTGTAACACTACAACCAGCGTGGCATATTTCAATAATGTGAATAGTTTATCTTATGTTTCGATATTAGCTGGTCAGGAGGGTACGCGCAAGGCACGAAACATAGAAACAGTCGAGACCAGTCCAGGGGTTTATTATGCTATGTGTTTTAGATAACCCGGATGGTTGACTGAGTCCGCTCCTAAGGGGATGGCCAGTGACCAAGAGAGTAATTCCCCAAAGGCATAGGTGGTCTGTGGATGCATCGAACTGTAAGCTACCATTTGTAGCTCATTTCTGCTAACTCCGATGACTGAGGAATCCGAGTTTTTTGCCCGTAACTGCCATTAAAGGACCTGTCCATCAGAGTTTTGTACCATCCATCCTCTCTCTTGATGAACCATGTCGAACGAGCACGACGAGGGTTTCTTAACCGCCGCCCTGTTCTACATGCTCTGGTCTTTCGACTCACTCGAGCATCTTGCCTGTGAAGGCGAAACCATCACTATTATGTGTGTTATACGTGCCATTGCACATTCAAGGAAAACATGGACCCCTCATCCTACTCATCATAATACACAACATACATGTTCAAAAGTACAATCACGATGAGAGGGGAATGTATTTCTCATATGAAATCCCCAACACATCTGCTTTGTAAAAGTACACAGTATAATCATTCAATTTCATATTTGTCATGCTCTGGTCCTTTAGACCCTCATGAGCCTCTTGCCTGTTAGGCGATCATCAACATTACATGATTGCAACAAGGTGCCAAAACACGTTTCAAGGTTACCATATACCTCTCATCCGATCATCGTAACACCAATGTGACGTACATGTCTAAAGGTACGACCATACCTATTAAAAGGTACAACTACGATAAAAAGGAGAAATGGCTTCTCAAAAGAAACCCCAACATTTATCCTTTATAAGAGAAGTGATACAATAATTACTTTGTTTCATAAGATCAAGTCTTTTAATTTATATTAACATAATGGCATGTTGCACGATACGAGATTTGCCTTGAATCACTCTTTTAAAGTGACGATACAACATTGCATGCAGGAGATCGTTGCGGGTCTAGCTTCCGTTCTCCAAAGACACGGCAATTTGAGAGACTTGCTTGATATATATTGAAACTCCCAAAACCTTCGAGCTTGCATTTCAAGGTTGCACCCTTGATAAGTTGTGACCCTTTTCAGAGTTTCTGAATCATATTAAAATATCAAATTAGAGTTATAAAACATTTTATTCGAAAGTATTGTCTTGAAAAACTTAGTTGCACTTTTGCAACCTGCAAGACTTCCAATTTTCGCTTTTGCAAAATGGTGCATCTGAAAACTGGATTCGTATAAGGAATCCTTTCAGGAGGAACTGTTACGCAACTCGCATCCTTTGAAAATTAACAAAAACAGGATATATAAAAGGCTGCATCGACTTGTATACAATAATTGTGAGCATGGGAACATTATAGTGTGATAGCAAAGTACTAAGCAATACTCGATATGCAAAAATCACACCTCGAGCGAAAGATGTATAAGTAAAATGCACGAGGTACAAATTTGTACATCGATCAAATATCTAAACAAGCAAGTAAATATGTAAATATGAAATAATGCATGAGGTACGAAACCATATCTTAACCAATAAGCGTGCAGGCAGATAAATACGCAAAGCAGAGAAGTACATAAAGGAAAAAAAGTACGATTAGGCATCTCTAGAATGACTATTAATTATTTCAACTTAATTCAGTTCATCTACTGCCCTTTTTGCGCAACTTTCCCCTACCTTGGGAAGTTGTGAGGTTTTGATCGTCTCTGAACATAAGTGATGACAGCTCGAGTCGCGGGGCACGAACAAGCTCCGTTGTGCAAGCTGAGAGAAGTAAACTGTTAGTATAGTAAAAACAGAATGAAAGAAAGATAAGGGGCAGAGGATATGCCAAAAATCTGGAAATGGCAGGGGCTTCACCCCTGCCTGACAAAACATGGGAACGGTAGTCTCTGCCTGACAAGAACCGAGAGGCAAGGCGACTACCCTGCCACACAGAAGGTTCAAACGGCAGAGGTGAGGCCCCTGCCTGAGCAAACTACGAGGAGGCAGGGGCGAAGCCCCTGGCTAACACATCCGAAGAGGGGGGAAAAGGGCAGAGACAAGGGGCGAACCCCTGTCTATCGAGGAAAAAGAAGGGGCAGGGGCAAAGCCTTTGTCGAAGGAATCACAACAACAACAGGGACATCACCTCTGCCGGCCGAAACAAAAGAGGGAGACAGAGAGGGGCAGTGCATCACCCCTGCCGACCAAACCAAAGGCGACAGGGGCCTTGCCCCTGTCTGCCGAGAAAGACACAAAGGGCAAGGGTGAAGCCTCTGCCGAGAAGGTAAAGGCGGGAAGGGCTTGGCCCCTGCTATCCTATAAGGAACCCAGGCGACAGGGGCTTGGCCCCTATCGGTCTGCCGAAAAGATACGATAGGGCCATAGCCCTGTCGGCCTGTCAAAGGAATCGAAGGCAACAGGGGCTCGGCCCCTGCCAACCTATCGAAAGAAGGCCCAGGCGACAAGGGTCTGGTCTTTGCCGGCCTGTTAGAGGGCGAGCGAAAAGGAAATCGGCAAGGGCAAAGCCTCTGCCAGACCAAGGGAAGGCATGACGTCGCCTTGTCTGCCAAAAATCTCAGGCGACAGCGGCGTCGCCCCTGTCGAAAGAAGGAGAAGAAGAGGAACAACGAAGGGAGAGAGAGAGTTACCGGAGAAGAGGCCGACATGGTCGGCGTCACCGGCGATGGATCACAGGTCGAAGCTCGGAGGTCGATCAGAAGGGGAGAGCGGGTGAACACAGAGAGAGGGTGAGGATGGCGTTGTGGTCGCAATCGCCCGCAGGGAGTCGGTGGTGTTCGGGGCACGTCGGACGGGAGGGTTACTCGGGCTAGCTCTGGCAAATCAAGGAAGACGAGGGAGAGTGAGAGAGAGAGGAGAAGGGCGATCGAGAGGGAGAGGAGGAAAGAGGCGCATGTGCCCTCTTTCTCCTCGCACGGCCTCTTAAAGGGGCCCGGGTGGAGGTATGAATCGGGAAACCCCAGCGGGGTTTCCTTTTTTCCAGGGAGAAACGAGGGGAGGGAAACAGAGCAACTACGAGGGAAAGAAAAGAAAGAAAATAAAGGCGAGGGTTTAAAGCCCTCGCGATAACGATTTGTAACCCTAATGGGTTACGGGTCTGGATCGGATCCGACCCGGGTCCAAAAGTTTTTTTTTTGACAAAAACTTGGGTTTTACAGATATTGTCTAAGTTGAGTAGATTTTTTAGAACATTGTGCGTATCAGAAGTTATAGTATCTGCTATAAAGAATCTCGAGGACTCTGTCATCACTACTTTTTGTCTGCTAAAAAAGATTTTTCTGCCAGCATTTTTCGATGTTATAGAACATTTGATCATACATTTGCCATATGAACTAAGGGTTGGTGGTCCTGTACAATATCGATGGATGTACCCATTTGAAAGGTATATGTTTTCTTATATTTGTCTCTTCAATAACAAATATTTCAAATTTGAAATGTATATTTTTGACAGATGCATGTTTGACTTCAAAAAAAAGGTTCGTAATAAGCAAGAGTAGAAGGCTCTATTTGTGAGGCGTACACTTTAGAAGAGATTTCAAATTTCTCATCTATGTATTTTGAACCTCACATTACAACACGTTACACATGCCCGCCTCGTAACGATGATG